>NC_044040.1:56770032-57370032 GCF_901765095.1 Microcaecilia unicolor
TATAACAGTTTATTTTTACAGCCCACAATGCCTCACAGTTCTATGCAGTTACAAACAATAAATCTGAACAATCTAGAAATACAAAGTTACATGGGTACAAAAGCTAACAATCATTTCCTATTACAATTCGAAAAGAAGTGAGTCTCAAGCAAACGTCTAAAACATCCTTAGCTTGATGCCTGTACTATTAAAGAAGAAATATCTCTACCTATTTTAGAAACCTAGTAAGATATAGAATTTATAATTTTCTTCCTTATTTTTTTCTTTAAAGGCGGAAAAGAAAACAGATTAGATGATCAGGTCTTATGCATTAAAATGGACAAAACAAAACAATTAGCTAAACCATGGGATATTTTGTATATCAAACAGGCTAATCTAAAAATAACATGAGCTGCCACCGGCAACCAATGAACTTTGGAATAATATCTTGTTACATGATCAGAGTGTTTTAAAGAATAAGTTAGCCCAATGCGGTATTCTGAATAGTCTGTAAGGTTCAAATTAATGTTTGAGAACATCCTAAATAGACTATATTACAATAGTTCAAAGAACTAAGTAACAGTGCTTGACCCAACAATCAAAATTGATGAACTTCAAAATATTTATGAATACAACACATTTTGTGCATAAAGAGGAAAGTTTTCTGTGCTAACTTATTGACATGAAGCTCCATGGTACCTGTTGAATCCAAATAAACCCCCAAAATCCTTACAAAGGGGGACAAATATAATTCTGATGATTAATATGAATATTGGATTCCGCAGGACCCCCTCGAGCCTGTAATCAATAACACTTCATTTTTTCAGTATTCAATTTCAATGTATCGGCCATATTGAATATATAAGTATGTTAAATATATAGGACTCCTTTTACCAAGCTGCAGCTAAAGGGGGCCGGTGCTGGTGTTGGCATGAGTTTTACATGTGCGCCGAGGCCTCCTTTTACTGCAGCTGGTAAAAGGGAAGTCTCTCTTTCCTACAGGAAATGACCGGGCGGCAAGTAAAGCAATTGCCGCATGGCCATTTTTATTTGGGGGGGGGGGGGGGCCCTTACAACCACCCATTGAGGTGGCGGTAAGGGCTTCCGCATTAACCTGGCAGTAATCGGACAGTACATGGCACTGCTTGATTACAGCCGGGTATACTCTGGCGCTACAAAAGTAACATAGGAACATAGTAACATAGTAGATGACGGCAGAAAAAGGCCTGCACGGTCCATCCAGTCTACCCAACAAGATAAATTCATATGTGCTACTTTTTGTGTAGTAAATACAATTTTGTAGCACCGGAAATGATTGCATGCTAGGGGTGGGAAGTACCTCTGGGCTGCTGAGGTAGCCCAGTGGTACTTCCTGTATAGTGAGCGGTAAGCCCACGATGGGCTTACTGTTACTTAGTAAAAGGAGCCTATAGCTTGGATGTAGGAAAAATATTTTCTCCTCTTTCCACAATAGTATCATTAAGTGTGAATACTACAGAACCAAATCTAGCTGAAGATCATAATGAGAACAAAAAGGTACTCTTTAGTAGTAGAGTGAAAAAAGCACAGCACTTTTAAACAATTTTGCTTGGTATGTAAAATGCACAACAGCTCAGAACATTTTAGATATATATGGTCTTCCATAACTAACATTTTTCCATTAAAAGACTGCAACAAGCTTGCAGGAATGTCAATGTAGAGCTTATCTCTGTATATATGCAAACATTTATATATATATATCATATGTTTCAGCACATAGGATGAAAAAATATTTATAGATCCATATTCTTGCATTTAACTGAGGGGCCCTTTTACTAAGCCACGTAGGTGCCTACGTGCGCCCGATGCGTGTCAACTTGGAGTTACCGCCTGGCTACCGTCAGGCCCGTGCAGTAATTTTATTTTTTACGTGCGTCTGCTATGTGTGCCAGAAAATCATTTTCATTTTCTGGCAAGCAGCAGAAAACAGGCAGTAATCGTAATTTTGCGCACATAGATGATTACCGCACGGTTACTGGTGAGACCTTACCGCTATGTAAATGACTGGCAGTAAGGTCTCAGACCTAAAATGGACACGCCCCAATTTTTTATTTTGCCACACGTCCATTTTCTGCAAAACAGAAAGGCCTTTTTTACAGACGCGCTGAAAACTGGATCTGCGTGTGCCCAAGACATGCGCCTACACTAGCGCAGCCCATTTTTCAATGCACCTTAGTAAAAGGCCCCATGAATGTTTGTACATAATGAATATATGCAGGGTAGGAGAAAACAGAAACAGAGATCACATACAGATTCTGTCATTGGTTTCAGTAGGTTTGTTTTTTTAATTCTAGCAATCAATACTGTGCACCCATTGCATCAAAATGGATAAGATCATAAAATGTACAATGTTAACAGCTTTTTAAGTCGCATCTCAAAAATATTTAAATGCTACAAAATCAGATATACAAACAGAAATATGGTCAATACACAATGGGCTTTGGACAGTCACAGTATAGTGAATCTCTGCAATTCATAAATTTATTTATTTGTTACATTTGTATCCCACATTTTCCCACCTATTTGTAGGCTCAATGCGGCTTACATAGTACCAGAGAGGTGTTTGCAGACTCCGGTGTAAACAAATACAAAGTGATATTGTAGTAAGATAAAGTTCATGTGGCACAGCCACATTAGGGAATCGTACAACGGAAGAGTTGTGTTATGTCCATTACATACTTTAGTTTTGTTGTGTTGCAGAGATCAGGCATTTATGATGGATTGGTAGGGTATGCCTTTTTAAACAGGTTAGTTTTTAGTTTTTTTCCGGAAGTTTAGGTGGTCATTCGTAGTTTTCAAAGCTTTTGGCAATGCGTTCCACAGTTGTGTGCTTATGTAGGAGAAACTGGATACGTAAGTTGATTTGTATTTGAGTCCTTTGCAGCTTGGGTAGTGCAGATTTAGGTATGTTCGTGTTGATTCAGATGTGTTTCTAGCTGGTAGGTCGATCAGGTCTGTCATGTATCCCGGGGCTTCACTGTAGATAATTTTGTGAACCAGAGTGCAGATTTTGAAAGCAATGCGTTCTTTGATTGGGAGCCAGTATAGTTTTTCACGGAGGGGTTTTGCGCTTTCAAATCACGTATTTCCAAAGATAAGTTTAGCTGCCGTGTTTTGAGCAGTCTGAAGTTTCTTTAATGTTTGTTCTTTGCATCTCGCATAAATTCAATTGCAGTAGTCTGAAAAGCTTAGTACCATTGATTGTATCAGGTTGCAAAATGTTTCCCTCGGGAAGAATTGTTTCACGCATTTGAGTTTCCACATTGAGTGGAACATTTTCTTTGTTGTGGATGTCACTTGGCTCTCTAGTGTTAGGTTGCGGTCCAATGTAACACCGAGGATTTTCAGGCTGTCTGAGATAAGGAGGGTGTAATCTGGGTTGTTGATAATTGATTTGGAACTGAGATAAACTAGTTGCCTCCAAAACTGGCAGACAAACAAACTCAAAATGCCATACACTCAAAGAGGGTGGACAATTTTCTAATAAAATTAGTTTTTGGAAACTACTCTATGTATAACAGAAAGAGAAGCAGGCCTTATATAGAAAATCAGCCTTTATTGGTTCATCAATACTCCCAGGATTCACAAACATAGCCTGGCTATGTTTCACCAAAAACCGGCTACATCAGAGGTAAAAAAAAACCCTGCAACATTGAACAAAAAAACAGTAAAATACAAAATCAATCAAAAATTAAAAAGGGACATCACAATCTATAAGAGCTTCATAATACCATATATAAGGAACACATATCTCTCTATATAATAATTGGTCAATCTGCATCCCTGGATGGCCGGCTCGCTGGGTTCGTAACTGTATGCTAATGAGCTTACATCAGCTTGCCTCCAGCGTTCCCTTCCCTCTGTGTCCCGCCCTCATGGAAAGACGAAATGATGTCAGAGGAGGGTGGGACACTGAGAGGGAAGGCAAGGGAAGGCTGGAGGTGACGCGAGCTGAGCCGAGCCGAGCCAAGCCTGCTGCCGCTGCAACCTCAGGTATAGAGGGGAGGAGCGGGGAGGATTGCTGGACATGGATGAGATGGGATGGGAAGGCATAGGAGGGGAGGGGAGAATCGCTGGACATAGAGGGGAGGGGAGATCGCTGGACATGGAGGGGAGGACAGGGGAGAGAGATGAGAAAACGCTTAGACAGAAGCCTTTCATTTATTCCAAAACAGGCTTTTTTGCTTGTGAATCAATAAAACATCAATAGAATAAATACATAAATATATAAATAAGTCAGTAAATAAATAAAGCTCAGTGTACATAAATAGATAAATAAGTGGAGGAGTGACCTAGTGGTTAGGGTGGTGGACTCTGGTCCTGGGGAACTGGGGAACTGAGTTCCATTCCCACTTCAGGCACAGGCAGCTCCTTGTGACTCTGGGCAAGTCACTTAACCCTCCATTGCTCCAGGTACAAATAAGTACCTGTATATGTAAGCCGCATTGAGCCTGCCATGAGTGGGAAAGCGCGGGGTACAAATGTAACAAAAAAATATGGGGTCATTTTACCAAGCTGTGGGGAAAAAGGGCCCTGCTCTAGCAGCGGGGGCCATTTTTCCCACACCCAAGGGCCCTTATTACCACAGCTGATAAAAAAGCCCACAGACACACTTGGCCATGCAGATGACAGCCCTTACCACCACCCAGTGAAGTGGCAATAAAGGCTTCCGTGCTAACCCAGTTTTAACCAGGCTGCGTGCAGCAATGCCCAATTACTGCCAGGTTATCAATACACTAGCCATTTCTGTGGGTCTTTTCCCCCAGGAATGGTGCATGTTTGGGGCAGGACTACCGGTGGCAGCGGCTCGCTCTTGCAAGACTACTGCCGGCCCAACGCGGCTGCTGGCGGTAGTCCTGCCCTGAGTGTGCACCATTTCCTGGGAAAAAGAAAAGCCCTGGAAATGGCTTGTGTAGCAATAACCCATCGGTAACCGGGCATCGCTGCGCTGCCTGGTTACCACCAGACTAGCGCAGAAGCCCTTATTGCTACCTTGATGGGTGGTGGTAAGGGCTCCCCACCACATGTCTGGGGGCTTTTGTACCCGCTTCAGGGAAAAAGGACCCCGCTGCTAGAGCAGGGCCCGTAAAAGGACCCCTAAAACATGGCCATGTCATCCACTTGTTTGTGAATCCTGGGAGTATTGCTAAACCAATAAAGACTGTTTTTCTACATAAGGTCTGTTTTGCTTTCTGTTCTACATTGGATCTAGCAGACCATTTGTCTTCTTGCGTTATCACTCATTATGTATATAGATAATCCCCCGCATTCTTCTATAATAATTCACCTAAAATTAAGCACCAATTCTGCATGTAAATTATAGGATATTAACACTTATATGCATAACTGTTAGAGTTATATGGATAGCTGTTCTAGGGGCCCTTTTACTAAAGTGTTGATGCAAGGCAACAGACTTGCCATGCGCCAATCCAGATCAACTACCGGGCCGCTGCAGGAGCTCGGCGGTATTTCCTACCCCAGCATGCACCATTTCCAGCATTAGAAAAATATTTTCTATTTTTGTAGTGCTGGTGCTTACTCAGCAGTATCAGGCAGCACAGTGCACTTCCTGCTTACCACTGGGTTAGCTTGGGAGCCCTTACTGCCTCCACAATTGGTGGCGGTAAGCGTTCCCCCCTGAAATGGCCGCAGGGTAAGTGGTTCACTTACCACACAGCCATTTTTTTTCAAGAAGAAAAAACAGCCTTTTACCCGCTGTAGTAAAAGGAGGCCTCAGCGTGCATTAAAAAAAAAAAAAGATCTTCAGCAGAGGGAAAGAAGAAGATGTGTCAAAACAGGATAACTGGTTGGGAGGTGGGGATGGTGCTGGGCAGACTTGTACACTCTGTGCCAGAACCGGTGGTGGGAGGCGGGGCTGGTGGTTGGGAGGCAGGAATAGTGCTGGGCAGACTTACACGGTTTGTGCCCTGAAAAGGACAGGTACAAATCAAGGTAAGGTATACACAAAAGTAGCACATATGAGTTTATCTTGTTGGGCAGACTGGATGGACCGGGCAGGTCTTTTTCTGCCGTCATCTACTATGTTACTATTCAGCTTATAATCGAAAGTAATCGCCGGCTATTTCCCGACACAAATCGGGATATGGCCGGCGATTTCGCAAAAGTGGCAAAAAGCGTATAATCGAAAACTACATTTGTGATAGCTTCGCCGCTTTCCCTTCGCCTCGCCGGCGAAAGTTCAAAGGGGTGTGTTGGCGGCGAAGCAAAGGCGGGACATGCGCAGGCTTGGGCGTGGCTACCAGATGGCCGGCTTTCGCGGATAATGGAAAAATAAAACCCGGCGATAAGCAGTATTTCGCCGGGTTTACTTGGTCCTTTTATTTTCACGGCCAAGCCTCAAAAAGGTGCCCAACTGACCAGATGACCACTGGAGGGAATGGGGGATGACCTCCCCTTACTCCCCCAGTGGTCGCCAACCCCCTCCCACACTAAAATTATTAAAATACAAACCTTTTTTGCCAGCCTGTATGCCAGCCTCAAATGTCATACCCAGCACCCTGACAGCAGTATGCAGGACCCTGGAACAGTTGTTGTTGGTTGCAGTGGACTGCAGAAAGGCAGAGCCAGGCCCATGCCCCCCCTACCTGTTCCACTTGTGGTGGGTAATGTTGAGCCCTCCCAAACCCCCCAAAACCCACTGTACCCACATGTAGGTGACCCCCTTCAGCCCTTAGGGCTAGGGTAATGGTGCACACTTGTGGGCAATGGGTTTTGGGGGGGATTTGGGGAACTCAGCACACAAGGGAAGGGTGCTATGCACCTGGAAGCTAATTTGGTTGTTTATAAAAGATGTTTGAAGTGCCCCCTAGGGTGCCCGGTTGGTGTCCTGGCATGTGAGGGGGACCATTGCACTACAAATGCTGGCTCCTCCCATGGCCAAATGCCTTGGATTTCGCCGGGTTTGAGATTGCCGGCAGTTTTTTCCATTATTGCGGAAAAACAAAACTGTCGATCTCAAACCCGGCGAAATCCAAGGCATTTCGCCGGCCCACACCGTATTATCAAAAAAAAAGATGGCCGGCCATCTTTTTTGAAAATATGGTTCCGGCCAGCTGTTGCGCCATCGCCAAAATAGATCACCGGCGACCTATTTCGCCGGGGACGTTCGATTATTCCCCTATGTTACTAGAACATGCAGAATCAACACCCAGACTTGAATTGAAGAACTGGTAATAGGTCCTAGAAATGGAAGAGGTGAGAACATTCCTGGAACAAGAGAATCCAGAGTTCTAAAATCCCAAAACTGCTGGCAGGAGAAACTGGAGCTCAAAAACTCAAAAGTTGCCAGATCAATGACCACTATTACTACTACTACTACTTATCATTTCTATAGTGCTACTAGGTGTACGCAGCGCTGTACACTTGAACATGAAGAGACAGTCCCTGCTTGACAGAGCTTACAATCTAATTAGGACAAACAAAAGATAAGGGAATATTAAAGTGAGGGTGATAAAATAAGGGTTCTGAACAAGTGAATAAGGGTTAGGAGTTAAAAGCAGCATCAAAAAGGAGGACTTTTAGCTTAGATTTGAAGACCACTAGGAAGTGAAGAACTGTAGTAGTTGCCTAGAAACATACCGTCTGACTTTCTCACCAAGGATCCTTTTCCTGTCATGTAGCCCATCAATACAGCTGATTTGCTTACAGACAAGGGGAGGCAAAAATATAAATTTCCCAGCTGTAGAGATATTTTCTGCCAATGATTTTTCAATGAGAAATGATCGCACTCACATGGAGCAGAGTTAAAAAAAAGGGAACCTCAACTGCCCAGGGGGAGCCTTTAATCGCTCCTTAACCCTACTGGGGCTACTATCACCGTTATTTATTTATTTATTTATTACATTTGTACCCCGCGCTTTCGCACACAATGCAGGCTCAATGCGGCTTACATAGTAATTTGAAATGCTAAGTTAAGAATAGAATTTTCAATAATACAGTAGTAAAACAACGTAAAGTCGTGCTTAGTAGTGTATGATAAGTTGAGCTAGATAATATATGACTAGGATAAAAGAGGGTTCCTATAGCTGCCAGAAAAAAGAAGTGGTAAGAAACAACTCTTACTCAAGAAAAAAATTACTACACCAAAAAACCTGGTCTTTTCATGTGATCACATCATTACAGTACAGCCTTTTAGTTTTTAACATATTGTCCCATCCTCTTATGTATCTAAAGATTTCTTCTTGACACCAGGCTTTGAGCCACTTATTGAACTCTACTGCTTTGTATAGTCTTTCCTCTCCCTTTCCATAAGTAGGTATTACTTCAGAAAAGGCTACAATCTGAACTAAAGGCTTTAGCCCCTCTCCAAACTTCTGAAAAGCTTTTTGTGCTCCAAGTGTGCTATTTTTGGCCAAGTCATTTGTTACCAGGTGGATTACAATATCAATATTATAATCCTAACTGTCTTCTTTAATCACATTCAGAATTTGGTTAATACTACTGATAACAGAGGATCCTGGAAGGAATTTCGCATGGTTGAGACCCTTGAAACGCATTACCAAATTAATGTTTCTTATGGGGCACTGACTAGCTTATTTTTGAAAGGGAAGTACGCCCATCTTCCGACACAAATCAGGAGATGGGCGTCCTTCTCCCGAGGTCGCCCAAATCGACATAATCGAAAATTCACGGGCAGGGCCATGCCTAGGGTCTCTGGTGCCCTCCTGCAGACTATCAGTTGGCGCCCCCCCCCCCCCCCAATGTGGCACAAGATGCAAAGGAAATAGGAGCTGAAAGATGGGGTGCATCTTTGTGGGATTGCTCAACAAATAGAGGGTTTACAACCACTTAGCTTTTCGTGCTTTCATGTTCACTGGGCACATATATCATTCTCAATAGCAATCATGGCAAGGCTTACAAGCCTTTCTTGCAAAATACTTGATCGCAAATAATTTTTTATGATTTTTAACCGTGAAAATGATCGCTCACCACTTGCCACACTGACAGGAATTGTCAGCAATATTCTTAGAAACAAATTGCTATACATTACAAAATAAGATAGCAGATGTAAATTCTCAAAGTGGACATATTCTAAACACTAAAATGAAAATAAAATGATTTTTTTTTCTACCTTTGTTGTCTGGTGACTTTCTTTTTCTGATCATTCTGGCCCAGTATCTGATTCTGCTGCTATCTGTCCTCTTAACTCCGTTTCCAGGGCTTCCTTTCCATTTATTTCTTTACTTTCCTCCTTTCTTCTTCATTTCTTGCTCTATATCCATAAGTAAAAGCTGGGTCCTCCGCAGACTTGACTGTCCAGTGGATCCAGCTTCTGCCTATTTTCTCCATCCATGTGCAGTTTTTCTCCTCTCTTCCTTTTCCCTCATCTCATCTCCTTCCTCTGTCTTCCCTCCCCTCCATCCATGCCCAGCATTTCGTCTCTCTCCCTTCCCCTCCATCCATGTCCAACAATTCTCCTCTCTCCCCTCCATGTCCAGCAATTTCTCCTCTCTCCCTGGGCCCTTCCCTCCCATCCATGTCCATCCTTGTCCCTCTCTGCCCTTCCCTCCTCCATCCTTATCCAGCAATTCTCCTCTCTCCCCTCCCCTCCATTTCCAGCAATTCTCCTCTCTCCCCTCCCCTCCATTTCCAGCAATTTCTCCTCTCCCTGGACCCTGCCCTCCCATCCATTTCCATCCTTGTCCCTCTTTGCCCTTCTCTCCTCCATCCTATCCAGCAATTCTCCTCTCTCCCCTCCCCTCCATTTCCAGCAATTTTTCCTCTCCCTGGGCCCTGCCCTCCCATCCATGTCCCTCTCTGCCCTTCTCTCCTCCATCCATATCCAGCAATTCTCCTCTCTCCCCTCCCTTCCAATTCCAGCAATTTCTCCTCTCCCTGGGCCCTGCCCTCCCATCCATGTCCCTCTCTGCCCTTCCCTTACCTCAGCTCCACGCCACCCTGGGGGCTTTAAATCTTTTACCTCCAATGGTCGCAGCAGCTGAGCAGCGTCAGTGAGAGCACTGCCGAGACTCCAGCCTCCCTCCGTTCCCTCAGTGCCCCGCCTTCTTCTGATATCATTTCCTTGTGAGGGCAGGACACTCAGGGAACAAACGAGCAAGCGCGAAGGGAGGCTGGAGACGTCAGCAGCACTTTCACTGACGCTGCTCAGCTGCTGTGACCATTGGAGGTAAAAGATTTAAAGTCCCCAGGGTGGCGCGGAGCTGAGGTAAGTGGCGAGGGTAAGCATCGCGACGGCGCCCTCCAGAGGTCGGCGCCCCCCTGTGGTGCTTACCCCACTTACTGTGTTGGAACGGCCCTGTTCACTGGGGCATGTCGGCAGTGTACTGAAGGCAGGATGGGGGTGTGTTAAGAGATGGGCATCCTCGGCCGATAATGGAAAAAAGAAGGGCATCCCTCACGAGCATTTTTGGTCAACTTTATTTGGTCCCTTTTTTTTCACGACCAGGCCTTGAAAAGGTGCCTGAACTGACCAGATGACCACCGGAGGGAATCAGGGATGACCTCCCCTTACTGCCGCAGTGGTCACCAACCCCCCACCCTAAAAAACAATTTTTTAAACATTTTTTTCCAGCCTCTATGCCAGCCTCAAATGTCATACCCAGCTCCATCACAGCAGTATGCAGGTCCCTGGAACAGTTTTTAGTGGGTGCAGTGCACTTTAGGCAGGTGGACCCAGGCCCATCCCCCCACCTGTTACACTTGTGGTGGTAAATGTGAGCCCTCCAAAACCCACCTGAAACCCACTGTACCCACATGTAGGTGCCCCTCTTCATCCCTAAGGGCTATTGGTAGTGGTGTACAGTTGTGGGGAGTGGTTTTTTTTTTTGGGGGGGGGGGGTTGGGGGGCTCAGCACCCAAGGTAAGGGAGCTATGCACCTGGGAGCAATTTGTGAAGTCCACTGCAGTGCCCCCTAGGGTGCCCGGTTGGTATCCTGGCATGTGAGGAGGACCAGTGCACTACGAATGCTGGCTCCTCCCACGACCAAATGGCTTGGATTTGGTCGTTTCTGAGATGGGCGTCCTAGGTTTCCATTATGGCAGAAAACCAGGGATGACCATCTCTAAGGTCAACCATCTCAACATTTAGGTTGACCATCTCTAAGGTCAACATAAATGTTGAGATTTGGGCGTCTCCGACCGTATTATTGAAACGAAAGATAGACGTCCATCTTGTTTCGATAGTACGGGTTTCCCCGCCCCTTCGCCGGAACGTCCTTAGAGATGGACGCCCTTAGAGATGGCCGTCCCCGTTCGATTATGCCCCTCTAATGATTTTTAATGATGGCAGACATATAATCTGGTAGCTCAGCTCCCATTCACCATCAAAGAACATTTTTCAAGGTAATAACAGTGGACAGATTCCCATATAATGAAAACATTACCTCTGTGCCATGTGGGAGGTTGAATTCAATTGTGTGCTGTGAAAATTCAGCACTAAATGTGTGGACTGTGACACCTCCATGTTGGTCAGATTTGGGCCTTGGCTAATGAAGTCAGAATACAATAGTAAAAAAAAAAAAATGCATCACATCCTGTGAATACTGAGAAGCAGTAGTCAGAAAGCAGAATCTCACCAATGGTCAATGTGTTCAACACCCACTCATTTGGATTTAGATCAGTAAATCTAGCATTTGTTCAATTCTCTCCTGCATATGTTATTAATTATTTGGCAATTTTAAGTAATCCACAACCATCTTGTGCAACCATGGAACATCATTTGTCAGGAGCCACTGGGCCAGGTAAGATACTTGTTGAACAGAGGGTAATATTGGATAGACCTGAAATGATTTTACATTTTTTAATTTCTATGTTTGGCTAAGATTTTCACCTGTACCCTACAAATCGATGCCTACTAATTTCCTGAGAGTTATTCAGACATATTTACTTGGTCCATTATGCATGGATACATACATACATAACAAATTAACTACAGTGATGTGAAACACAATTATTGGACGCACTCTCTCTCTCTCTTTCTTTTGACTTTAGAAAGATTCTGTTCGTAATGGTTTTAAAAGAGAATTAAAAAAAAAAAGGATAACGAGACTTCTGATGCAGACACATGACACATTCTACTATGGACAGGGCCAACATTAAATTTGTGGTTCATATAGGGTGGCAAAGTATTGATTTATTTGATATCCACATTACGTATAGTGCAGGGCAATTTGTGACTTCAGCTTTTAGGAAACCTACCTATAGGAACACTAGAAGTCATCATCCCTGGTGGTTAAAAGATGGTATATCGGTAGGCTAATTCCTGAGGATTAAGAGTTTATGTAGTTCTCAGGTTTCATTTAATGATCAATCTAGGGAGCTCTATGACAGATTGAAACAGAGAGGTTGCCCTGCTTAGGTAATTTAGTCAGCATGGAAACAGGCAGATAATGCTCATAGATATTGGCTATTTCAAAAGCCTTCAGTGACAGACAAACAAAAAGAAAAAATGACATGCAGGCTATAAAAATTAAGAAAATAATGCACTTACATCCAGTATTTGCACTTACTCCCCCAGTGGTCACCAACCCCCTCCCACCTTAAAAAAAAACTGTTAAACATTTTTTGCCAGCCTCAAATGTCATATCCAGCTCCCTGACAACAGTATGCAGGTACCTGGAGCAGTTTTTTTGTGGGTGCAGTGCACTTCAGGCATGTGGACTCAGGCCCATCCCCCCCTACCTGTTACACTTGTGGTGCTAAATGGGAGCCCTCCAACCCCCCAAACCCACTGTACCCACATGTAGGTGCCCCCTTCACCCCTTAGGGCTATAGTAGTGGTCTAGAGTTGTGGGGAGTGGGTTTTGGGGGGAATGTGGGGGGCTCAGCACCCAAGGTAAGGGAGCTATGTACCTGGGAGCAATTTGTGAAGTCCACTGCAGTGCCCCCTAGGGTGCCTGGTTGGTGTCCTGGCATGTCAGGGGGACCAGTACACTACAAATGCTAGCTCCTCCCATGACCAAATACCTTGCATTTCGCTGGGTTTGAGATGGCCGGGCCCAGTTTCCATTATGGCCGAAAACCGAAGCCGGGGGTCTCTAAACCCGGCGATCTGAACATTTGACCTAAATGTTGAGATTTAGCCGGTCCCAACCATATTAGCGGGCACTTTTTCGAGGCTTGGTTGTGAACAAAAAGGGACCAAGTAAAGTCGGACAAATACTCGTCAGGGATGCCCTTCTTTTTTCCATTATCGGCCGAGGATGGCCATCTGTTAACCACGCCCCTGTCCCGCCTTTGGTACACTAGCGACACGCCCCCTTGCACTTTGGCCATCCCTGCAATGGAAAGCAGTTGAGGGTGGCCAAAATCGGCTTTCGATTATGCCAATTTGGTCGCCCTTAGGAGAAGAGCGCCCATCTCCCAATTTGTGTCGGAAGATGTGCGCCCTTCTCCTTCAAAATATTGTGCAACCCAAAAGGGATATGGCCATAGAAGAGGCATGGGTGGGTCAGATGTGTTCTGAAAACATGTATGCAGTGTTAGAAAATTCCGGGGATCCTCAGCCAACTGGTGGACCAGGATTTACACCATGTTTCAGTTGGTGTAAGTCTTCATGCCCAAAGTTGGGTGCAGGAATCCCCACTAGGTGCTATTCTATAAAGGGCACTCGTCCTGGAGCACCCTTTATGGAATAGCACGGAGAGCTGATTTTTTCCAACTCCTATTTTTCAGCACTATTTACTGAATTCAGTCCTAAAAACTTAGATGTCATTTCTACATGGTAGGTGTTAATTTACTAACAAAGAACCTAAAACATTTTTTTAATATGGCTATTGTATGCCTATATTATAAAGGCAACCCCTAATTCAAATTCAATTTAATGTCCAACTATGATCTTTGTGTAATTATAAAATAACAATCAGAAACTACTTCTGGAAGCAAACAGATGTACCCAGGTAGGTGTAAATATATGCATGTACTTTAAGCATATACTCTGTATTTTAAAAAATAGGCACACGCCTCAAAACTCAGCCACTGATGCATAGGGTCAATGAGTCCAAAAATACATAACGGCATACAATGAGACCTAGTTACTAATAACTGGGGTTAACAGTAAAACAACACATCTTAGCAGGAGGTAAAATAACATGTCTTAACAGTAGCTCATGTTGATAATTATACCCCTAAACAGTGGTTTTAGACATGTGAAATAACATATCATGTATCGTTTATCAAACTTGATATACTGCTAAAGTTGCAGAGCAAGCAAAGCAGTTTACACAAATAAAATTATCCGAAAACATGAAAATAGAACACAGGACAAGGACACTCCATTATATGAGAGGAAAGAAACAATCATCCACACAAGAGAATATTTCATGATCCAGTCATCCATCCTTATGGTATATATTGAACCAATCAATTCATCCTAAGAAAATGTCCATTGATGCTCAATAACTATCAAAACCCATTTGGTAGAGATAGGACTTTAGTAGGGTACAAAAAGTCATAAATGATTTTTCAAGCCTAATGTATTGAGGCAAAGGATTTCACAATGCTGGAGCCAAAAAAATAGAAGGTGCTGTCTCTTGTGGATTCCTATTTCATGCGGGATGGGGTGGGCAGAACAAGTCTACTATCATTCAAGGATTGTAAAGTTCATATTGGAGTATAAGGATTAACCAAGGCATTAAGATATAATGGAACACCCTGATGTAAAACTTTATGCATCAGAACTAAAACTTTGAACCATATTCTGTATTCTATTGGAAGCCAATGTAGCTGTTTCAAAAGAGGAGTCATGTGGACTTTGCCCGACAGAGTAATCTAGAAGCCATATTCTGCAATATTTGAAGCCTCTTTAGATTTGTTTTGACAGCCCTTCATGAATTATGTTATAGTAATCATAACAAGTATTAATATTAGTGCAATATAGTGTGTACATCACATCAACATCTACATAATGATGGATAGACCTCAGACAATGTAGGGCAAAGAAACCTTGTTTAAGGACAGCTGAGACTTGAGAAGAGCAAGTTAGTCCTGAGTACAATACAACACCCATATATTTAAATGAAAGAACAATAGGAACTGGTCTATCAAAAAGATGTGGTAGTGTCAGGAGGTGTTGCAGAACCTGTGAGCCTGCATGTGACCATTTTATCAAGATTTAATGCTAGTTAATGCTGATTCAACCAGGCTGATACTTCACGAAGACATGGCTGCACATAAGAGAGATCTAAGGATTTTCTTGTGGTGTAATGAATAAAAAGAAAATCTTCTCCATATGAATAGGAACTAATGTCATGTAATTGAATTAACAAGGCTATTGGGCTTACAATGATATTGAAAAGCAATGGAGACAAACCTGAACCCTATGGGACACCACAATCAATGGAATATACTAATGATGTTGATGAAGATTGAGTTACCTAAAAAGTAAGATCTTGAAGGAAAGAAGAGAGCCAGTTCAAAGCAGTGTTTGTGATGCCTAGGGAGATTAGCTGCTGAAGTAGGAAAGCATGGTTGACTAAGTCGAATGCTGCAGAGAGATCTAATGAGACAACCAAGGCAATGAAGTCAGCATCTAATTTACCATGTAACTAACTAAGAAGAGAAGCAAGAACAGTTTTGGTGCTGAAACCAGTTCTAAACCTTATTGACACCAACAGAGTGCATTAGTACATTCAAGAAGTTTAGACAGAAAGGACAAATTTGAAACTGGACAATAATTGTAAGGAAGTACTGGGTCAAGCGTGGTCTTTTTCAGAACCAGGTGTGCAAGACATTATTGTATGTGTATAATGCAACACACAAGGTGTTACACATACAGAAAGGATCTATATTCATTTATAATGGCAACATACATATACTCAGTATTTTTACCTATTGATATTTTCACCTGCTCAGTCCCCCAACTAACCTGTCTTTTGCAACTGGACCTTGGAGAACTGCAAAATGGCTGAAATTTTCTCACATCTCTGAGTTACAAATGCCCCTCATCAGGGTAAATCTTGACTTTATGAAGCTATTCTTAGTGCGTGTTTATAAAATTTGAACAAAACAGAGGCCACAAGGGAAACAGGAGACAACCTCTACAGGAAAGGCAGAGTACAGAGGTCACAAGGGAAACAGGAGACAACCTCTACAGGAAAGGCAGAGTACAACACAGAGTAGAGGGTGACTCAACCCAACACAGGTCCTTCTTTTGGTGGACTAACTGCCTACTTCAAGGGTCACAGGACTGACTGGAGTCACTGTCCTCTGTGTGATACCTAAGGTGTGAATATTTGTGCTTTAACAGAAAGGAATGCCAACCGAGGGCAATCCTTACCAAAATGTGGCAGCGTACACAACAATGTTGACACTAAAGCAGGTGATTAGTCCACCAAAACATACATATGTTGTCGGGTTTTCCTGTGGTGCCTTAATAAAAACTTATCATCTGACAACTCCCATCTTGAGAGTTATGAGTCACCCTCTACTCTGTGTTGTACTCTTTAAAATTTGAACATTCACATGTATGTTGGCACAGATTATACAATAGTGCTGCTTATGCATGTATATCCTGCATGTGAAGCAGATATTTCTATTGACCTTTCTCTTGTACATTTTGGTACAAATATGTGAATCTTTGTCCATGTTTTAAGAATTATTTAAAAGGCTTAGAGCTCACCAAGCTCTTTACAAAATATTGGCATGGTTTAAGTGGGTGGGCTAGATGTCCATTTCTCCATCCACATGGCCTAAACAAACTTATCTTCCAAATTTAAAGAGGGACAGATTGCTCCAGGTCAGAACTTGCACAGGTTTCCTCCCACCATTTACCCACTGAAATGCTGAACTATTTCTTTGAATAAATGCGGAGCAATTTCTGCAGTGGAAAATATGATACATCTGCCTGTTTGTGACTGAAAATAAATTTGTCAAAAGCATATGATAGATTTCTATAGTAGTAGCTTCTTTGTCTTGGGTATAATATTCTTTTTCTCTTTTCATATTTCTGGTGTGTTTTACATAAACATTTTGTCCTTTCTACCACCTAAGTGAACATTTTACACTGGCTAAAAGCGGATGAATATTCCGTTCACATACTTAAGCTAGTTTTGTCAAACTACTGTCAAAGCAAAAGCCAAACCAACTTGTCCTGAAGGTAATAATGACTTGTTGGAATACATTGTCTCGAATTATCTTTCAATGGTTTCATGGAGCATACTGTGGCTCTCTATTGCAAGGTTCTATTTTTCTGTGCTATTGTAGAAAGTAATAGCCATTTAAGGTGTGATTTTGTTCTAATCATAGAATTTTCTGTCATATGGGAATGGAAATCTTAAACTACTCTTTCTTTTCTCACAAAACAAGTCATATTCCAGCAAGAAAAAAAAAATATGCTTCATGCAGAATTTATACAGAATGAGATATTCATTCCACAAGTGGTGTAAGACCTTTAAAAGACCTTTATCTACCTCACAGAATAAATTTGATATGCCTTGCAAACTGTTATGTGAACTCTTCCTCTCAGCATGCTGATATAACTATTTTTTCTTTTAAATGTTAACATCGTAATTTCCATTCAAATGATGACTCCACTAAATAAATGATTATACTATTTTTATATATTATTATCTGGTAAAAAGTGTTTAGAAATTAGGTATGCTAATCAAAGAATCTTACAAGCATTCGTAAATGGACAGGAGTCCATATTCTCTTGGAAGACACTAAAGCAGTTTAATATATTAACATAATAAATGGCCGCCGATAATGACCAACAGGTCCCTTCCGCCTTTTCATTTAAGAACAATATTGTGTCAGCTACAAAGCACCAAGGCACTTTCACTTTCTGTATCAAAATGGATACAGAAAGTGCCTTGGTGCTTTGTAGCTTTTACTACATGAGACGTGGGGTAAGGAATAATATATTGTAGAGGAATATATTCGAGTTATTCCCCAAGTTTTCCACGTCATCACTGTGACCCCTGACGCAGGTGCTAGTCACCGAAACACGGCCCGTGTCGGGTCTTTTTGTCAAGGCTCATTCATTAAAGAACTGTGTTCCATTTTTAAAGGCCCGTGGTGCTGTTTTTTTTATTTGTTTTTGTTTGGCCATTTTTTCATCATGAAAGCAAAGTCATGTTCACACCCTTTAGAAAGAAGCCACACTGTGGAGCCCTTTTACAAAGGCGTGGGAGGGATAACATGTCGGTAGTGCGTGCCCAATCGGCACTACCAACAGGGTAGCTAGTGCACTCAGTAGTAATTCTGATTTTGGCATACGCTAAATCCCGCGGTAGAAAATGATTTTCTACCACAGGGGGAGGCATTCCCGGCAGTAACTTGCAGCGTCCACACATTGGTACACACTGCATAGTTACCGTGTGGGTAGCACATGAGCTCTTACTGCTAGTGCAATGGGTGGCAGTAAGGGCTTAGGCCATAAATAAGCACACACTAATTGAAAGAGTGTGCACTATTATTAGCAAATGAAAAAAACATTCATTTTTCTTGTTTTATTCTGTTCATTTTCATTTGATAACAACATGCAATGACGGGATATGTCATCAACATTTCCCATATCATTGTAAATGAATGCTCATTCCTAGTATATTGGACTAGTAAGAATGGTGGGGTAATAGAATCTTAAAGCAAATCTGATAAACTACAGGAAGCCAGTGTTGTTAAAACAGTAATGGAGAGATATGATCAATTTTTTTGCATTATATAAACAAGCTTCACAGTGGTGTTCTGAAAAAGCTGAAAGAGACACAATTCATAGGCCAACTAAGAGTAAATTGTTAATAATCCATATGATTTAAAATCAGGGCATGAATCAAGGAGCTGAGTTCTCACTTGTCTAGGTAGAATTTTAGAGTGTGGATTCTTCATAGAGTGAAAAAGGATTTTTGAACAACCATAGAAATGTAGTGGAAGAAGGAAAGCTCAGTTTCATGGATGACTTCTAAGGAATGAATTGAATCCCTAATGGTCCCTGCAATGCTGTTAAAAAGTGACTAGTAGGGAAGTGGAATATGATACTGAGACAACCAGAAAGCTTCACATCTATGTGGTTTAAGAAACAATTTATGTTGTTTGATGCAAGAGAAGATACACTCCAAGTATCTAGAAAGGAATTTCTAAAAGATTGGTCTCAGATATCATAGGCACCGAATGTCATCAGCATAGATGTAGGGCGAGAAGCTCAATTGTTGCATGAGAATAGTCAAAGGGACAAAAAAGATATTAAACAAGATGGGAGCCAGAATATAATCCCTGTGGAC
Source organism: Microcaecilia unicolor (assembly GCF_901765095.1). Lineage (NCBI taxonomy): Eukaryota > Metazoa > Chordata > Amphibia > Gymnophiona > Siphonopidae > Microcaecilia > Microcaecilia unicolor. The sequence goes on from NC_044040.1 coordinate 56,789,247, forward strand.
CTCCACAAGAGCAAAGGAGAGGATTACAGAAGGATTCATTAAAGAAAACCTGAAATATGTACAAGAAAAAAAAACACTGATACCAATTAAGGGCAGTGCCTTGGAGACCAGTCTCAGGAAGACAGGATAATAAAAATGAGTGATCAAATATGTCAAAAGCTGAACACAAGTCCAATTGTATCAAAAGAATATCCTTTCCAGTGTTGAGATGACAGACAATATCATTAAGAAGAACTAGAAGAGCAGTCTCAGTTCTGTGGACATCTCAAAAGCCAGACTAATGTGGATGAAATGAACTGTAGCATCCCAAAAATGGGTCACCTGTTGCTAGGAATGAGAGAATTAAAATAGACTTTAAATTGGAAAGTGAGGAAGGATCAGCACCAGAAATTTTTTTATACAATGAACTAACAAAAGCTTCTTCCTAAAGTGAAGGCATAACACCTTGCTGGTGGCTGGTGTTGATCAAATCTATCAAAACTGGAGACGGGGAGACCAGCAATCCTTAAAGATCCTTGGTGTAGCAGGATCCACAAGAGATCCAGAGGGCTTCATAGAGGCAATGAGCTTACTCAAGTTGATGTAGGAGTGTGGAGCAAATTTACTTAGGGAGGCTTGAAGAATTGTAGGGGAACAGTCAGAAAGACTGCATGGGGAGAGAGAGAAAGATTAGGAAAGCATAGGGTTTGGAGACCAATGAGCTCTGTCGGGTATCAAATGTGTTGAGAGAACAAGTTGGAAGAACAGTTTCATGTGTATTAAATGCAAAGGTTAAAAGGGCAACTAAGCACCATTCTGTACTGGTATAGTGCATGTAAGTGGCACAAGAGTAAATTCAATAAATGGCATTGGGATGATGTGTGCTGAACATAAATTCTGTAACAACAGTTCCGTGTGGATCTGCAATTATAGAATACTAGTATAAGTTCACACTTTTGCACCTAACCATGTCAAAGGCCGGTCTAAGTGCTCAGACCTAACCGTTGGCAGTTAGGCACATAACTCCTACTATTCTATAACCAGCCTGCGTAACTCTTACGCATGCCTCTCCTGTGACCATGCCCCCTAGACATTGCACACAACAGAAAATGCAAGCACAGCTTATAGAACAGCGACTAAGTTCATTTGCACATGTAAATGCTAATTGTTGCCAATGAACACCAATTTGTCAATAATTCCAGTTAATAGCTAATTATTAAATTAAATTGCACACATAACTGAACTTATTCTATAAATTGAGCACCCAATTTTATAGAATTAAGGGGATAGTTCATAAGTGCAAGGGGGTATTCACATGGGTGGAACATGAGAGGGAAATGGGAAGGTCTGTCACTTATTTCTCAGTTGCATGTGTCCTTGCTGCATTTATGTGACTGCAGTTATGCCAACTGTATGGCTTGGGTAAATGTGAGCATGTAAAAGTTAGATGTGCAGGTACTAGGCTATGCTAGTTTTCCAAAAGAGTGTCTGGATGCCCAGATGCTGTTATAGAATAGCTTTTCACCCTACAGAATCAGGGTCTCTTGGGCACTTTTCCGGACTCTCCCGGATGCATGATGGCCGTTTGACCTGCATACAATGCTTTTATTGGAGGCCAGCAGGCATACCAAAAGGCAACTCCCTTCTTTGGAATAGTTTCTCTCCATCCTAGGAGCCATCTTAGTGCTCTCTAGAAAGATTCACTAGAAGGAGTAGCCTAATGGTTAGTACAGTGGGCTGAGAACCTGGGGAACTGGGTTCAATTCTCATTTCAGCTGTTTGTGATCCTGGGCAAGTTACTTAGCACTCTATTGCCCAGGTACAGAAACAGATTGTAAGCACAGGAGAGACAGACAAAGTACCTGCATGGAATATATAAACCACTTTTGTTGTACCACAGAAAGGTGGTATATCATATCTATGATGCTTTACCCCATTGAACCAGAAACATGTCATTTGGTCCAATATGACTGAGCTATGTGCAGTAGAACAGCAATAAGGCCCAGATAACCAGCCAAAGGGATGTGCACCAGACACACATTTTCATTTCATTTTTAATTTCTTTGGGCTTTTCCCCAATTCCTTGGGTGTTTTTTGTTTGTTTGTTTGTTTGTTTATTTGTTTTTATAGTATCAATTTTTTTAAGACACACTAATCAACTTAACATGCGTTATCATGTAGGTTACCATTCATTAAATTGATGTAATCACTAGGGCTGGACAGCCCAAAAACATCCATTTCACTTCTTGTATCATTTATAGCATTGTTCATCTGGTTGTGTTTTGGTTGATCAATTTCATTTCTGGGGTAGGTGGTAGAAGAGTAGCCTAGTTTTTATTTAAGAGGTCTGAGAACCTGGGGAACTAGATTCAATTCACAGCAGCTCCTCATGACTCTGGGCAAGTCACTTAATCCTCCATTCCCCCAAGTATAATACTTAGGTTGTGAAACCACTAAGGGCAGAGAAAATACCTGCATATAATAATTGTAAACCACTTTGATTGTACCACAGAAAGGCAATTTATCAAATCCCATTAACCTTACTTACCTCACCTTACCTATTAGGTATGATGGATTTTCCCCTTATATATCAATTTCTAGTGGCAGAGTTGCATATATTTTATAAAAGTCTGCATGGTTGGCACATGTTTTGTGACATGCTGATGGTAGTCTGGATATCCCAACATGAATGTGCTGATGGTAGTCTGGATATCCCAACATGAATGACTATTTCCCAACCTCAGCGTTCTACCTACATTGGAGCTTCATTTATAGAATCTTATAGTCTAAGCAAGTAACCCTATATCTCATTTACACTATTCATTCCCTTTCTGCTGCTCCTAATTTTTGACTCCCAGCCCTGTTATCCCCAGCTGAGAACTTCTATTCACTATCTTCTTACTCTCACTACATATGATATCCTGTGAGACTGCACTTTGTCCAGCTCCATTAATTGATGCATGCCCTCTCCTCCTGCTACTTGTTCACACACTGGGCAAATGCATTCAGTCCTCTTTAAGGGGCCCTTTTACTAAGCCGTGTAAGCGTCTATGTGTGTGCAATGTGCACCAAAATGGAGTTACCACTCAACTACCGCGTGGCTCTTGTGGCAATTTCATTTTTGGCATGCGTCCAATACACACGTCTGAAAAATATTTTTTATTTTCAGGTGTGCATTATGGATGTGCGCCAAATGGCATTTGGCACGTGTAGGTCATTACCACCTAGTTATTGCGTGAGTCTTTACCACTAGGTCAATGGCTGGCAGTAAGGTCTCAGACTCAAAATGGACAAGCAGCAATTTTCATTTTGCCGCACGTCCATTTTCAGCAAACATTTTTAAAAAGACATTTTTTACAGGCTTGCTAAAAAATGGATTGGCGCACACCCAAAATCACCACTTACACTACCACAGGCCATTTTTCAGGGCACCTTTGTAAAGGACCCCTAAATGATTAGAATTACATCCTCATTTCTTTCCTTATTCTTTCCACATTTCTAGATATACCCTAACATTCTATTCAGATCTCTTAGCACGTCTATAATACAGTTATTCTCTCTTATTCCTTTAAATGATTTCTCGCTGAATTTGAATGCTTATCATGCAGACATTCACTCTGCTTAAGCCTGAGTTCTTTAATTCTCTTACTCTCCCGCTAACAGCTATATTTGCAAAATGTCACAAATTACACTTAGTAGTATTTGACTGACTCATGCGGTGAGTATGACATCATTGTAGAATCATTTTCATATCAACCAGTCAGACACCAAATGATGTAATTTGCAACATGTTTGATAACATTTCTGCCTTGGGTTAGACCATAAATTGCAGGACAGCTACTTAAGGAATTTATGAAGTATCAGTAGTGCATTTTGCATTTCTACACAGGATAAATACCACTTATTCTGCATAATTTCAAAATATTGCAATGCAAATTGGTGGTGAGCGTTTTATTTTAGATGCCATTAACTAAAATAGCATTTTTAAATAGTAGTCACTGAACATAAATAAATGAACTGGTTGCTCTGCTCCTCATAATAATGTATAAATGTTGAGCAATTCTATTCCAATTATGCTTTTCCAGAGTCACAAGAGAGCAATATTTACTGTACTAACTAGGATTCGTGTGGCTATAAGCTAATCTATAGATGTAGCAGAGATATTTTCAAAGACCCATTGTGTTAATAGAGCATTAGTACAGTTAATAATCATTAATTAAGTGCTACTAGAATAAACTTCTAGAAGCAAAGGGAATCAAAGACAGTTCAAATTCTATAAAGAGAACAATAACTAGGGAATAAATAACAAGCATAAAAGTAGATGTAAAATATTTAAATTATAATAGGACCCCTGTATCTCAATCAGTTATTTCCATGCTTCCCTGAAAGTTCTTACTGTTGACATATTTCCCCAACTACAATGAAATGCTTAACTTATTATTTTAAAATGGTTACACAGTTTCTTTATTTTTGTAGCAGTGACCTGAGAAAGTCAGTTAGGCCCAATGTACTACTGTGAAATGTCTTTGCAACTGCTCAGAAATGAAAAAAAATGGCAAATTTTAAGCAACTTGTGCTATTTTTCTTGTGACATTCCTGTTTACAAAATCACTTCTGAAAAGTACAATTCCCAGTTCTAAATATTTGTGTGAAGTGGAATTTGTATGAAAGCAAATTTAAATGTACCATTAAAGAGTTGTTGTGATGCAAAATTAAGCAAAGCAGCTCATCAATGACAAAAATTGTGAAAATAAATACACAAAAAAAAGCTTTGAGGGTAAGTTTTTTCAAAAAAAAAGAAAAAAAAAGAAAAGAAAAAAAGAATTTGGGAAATTGTGCAAATTGGCAACCCCATTGTGCATTTAGCACCAATTCTGTAATGACATCTTGAGGGGCATAATCGAACGGGGGCACCCATCTATACTCAATCTGCAGCCCCTCATTACCTCTCTACCCTCATCTCCCCTTACGTTCCCGCCCATAACCTCCGCTCACAGGACAAATCCTTCCTCTCAGTACCCTTCTCCATCACCGCCAACTCTAGGCTCTGCTCATTCTGCCTCATCTCACCCTATGCTTGGAATAAACTTCCTGAGCCCTTACGCCAAGCCCCCTCCCTACCCATCTTCAAATCTTTGCTCAAAGCCCACCTCTTCAATGTTGCTTTCGGCACCTAACCTTTATACCTTTCAGGAAATCTAGACTGCCACAATTTGACTGCCCCTATTTGACTGACTGTACATTTGCCCTTTAGATTGTAAGCTCCTTGAGCAGGGACTGTCCTTCTATGTTAAATTGTACAGCGCTATGTAACCCTAGTAGTGCTTTAGAAATGTTAAGTAGTAGTAGTAGTAGTATACGGGCGCCCATCTCTAAGGACGGCATGTAAAGGGGCGGGGCAACCCATATTATCAAAACAAGATGGGTGGCCATCTTTCGTTTTGATAATATGGTCAGGGAGGGCCAAATCATGAAATTTAGGTCAACCTTAGAGATGGGCGACCTCAGTTTTTGCCGATAATGGAAACCGAGGACAGCCATCTCAAAAACGACCAAATCCAAGGCATTTGGTCATGGGAGGAGCCAGCATTCGTAGTGCACTGGTCCCCCTCACATGCCAGGACACCAACTTGGCACCCTAGGGGGTACTGCAATGGACTTCCTAAATTGCTCTCAAGTCCATAGCTCCCTTCCCTTGTGGGCTGAGCCCCCCCCCCCCAAACCCAAAACCCACTCCCCACAACTGTACACCACTACCATAGCCCTTATGGGTGAAGGGGGGTACCTACATGTGGGTACAGTGTGTTTTTTTTTGGGGGGGGTTGGAGGGTTCATCATTTACCACCACAAGTGTAACAGATAGGGGGGGATGGACCTGGATCCACCTGCCTGAAGTACACTGCAGTACCCCACTAAAAACTGCTCCAGGGACCTGTATACTGCTGTGATGGAGCTGGGTATGACATCTGAGGCTGCTAGAGGCTGGGAAAAAATGTTTGTAATTTGTTTTTGGTGGGAGGGGGTTAGTGACCACTGGGGGAGTAAGGGGAGATCATCCCCGATTCCTTTGGTGGTCATGTGGTCAGTTTGGGCACCGTTTTGAAGCTTGGTTGTAAGAAAAAATGGACCAAGAAAAGTCGGCCAAGTGCTCATCAGGGACGCCCTTCTTTTTTCCATTATTGGCCGAGGACACCCATGTCTTAACCACACCCCTGTCCTGCCTTTGGTACACTGCCGACACATCCCCATGAACTTTGGTCATCACCGACGGAAAGCAGTTGAGGGCGCCCAAAATCTAAGTTTGTACCTGAGGCAATGGAGAATTAAGTGACTTGCCCAAGATCACAAGGAGCAGCAGTGAGATTTGACCTGGCCACCTCTGGATTACAAGACTGGTGCTCTAACCACTAGCCCACTCCTCATGTTGGCTTAGATGCACCCATAGTTAGGTTTACCGTCTAATGCCATATGAATGGCAGGTGTAAGTTGGCATACCTAGGTGTACCAAATGAAGCACACAATGTATAGTATTCTTTAAACTATGCATGTAACTAGGAGACATGCCTATGGCCCCACCAACACTCCACCTACGTTTAAATACCCCTTGCAGTTAGGCACTATGAGGCCCTTTTACTAAGCCATGGAATTGATAATTTCCCCCCTTATGTGCATATATTCTATATATGACATGCACTATTAAAACATTCATTTTGAAATGAAAGAAAAAAAAAAGGAAACAAAATGTTCTGGCTACCCATCCCTAGAAACCCTATCCGTGGGTGTAACAGGTAGCCTTGTTTATTTTATTTAGTTATTTATTTTCAGCACTTGATATACTGGAAGTGACCCCTGAGGTGGCTATGCAGTTTACAATTTCTGGTTACTGGTACTTTGCAAAGTGAAAGTACACAAGTATTTTGGATTGGAATTAGTGCATGCCTTTCTTAGTAATGGCTCGGGAAGAAGTACATTCAGGTACTGTAGATGTGTTCCTGTTCCCATAGGTCTTACAGTCTAACCTCCCTGTTTACTAAGCCATGCTAGCGGCTGCCACGGGGCAATGCCGACACAGCCCATTCAAAGTGAATGGGCTGTGTAAGCATTAGCACATGGCAGACGCTAGCATCGTGGCTTAGTAAACAGGGGGGGGGGGGGGTAAGCTTGTTCTTAAAGCGATGGGGGGATAAGCAACTTGCCCAAGCACACAAGGCACTTGAATTGAGCTTCCATGGTTCTCAGTCGGTTGTGCTACCCATCAGGGACTCCTCCACTTTCAATCTGGAAATTGTTCCATGTAGAAAGAACCAATGGACATTTTCACCTACTCTGTCTGTAGGAACTGTTTACAAAAAGAATAATGAATGAAAACTTGAAAATGCAATCTTGATGAGTTATTTTCCTCCCTAACTAATGCCCAGATGATCGAAAACCCCCACTGTTCCAAACAATGCTCTAAAAATAGCACTGGAACATCATGGGGCTTTACTGCCCCTATGATCAGAGATAATAGTATGCAAATTTATGTCCACTATTATCTCTGATCATAGGGTAAAGTGCAGGAGGATTGTGCCTGAGCATGTGTTCAGGCACAATCCTCTCACACTAGTTTGATAGGTCCGGGCTGTCAAAAACTCAGACCTGTCAACACAGGGGCTGGAGGATCATGGGACCAGCAGACCCCAAACAGTAAGGTCCTAGTGGTCTAGTGCCCCACTGAACCTCCACCCCAAGACAGTGACATGGAGGCTGTCCCCTAAACCCTCCTGACAGAAGTTCACAGGTGGCTAGAGATCAGGTGGATCTCCAGGCCCCTAACCCCTCCTTCGTACTTCCCCAAAAAGCCCTGGTATCCCAGTGGGCAGCAAACCAAGCCTCCCCCAAATCTGGTGGTCTAGTGGCTCCCTTCCGCACCCCCTTACCATTGTTGGAGGGAGTAGTACACTCCTTCCAGCAACGCATTGAAAATGGTGGAGCCCAGCCCTGGCTAGTGCATCCTGGGATGTGCAAGGCAGGGCTTCACACCATATAAGGCCCTTATATGTTTATCAGGGCATAATGGATATTAAATAGGGAACTCATGCCTTTATATTTGAAAGGTGGTGGTACTGTGATCTCCTTGGATATTCTTTTGTCCAGCTTTGATTGTGTCAACTTTTCACAGATAATAAGGTACTGATAGAACTAAAAAAGCTGGCAGAGCTACTGTTATTGATTTGTAATTTATCCCTAAAATCGAGCGTGGTACCGGAAGATTGGAGGATGGCCAATGTAATGCCAATATTTAAAAAAGGTTCCAGAGGAGACCCGGGAAATTATTTGAATGGTCTGAAGTCAGTGCCGGGCAAAATGGCAGAGACTATAATCAAGAACAAAATTACAGAGCACATACAAAAGCATGAACTAATGGGAGGGAAAGGTGAGTAGTGGGGTGCCTCAGGGATCGGTGCTGGGGTCGATTCTGTTCAATATATTTGTGAGTGACGTGGCCGAAGGGTTAGAAGGTAAAGTTTGCCTATTTGGGGGTGATACTAAGATTTGTAACAGAGTGGACACCTGGGAGGGAGTGGAAAACATGAAAAAGGATCTGCAGAAGCTAGAAGAATGGTCTAAGGTTTGGCAATTAAAATTCAATGCAAAGAAATGCAAAGTGATGCACCTAGGGAGTAGAAACCCACGAGAGACTTATGTGTTAGGTGGTGAGAGTCTGATATGTACTGAGGGGGAGAAGGATCTTGGGGTGACAGTATCCGAGGATCTGAAGGCGACGAAACAGTGTGACAAGGCAGTGGCCGTAGCGAGAAGGTTGCTAGGCTGTATAGAGAGAGGTGTGACCAGCAGAAGAAAGGAAGTGTTGATGCCCCTGTACAAGTCGTTGGTGAGGCCCCACCTGGAGTATTGTGTTCAGTTTTGGAGGCCGTACCTTGCTAAGGATGTAAAAAAAATTGAAGCGGTGCAAAGAAAAGCTATGAGATTGGTATGGGATTTGCGTTCCAAGACATATGAGCAGAGACTTGCTGACCTGAACATGTATACCCTGGAGGAAAGGAGGAACAGGGGTGATATGATTCAGACGTTCAAATATTTGAAAGGTATTAATCCGCAAACAAATCTTTTCCGGAGATGGGAAGGTGGTAGAACGAGAGAACATAAAATGAGATTGATGGGGGGCAGACTCAAAAATGATGTCAGGAAGTATTTTTTCACGGAGAGAGTGGTGGATGCTTGGAATGCCCTCCCGCGGGAGGTGGTGGAGATGAAAACGATAACGGAATTCAAACATGCGTGGGATATACATAAGGAATCCTGTGCAGAAGGAATGGATCCTCAGAAGCTTAGCCGAAATTGGGTGGCGGAGCCGGTGGGGGGAAGAAGGGTTGGTAATTGGGAGGCGAAGATAGTGGTGGGCAGACTTATACGGTCTGTGCCAGAGCCGGTGGTGGGAGGCGGGGCTGGTGGTTGGGAGGAGGGGATAGTGCTGGGCAGACTTATACGATCTGTGCCCTGAAAAAGACAGGTACAAATCAAGGTAAGGTATACATATGAGTTCATCTTGTTGGGCAGACTGGATGGACCGTGCAGGTCTTTTTCTGCCGTCATCTACTATGTTACTATGTTATGTAAAGTCAGCATGGATTTAGTGAAGGGAAGTCCTGCCTCAACAATCTGCTGCATTTCTTTGAAGGGGTAAACAAACATGTGGACAAAGGTGAGCCGGTTGATATTGTGTATCTAGATTTTCAGAAGGCATTTGATAAAGTCCCTCATGAAAGACTACAGAGGAAATTAGAGGGACATGGGATCGGAGGTAGTGTCTTACTGTGGATTAAAAACTGGTTGAAAGACAGGAAAGAGAGTAGGATTAAAAGGTCAATATTCGCAATGGAGAAGGGTAGTTAGCGGGGTCCCTCAGGGATCGGTGTTGGGACCTCTGCTTTTTAACATATTCATAAATGACCTAGAGATGGGGGTAACTAGTGAAGTAATCAAATCTGCCGATGACACAAAGTTATTCAAAGTAGTCAAATCGCAGGAAGATTGTGAAAAACTACAAGAGGACCTTACGAGACTGGGAGACTGGGCGTCTAAATGGCAGATGACGTTTAATGTGAACAAGTGCAAAGTGATGCATGTGGGAAAGAGGAACCCAAACTATATATACAAGGTTCAGTGTTGGGAGTCACGGACCGAGAAAGGGATCTAGGTGTCATCGTTGATGATACGTTGAAAACTTCTGCTCAATGTGCTGCTGCGGCTAGTAAAGTAAATAGAATGTTGGGTATCATTAGGAAAGGAATTGAAAACAAAAGTAAGGATATTATTCTGCCGTTGTATCGCTCCATGGTGTGACCGCACCTCGAGTATTGTGTTCAATTCTGGTCGCCACTCCTCAAAAAAGACATAGTGGAATTGGAAAAGGTGCAGAGAAGGGTGACAAAGATGATACAGGGGATGGGACGACTTCCCTATCAGGATAGGCTGAAGAGACTGGGGCTCTTGCTTGGAGAAAAGGTGGCTGAGGGGAGATATGATAGAGGTCTACAAGATAATGAGTGGAATGGAACAGGTCGATGTGGAGCGTCTGTTTACGCTTTCCAAAATTACTAGGTCAAGGGGGCATGTGATAAAGCTGCAGTGTGGTAAATTTAAAATGAATCAAAGGAAATTTTTCTTCACTCAATGCGTAGTTAAACTATGGAATTCGCTGCCGGGAAAGGTGGTTAAGGTGGTTAACTTAGCGGACTTCAAAAAGGGTTTGGACTGCTTCCTGGAGGAAAAAGCCGTAGAATGTTATTGAATGGGTGAGGGAATAATACAGTATTTCTAGGATGGGTGGGACAAATTTGCTTGTTCTTTTGGCCACTGTCGGTGACAGGGTGCTGGGCTCGATGGACCCTTGGTCTGTCCCAGCATGGCGATGCTTATGTACTTATGTACTTATGTTGTGCATTGTTCTTGGATTCCTGATCCTACAGAGTTGCCACTAGTTTCACAGTCACTCTTTTCTAGCCGCTATAAAAAAGTGTGAATGGCTCTCTTGAGGGCTAGTGGAAGATCAGACATAGGTTCAGCTTAGGATTAAGAGAAGCTTCATGATAGATGCCATCTCTGAGCTTTCTGAATTGAGAAATGATGTTTGATCAGAGCCTTTTGAAAGGGGGTATTTCTAAGTAGAGGAGTAGCCTAGTGGTTAGTGCAGTGGACTTTGATTCTGGGAAACTGGGCTTGATCCTCACTACAGCTCCTTGTGACTCTGTGCAAGTCAGTTAACTCTCTATTGCTCCACTTATAAATAAGTACCTGTATATACTATATAAACCACTTTGAATGTAGTTGCAAAAAAACAGAGAAAGGTGGTATATCAAGTCCCTTTTCCTTTCCCTCCCTCTCCTTCCAAGACAAAGAGGGGTCCTTTTACAAAGGTGTGCTGAAAAATGACTTGCGGTAGTGTAGGCACAGATTTTGGGCGCGTGCCGATCCATTTTTTAGCGTGCCTGTAAAAAAGGCCTTTTTTATTTTTTTTCCGAAAATAGACGTGCGTCACAATCAAAATTGCCGCACGTCCATTTTGGGTCTGAGACCTTACCGCCAGCCATTGACCTAGTGGTAAAGAATCCGGGTGGTAATGACCTAAATGTGTCAAATGTCATTTGGCGTGCATTCGTTACGCGCATCCAAAAATAAAAATAAAATTTTCAGGTGTGTGTATCGGATGCGCGCCAAAAATGAAACTACCGCAAGTCAGGCGGTAACTCCATATTGGCATGTGTTGGGCATGTGTAGTCGCTTACTCGGTTTATTATAAGGGACCCTGAGTGATGAGGACCAAGATTTCAGCTGATGTACATTCCAGTGCTCAACTTTATGCACGGGAATTGGCTCTAAGTGCTATTCTATAAAGTGTGCTCATCTTTAAGCACCCTTTACAGCATAGTGCTTAGCTCTGATTTTAGAGCACCATTTATTGAATGCAGCCAAAAATGTATAAATGCCTATGCCCTCCCATGCTCTGACCATGTGTTTGCCACCTTGCAGTTACATGCTAATTTATAGAAGCGCATCATGCACATATATGCACATATGCCAATTATCTTGGCGCTAAAACACAGAACTGCAAGTACGGTTATGGAATTGCTCTTTAAGTGTATCAGGGCTAATTGTGAATAATCTTAATGTGTGTGGTAAAGGAATTTTTGGTGTGCTAACTGCAGAGCACATGCTGAGAATTCCCCAACAGTTATCTCATAGTGTTTACATTGAAACTGAGCGATATCTTATACAGTTTTGTGCAAACACTTACAGCAGTTTAGTACAAAAAAAGAGGCCCCTTTGTGCTTGCTTATGTCAGTAAAGGGGTCCTTTTACAAGGCCATGGTACAAGTTGGCCTGCGGTAGTGAGGGCGCGTCTTTTAGGCGTGCACCTGGCCATTTTTTACTTTGGCTGGGAAAAAGGTAATTTTTTTAATGGACCAGGAAATGGCATGTGCTAATATTAAAACTAGTGTGTGCCTATTTACAGCCTGAGCCCTTACTGTCATCCATTGACCTAGCAGTAAGGGCTCCCACACTACCCATGTGGTAACCAGGCAGCGCACGCCAGCATGGGCATACTGCCGGTTACTGCCAGGAATGCCCCATGGTAGAAAATAGAAAATTACTTTTTACCACGGGATTCAGCGTTTGCCAAAATCGGAATTACCAACGGGCACACGTGCTACCTTGGCGGTAGTGCTGATTGAGCGCATACTACCCATGCATTAGCCCTCCTGTGCCTTAGTAAAAGGGCCCTTAAGATTCTTTGGGCCCTGTTTACTAAGCCGAGCTATAGGCGTGCTAGCGTTTGTAGCACACACTAAAAATGCTAGAGCACCTTAGTAAACAGAGCCCTTCATATTTAGATATATTTTATTAAATGCATGCATAAGTGTCAATTCTTCCCTTGCTCTGCTCTGATTTCTCTGTGCCTAATTTTTACATGTATATACCCAGGACATTTTAAAAGAACTCATGTGAGTGCATAAAATGCTGGTGTACATTCTCAACTTTCTTATAAAATTACTCCCATTGTTAGTACCACCACATAATATCTTATCCATCTCAACAATATTAATAGAAAGCTACAATACAACAAAAGAGGATACACAAGAGAAATAATTGCATGCTAGATTATAATGATAATACAAAAAAAACTAATAACACTAACACTTATCTACAATAAGTTGCTTTTAAGTGCTTAAATGATTTTTTTAAGATGTTCTCTGTAAGCACCATCTTTCCTTTCTGAATGTCTCCCTACTAACAGATTTTTTTAAGTCATTGTTTTTTTTCTTCTTTAGATTTTTACTTTTTTTGTGCATTCTAAGTAGTGCATGATTTGTTGCCACTTAAATCTGACTAGGCAACAATCAACCATGGTGACAAAAGCAACAGAGATGGGTGAAAACCACACAGTACAAAGCGTGGACATTATGAAGGTACAATCATTCACTGATTGATCTGCTAAAACTTCTTGTTTGTTTGTTTGGTTTTTTTTTTAACAAACTAAGGGCTAGATTTACTAATGTGTATTAATTCACACTAATGCATATTAATGCAAGTAATGTGCTTAGCAAATAGGTATTATTGTGGATAATGGAGTTTGCATCAAATAGCATATGCAAAATTGTGCTAATGCACATTAATGTGCTTTAACAAATGTTAACATTTAAGAACATAAGAGCCATATTGGGTCAGACCAATGGTCCATCTAGTCCAGTATTCTTTTTCCAACAGTGGCCAATCCAGGTCACAAGTACCTAGTGTTTGTACTCTTCAAAAGAATAAAAAATTGATTTACTTCTACTCATTCTACACTGCTCAGGATTTTGTAGACCTCTATCATATCTACCCTCAGTCGTCTTTTTTTCAAGCTGAAGAGCTCTAACCTCTTTAAACTTTCCTCATATGAGAGGAGTTCCATCCCCTTAATCATTGCGGTCGCTCATCTTTTAACCTTTTCTAGTTCTGCTATATCTTTTTTGAGATACAGCAACCAGAACAGCTTGCAATACTGAAGTTCTGGTCATACCATTGAGCAATATTTACCATCCCTTTCCTAATAATTCCTAGCATCCTGTTTGCTTTTCTGGTTGCTGCTGCACACTGGGCAGAAGATTTCAGCGAATTGTCTACAATGACACCTAGATCTTTTTCTTAGGTGCTAATCCCCAAGGTGAACCCTAGCATCTGGTAACTATTATTCAGATTATTATTCCCAACGTGCATCACTTTGCATTTGTCTATATTAAATTTCATCTGCCATTTGGATGCCCAGTCTTCCAATTTCCTCAGGTTTTCCTGTAATTTTTCAGAGTCCACATGTTAGTAAATCTAGCTCTTAATGTTGTCTTCTGAAGTTCCCAAATTAAACAGTCTACTCTAACAGAAGATCCAGAAAAAATAGAATTACAGCTCAGAAAATTAATAAAATAATAGTGTGTAAAGCAGATAGATATAAAGCTCATTCATTAACGATGCCTGTGATAATATATCACTGAAAATGTTGCATGAAGGACAGTCTTAGATGGGATTATGTAGTATATTAGCAAGACACTGAAATTAAAATTCTCGAGAAGATATGTCTTGTGAACTGAAGGGTAAGAAGGTAATAACAGTAACATTAATAATAATAAATAAGAAGACACATAAATAGAATTTCCTTCAACAGCCATTATTGTAATTATGGGTATGATAAAGTAATAGTGTGCAGTAAATAACTAACTTTTATTGGTTCATGTTTTTTTAAAATTTTAAAGGACTATAGAAACAATAAAATGTAAATAAAAGATGTGTATGTACAGAATTAGAAATTATAACATTGCTACTCTCAGCCACAGCAGTGTTGTTAAGAAGCCTGACAGCTGATTTCCAAAGGTGAATAAATCAATGAAGCCCTACTAAAATCAATCCACCAATGATCACTATTTTTGTGATGTGCTGAAAACTCTAGAGGCTTTTTGCTAAGTTGTACTAAACAGCTAGTGTGTGTATTAGCACACAATAGTCATTAGCGCAGAACAGCAATAATGGGTACTGCATGCTAAATCAGCCAGCACAGTGAAAATCCCACACTAGCTGCTCAGTGCAGGTAGGTGTGGGTTCTAGGCAAATTAGGGTAGCAACAGGGCATAGCTGGAACTGGCAGCTAGCATGCAGGTAGGTGTCACACACTAGCTGTCACAACTGCTAATACTTAGTTTAACCTACTTTAAAAATCAGGGAATTAGTTTCCACCTAAGGAGAATCCAGTAAACATGAGAAATAGGAAACTTTAATAAAGTAAGCCAATTTTTCTGTGTAACAGGAGGAAAAACCTCAAGAAGCACCTTCTTGTATTTCACAAAGCGAATAGAAGGGCTAGGGCTTCTTCGTCATAGGAAAAAACCTCCTGGAGCTGTTTAATTCAACAATCAGAAAATGCTATGCCTCTGATGCCCTCTTTGTTCATTTATTTGGATTTTGGATCACAAGTAGCAGCAGTGGGATTTTATAACATCGCTGATAGATAAAACTAATTCCGATGTTAGAAAAATGATGCTTAGCTTTAATGCCAAAGACTCAATCTTTTCAATGGCTCTTTCGTTATTTATTTAGACCGTGGTCAACGTTAACTTCCGTTTCGCCACTGCTGCATCAGAACCTCCGGTCTAGAATTCTGTCAAAAGACAAAAACTGTATGAGCCACTCAATTTAACAAAATACATTACATCGAAACCCTTTTGTATTCACCTTACACTCCGTTCAGGCTGCCGACGGACACATGAAGGGCAAACTTGAAAAACAAACATGGCGGTTTTAAACTTTCCTCTGACGTAAGACGCTGTCAACCCACCCTCCAATCAGACATGAATAAAGAGGACATCAGAGGCATAGCATTTTCTGATTTTTGAATTAAACAGCTCCAGGAGGTTTTTTCCTATGATGAAGAAGCCCTAGCCCTTCTATTCGCTTTGTGAAATACAAGAAGGTGCTTCTTGAGGTTTTTCCTCCTGTTACACCAAAACATTGGCTTACTTATGACAACTGCTAATACTACATAGAAACAGAGAAAAATGTAGGCAGATAAAGACCATATGGCCTAGTCATTCTGCCCATCTATGCCATCTACTCTCCCTATCACTCCCTTAGAGATATGTACTTGTCCCTTGAATTGAGGTACTGTTTTCGTCTCTAACACTTCCACCAGAAGGCTGTTCCACGAATTCACCACCCTTTATGTGAAGAAGTCTTTCCCATTTCATCTTCATCCTATGCCCCCTCGTTTCAGAGCTTCCTGTCAATTAAAAGAGACTCGCCTCCTGTTCATTTATGTCGCATAGATATTTTTTTGGGGGGGTGGGTCTTTTACTAAGCGTCAGTAAGCCCGACGTGAGCTTACCGCTTGCTAAACCAGAAGAACCGCCGAGCTACCACAACAGCCCGGTGGTAGTTCCCACCCCCAGCGTGTGCCATTTCCAGTGCTATAAAAATATTTTTATTTTTGTAGCACCGGTGTTTACTCAGTGGTAATCACTGCCCAGTTACCATCAGATTTGTGCCCTTCCTACCACCTCAGTGGTAGATTGTAAGCTCCTTTGAGCAGGTACTATACTTCTTTGTTAAACTGTACAGCGTTGCGTAACCCTAGTAGTGCTTTAGAAATGTTAAGTAGTAGTAAGAGCTCCCCCCTGAAATGGCCATGTGGCAAGTGCTTCACCTGCTGCATGGCCATTTCTTTAAAAAACAAAACAGCCTTTTACCTGCTGTGGTAAAAGGGGGTCTCAGCGTACGTCAAAAACATACACTGATGCCAGTGTCAGCCCCCTTTTGCTGCAGCTTGGTAAAAGGACCAAAATTGTCTCTATCATATCTCCCCTCTCTTGCCTTTTTTCCAAGGTATACATATTGAGATCTCTTAGTCTGTCTCCATACACTTTATGATGAAGTCCACTGCCCATTTAGTAGTGCTCTCTGGACCGACTCTATCCTGTTTATATCTCAAGAATTGTACACAATATTCCTAAATGAGATCTCACCAGTCATATACAGGGACAACATCTCCTCCTTTTATCTAGTGGCCATTCCTCTCTCTATGTACCTATGCATACTTCTAGCTTTCACTGTCACCTCTTCTACCTGTTTGGCCAGTATAGGATCATCACATACGATAACACCCAAGTCCTACTCCTCTTTCACCTCCTAAATTGTACTGTTCCTTTAGGTTTTTGCAGCCTAAATGCACGAGATGGAGTTAAGTTCAGCCATGTTATTGTTGGTCCAACAACAACAAAAAAAAGGAGCCAGCCCACCTGAATCAAAACCATGGGTGTATTTTTTTTTGGGGGGTGGAGGGGGGTGAGAGTAGATTGGATGGATGGGTGAGGAAGAGTAGGAGAGATGCTGTCACAGGAAGAAAGAGAGGGTAAAGGGACTAAAGCAGCCTTTCTGTGGTACAACCAAAGCAGTTTTGAGAGGGAGAGAGAGAGAGAGAGAGAGAGAGAGAGAGAGAGAGATGCTATACCATGAGGGAGGAGGGGGAGGGTGCAGGGGAGAGATGCATGCCCCTGGGTGGGTGTACAGGAAAAATAGAAGAGAGGGGAGAAGCTAGACATGGAGAGAAACAGAGACACAGAGGGGAGGTGCAGGGCAGGACAGATAGGAACCGGAGAGAGAAGAAATATCAAATGGGCAGGAGACTCTGGACCCTGGATGGGATGTGAAAGGTGAAAGAGAAGGAGAAAAAAATAGAAGATGAATGGAACAGGGATGGGGAAAGAAGGGGAACAGAGCAGAATATGGATGGGACTGGGGAAGGGGAGAAGGAGAACAGAACAGAAGATGTTTATGTTTATTTCAGTATTTAATGAATCACCAGTCTATGACAATTCCATATCTAGGCGATTTACAAACACGATGGATGGGACTGGATGGGAGAAGGAGAACAAACCAGATGGGATAGGGGAAAGGAACAGGGCAGAACATGGATGGGACTAAGGATTGGAGGAGAAGGGGAGCAGTGCGGAAGATGACTAGGACTGCAAAGAGCAGCTTCCATTTGTAACGGAGTGTATGCCTCCGTCTGTTGGAACCAGTCTCCTAAATGGCATAATAAGCAAGCCATATTCTAAAGTTTAACATCTGGTACTCCCAGCCCACCGCTTTTCCAGCTCCCCACTAGGTTCGAATAGCGTATCTGAGGGATTTTTTTTTGGCCAGAAAAATTTGGAAAGTAAGTTTTGTAAAGCCACTTGTAACCACTCGCCTCCACATACCCTCCTCTCCTCCTTCCTGTACACATTAATTGATTTGATTTGCTTACTTTATTTTTTGTCTATTAGATTGTAAGCTCTTTGAGCAGGGACTGTCTTTCTTCTATGTTTGTGCAGCGCTGCGTATGCCTTGTAGCGCTATAGAAATGCTAACTAGTAGTAGTAGACTTGATTGTATGGGAGAGTGTTGGGAAGCAGAGCAGGGAATTATGGATGGAAGAGATGGAGTAGGAATTTCAAGGGATAGCGAATACTTTGCAATTGGTTGGTATAAGTGAGGGTAAGAAATGAGGGGGTAAGAGAACAGGGATGAAGTGTAGGGAAAGGTTGAGATGCAGTGTGAATGACCTAGAAGATGAAGAGAGGATAAGAGGCATTGAAAAGTGATAGTGGTACTGGGGAGGGATATGACAGGAAGGGGATGAGTCTACCAAGGGATTAAGTGAGGGCAGAAATTGTGTTAACAGATGGTGAAAATAGGCAATAAGATATGGGATATAGAAGAATGGCCTGGAGGCAAGAAAAGCTGATGAGGACATGAAAGGCCAGTGGTGAGTAGATGAGCACAAAGGTGGAAATGGGGGACTGTGGAGGGGTCTAGGAAACTTGGAAAGGGGGCAATCAGATTACTGGAGAGGGGATGAGAGGAAGATGGGAAAAACTGGTAGGTAAATGTAAGGTGAAATGGAAACTAGAGGGGGAGAGGGAGAATGAGGTGGATATAGAGGTAGAGATGAGAAAAGAAACATAAAAAAGGAAGACCAGTATGCTACAGATATAGAGAAGGAAGGGAAGAAGGTCAAGAGAAGAGAGAAGAAATTGAAAGGTAGACCTGGAAAAGAATTTAGGAGAAGACCAACACAAAAAGTGGAACACATTGGGACCAACTCAATTAGAAAAGTGTCCAAACAAAAGTAGAAAACATATTTTATATAATTCTTTTTAATGATTAGAGTGTGTCCATTTTGAGAAATGTATATATGATCAATTTTTGTATTTTAGAAGAGTATAGGAGAAAATGCATTTCTGTTTCTTTTACCAGAATTGCACTGCTTATAGAGAGTCTGGCTTTCTTTGGCAGAGGAGAAGGGAGTCTTCATTTCAGTTTTTGTCTGCTTGTTTTTGTGGTCCCCAATTCTATATGAGGTGAAGGTCTAGAATACATATAACTAACTAATCTGAATACATTACTCTGGAAGTTATGAAACTACTCTCTATCACTGTCAGCCATTTTGCCTCCCCAATCCTTCATTTCTACATCTAGAGCCTGTGAATTTCTAAGGTACACATTGGGAGCAGGAAAGAAAAGCTGAATATGCTATTATTTTATAATGACACATCCAACCATGTATCTTTATAAAATAATGCCTAAATAGGTGTTTACTTGCCCTATAAAATTAGGTGCCCCCTTATAAAATTGCATGTCCAGTGCAAGAAATATGACAAGATATTTCAGCTCCCCATGCCACTCTATAAACAGCATTTGGATGTTTATGCTGCTTTAAGTATAACTCTCATAACCCATACAGGAATACCAGCTTATTCTAGCTTAGTCCCTTTTCTGCACAAACTTTGTCACATATTTGCTGTGGTTTTTCTTTCCATACATGTGGTCTTTTGTCTTTTTCTTTCCACTCTGAGATTTCTTTTTTTAAGCTAATGTCTTTGTGACACTGACTGTATTTGTTGGATGGATGTGAACGGTTGCCTCATTGAATTCCAGCACCAAGGAAGTTTTGGGACCAAAATGGGGGATAATTTATCAAGTCGGGATTATTCATGCCAATATAGTGAATAGCCCTGTGCTGTGCTGGCATGAGTAATTTAGTGCTGATGAATTGCTAAATTAATGGAGCACAGTACAATTCAAGTATTGTTTAAAATAAGCAGGTTTGAAGCTGGAGCTGTAAATTGCTTTTGACCTGGAATGAGAAAGATGGGAAAATATTTTTCATGATAGGAGAAGACAGACAGGTAAGAAGCCAACAAAATTGTCCTGATGTGTACACATTGAAATCTGACACCCAAAAATATCCTACAGATTAAGAACCTCTTTTAGAAAAATGTAGTAAGATTTGAACATATCACAAATTAAATACAAAACTTAATGTGTGGTAAATGCAAAGTTCTTGCGATGAATGTAGGGGGTATGCCCTATATGTTCTGCATTTACCTTGGGATACTATATATGACGCCTTAAGTTGTAGGCCTAAAGCACTTACCTAGCAATAACCAGGTCTTAACAACCAATTATTGAAGTTAATTGGCATCAATTAGGATTGGCACGCATACCTGGCTGCATGCTATTCTATAAAGCACAGCGCCTAATTTTCCTAGCACATATCCGAAAAGGGGACGTGGCCAAGGCATTCCAAAATGTTACATGTGTGATTACTGAATACCGCATCAGTACGCCTAACTTGGGCGCCAGCATTTACACTAGGCTTCAGCAGGTGTAAGTCTGGCGCCCAAAAGGCAGTGCGGAATCCACGCTTAGGCACGATTCTATAAAGGGTGTGCACCCTTTATAGAATCATGCTCAGCACCGATCTTTTCCCCTGCCCATTTTTGAGTGCAATTTGCCGAATCTAGTCTTAGTACACAAGCACACAGTTAATGCATAGCCACTATGTTATATACCTGGACTGATTAGTGGAGGCCCTCCACGTTATTAACTTGGCCATGAATTAGCACACAACATGACAGCTAACTATGGTGGTGCTACCCCCTGTTTCTGTCCCACAACCCCAACCCACCCGATCAGACCCCCAACTCTCCAATGATAATCCCAATCCCCATGATCAGACCCACATTCTCTTGACCCCCCCGGGACATACCTGGTACCAGCATTGGTGAGGTATTCATCCTCTTCTGTGTCCCAGGTTAACACAGTAATCCAAAACAGCACTGATGAACACTAGCGGTAGTATTGCTATGTGGAAGAGTGCAACCCAGGTAGCAGTGGAGGAGGATTGATGATGACTGAGACCACTGCCCATGAGTGCTAACCCCCTTGGGCTTCTTGAAGGGGGTAGGCTTGTTAATTTCAGAGGTTGAGGTCTGATGGGGGGGGGGGCTGTGTTTGGAATCGGAGGGGTCAGGGTCTGATTCACGAGGTTGGGTTTCGAATCAGGGGGATTAAGAGTCTGATCAGGGGAGATCAGGAGGCATGCCACTTCATGCTGTACAACAAGACTGCCAGTAGCACAGCTGCATTTACCACCTTCTCTTGAGATGGTACTGATCTATTCACTAGCTGTCACAGAGGGGCATAATCAAACGCAAACGCCTATCTCCATGGGCGTCTATGTCCGAAAATGGGTACGTGAAGAGGCGGGACAGACCATATTTTCGAAAAGATGGTCGTTTTTCAGCTGGGCATTTGTTTTTTTTAGCGATAATGGAAACTAAAAACACCCAGCTCAAAAACGTCCTAATCTGAGCCATTTGGTCATGGGAGGGGCCATGATTCGTAGTACACTCGCCCCCCTGACATGCCAGGACACCAACTGGGCACCCTAGAGGTCAGTGCGGTGGACTTCAGACAATGCTCCCATATGCATAGCTCCCTTACCATGGGTGCTGAGCACCCAACCCCTCCCCCAAAACCCACTACCCACAAATGTACAACACTACCATAGCGCTTAGGGGTGAAGGAGGCACCTACATGTGGGTACAGTGGGTTTTGGAGGTCTCCCATTTACCAGCACAAGTGTTACAGGTAGGGGGAATGGGCCTGGGTCCACCTGGCTGAAGTGCACTGCGGTACCCACTAAAAGTGCTCCAGGGACCTGCATACAAGCAGGCCTCTATGACTTGTTGCTGCTATATAACATTGGCTCACCAGTTGACACCTGAAGACTAATCTCTCCGAAAACGTCCTTTATTGGAATAAGCACGCTTACTCACAGTTAACTGCAGATCAGAGGTTGTGCCCCACTGGCAACGAGTCTCCCTGGTACTGAGATTAGCAGTAGGTCAGAGCTGGCAGAATGGTGTACAATGCCCTCCTTCAGCCACATTCAAGGTAAGAACTAAGTTCTGTAACGTGGCTAACACGTGAAAGAGATCTAAAACTGGCTTACAAAAATGGCCACTACCTCATAGACTACCGGAAACAAAACAGGGCACACTCTGACCCAGTAAGCAGGGGGAAAAGCACCATGGGAGTAGAGCCTACCAACTACCAACATCGTGAGCATTTGCCACAAGCTACTGGAATCACGGAGCCCAATACCCTACACCCACCACAATGCATTGCTGATGTGACTCTGCAGTGCTCACAACAGAAAAGGTGTCACACTCACCCGAGAGCCACATCAGAACCAGGGAAAGGCTGTCAGAGGATAGAACACATTCTGCTGTCATAGAGGTGGGTATGGCATTTGAGGCTGGCATAGAGGCTGGAAAAAAAGTTTTTAAAGTGGGTTTTTTTTGGTGGGAGGGGGTTAGTGACCACTGGGGGAGTCCGGGGAGGTCATCCCCAATTCCCTCCAGTGGTCATCTGGTCAGTTGGGGCACTTTTTTGGGACCTGTTCATGAAAAAAAAGGGTCCAAATAAAGTGACCCAAAATCGCGGTAAAAACACCTTTTTTTTCTATTATCAGCTAAAGACGCCCATCTCTCCTCGGCCGATAACCACGCCCCAGTTCCGCCTTCACCACACCTCCGACACGCCCCCATCAACTTTACCCATTTCCGCGACGGATTGTAGTTGGAAACGCCCAAAATCAGCTTTCGATTATACCGATTTGGGAGCCCACGGGAGAAAGACGCCCATTTCCCGATTTGGGTCGCAATATAGGCGTTTTTCTCTTTCGATTATAAGCAGGACAGCCAGTTACACCTGCCCATGTCATACCCATTTCCTGTCCACTCTAGAGTTAGGCAGATAACTTGTAATTTGTACCACAAAGGTTACCTTTTTAGCACAGGAGATACAGTGGGCCAGTTCAAATACCTATGGTACAGTAAAACCCATGTTCGCCTATTAACACAGCTTATTAAAAAGGCTTACGTCTTTTTTATATATATATAAAATGACCCAAAGTGCGGAGCTTTTTTTCAAATTTCAGCAAGTCTTTTAAGTTCATTGTAAGTCAGTATGCGTCTACAAGGTTGTAGACAAAACTTGGAATGCAAAAAGTTCTTGTCTGCAGTGTTAAACATTCCAGTGGTAATTTTTATAACCGTGTCCATGTGTAAAAAGTTCACCCATACTTTTCTCTATGGAGGCTTTGCTACATTTTCAAAGCAAAGATATGCACATTCTTCTGCTTTGATTACTCCATGAAACTATGGACAGATGTTTACTTCTGACATTTCACTGCAATTGACACCAAGAAAGAAAAATCAAAACAGAGAAACCAGGGAACATAGTTATCAAAGTGGGCTACTCTTAAGAAGGGTTATTTTACTGTTAACTCCAGTTATTAGTAACTAGGTCTCATTGCATAAAATGGGACCTGTGGTAAAATAGCATGAGTTAATGGTATGGAGGGACATTTTGAAACGGCCGTCCAACTCAGAATGTGGACATCCCAGTCAGTGCATCACAAATAGATGTCCATATTCAGTACTTAAGCAGCTAAGGACTGCATAAAAATCAGTCCTATCTTAATGCAGTTTACTATAGTGCTGAATATTGCACTTAACCAGCTGTGTTTTCATGGCCCCATATACCTGGGTATTCAATATTGGAGCCAAGACATAACCTGAAATTGAATTTCTAGGGATAATGTCAACAGCAGTCAGCAAAATGCTGATCACCACCAGCTAAATATCGGGTCCTTTGTACCTAAGTTGTTTTCATTTTTAACTTTTGGCCTGTTTCACCAGTGTAACATCTTTTTTCATAATGTCTGCTCTGAATGGTAAATACTACATTATAGGAGAGTAGTATTCTCTTCTACTGAATGTCTTTCAGAAGCAGTGTCTCCAAATTGGTTACTTTTGCACATGCCACACACACACACACACACACACACACACACACACACACACACACACACACACACACACACACACACACACACACACACACACACACACACACACACACACACACACACACACACACACACACACACACACACACACACACACACACACACACACACACACACACACACACACACACACACACACACACACACACACACACACACACACACAACATATCAAGGTGTGCTTGGAAATACTTCTAATCAAGCTTGTACCACCGACTATGATGGGAAATATTTATATATCTTTGCGCCATATTTTCATAGAAACAGAAAAAATGATGGCAGATAAAGACCACATAGAGGGGCATAATCGAACGGTGCCAGCCATCTATATGGCTGGCCATCTTCGGGGGCCGGCTCCGCAAAGGGGTGGTACCAACCGTATTATTGGAAAAGATGGCTGGCCATCTTTTCTTTCAATAATACAGTTGGGGGCCGGCTAAAATTCCAACATTTAGGTCAAATGTTGAGATTGCTGGGTTTACAGATGCCCCGCTTCAAAAAAGTAGAAAAAAATCAAAACTATTTTTGCTTGAATTTTTCAGTAGTACCAGTGGAATTTCAACCAGCCACCTCTGGAATACAAGACCAATGCTCTAACCACTTGGCCACAGCTCCACTTACTTGGATGTCCCTCCATTTTGATTATGCCCCTTCAGGTCTCTCTCAGCCGATCACAGACAGGGGTCTCTCTCAGCCACGCACAGACAGCTAAATGCGCTGTGATTGGCTGAGAGAAACCCCTGTCTGTGATTGGCTGAGAGAGACCTGAAGGGGCATAATCAAAAGGGAGGGACAGCCAAGTAAGTGGAGCTGTGGCCAAGTGGTTAGAGCACCAGTCTTATAATCCCAAGGTGGCCAGTTCAAATCCCACTGGCACTACTGAAAAAGCCAAGCAAAAATAATTTTGATTTAGGACATCCCTGACGAGCACTTGGATTTTTTTAAATTATTTTTTTTTGGGTGGGAGGGGATTGGTGAGCACTGGGGGAGTAAGGGGAGGTCATCCACAATTCCCTCGGATAGTCATTTGGTCAGTTGGGGCTCCGTTTTGAAGTTTGGTCGTGAAAAAAAGGGACCAAGTAAAGCTGGCAAAATGCTCTTCAAGCCTGGCTTTTTTTTTTCCATTATCGGGCGAAGCCGGCCATATTGTGAGCACGCCTCCATCCCACCCCCGTCCCGCCTTCACTACCCTACTGACACGCCTCCTTGAAATTTTGCCGGATCAGCAACAGAAAGCAGTTGAAGCCGGCCAAAATCGGCTTTTGATTATACCGATTTGGTCGGTTTCAGGAGATCACCGGCCATCTTCCGATTTGTGTCAGAAAATGGCCAGCGATCACTTTCAAAAATGAGCTGGATAGTCTATCCAGTTTGTCCACCCATACTATCCACTAATCCCTATTATCCCTTCCTCTCTGTTAGAGATCCTCCGTGCTTATCCCATGCTTTCTTTATTTCAGATACAATTTTAGTTTCCACCACCTCCACTGGGAGGCTGTCCCATGCATCTATCACCCTTCCCTTAAAGAAGTAGTTCCTTAGATAAGAGCTTCTTGTTCTCTGATTGCATTTCTTGATACTTAAGGATCGTCTCTCTCTCTCTCTCTCTCTGTCTACCAAGTGAACATAATAATAACTTGGCAGTGATACTTCTGTTTTAATGCCATTCTCGTGTAGTCTGATATTTGCTGGCATGTCTTCTAGCATAGCATATTGCAGGGATCTGTTTTTTTCTCACCCACCACCTTTGTTAGAAGCTTGCTTTTTAAACTAATTTTATTAAGGGCTAGAACCAAGATTTTAGCATTTATTCAGTTTAGACTCCTTCTAATTACTTTAAAAAATCCATTATTGTAAATATTTTGTAGGTGGTGTTAAAGTACTCAGTAATATGACTGAATACACTGCACAACTTATAAAACAAGAAGGATGACAACTCAGAAGCTAAATTGCTTAGACTTCAGAAGACCCGTGAAAAAAATATTAATTTAATGGGAGAAATGTTACAGTAATTACCTTTTAGCTATTATATGAGGTTAGGCATTTATCCCTATAGATCCCATAATACACTTAAAGTCATTCCTGCCCCTATGGCCCTTTTAACACACCTTTTGTTGATAGATGTATTGTACAAGATATGTTCTTTGACCAGTAGTGTATGAGGTCAGGCTCTGCAGTTAGCACAAATGTATTTGAACAATAGTTTATGTGCCACTTAACTCCTTGGGAGAAACAGTTAACCTTGCCAGAGAGGACAGATCAGTCATGTATTGGTATTAAAGGCTATATGGTTTTGTTACAATGTGAACTCTGTGGTTACAAATACAGTTTTGATTCTTGCATTACTGTGCAATAAAGGTAAGTTATTAAAAACTGATCCCTAGAGTCATTTTTAGCTGTCCACTCAATGTGACTCTAAAAAGAGAACTATTCCTCCATATATAATTTTTTGCAGACATAAAAATGTTTTAGCTTTTTAAGCTAAACTGCTTTAAAGTGTTAGCACATGTGTATTAAGGGAAGTTAATGTACATTATTTAATGCAAGCCCCATTTTCCTCATTGAGGCCAATTTACTAACTAGGGGGTGCAACTCTATAACTGAGTGACTCCATTTAGACATACTGATGCCGCATGGTGACAGCCTATTCTGTAATGCTAGTATTCAAAGTTGTCAACAGTCAAAACACATGCAGATTGTAAAAAAATTTCAGGAAGACTTTAGGAAGCTGGAAGACTGGACATCAAAATGCTACTACTACTACTACTTATCATTTTTATAGTGCTACTCAGGGCCATGCCAACACGGTAAGCGAGGTAAGCACGACAGGAGGGTGCCGTCCTCTGGGGGGCGCCCTGCCGCGCCATGCTTACCTCGCCCTCTCCCATGTCCCAACTGCCCGCCCTCTTCTCCCCCCTCAACAAGATCCCTTTTAAATTTATCTCCGTCCGGCAGCGAAGGTGCAGCGTCAGTGAAGGAGGCAGTGCTCCCGACGTCTCTACTAGTCTTCCCTTCGCTCAGTGTTCCGCCTTCTTCTGACGTCAAGGAAATGACGTCAGAAGAAGGCAGGACATTGAGCGAAGGGAAGACTAGTAGAGACGTTGGGAGTGCCGCCTCCTTCACTGACGCTGCGCCTTCGCTGCCGGACGGAGGTAAATTTAAAAGTGATCTTGTTGGGGGCAGAAGAGGGCAGGCAGTTGGGACATGGGAGCGGGAGGGCAGGGGAGAGAGGAGCGTGGATGGGAGGGCAGCGATCACCTTCACGGGGGGAGGGGGCGCACGCGCCAACTGTTCGTCTGCGGGGGGGGGGGGCGCCAACTGATCCTCTGCAAGGGGGCGCCATAGACCCTTGGCACGGCCCTGGTGCTACTAGACCTACACAGTGCTGTACACTGAACATGTAAGAGACAGTCACTGCTCAACAGAGCTTACAATCTAATCAAGACAAAAAAGAACAGGACAAATAAGGGATAAGGGAATTACTTAAGGTGAGAATTTTAAAACAGACATGGGTACTGAACAAGTGAATAGGAGTTAAAAACAGCCTCAAAATGGTGAGCTTTTAGCCTAGATTTGAAGACAGCCAGAGCTGGAGCTTGACATACTGATTCAGGAAGTCTGTTCCAGACATATGGTGATGCAAGAGAAAAGGAACGGTGTCTGGAGTTTGCAGTGGAGGAGAAGGGTACAGCTAAAAGAGATTTACCCAATGAACAGAGTTCCCAGGGAGGAGTGTAGAGAGAGAAGAGTGGACAGGTACTGAGGAGCTGCAGAGTGAATGAAGTTTAAGTCAATAAGAGGAGTTTGAATTCTATGCAGAAACAGATAGGGAGCCAATGAACTGACTTGAAGAGAGGGCTAATATCAGCATAGCGACACTGGCCGAATATAAGTCGTGTAGCAGAGTTTTGAACAGATTGAAGGGGAGAGAGATGGCTTAATGGGAGACCTGTGAGAAGCAAGTTGCAGTAGTCTAAGCAAGAGGTGATATGTGTGTGTATAAGGGTTTTGGTAGTTTGCTCAGAAAGGAAGGGACACATTTTGGTGATGTTATACAGAAACAAATAACAGGCTTTAGCAGTCTTTTGGATACATGCACAGAAAGAGAGGAGTCAAAGATGACCCCAAGGTTACGAACTGATGAGACAAGAAGGATGAAAGTGTTATCCACAGAGATAGAGAATAGAGGGAGAGGGGGATTTAGGAGGATGAAATTTAATGTGGACAAATGCAAAGTGATGCACATTGGGAAGAGTAATCTGAATCATAGTTACCTGATGCTAGGGTCTACCTTAGGAGTCAGAAGAAAAAGATTTAGGTGTCGTTGTAGACAATACACTGAAATCTTCTGCCCAGTGTGCGGTAGTGGTCAAAAAAGCAAACCGGATGCTAGGAATTATTAGGATGCAAAGTAAGACCAAGAATGTCATAATGTCTCTGTATTACTCCGTGGTGTGACCTCACTTTGAGTATTGTGTTCAATTCATGTCACCATTTCTCAGCAAAGATATAGAAGAATTAGTAAAGGTTCAAAGAAGAGCAACCAAAATGATAAAGGGGATGAATCTCCTCCCATATGAGGCAAGGTTAAAGAGGTTAGGGCTCTTCAGCTTGGAAAAGAGACAGCTGAGGGGGAATATTATTGAGGTCTATAAAATCCTGAGTGGTGTAGAACAGGTAGAAGTGAATAGATTTTTCACTCTTTCAAAAAGAGACGCTCAATGGAAATACTTTTAAAACAAAAAGGAGGAAATATTTTTTCATTCATAGAATAGTTAAGCTTTGGAACTCACTGCCAGAGGATGTGGTAACAGTTGTTAGTGTATCTGGGTTTAAAAAAGGGTTGAACAAGTTCCTGGAAAAATCCGTAGTCTGTTATTTAGATGGACGTGGGGGGGAGCCACTGCTTGCCGCGGGATTGGTAGCATGGAATGTTGCAACTAATTGGGTTTCTGCCACTGTTGGAAGCAGGATACTGGGCTAGATGCACCATTGGTCTGACCCAGTATGACTATTCTTATCTTATCAGTATACACTCACAGGCTAATATTTTGTATATTTGTATACGTGCAGGCCCCCAGTTCTATAACTGGGAAAGGGGATGGGATTTGATATATCAACTTTCTGTAGAAATAATCAAAGCAGTTACAGTACAGTCTTGATTATCCGACCTTCACTAAACCAACCATCCGGCTTATCTGACAGACCCGCAGTAATATCATCGCGTTGCCGTTAAGAAGTGCACAGATTCTCTTCTTGTTTTCTGGCGTCACACGCTGCAAAGAAACCATGTTTGATCTGTTGCTGGTTAGTGTTAATAAACAATATTTTAAATACAGTTACCCTATGCCTGTTCTTTAAGGGCTACCATTGTCATTTATATTATTCAACTTTGGTTCAGTCCCATTTGTGTTGGATAATTGAGACTGTACTGTACTTATTTTGTACCTGGGGCAGTGGAGGGTTAAGTGACTTGCCCAGAGTCACAGGGAGCTGCAGTAGCAATTGAACCCAGTTCACTGGCCACTGCACTAACCATTTGTCTACTTCTCTAAAGCACTTAAGTTATGTAAAAATGACTGGTGGATAACTGAAGCCCTAGGTCTTGTATTAGGTCATTCTAAATTGTGCTAATGAATAAAACAGAGATAAAATGGAGTCCAATATTATTTCACAGTGAATTTTTTAAAAAAGCATAGGGGCCCTTTTTCTAAGCAGTGTAAGCATCTACGCATGCCCAACGTGCACCAAAATGGAGTTAACGCCCGACTCCCGTGTGGTTCTTGCGGTAATTTCATTTTTTGCACGCATTCGACACATGCGTCTGAAAAAAATATTTTTTATTTTCGGACATATGTAACGGATGCGCACCAAGTGGCATTTGGCGGGCGTAGGTCATTACCTCCTGGTAACCACGTGAGTCTTTACTGCTAGGTCAATGGCTGGCGGTAAGGTCTCCAAATTGGATGCGCGGCAATTTTCATTTTGCCGCACATCCATTTTCAGCAAAAAAAGGACTTTTTTACATGCACGCTAAAAAATGGATTGGTGCACGCGCAAAACCCACGCCTACACTACTGCAAGCTGTTTATCAGTGCGCCTTAGCAATAGGACCCCATAATAATGTCTAAAGTTATAACTAAAATTCAACGGACAGCGCACCCTGAATACTGCATGTCTTATTTTATACCCATAGGTCACAGAGCACTTAGGGCTTCTTTTACAAACCTGTACTGGCAATTCCCATGCAGCAAATGAGAGGGAGCCCATAAGAACTAAATGGGCTTACACTCATTTGCCACACTGAGAATCGGCAGCACAGCTTTGTAAAAGAGGCCCTTGGTAAAATGGCCCCTGTGTCACTATTGGTTTAGACTTCAGCTCAGTTATTAACAAACCTAATTAATTAATGTTCACAATAAAATTGGGCACTAGCTGCTAATTTTAATGTGGGTATCAGCTCCAATATTAACATCTGATTTACCAAAGGTCATATAGAGGGCAGGGTGGTTCCAAGATAATTATCAAAGGGAAACTCCCTCAGAGGAAATAGGGTACAGTTATTGCCACAGGAAAGTATGCACAAGCTTTCATAATGAAGGCCTCATACATATTTTGTTGCTCTCCCCTTTGTGTCACCAACTTTGAGCATATATGAAAGTAAACATGCTGTATTCTACTGCACATACTTTCAGTGACTCGCTTGGAACGTCATAATCATTTTTTATTTTATGAGGGCAAAAACAAATTTGTATGCTTAAAATTGTAAATGATTTCCTGCAGCATCTTTAGTACATCCATCTTTAAAATCAGATGTGAAGCCTCAGTTTAGATAGAACAATTGGAGGGGCATAATCGAAAGGGACGCCCAAGTTTTGCTGAGGACGTCCTTGCAAAACGTCCCGATGGAGGGACGGGGAAACCCATATTATCGAAACAAGATGGACGTCCAAATCTTGAAATTTAGGTCGTCCTTAGAAATGGTCATCCCTAGACTTGGTCGTTTCTGATTTTCGGCGACAATGGAAACCAAGGACGCCCATCTCAGAAATGACCAAATGCAAGCCCTTTGATCATGGGAGGAGCCAGCATTTCTAGTGCAGTGGTCCCCCTGACATGCCAGGACATCAACCGGGCACCCTAGGGGGCACTACAGTGGACTTCATAAATTGCTCCCAGGTACATAGCTCCCTTACCTTGTGTGCTGAGTGCCCCAAAACCCACTCCCCACAACTGTACACCACTACCATAGCCCTTACAGGTGAAGGGGGCACTTAGATGTGGTGGGTTTTGGAGGGCTCACATTTACCACCACAAATGTAACAGGTAGGGGTGGGATGGGCCTTGGTCCGCCTGCCGGAAGTGCACTGCATCCACTAAAACTGCTCCAGGGACCTGCATACTGCTGTGATGGACCTGAGTATGACATTTGAGGCTGGCATAGAGTCTGGCACAAAATAATTTTAAAGATTTATTTTGAGGGTGGGAGGGGGTTAGTGACCACTGGGGGAGTAAGGGGAGGTCATTCCCGATTCTCTCCGGTGGTCATCTGGTCAGTTTGGGCACCTTTTTGTGCCTTGGTCATAAGAAAAATAGGACCAGGTAAAGTCGTCCAAGTGCTCGTCAGGGACGCCCTTTTTTTCCATTATGGGTCGAGGATGTCCATGTATTGGGCAGCCCAAGTCCCGCTTTCGCTACATCTCAGACACACCCCCTTGAACTTTGGTCATCCCTGCGACGGAAGGCAGTTGGTGATGCCCAAAATCAACTTTTGATTATACTAATTTGGGCGACCCTGTGAGAAGGACGGCCATATTCCGATTTGTGTCGAAAGATGGGCGTCCTTCTCTTTTCTAAAATGAGCCTGATAGGGGCCCTTTTACTAAGCACTTCCAATGCATGCCCAGTTACCATGGGGCCCTTGCGGTAATTTCAATTTTGGCACGCGGGCGCTACTCACGTCTGAAAAATATTTTTTATTTTCTAACGCGCGGAAGCTACATGTGTCAAGTAGAATTTGACGCATGTAGACCATTACAGCCTGGTTACCATGTGAGACGTTACCGCTAGGTCAATGGCTTGCGGTAAAGTCCAAGATCCAAAATGGACACACAGCAATTTTCATTTTGCCACACATCCATTTTCAGCAAAAAAAAGAAGTCATTTTTTGTAGATGCGCTAAAAAATTATTCTGCGCGTCTGCACTACCACAGTCCATTTTCAGTGCACCTTAGTAAAAGGACCCCATAAATAGGAATTGAAATATCTAAGCTGTGGCAGGTCTATTTCCACTAGATTTTAAGAAAGGATCTAGAGAGCAGAAATGGAAGTGTATGTACCAGTTACAAGGAGCAAGAGCAACCATTTTACAAGTGTTGATGTGTATGTATACGCATGTATGTCTTTCATTTTAGAAGCATACACATTTACGTTTCCCCAAGCTGTCACAGAGCCTGATATCATTTGCTGGTATCGCTTTCATGGGGAAAAAAACACTGGTGGAATAAGGGAGCAATCTTCCCTAATCCCTCCAGTAGAGTTCTGCACAAAACGATCACCTTCAATTAATCTAGATGACCCCAGGAGCAGCTGGAAATCCCAACATTGACCTCAGCTGGCATAAACCTTCATTCCCCCTCCACCCTTAATCAATGCCCCATAGGGCCAATCCTTCTTGCTCATTCAAACATCTTCAAAGTGGATTTGTTTGAGCAGGATGGACTGTGGAAAACTGCAAAAAGGTTGATCAAAACTTCCACCTTAGTTTTTGTGGGATAGAAGGACAATATCACTTCTACTTGAACCAGAGAAGGAATGTATTTACTAGGTTAGGTTTACAGCTATCTTTTCAGTGCTCTTCTTTGGGCACTTGTTAGTGGGTGATTATTCAAACAGATGAAACAAATATGCCTGCATAAGCTATTGGGAAAAATAATGACAGACTTATTAAATTGCTAGTCCCTGAAGAAGAGAACAAAACGCTGGCCACCGTCAGACTTTAGCGGTGGCTGGAAAACTTATAAGTTAAGTTTGGCTATTTTGGAAAATAATTTGCAGTAGAACATATTATGGGGTTTTTTTAAATCAAAAATATCACATAGTTTTTTTTTATGCTGATGATTAGGCAATGGAACTCCAAGTGGCTATGACTATTGAGATGGCAGGGATCTACTGAGGCTTTTTCCTCTTTATGTTTATGTGCACTTTCACGGAGAGAGTGGTGCTCTTTCACGGAGAGAGTGGTGGATACTTGGAATGCCCTCCCACAGGAGGTGGTGGAGGTGAAAAAGATAACGGAATTCAA
Organism: Microcaecilia unicolor; assembly: GCF_901765095.1. Taxonomy (NCBI): domain Eukaryota; kingdom Metazoa; phylum Chordata; class Amphibia; order Gymnophiona; family Siphonopidae; genus Microcaecilia; species Microcaecilia unicolor. Next base: position 56,822,822 of record NC_044040.1, read on the forward strand.
ACATGCATGGGATAAACATAAAGGAATCCTGTTCAGAAGGAATGGACCCTCAGAAGCTTAGCTGAGATTGGGTGGCAGAGCTGGTGGTGGGAGGCGGGGCTAGTGCTGGGCAGACTTCTACGGTCTGTGCCCTGAAAATGGCAGATACAAATCAAGGTAAGGTATACACAAAAAGTAGCACATATGAGTTTATCTTGTTGGGCAGACTGGATGGACCGTGCAGGTCTTTTTCTGCCATCATCTACTATGTTACCAAGTTACTATGTTACTATGTGCAATTCTTCAATATTACAGCAGCTTTGTTTGAACTGCCTACTACTTGGTGAGAGGCATATATTGTATATTTGGAGATTTATGAGCACTTCACCGTTTTCCACATTCATTGTTTATAGTGAGTCTTATTAAATTGTCCAAAGACTACTTGAAAAACTAGCTAGAAACTCTTTTTAAGAAGCTCAGTAAATAGTTTCTACTATAATACCCTGCAGTATCACTCATCCAATGAATCACACTAAAATTAGCAAGCGGAAAAAAAAAAGATCTCAGACAACCAAATCTAACTCAAAACTACAAACATCATGAGTAGAGCATATCGGCGTCATTGATCAGAAAAAAAACTCCACTTACCCTAATGATTCATCAAAAGGAGATTGAATTCTGTAGTATCAGCAAACAGGAATAACATAGTAGATGATGACTGCGGCAGAAAAAGACCTGCACGGTCCATCCAGTCTGCCCAACAAGATAAGCTCATATGTGCCACTTTCTGTGTATACCTTACCTTGATTTGTATCTGTCATTTTCAGGGCACAGACCATAGAAGTCTGCCCAGCACTACTCCCGCCTCCCAACCACCAGCCCTGCCTCCCACCACCGGCTCTGCCACCCAATCTCAGCTAAGATTCTGAAGATCCATTCCTTCTGAACAGGATTACTCTATGTTTATCCCATGCATGTTTGAACTCTGTTACCGTTTTCATCTCCACCACCTCCCGCGGGAGGGAATTCTAAGCATCCACCACTGTCTCTGTGAAAAATACTTCCCGACATTTTTCTCGAGTCTGCCCCCCCTTCAATCTCATTTCATGCCATCTAGTTCTACCGCCTTCCCATCTCAACCAAAGTATATATATATGTATACAAACATACATGTATGTATCTACTAATTTATACATATACATAGGAGATAATCTGTATAGTATTAAATAAATTAAAGAGCAACCATTGACAAAAATTTACACTTTAACCTGAAGAAAATAGATTTTCAAAAACAATGGTGTTACTCTTTCATATTTGGAAGATCTGTTGCTGTATTCTGTAGCATTTGCAGTTATCTGAATACTAAATCGCTAGCTCCAATATAGACAGAATTATAATAATGCAAATGAGCAAGCACCATCAAAATGTACTAAGACTGTTTACCAAATCTTACCCTGATCTTCTGCAATGTCCATAATCATTAAAAGATTTTAGTAGTGAATGAAGATTCCACCTTAAAAATGATTCAATAATCAAATTATTAGATACAATTGATTTATGAGAGCTATACACTATCAGGAATTTGTTTTTAATCTCCTTTAATTTCAATTTAAAGTCTTTAGCCCACCACTTGACCAAAACTACATCAGATATATCGGTAAAGATTTCTTGGACAGAATTATCAAAAGGAATAAAGATTATAATATCGTTAGCTCTTTGAGCAGGGACTGTCTTTCTTCTATGTTTGTGCAGCGCTGCGTACGCCTTGTAGCGCTATAGAAATGCTAAATAGTAGTAGTAGTAGTAGTAGTAGTAGTAGTAGTAGTAGCATATATGAAACTTTAAAATACTCTCAAAAATGTTTAACACTAATGACCTTTATGCAATACTCTGACAAAAAAAAATTGTGCAGAACAAAATTTAAAAGAAATCAAAACCCACCTAAGGAAAACTCTAACCCCATCCCGTCATGGCAGTGCATCCGGTTCCAGGCAGCATAAAGTCCATAAATGTATGCACCAGGATAAAAAAGCCAATCAAAACTCCACTTCAGGCTTTATCTTCATAAACAATCCATTAGAGTACAGCTTCAGTTAAATTATCTGACAGAGAATCTCTGTTTCACTTCAGCTGCTTTAGGGGAATCGCTCCTGATGGCCACCATGATCTCCAACAATGGCGAGTACCGACTAAAGACACCAGCCACAATTTAAAGCCAACCCCATAAGGCCTTTCTATAGTCAGCTTATCAGTGAGGAAAACACTCCACCATGTGACCATCAAAACAAAATGCTGACCTTTCAATCCCGTACGTTTAAATTGCCAACAAATATTTGGTCTTTCCAAACCTGACCTTAGTTGTCCTGCCAGTCAAACCTACTTTGCAAACAATGGTTCCATGAACCTCCTGCTTGAGCTTTATTTACTATTTAGGTTAAACAAAGGTTTTCTTTTTAAATTGTTTATTTATAGAACTTTTTATCACATGCATTCAGCAATATTGCAAGAAATAGAAATATGGAAGAAATCACAAATAAGAAATTACTAAATAGTAAATAAATAAAAAAATACTTTATCCTACAACGGGGGAGTCAAGATTCAAATTTACATAAAGAGAAAAAAATAAACCAATAAAAGAATTGCTCAGCAGATTTAGAACAGCTGGATATGGATAACAATATGGTTAAGCATTAGGAGCAATTGGCCCTAGAAATCAAAAATTCCAAGAGTTGATTTGGATCTAGAAATAGAAATGAATTTGATTCAAATGTTACAAAACGTGAAGGAAATTTCAAAATAAATGTCCCTGGCAGAGGCAGAACCCTTGGCTTTAAGGCCAAGAAACTCCTTCTAGCTTGGGTCATTCATGATAAATAAGGAAATATTCTAGGTTAAACTAAAGCTTAGGTTCTCAGTCCCCTTGGTCATAAATTTGTTCTTCATTTTATTATAGAAGTTCTTATTATTGTAGAAGTTCTTATTATATTTAAGTCATGTCAGATATTCATAATATTTGTGAGCATCAAGAATGCATAAGTCAGCAAGTGACCATACTGAGATGGATCATAATGATTCTTCATAATAACAAATTTAGGGCCCTGTTTACTAAGCAACGGTAAGGGCATGCTAGCATTTTTAGCACGTGCTAAATGCTAAAGACACCCATAGGAATATATGGCTGTCTCTAGCGGTTAGTGTGTACCCATTTTAGGTACGTGATAAAAACGCTAGCATGTCTTAGTAAACAGGGCCCTTAGGGATCCTGTAACTAAGCTGTATTGGCATTGTGGGCTAGATTCGATATATGGCACCTGAAAATTCCATGCGGGAAAAAATATGCCTAGGTGTATTTTCTAAAGTACGCCTACATTTTATAGACTAGGTTTAAATTTCCTCAGGGTATATAGATTTATGCCGAGCGCCTCTCCACATGATCAAATTTAGTCACGAGCATTTATGCCATGTTTTACTTGGTGTAAATCCTGACACCTTAATTAGGTGTGGAGTGGGTATATTCTATAACAATGCGCATAGATGCAGCACATAGCAAGAAACATTGCCATGTTCAATAATGTTTTTTTCACTAATAGTAGTGTTGTAGTACTCCAATAAACATCTGATTGACCCTTACCGGTCTGCTATCTGTTCTTTGAATTGGATTTTATGGACCAGTTGCCTTGCTTTTCAGACTATTAGTATGTGGAAAGAATGAGGGCACGGCTAGCAGTTTATATTTATATTTATATTTAGTGCATTTGTATCCCACATTTTCCCACCTATTTGCGGGTTCAGTGTGGCTTACAATACATTGTAATGATGTAAATACAATTTGTTACAACTCGATTATGGGTTACATTGTGAGGAGTTGAGTTAAAACAAAGTCGGAGTATCGTTAAGGGGAATAGAACAATGGAAAAAGAACGCTGGAACAGTGAAAGAACAACGGATACTAATAGGGCAACAAGACAATAGCAAGAGAGCATTCGGGTATAACGTTTTTATCTGTAGATTAGGTTTAAATGTGATAAAATTACGGGGGATGAGAGTACAGAAAAGAAATGTATTGATGCATTGCTAACAGTGTGTGTGGACTTCATGTGTTTTGATCCTTTCGATAGATTTTTTCAAAAAGATGAGGCTTTAATAGTTTGTGGAAGTCGGTTAGTTCGTAGATCACTTTCAGGTTGCATCTGGAGGGCAGCAGTATTCTGACCACAATCCAAATATGTACTGAATAAAGTTGGGACAAAAATGTCTGTCCTAATTGTATCTGGTTAGTTCTCTGGATAGTATCACCACTATCCAAATAGTGGCATCATATGCCACTGTACCTGGACATTTGATTCTGCTCGTTATCCAGATAGTGGATCTGGGCACTGAATATCCATGAATAATATAAATGCTACCCCCATTGGAATTTCTTCCTTCCTCTCTTGACCCCACTTGCCCCTTAAACTATGCTGACTCCACTTTTGGAGACGCAGTATGCCTGAATTCTGCATGAGTCTGAAGTTGTTCCTGTATTACACACCACCCTTCCCTGACTATAGTCTTACCCCCAAACTGTCATCTCAATATGGAGCAGATGTGATCTCTACTCTCTCTTTCCCCAGTAACACCATTTTGAAAAATGGCATCTCCTGCTCCCTATATTCCAATATATTGCTAGGGGTCAGGTAACACCAATTTCATGTTGCCATGCAAAAGAGCTCAATTTCTATCTGTAGCAAAAGTTGACCCGAACGTGGACATTAATCCATGAAACTTTGCATGCATTAGTTGGCCTCAACATATGTTCACTGAGAGGCCCTTTTATAAAGGTGTGTAAGGGCCTACGCGCATACAGCATGTGCCAAATCAGCACTACTGCCCAGCTAGCGCATGAGCCAGGCTATAAATCTGAATGTGCAAAATCCCATAATAGAAAATAATTTTCTATAATTCTTATCACAGGCTGCTTACCCGGCAGTAAACAGCAGTTTCCGCGTGCTGCATGCTTAACGCATGGTTAGTGTGTGAGACCTTACCACTAAGTCAATGGGTGGCGGTAAGGTCTCAGGCCAAAAATAGACATGCACTGGTTTCAATTTTAGCGCGCATCCATTTTCCGGTCCCTTAAAAAAAGGCCTTTTTTTCTAGACACGGTAAAAAAATGGCCCAACACGTGCCCAAAAGATACACTCACACTACCGCAGGCTACTTTTTACTGCGGCTTAGTATAAGGACCCCTATGTACCTTGTAATTTGTTTTAAGCAGGACAGTCTTCTAGCTCTTAGCTGCTGAAGTCTATTATCACATCAACTGTTAATGAGAGTTGGCAAGAGCAAAAGCGTCATGTTTAAAGAAATGGGAAAAATGTGCGTCTATACCTTCACTTTACAAACCGCTAAGTCATTTCTACATGAAATATTGCACATTGTATCTAGCACATTTGTCTAAGGTTCCTTATTTAAGAATGCTGGATGTTATAATTTAACAAAAGGGTTTAACAAAAATCTTAGGGAATGAAGTTCTCTGAATGGCCATTCACACATCACTTCATCTTCACAGTTTTTTTTTTTTCTTAAGAGCTACATCCTTATCTGGTCTCATATCAGAAGGAATGAGTAGGGAGAGTTCTAATGCTGAACCTATGATGTATTCATAAATCAGGACTTTCAGAGCCTGTCATAGGCTCCATAATGAGGGTCATTATTCAGGCAGAGTGTCAAAACTACTATCAAAGGACCTTCTAGGAATCACAATCATTCTGTTTCTAGTTAAATAAGCAATGTAGTACACAAAAATGGCAAACAAGAAGCAGGTCAATTTGATACAGTATGAGGGCACGGAGACCTCTAGAGTAATTTACCCTCTGGGAATCCTGATGGCTTGTGAGATAAATTATAGGCACCCTCAGAAAAAGATTAATGGTAATAAAATAATGCCTAGAAGATTTTCAGAAAAATGTCCAGATGAACATATGGCAACTAAATAACTAACAGAAAAGGCAGTTTAGGAAAGCAAACTTTGTTCTACTAGTAGCAGTAGTAGTAATTCTCCAGTAAATATCAGTATCTTATTATAAAACTGATGACATTCTGAGCTACAGTCTATTTTAACTTGCTATAACAGTTTACTCTAAACGTACAGGGCATTCAGTGGAAGCAGCCCCTACACGGATGAGTCCTGCTCACCAAGTCATACCCAGATTTTCAGCAGCACTTAACCTGGATAGTGCCCCTGAAATTCCAGTCAGACCACTTTGGCACAAACTGGACACTACCAGGGCAGTCTGGGAGCAGAGTCTGTGCTGAACTGCATTTACCTAGGTAGCAGCAATATTCAGTCCACTAACCAGATTAAGGGGCCCTTTTACTAAACCACGTAAGAGTCTACACATGCCCAACGCACGCCAAAATGAAGTTACCGCCCGACTACCACTTGGCTCTTACAGTAATTTTATTTTTGACGTGCATCCGATACGCACATCTGAAAAATATTTTTTATTTTCGGATGCGTGCCAAGTGGCATTTGACACATACAGGTCATTACCACCCAGATTCTTTACCGCTAGGTCAATGGCTGGTGGTAAGGTCTCAGACTTAAAAGGGACGTGCAGCAATTTTGATTTTGTTGCACATCCATTTTTGGCAAAAAAAGAGGTCTTTTTTATAGGCGCACTAAAAAAATGGATCGGCGCATGCCCAAAACCCACATCTACACTACCGCAAGCCATTTTTCAGCGTGCCTTTATAAAAGGACCTCTACCTATCCAGATAAAGACAGAGCAGCAAAAAGGCTGTCCTAATTATATCCGGGTACTGGTCTGAAAATCACCGATATCCAAATAAGCGCCAACAACCGCACATTATACCCAGGTATTTAGTGCCAGTATTCAGTTACGGCCTAGTGCTAAATATCCAGGTTCATTCGTTCATTCATTCATTCATTTCAGTATTTATATACCACTTAGACATAAGCGGTTTACAGTTTCATTTTACAGGTACTGGGTCTGTCCCTAGTGGGCTCACAATCGAAGTAGTACATTGTACTACTGTTGTACCTGGGGCCAGCCACTGGCTATTAAAATCACTGACTGCCTAAGGCTGATTATTGACCCATCTTTCAGCAGTGACAATAGTAGCAAATTCACACTAGTGTACAATGATTAAACTGCTGGTACTGGTGCAAATTCACTGGGTAGATTTGGTCTGAGGGATTTGGAGTAATACATCAAAACCACCTGCACAGTTTTGCTCTGATTATTGCAACAGATGATGCAAAGGTATTCAAGGTTGTTAAAACATGTGTGGGCTGTGAAATATTGCAGGAAACTGGAAGACTGGGCATCCAAATGACAGATGAAATTTAATGTGGACAAATGCAAGGTGATGCACATTGGAAAGAATAATCTGAATCATAGTTACCTAATGCTAGCGTCTACCATGGGGGTCAGCACTCAAGAAAACGATCTATGTGCTGTTGTAGATAATACGCTGAATTCTTCTGCTCAGTGTGCAGTGGTGGCCAAAAAAGCAAACAAGATGTTAGGAATTATTAGGAAAGGGATGGTGAATAAGACCGAAAATATTATAATGCCTTTGTATCACTCCATGGTGAGACCACACCTTGAGTATTGTGTTCAATTTGGTCGCTGTATCTCAAAAAAGATATAGCAAAATTAGAAAAGGTTCAAAGAAGAGTGACAAAAATGATAAAGGGGATGGAACTCCTCTATATGAGGAAAGACTAAAGAGGTTAGGGCTCTTCAGCTTGGAAAGGAGACGGATGAGGACAGATATGATTGAGATCTACAAATCCTGAGTGGTGCAGAACGAGTAGAAGTAAATTTTTTTTAATCATTCCAAAAGTACAAAGTCTAGGGGACACTCAAGGAAGTTGCATGGAAATACTTTTAAAACAAATAGGTGGAAATATTTTTTCACTCATCGAATAGTTAAGCTCTGGAACTCATTGCTGGAGGATGTAGTAACAGCAGTTAGCCTATCTGGATTTTTAAAATGTTCGGCAAATTCCTGGAGGAAAAGTTCATAGTCTGTTATTGAGACAGACATGGGGAAGCAACTGCTTGCCCCGGGATTGGTAGCATGGATTGGAATGTTGCTGCTAATTGGGTTTCTGCCAGGTGCTTGTGACCTGGTTTGGCCACTGTTTGGAAAACAGGATACTGGACTAGATGGACCATTGGTCTGACCCTGTATGGCTACTCATATTCTTATGAACCTCAGGGGGAGGAATGCTGGCTTCGGCCTAACCCCTGGTAAGCCTTTCCTCAGCTGAGAGGTGCCCAGCTCTACCACCAGCTGCCTTTCAGGTGCTGTGGAGGACTTGCAGCTCATCTGCATATCCTTACAGCCTTCTCTGGGGGTGACACCCAGGTCCACTCCGATCCACTCAGGGCCTCTGCTCTAGGTGCTGCGCGCGGGGCATTTTTCTCTTTGTATCTAATCTTTTTCCAGTTGCTAAAGTACCTTAATCGTTTATGGCTCCTATTCACATTCTCTTCCTTCCTAATCTTTTAGCTCTGTCCCTTCCTAATCTTTTCCCTCACCCCCTACCTCTCTCCGCTACAGGAACTCACTTCCCATCCATTGACTTCATCACCTCACCTTCTCTCCTACCCTCTTCCTCCCTCTTGGCTTTTAATCTCCGTCTCTTTCTTCCCTCCATTTTGCCTTCTCCATTCCACCTAAATACCTCTCACCTTCGACGCCTTCGTGGCCACACCTCTCCTACTCTCCTCCGCTCTCTTTTGCTCCTTCTCTTACTCTCAGCTGGTGACATCAATCCCAATCCTGGCCCTCCTCACCAACTATTATCCAAACTCTACAGATCTCACCGTGACCTCTCTAACCTCATCTCTATTCCTCTACTCCCCCTCCTCTTCTCTGCCCTTCTCTTGCGCCCTATGGAATGCCCGCTCTATCTGTAACAAACTCCCCTATATCCAGGACCTCTTTATCTCACGTCACCTCCATCTGCTCGCCATAACAGAAACCTGGCTCTGCCCTGATGACTCTGCTTCAGTCGCAGCCCTGTGCCATGGCGGTTATCTATTTTCACATACTCGTCGCCCTGCTGGCCGTGGGGGCGGTATTGGACTACTTCTCTCTCCCTCCTCCAGATTTCAACCCCTTCTTCCACCTCAATCTCACTGTTTTTCCTCCTTTGAAGTCCACTCTATCCGCCTTTTCTCTCCTCTGCCTCTTCGAATAGCGGTCATTTATCGTCCCCCTCATAAGTCCCTTTCATCCTTTCTCAGTGACTTTGACGCCTGGCTTGCCTTCTTCCATGATCCTTCCTCCCCCTCTCTCATCCTTGGTGACTTTAATATTCCTGCTAATGATCCTTCCAACTCTTATATTTTCAAGTTACTCGCTTTAATGTCCTCCTTTAATCTCCAACTATGCTCCACCTTCCCCACTCATCAAAATGGTCACTGTCTTGATCTCATCTTCTCCTCCAACTGTTCACCTTCTAGTTTCCTTGCCTCTGATCTTCCCTCCTCTGATCACCATCTTATAACTTTCACACTTAAATCTCCTCCCTCCCAGTCCCGTCCTATCTTATCTAATTTATCTAGGAATCTTCACGATATTGACCCTTCATCTCTATCCTCCCATGTTTCAAACCTCCTCTCTACTGTGGCACCATCCACGTCTGTCAATGAGGCTGTTTCTTCTTACAACAATACCCTATCCTCTGCCTTAGACACTCTTGCACCTTTGATGACCCGCCCTGTAAGGCGTACAAAACCCCAACCTTGGCTGACTTCTAATATCCGCTACCTACGTTCCTGTACCCGCTCCGCCGAACGCCTCTGGCGGAAATCTCGGGCCCTTGCTGATTTCTTACACTTTAAGTTCATGCTGACCTCCTTCCAATCTGCTCTTTTACGTGCCAAACAGGATTATTATATCCAACTGACCAACTCTCTCGGCTCTAATCCTCGACTTCTCTTCACCACATTGAACTCTCTCCTCAAGGTGCCCCCTCCCCCAACTCCCCCTTCATTATCTCCTCAGACCCTTGCTGAATTCTTTCACAACAAGGTTCAAAAGATAAACCTTGCTTTCTCTACCTCACCACCTCTCCCTCCACTAGTCTGTTCCCCTCTCTCTCCTTCCCCTCATTCCCTTTCCTCCTTTCCTGAAGTTACTATTGAGGAAACTACACTTCTCCTTTCTTCCTCAAAATGTACCACCTGTTCCTCTGATCCCATTCCCACCCACCTTCTTAATGCCATCTCTCCTGCTCTTATTCCTTTTATCTGTCACATTCTCAACCTCTCACTTTCCACTGCGACTGTCCCTGCTGTCTTTAAACATGCTGTGGTCACACCTCTCCTTAAGAACCCTTCACTCGACCCTACTTGTCCCTCTAATTACCGACCCATCTCCCTCCTTCCTTTTCTCTCCAAATTACTTGAGCGTGCTGTTCACTGCCGCTGCCTTGATTTTCTTTCCTCACATGCTATTCTTGACCCACTACAATCTGGTTTTCGCCCTCTCCACTCAACCGAAACTGCGCTTACTAAAGTCTCCAATGACCTATTACTGGCTAAATCCAAAGGGCAATATTCCATCCTCATTCTTCTTGATCTTTCCGCTGCTTTTGACACTGTCGATCACAGCATACTTCTCGATACCCTGTCCTCACTTGGATTCCAGGGCTCTGTCCTTTCCTGGTTCTCTTCCTACCTCTCCCTCCGCACCTTTAGTGTTCACTCTGGTGGCTCCTCTTCTACTTCTATCCCTCTGCCTGTCGGCGTACCTCAGGGTTCTGTTCTTGGTCCCCTCCTCTTTTCTATCTACACTTCTTCCCTTGGCTCATTAATCTCATCCCATGGCTTTTCCTACCATCTCTATGCTGATGACTCCCAAATCTACCTTTCTACCCCTGATATCTCACCTTGCATCCAAACCAAAGTTTCAGCGTGCTTGTCTGACATTGCTGTCTGGATGTCTCAACGCCACCTGAAATTAAATATGACCAAAACCGAGCTTCTCATTTCCCCCCCCCCCCCAAACCCACCTCCCCGCTCCCCCCGTTTTCTATTTCTGTTGATGGCTCTCTCATTCTCCCTGTCTCCTCAGCTCGAAACCTTGGGGTCATCTTTGACTCTTCTCTCTCCTTCTCTGCTCATATCCAGCAGATTGCCAAGACCTGTCGTTTCTTTCTTTACAACATCCATAAAATCCGCCCCTTTCTTTCCGAGCACTCTACCAAAACCCTCATCCACACCCTTGTCACCTCTCGTTTAGACTACTGCAATCTGCTTCTTGCTGGCCTCCCACTTAGTCACCTCTCCCCTCTCCAGTCGGTTCAAAACTCTGCTGCCCGTCTCATCTTCCGCCAGGGTCGCTTTACTCATACTACCCCTCTCCTCAAGACCCTTCACTGGCTCCCTATCCGTTTTCGCATCCTGTTCAAACTTCTTCTACTAACCTATAAATGTACTCACTCTGCTGAGGATATGTCTCCAAGTGCTGCCCGGGAGGGAAAGGTTAAGACAGCTGTTGTAGTTGGTGATTCGATCATTAGGCATATAGATAGCTGGGTGGCTGGTGGACGTGAGGATCGCCTGGTGACTTGCCTGCCTGGTGCGAAGGTGGCGGACCTCACGCGTCACCTAGATAGGATTTTAGATAGTGCTGGGGAGGAGTCCGCTGTCTTGGTACATGTGGGTACCAATGACATAGGAAAATGTGGGAGAGAGGTTCTGGAAGCCAAATTTAGGCTCTTAGGTAGAAAGCTCAAATCCAGATCCTCTAGGGTAGCATTTTCTGAAATGCTACCTGTTCCATGTGCAGGGCCCAAGAGACAGGCAGAGCTCCAGAGTCTCAATGCGTGGATGAGACGATGGTGCAGGGAGGAGGGTTTTAGATTTGTTAGTAACTGGGCAACATTCTGGGGAAGGGGGAGCCTATTCCGAAAGGATGGGCTCCACCTTAACCAGGGTGGGACCAGGCTGCTGGCATCGGCATTTAAAAAGGAGATAGAGCAGCTTTTAAACTAGAAATGGGGGGAAGGCCGACAGTCGCTCAAAAGCGCATGGTTCGGGAAAAGGTATCTTGCAAAGATACCTCACAAACAGGGAAGATAGGGTTTCTGGATAGTGAGGTTGCACAACAGACCGTGGTAGGCCAGGTGCCCTTAAATACAACTAAAGATCAGACAAAAGATGTCAAATCAATAGTGTCAGGTACTAAGCATCATGCAAATAAGAACAACAAACATACTCTGAAATGTCTATATGCAAATGCTAGGAGTCTAAGAAATAAGATGGGAGAGTTGGAATATATTGCACTAAATGAAAAATTGGATATAATAGGCATTACTGAGACCTGGTGGAAGGAGGATAACCAGTGGGACACTGTCATACCAGGGTACAAAGTATATCGTAATGATAGGGTAGACCGGACTGGTGGAGGGGTAGCATTGTATATTAAAGAGAGCCTTGACTCAGATAGATTACAAATTCAGCAGGACACAAATCACACCTTTGAATCACTGTGGGTTGAAATTCCATGTATAAAAGGGGAACAAAAGGTGATAGGAGTGTACTACCGTCCACCTCGCCAGGATGAGCAGGTAGACACAGAAATGATAAAAGAAATCAGAGACGAGAACAAAATGGGCAATGTGATAATAATGGGTGACTTCAATTATCCAAATATAGACTGGGTAAATGTAACATCGGGACACGCTACAGAGATACAATTCCTTGATGAAATCAAGGACAGCTTTATGGAGCAACTGGTGCAGGAGCCGACGAGAGAAGGAAAAATTCTAGACTTGGTCCTTAGTGGAGCGCATGATCTGGTGAGGGACGTTATGGTACTGGGGCCGCTTGATAACAGTGACCATAATATGATCAGTTTTGACATCAACCTTGAAGTAACTGTACACAGAAAGTCAAATACATTAGCGTTTAACTTTAAAAAAGGAGACTATGATAAAATGAGAAGAACGGTAAAAAAAAAACTTAGGGGGGCAACTGAGAGAGTAAAAACTGTACAACAGGCGTGGACGCTGTTCAAAAATACCATCCTGGAGGCCCAGGCCATACATATTCCGCGAATTAGAAAAGAAAGACGGAAGTCCAAAAGACACCCGGCCTGGTTGAAAAGTGAGGTGAAGGAAGCTATTAGGGCTAAAAGAAACGCCTTCAGAAAATGGAAGAAGGAACCATCTGAAAATAACAAGAAACAGCATAAGGAGTGTCAAAGCAAATGCAAGGCGCAGATTAAGACGGCCAAGAGGGAGTATGAAAAAAAGATAGCATTAGAGGCAAAAAAACATAGTAAAAAATTTTTTCGGTATATTAAAAGCAGGAAGCCGGCAAAAGAATCGGTTGGGCCGCTGGATGACCGAGGGGTAAAAGGGGCGATCAAGGAAGACAAAGACGTAGCGGAGAGACTGAATGAATTCTTTGCTTCGGTCTTCACCGAGGAAGATTTGGGTGGGATACCGGTGTCGGAAATGGTATTTCAAGCGGACGAGTCGGAGAAACTTACTGACTTCACGGTAAACCTGGAGGACGTAATGGGGCAGTTCGGCAAACTGAAGAGTAGCAAATCTCCTGGACCGGATGGTATTCATCCTAGAGTACTGATAGAACTGAAAAACGAGCTTGCGGAGCTACTGCTGGTGATATGCAACTTATCCTTAAAATCGAGCGTGGTACCAAAAGATTGGAGGGTGGCCAATGTAACGCCCATTTTTAAAAAAGGCTCCAGGGGAGATCCGGGAAATTATAGACCGGTGAGTCTGACGTCGGTGCCGGGGAAAATGGTAGAGGCTATTATCAAAAACAAAATTGCAGAGCACATCCGAGGACATGGATTACTGAGACCAAGTCAGCATGGCTTTTGTGTGGGGAAATCTTGCCTGACCAATTTACTTCAATTCTTTGAAGGAGTGAACAAACATGTGGACAAAGGGGAGTCGGTTGATATTGTGTATCTGGATTTTCAAAAGGCGTTTGACAAGGTACCTCATGAAAGGCTACAGAGGAAATTGGAGGGTCATGGGATGGGAGGAAATGTCCTATTGTGGATTAAAAACTGGTTGAAGGATAGGAAACAGAGAGTGGGGTTAAATGGGCAGTATTCACAATGGAGAAGGGTAGTTAGTGGGGTTCCTCAGGGGTCCGTGCTAGGACCGCTGCTTTTTAATATATTTATAAATGATTTAGAGATGGGAGTAACTAGCGAGGTAATTAAATTTGCTGATGACACAAAGTTATTCAAAGTCGTTAAATCGCAACAGGATTGTGAAAAATTACAAGAGGACCTTACGAGACTGGGAGACTGGGCGGCTAAATGGCAGATGATGTTTAATGTGAGCAAGTGCAAGGTGATGCATGTGGGAAAAAAGAACCCGAATTATAGCTACATCATGCAAGGTTCCACGTTAGGAGTTACGGACCAAGAAAGGGATCTGGGTGTCGTCGTCGATAACACACTGAAACCTTCTGCTCAGTGTGCTGCTGCGGCTAAGAAAGCGAATAGAATGTTGGGTATTATCAGGAAAGGTATGGAAAACAGGTGTGAGGATGTTATAATGCCGTTGTATCGCTCCATGGTGCGACCGCACCTTGAGTATTGTGTTCAATTCTGGTCGCCGCATCTCAAGAAAGTTATAGTAGAATTGGAAAAGGTGCAGCGAAGGGCGACTAAAATGATAGCGGGGATGGGACAACTTCCCTATGAAGAAAGACTAAGGAGGCTAGGGCTATACAGCTTGGAGAAGAGACGGCTGAGGGGAGACATGATAGAGGTATATAAAATAATGAGTGGAGTGGAACAGGTGGATGTGAAGCGTCTGTTCACGCTTTCCAAAAATACTAGGACTAGGGGGCATGCGATGAAACTACAGTGTAGTAAATTTAAAACAAATCGGAGAAAATTTTTCTTCACCCAACGTGTAATTAAACTCTGGAATTCGTTGCCGGAGAAAGTGGTGAAGGCGGTTAGCTTAGCAGAGTTTAAAAAGGGGTTGGACGGTTTCCTAAAGGACAAGTCCATAAACCGCTACTAAATGGACTTGGAAAACTCCAAAATTCCAGGAATAACATGTATAGAATGTTTGTACGTTTGGGAAGCTTGCCAGGTGCCCTTGGCCTGGATTGGCCGCTGTCGTGGACAGGATGCTGGTCTCAATGGACCCTTGGTCTTTTCCCAGTATGGCATTACTTATGTACTTATGTACTTATGCTGCTCCTCAGTATCTCTCCACACTCATCCATCCCTACACCCCTTCCCGTGCACTCCGCTCCATGGATAAATCCTTCTTATCTGTTCCCTTCTCCACTACTGCCAACTCCAGACTTCGCGCCTTCTGTCTCGCTGCACCCTATGCCTGGAATAAACTTCCTGAGTCCCTACGTCTTGCCCCATCCTTGGCCACCTTTAAATCTAGACTGAAAGCCCACCTCTTTAACATTGCTTTTGACTCGTAACCACTTGTAACCACTCGCCTCCACCTACCCTCCTCTCTTCCTTCCCATTCACATTAATTGATTTGATTTGCTTACTTTATTTATTTTTTGTCTATTAGATTGTAAGCTCTTTGAGCAGGGACTGTCTTTCTTCTATGTTTGTGCAGCGCTGCGTATGCCTTGTAGCGCTATAGAAATGCTAAATAGTAGTAGTAGTAGTAGTAGTAGAGATCTGTACCTATTTTCTACCATGGGATTCTTTCCAAGCCAAACAATACAGGTAATTTTGAAAATCTTAAAGTACCAGTGAAGTAGAGGAGTAGCCTAATGGTTAGTATAGTGATCTGAGAACCTGGGGAACTGGGTTCAATTCCCTGGGCAAGTCACTTGACCCTCCATTGTCCTAGCTATAAAAACTTTCACTGTGAGCCCACTAGGGACAGAAAGTACCTACATATAATAAATGTAAACTGCACTGGATTTTCAAAAGGTGTTTGACAAAGTACCTCATAAAAGACTCCAGAGGAAATTGGAAAGTCATGGGTTAGAAGGTAGTGTCCTATTGTGGATTAAAATGTGGTTAAAAGATTAAAAAAAAAAGGGAGTAGGGTTAAATGGGCAGTATTCTCAATGAAGAAGGGTAGATAGTGGGATTCCCCAGGGTTCTGTTCTGGGACCGCTGCTTTTTTAATGTATTTATAAATAATCTAGAGAGAGGAGTAACTAGTGAGGTAATTCAATTTGCTGACGACACAAAGTTATTCAAAGTTGTTAAATCGCAAGAGGATTGCAAAAAATTACAAGAGGACCCTACAAGACTTGTAGACTGGACATCTAAATGGCAGATGACGTTTAATGTGAGCAAGTGCAAAGTGATGAATATAGGAAAGAGGAACCCGAACTATAGCTATGTAATACAAGGTTCCACATTAGGAGTCACCAACCAGGAAAGGGATCTAGGCATCTTTGTTGATGATACGTTGAAACCTCTGCTCAGTGTGTGGTGGCGGCGGCTAAGATAGCAAATAGAATATTAGGTATTATTAGAAAAGGAATGGAAAACAAAAATGAGGGCATTATAATGCCCTTATATCGCTCCATGGTGCGACTGCACCTCGAATATTGTGTTCAATTCTGGTCGCCGCATCTCAAAAAAAATATAGTGGAATTAGAAAAGGTACAGAGAAGGGCGACAAAATAATAAAGGGGGTGGGAAGATTTCTCTATGAAGAACAGCTGAAGTGGCTAGGGCTCTTCAGCTTGGAGAAAAGATGGCTGAGGGGAGATATGATAGAGGTCTATAAAATCCTGAGTGGAGTGGAATGGGTTGATGTGAAACGTTTGTTTACTCTTTCCAAAAATACTAGGACTAGGGAGCATGAAATGAACCTACAAAGTAGTAAATATAAAAGAAATCTGAGAAAGGTTTTCTTTATCAACATGTAATTAAACTCTAGAATTTGTTGCCAGAGAATGTAATAAAAGCAGTTAGCTTGGTGGGGTTTAAGAAAGGTTTAGATGGCTTCCTAAAGGAAAAATCCATAGACTATTATTAAAATGGACTTGGGAAAAATCCACTGCTTATTTCTAGGATAAGCAGCATAAAATGTATTGTACATTTTGGGGATCTTGCCAGGTACTTGTGACCTGGATTGGCCACTGTTAGAAATAGGATGCTGGGCTTGATGGACCTTCAGTCTGTCCCAGTATTGGCAATACTTATGTACTTATGCAGTATATCAAATCCATGACCATTTACCCTAATGGTTAATGCAGTGACCTAAGAACCAGGGAAACTGGGTTCAGTTCCCATTGCAGCTCCTTCTGACTCTGGACCAGTCACATAACCCTTCATTACACTTGGAACAAAAAAAGTACCTGTTTATAATATCTAAACCACTTTGATTGTATATTGGATCCTATCCCCTTTCTCTGACCTAATCAAAGCTCTGGGTATATTCCCCCACAGAATCCTCTAGGTTCTATATAGTTTGTCCATATTTGGGCATGGATCTCAGATCTGTGAGTAAACTAATTAGGAAACCAATAAGGTGCTAACTTAATTAGATCTATGCTATTCTGTAATATCCATGCCTAAGTTTCATAATGCACAACTCAAAAGGGTGGGGGGCGGGCATGGGAGTTCCCAGAAATTAGGCACAATGTTGTAGAATACCTACATTAGTGCATCTAACTGCCATCAGTTGGGTGGGAGTACTTACACCAGCAGAATGCTGTTAGCACAGATCATACTTTAGACACCATTTACTGAATCTGTCCCCATATGTGAGCAATAAAGTGGCTACTTTATCTGCTTATAGGGTGGGCAATTTTAAAAAAAGCCTGTTTTCACTGGTAAAAAAAAAGCTGTTATATATATGGAAATGGCTCTGAAAATTGCCCTCTGTGTAGCTAGAGTTGTTTCTAAACTGATTTTTGAAGAATTGTATTGCAAAAGAGCTGGATAACCCATTATGGACTAAATTCTTTATATTATGCCTAAAAAAATTAACGCTGAAACAAATATGCCTAGATGTATTCTATACAGTATGCCTAAATTTAGGCATACTTTATAGAACATGTCTAAATTTCCATGCTATTTATAGAATATGCCAAGCGCCCATCCACATGACTAAATTTAGTAGTGGGCAGTTACGCCATGTAAAACTTGATATAAATGCCGATGCCTAAATAAGGTGTGGATTGGATGTATTCAATAGCAATACACATAGATATTATAAATGCTCATGACCCACCATTCCACAGCCATGGCCAAACCCCCTTTTCAACTATGTGACTTAGAATTTACATACATCATGTTATGGAATACAATTAGGGCTCTGTTTACTAATCCGCACTGTAGGTGCATTAAAAATTAGCACATGCTAACGTTAGAGACACCCATATATTCCTATGGGTGTTTCTAGTGTTAGTGCACACTAATTTTTAGTGTGCGCTAAAAATGTTAGTGCACCTTAGTAAACAGGAGACTTAGGCAGTTCTGTGCATAAATTCTAATGAATGCCAATTAGTGTCAATGATTGCTATTAAGTAATTAAGTTGCACACAAAAATCCAGGATATGACTAGATTTATGCATGCAACTTAACTCACATTATATAGAATCCAGGGATATAAGGGTAATTTTCAAAGAAACTGGCCGAAAAAAATAAGCCATTACCTGAGTAAATTCACCCGGCTGAAAAACATATTCCCTTCGGTTGCTGCAAGATATGCAAATATACTTTTAAACATAGGGTGGGGAGGAGTTCAGAGATTAAATAATCATGAGAATTTAAGTTTGAAATCACTTTGCATACTTATCGTGTACACCTTGCACTTACTAGAAAGCTCATATGTAGAAACCTGAAATTTTTAAAGGGTAGTTCTGCACAGAGGTTCTCTTTGAAAACTAGCTTATAAATCTATTCTTAAAACTCTCTGAGGGTTTGAAATTCACCTCTTATAATCTGCAGGGGCCACTGGGCATACACGGCAAGCTTGGCATTGAAATGTACTAAAGAAGAGCAAATTATAACTTCTTAAGAAGAAAATGAAAGGTAGAAGGTGAATTAAACTTAAAAGGCTTCAATTCAGCAAAATTCATCTCAGGCCAGTAATTCACTTGCTGACATACTTGGAGCTGAGTGTTGAATGCAGCTATTCATACTACATAAGGCCATGTGCTGTCATCTGTATATTTGCAGGTAACTGGGGTTAAGGTTATTTCCATGTCCTACCTCTGGATTCCTTTAATAAATACATGGTCTTTTATTAATGTAGCTTCACCCTCATTACTCCATGTAAGGTTTCCTCTGGAGAGCTTGAGATATATCTGAAACGGACAGAAGGAGGTACCAAATACATGACTACAGAGTTGCCAAAACTTTAGTGCAGAAACTGAATTTTTTCTAATGTTCTGCTTGACGTTTAAACATGTAAACTAGATAAAAATTAGAATGCCCAAGGTAGACCAGCTTCTCACATACAGAGCAGCTTTTCTCAAGACAGGGTATGCTAGAACTTCTAGACACTCCAACATTGTGTTCCAGTCTAGATATAGCAGACTTATTTTTTATACAGGATCAGAAGTTAAACTATTAATTATGGAGCCCCGAGAATTCAGAGTCCATCCTAAAAGTATGTATGATGGAAGTGAAACAGACTCACAAAAGATCGTGCAAGAAGGGTGTGACTGCAACATCAAAGAACGTTTGGTCCTGCAGAGGTGCGTCAATTTGAGTATTTTGGTCATTATTCTCCAAGATCTGCCGAATCTACAAAATTCATGGTGACATGTAGTGCAGGAACAACTTCAGGCACAGGTAGAATTCAGGCAGACAATATCTCCACATATGTACAAGCATTTTGTTAAAGGTATCATGCTATTGAGTCCTCCTTTACTTGGGTAAAGATCTATCTAACAGCATCAAAGACCCTAGGAAGTACTTTTTACAAACTACCTAAGTGTAGGGTCAGTGCAACACCCAGAAACTTGAGGATCTCATCACCTTTTATGTCCTTTAAAGCCTAAGGGCACTGTTTACAAAGGCACACTAGCGTTTTTAGTGCAAGCTAAACATCAGCACATGGTAACCATGTAGATAATCATAATTTTTCTATGGGCATCTACATGGCCAGCGTGTGCTAAAAACACTAGCACGCCTTTGTCAGCCTGGAGCTCTAATCACCTTTTACAAAGGCGAGTTAGGTGCCACGTGCATGCAGCGCATACCTAAATGAGACTACACCCAGGCTACCGTGCCCCCTGGTGGTAATTTTAGATTTGGTGCATGCCCATAATTCTTAGATGATTTATTTATTTATTTATTTCCTCCCAAGTGCATCGTTTCTGGTGGTAATTGGCAGGGTCATCGTGCTTGTAGCATGTGAGCTCTTACTGCTAGATCAGTGTGTGGCATTAAGGGCTCAGGCCAGTTTTGGATGCGCACCGGTTTTAGTTTTACCACATGCCCTTTTCCCGTCCCATTAAAAAAAGCCCTTTTTTGCAGACACGGTAAAAACTGGCCTGGCGCGCGTCCAATACACATGCCTCCACTACCGCAAGCCACTTTTTACCGTGGTTTAGTAAAAGTACTCCTAAGCTACTCCACTCACATTAGTTGCAATATACAACATGAATTAATCAGCTAAATCATCATTACTAAATACAACACTGCATACATTTAGAAGTGCTATAGAAATAAGTAGTATTAGTAGAAGCAGCAGCAGCAGCAAATAGAGACACCACCCGTAACAGAAATTGAAGTAGTCACTTATAAGATCAGAACTCTGGCAGAGACTCTAGATATTGTTCATATAGAAAAGATAAGTTACCTTACAATATCTTTGATCTTCCCTCTTCTAGTAGAAAATCAAGCTTTATTTTTCTCCTTTTGCTTCCCTGTCTTCTCCTATGTATCATGTTGAAAATGTTCCCTCTTCATCATCTTGTTCTAGCAATCTACATGTACTGCATTTCTTCACAAGGAGTTTATAGTGCGGGAAGGTAATATCCCTTAATTAAAGAGTGTCTAGCTGCCTATTGTTACCTCCACTGATATCTAAAACTGAGTGCTAAATTGTATCTTGTCCATTACTATATAAGCATGTGCTATTTACAACAGGTCCCATGTTATACAATAGGACTTATATACCAGTAATGCAAATGCACATCAGTAGCATGTGCAAAACAGTCATATACTGTAATAAATCTAGTCCTCAGTGGTAAGCTCCTTAAATTGTACATAAGAATAGCCATACTGGGTCAAACCAACGGTCCGTCCAGTCCAGTATCCTGTTTCCAACAGTGTCCAATCCAGGACACAAGTACCTGTAGAATCTCAAATAGTAGCAATAGTCCATGCTACCAATCCCAGGGCAAGCATTGGCTTCCTCATATTAGTCTCAATTGCAGACTGTGGACTTTTCCTCCAGGAACTTGTCTAAATCTTCTTTAAACCAAGATACGCTAACTGCTGTTACCATATCCTCTGGAAAAGAGTTCCAGAGCTTAACTATTCATTGAGTGAAAAATGGTTCCTCCTATTTGTGTTAAAAGTATTTCCATATTACTTCTACTCATTCTACACCACTCAGGATTTTGTAAACCTCAATCATATCTCTCCTCAGTCATCTCTTATCTAAGCTGAAGAGCCCTAACCTCTTTAGCCTTTCCTCATATGAGAAGAGTTCCACCCCCTGTATCATTTTGGTCACTCTTCTTTTAACCTTTTCTAATTCTGCTATATCTTTTTTGATATGCAACGACTAGAACTGAATGCAATACTCAAGGTGAGCTCACACCATGGAACAATACATAGGCATTATAATATTCTTGGTCATATTTACCATCCCTTTCCTAATAATTCCTACCATCCTGTTTGCTTTTTTGGCTGCCACTGCACACTGGGCAGAAGATTTCAGGATATTGTCTACAACAATACCTAGATCTTTTTCTTGTATGCTGACCCCCATGGTGGACTGTTGCATCAGGTAACTATGATTTGGATTATTTTACCAATGTGCATCACTTTGTATTTGTCCATATTAAATTTCATTTGACATTTGGATGCCCAGTTTTCTAATTTCCTACGGTCTTCCAGCAAATATTTTCAGTCCACATGTGTTTTACCAACTTTCAATAGTTTTGTGTCATATGCAAATGTAATCACCTCACTCATCGTTCTGATTTCCAGATCATTTATAAATATGTTAAATAGCACCAGTCCCAGTACAGATCTCTGTGGCATTCCACTATTCACCCTCCTCCATCCACAGAAGGACATTGCTTCCTATCTCATGACTTTTTAATTTTTCTGGAGTCTCTTATGAGGAACCTTTGTCAAAAGCTTTCTGAAAACCTAGGTACACTACATCAACTGGCTCACCTTTATCCATGTATTTATTCACACCTCCAAAGAAATGAAGCAAATTGGTAAGGCAAGACTTCCTTTGACTGGAACCATGCTGACTCTGTCCCATTACACCATGTTTATTTATGTATCCCATAATTGTATTCTTTCTAATAGTTTCTACTATTTTACCTGTCGTTGCGTTCAACTAGAGCTATTTCTTGAAGACTGAAAAATGATTCTATTCTACCAGACATTGTATGATGGCATAAATCATACAAATCTTGCACTTGTTTCCAGAGCTTAAGAAAAACTACTAGCATGCTCTAAATCTAAAACTTCATTTGCAGCATCTCAAAGGACCTCTTTGGGACTGTGATATTGTGTGCTATTTTCACCTATCAATAGAGAAGAATATGTGTTGTGAAAGTCACTATAATCAATCAACTCAAACACATTTATCAACTGATTTTCCATCAACCTACTCACAGTAAGGAATTATAGTATTAAGTAATTATAATTTTAAAAAATGCATTAAAGGCAACATAAACAAAATACATCATATGACATTAAAATTAATCCAAATACAATTAATAGAAAAAAGCTACAAAAGTGTAAGTCCCAACATTTCTTATCTAATCATGAGTTTGGGTAAGATGAAAGATTGATATTTAATTTACACTTTACTGAAGATCAAATCCTGCTTGTCTCCATGTGTGAGTAAATGCTCATCTGCTGAATGTCTTAATATATGAGCATAGTTGAAAGAAATAGAAACTGTAATCAACACACTTGTGATAAATAATTTATAATACACAAATACACACACATACACACACAAACATATTCCTCAATACTTGACAAGGGTCAAATTAAAAACTATCAAGAAAGACAGATACATCTGATGTACAAACAGAGTAATGCAATTGCCAGCAGTCAACAAATGTGTGACTCCCCCCCCCCCCCCCCCATCTATGTATTGTCATTGACTATATGAATAATCCCTGACATTATAAATGTAGGAGGTAATTTGTAAGAGGAAAGTTTTTCTTGCCTTGAAACAAGAGACTAAAAAATATAGGAGCATCTTTTCTGTTATCTTACCCATGCAAGTGTTTAATTAAACACTTGCATATATTTGGTTTGGCTGATCACATTCTCCTTCTTGCATACTCTCCTAGCTGGAATTCTAGATATGTGTGTGACACAGTTTCCAGGATGATGCCACCACTCACCCCCTCTGAACCCTAATTTCTTTCTTGTCCTCCTCCATACCCTGTTCCTCCTTTACAGATCTCCAAGGTGCCTCTTTTTGTTCTGGTTTTAATTCTGATGGAAGTTTCTCCTTTTTTCTACTCTCTCAAAACCCCAGTATTCTTCCACTTTTGCTCTTGGCATCACCAAACAGTTCAGTGTGCCAGACTTGCTTTTATACACTTTTGCAGCAAAGTTGCAGAGGCTTCAAGAGACTTGAGCTTGCTTAATTAAACATTTACATGATACTAGAGCACGTTCTTATTACATAGTTTTACCAGCTAACTGGATAAGTGCTGCTGACCAGGATATTCATTTGCACTGGGGCAATTCTATAACAGGGTGCGATTCTAGGTCAGTTCCCACCTGGACAGTTCTCACCAGATAGCTCCCACACACCAATTCCCATCTGGACAATTCCCACCTAGGACAATTCCCACTAATCCAATTTCCACCACACCAAGGAGGACAATTCCTACCCATAACCCAAAAATTACAAAACAGACAAGGACAAGTAATCTCCCTCCCTTTCCTCTTCCAGATTCTTTGAGGGGACCGGTACACCTCACACTCCTCCCCAACAACATTGTCTTTTACACTGCTCTTTCCCCTTCCAGACATTCAGTTTTTGAGTGTGTGGGTGGGGGGCAATGCCCCCCACATCCCCAAAACTAGGTTTCAACCTAATTCATGTTTAATCTGGGATCTAAATGTCATAAATAAATAAATAGAAACTAACTCCACAAACAATCTGTATTGTCTATTTAGGCTGAGCACTTAGGTGTTAAATGTATAAACAAACTTTGATATATAAAGTAAGCCTCAAAAGCCCAGGGTACCAATAACTTAGGACACCACTGTATTGGCTAACATCATAGGCTCCACCGACCTACAAAAGAACCAACAGAATAAAAACTTCCAAAAACAATCTGGTTGGAAGAAAACCTCTGCGGGTAAAAAACAAGAGGAAGGGTATCGGATTATTAACAATCTCTTCACTAAAGTGCTCAAGTCTAAATCATACTATCGCTCAGGATGTAAATAACTCAATAATGTAACTACACTTCTGACCGCCCAGTCATCCCACGTTATTCGACCAACATGCAGACAGACAGTGCTGTGAAAATCTACGATCAATGATCATTATATTCATCAAATTTTATCCAACTTAGCTGGCATTCTTTAATGAAGATTGAAGATTTTGTTGTAGCCAGCCACTTCTCTGCACTTTTCTTGCTCGTGAGTTATTATTAGGACTGACAGTTTAGAAGGAATCACCGGTCCCCCATCGGACATATCATTTCAGCATATATTGTGTCTCAATTTCTGAATTTCTCGACAGAAAAAAGGACCCTTCTGTTTTGCGTTCTTCATCAGGAGAAATGTAACCCGCAGAGGTTTTCTTCCAACCAGATTGTTTTTGGAAGTTTTTACTCTGTTGGTTTTTTCAGAGGTCGGTGGGGCCTATGATGTTAGCCAATACAGTGGTGTCCTAAGTTATTGGTACCCTGGGCTTTTGAGGCTTATTTTATATATCAAAGTTTGTTTATACATTTAACACCTAAATGTTCAGCCTAAATAGACAATACAGAGTGTTTGTGGAGTTAGTTTCTATTTAATGTTGGCACTCTTACAGTTTTTTTTTATTTTTGAGATTTCATAAATAAATAAATACAAACTGCAATTCATATGGAGGAGAGGATCCCCCTACACCCCCAAACTAGGTTTCAACCTAATTCAGCCCCTCAAAACGACAAACTGATTATGATTTATAACAAACTAGTAACGAAGGCCCGTTTCAAATCGCAATGAAACGGGCACTAGCAAGGCTCCCCTCTGTCCCATCGAGTCTCCGTGTGTCCCTCCCTAGTCCCTCCCGAGTTGCAGACCCCCTCCGTCGCAATAGTACGCCCCCTTCAGGCCCTCGCACCGAGTTTTACACTCCCCACTCCGTCGGATTAGAACCCCCTCCCTTGGCGTTACTGCCGGGGCCCCTCCCCCATGGCGCAACCCTGTGGAGACCACCTTTACCTTCGGAAAACCTGGCCCAAAGCCTCTGCATCCCTGTGCTGATGGCAGTGAAGTTATTTTCAGGGCTGTGGGGTGTTCCTTGTTGAAGGAGCATCTGTTGACGTGTCTGTGCGTGCGTCTGATGGCAGATGCTCCTTCATCAAGGCATGCCCCGCAGCCCTGAAAAGAACTTCACCGCCATCAGCACAGGGATGCAGAGGCTTCAGGCCAGGTTTTGCGGAGGTAAAGGTGGTCTCGAGAGGGTCGCGCGAGGGGGGCAGGCAGTAACGCGAAGGGAGGGGGTTCGATTCGGAGGGAGGGGGAGTGTGTAAGTGCTTGTTAGGGGCGTGACAGGCTTGAAGTGGGGGGATGGAGGTACTGACGTGTGTTGGTGGAGGCTGGTATGTAGGGGCATGACATGCTTGAAGTGGGAGGGATGGAGGTACTGACATGTGTGTGGGTGGGGGCTGGCGTGTTGATGGCCGTCTGTGTTGTGCCCTCGACTTCATGGCGTTTGATGCGAGGCGGGGAACACAGAGATGGTGAGTTTCATGGTTTCACCACCATGAACTAACGAACCCTTGCGGGAGTGTGCAGATGGCTTCCTCAGGTTTTGTCTTCAGAACGTTGAGGTAGCGTTTTATGTACAGATGGGGCATGGCTGACGGCGGGTGTATGAGTGAGGGTGACTGGTCCTCCTGATAGCCTAGCCTACTAAGACTACAGGAGTTCAGTGCTTCAGTGCCTTGGAGTGAGCTTCAGAACGTTCGAGGTGGGATTTATTTATATAGATTACCTAGACTTATAGAACCCAATACAAGAAAGAAGCTGAGGTTGATTAAAAAAAAAAGCATTGCCAGTACTTATGGGACCTGATACAAGAGAGAAGCTATGGTCAGTTAAAAAAAAGGCTAGGGAGCGTGGGAAATGACTGGGGGGGCGGGGAGTTGCCCCCATTAAGTGGGAATTGTCCCGGGGGGAATTGTCCTAGGTGGGAATTGTCTCGGGGGGAATTGGTGGGTGGGAACTGTCCGGGTGGGAACTTGCCTGATATCCAGGGTGCATATATAGACACCCAGAGGGGCACCTATGTGATGTCTATTCTATAAAGGAAAAGAGGTGCCTTATTCCAGCCATAGATCTAGTGTAACCAGGGCCGGTCTTAGCAAGTGCGGGGACCTATGCAGACCAATTTGGTGGGGCCCCATCCTAGCCCCGCCCCACCCTAGCTCCACCCCAATGATAAGATTATTCCATTTTTAGAACATTTTTTTATTTATGAAATTTCAAATAAAGACAAACGAAGCTAAACTTGTACAAAAAACTGATTGAAATAATAAGCACAATGCTATCATGAAACCTCCCCTCCCCAGAAATTATTCAGTTCAAGTCCACTACAATTAGTAGTTCCAATTCTCATAACAAAGGAGAATAAAGGAGAAATATTAAAAAAAGATTCAGTACTTTCAAATTCCCCTATTACTCTGTAATCCATATATGCAATAAAATAAAAATGAAATGAAAAGATATACAATAAAATAAAGTGATATGTAAAATATAATGTACAATATAAAAACATATAGACCACCAAGGTATTAAAATTGTTTTAAAATATATACCACAACTCTCTGACTCAAGAAGACTCCGACTCTGTCATCCATAATTGTCTGACAACACACAGAAAAAAAATAAGTAAAAAAAAAAGTCACAATTAATACCTTATACACCAATATACCAGCCATACGGAAAATGCAGATTATCAACAATATGAAGCTAGCAAGGGATCATAATATCACAATTCTCATGTAGAGCCACAAAACACCCTTTTAGAGATAGTGTGTCATGATTTAGGCTCTACACCCTTTCCGATGTTTGGTGCCACCTTAGTAAGGCCAACACACAATCTCTCCACAAACGTGTGCAAAAACACACATAACCTTAACAAACCATAAACAGCACTAATTCCAAGGACAGGACGAGCTACAACCTTATGCGTGGCATGGAAAGGCAACTGTAATTACACCGGGCTCTAAAACACCAGTGCACAACCTAGTGAAAAAAACAAAAAGGGCTGCAAACTATACGCCAGCAGAATACTGCACCTTCCTTGATCACACCTGAAAAACACATGAATGCAAAATACTGAACTGGAAAGTTACCTCAAGAAGTCAGGCTCAGCATGTAGCAATACTACAAAAATGAAAACTTACATGAAAAATATCACAGATGCACATTTCCAAAAACTAACATATTCCAATTAATAAATCCTGAATAAAATAGTTTTTTCTACATTTGTTGTCTGGTGACTTTGTTTTTCTGATCATGCTGGCTCAGTATCCGATTGTGCTGCTATCTGTCCTCTTAACTCCGTTTCCAGGGCTTCCTTTCCATTTATTTCTTTACTTTCCGCCTTTCTTCTTCATTTCTTGCCCTACATCCGTAAGTAAAAGCTGGGTCCTCCGCAGACTTGACTGTCCAGTGGATCCAGCTTCTGCCTATTTTCTATATCCATGTGCACTTTTTCTCCTCTCTTCCTTTTCCCTCACCTCATCTCCTTCCTCACCTCCATCCATGTCCAGCATTTCTTCTCTTTCCTCCATCCACCCATTTCCAGCGACCCTCCTGTCCCCCCTGCCATCCATCTATGTCCAGCCATACCCCCTGTCCCCTCTTCCCTCTCCTGCCATCCACCTATGTCCAGAAACCCCCTCCCCTGCCATCCACCCATGTCCAGCGACCCTCCTGTGCCCCCTGCCCTCCACCTATGTCCAGAACCCCCCTCCCCTGCCATCCACCCATGTCCAGCGACCCTCCTGTCCCCCCACCATCCATGTCTAGCAACCCCCCGTCCCCTATGCCCTCCCCTGCCATCCACCCATGTCCAGCGACCCTCCTGTGCCCCCTGCCCTCCCCTGCCATCCACCTATGTCCAGAACCCCCCTCCCCTGCCATCCACCCATGTCCAGCGACCCTCCTGTCCTCCTTGCCCGCCCCTGCCATCCACCTATGTCCA
This sequence comes from Microcaecilia unicolor, assembly GCF_901765095.1. Classification (NCBI taxonomy): domain Eukaryota; kingdom Metazoa; phylum Chordata; class Amphibia; order Gymnophiona; family Siphonopidae; genus Microcaecilia; species Microcaecilia unicolor. Next base: position 56,851,380 of record NC_044040.1, read on the forward strand.
GAAACCCCCTCCCCTGCCATCCACCCATGTCCAGCGACCCTCCTGTCCCCCCTGCCATCCATGTCCAGCAACCCCCCGTCCCCTATGCCCTCCCCTGCCATCCACCTATGTCCAGAAACCCCCTCCCCTGCCATCCACCTATGTCCAGAAGCCCCCCTCCCCTCCATCCACCCCATGTCCAGCGACCCTCCTGTCCCCCTTGCCAACTGCCATCCACCTATGTCCAGTAACCCCCCCTGTCCCCCCTGCCCTCCACCCTGCCCTCCACCCATGTCCCGCGACGCGAGTCTCCTCGTTCCCCTGCTGCTCCCCCTCCCTCCAGCCACCTGAGACCCCTTCCGTCTGAGCCCCCCTCCCTCCCCGACCCACCAAACGACCCTCTTCTGCCGCCCGCACCACACTTGACCCGACCCAGCATTTTTAAAAACTTCCAAGCGGCGGTGCCGGTACCTCGCATCTCAGAGAAGAACACTCGCTTCGTCGTTGGCCGGCCTTCCCTCAAGTCCCGCATCTTAGTGTGGTTGTACAAGCTAATAGCATGGTCATGTTATAACAGGTCATTTTTATCAGCTATGTAATAGCATGCGGTGCACGGGTTGTTAATTTACATTTTAGCATGCGTACTACATTTTTAGCTATGTAGAGGTAATCTCTCAAATGGTTGCCAAAATGATACGCACTAAGTAGGGCTAGATTCTATATATGGCACCAAAAAAATATCAGTGCTGAAAAATAGCTATTCTATAAACCACACTTAAAGTTAGATGTTATACACCCGGGACTTGTGGCCAAAATTAGGTGTGGCCATTTGCACCAACCGAAATGTGGTGCAAATGTACGTGTTATCCCCATTCTTTAACAACATGTGTTAGTTTTAAGAACACCCCATTCTGCCCTTGACCCTCCATTTTTGTGGCCCCTTTTTCAGATTGCGGGTAAAATTTAGGCCCGGATCCCACGCCTAAATTTACACATGTAAATTCCACTAATTCATGCCAATATTTTTTGTTAAAAAGCCAATTATTGCTGCTAATTAGCTTGTTATCCAATTAAATTGCACACACAAATTGGGTCTGTGCCCAAATTTGTGTGCACAAGTTTGGCGACTTTTATAGAATTAGGGGGTAAGTGCAAATTCTATAATGGCAGTTATGAGAGTAACTGCCATTATATAGAATACTAGTGTAAGTTTGCATTTGTACACTAACCCCCTGTTTACAAAGCCACGCTAGTGGCTGCTGTGCACTAATGCTGACACAGCCAATTCAATTTAAATGGACTGTGTTGGCATTGCCACGCGGCTGCTGCTAGCACAGCTTAGTAAACAGGAGGGTAAATTTTAGTGTCAGCACTTATTCCAGTTCAATGGTTGCCATTAATGCTTGCACCTAACTGTAGGCAGTGATAATATTCTATTACCCAGGGGTGCAACTGCCTTACATGACCCTGACCTGCCCATGGGGGTGTAACGGTATCAGTTTATTACTGAAATATGTAGCATGTTTGCTGGATTATATATACACCAATATATTTGTGTATCTTTTAAAAATATATATTTGACACTGCAGCAGAGAAAATAGGCTCATTCCAAAAGCCCTCTTCCCTCCCCCTTTGGGGCCTCACCTTGCCTTTTCTCATTCCTCAAACAAAAGACTTAAGACTGCTTTAAAGTTTTAAATTGACTCTATTCCTCTGCCCTCCCACCTAACAAAAGATGGACTAAGGTGGACACCTGAATAAAACAAAGAAACTCAGGGGAACCATAAACAGGACATTTGCTTGTCAAAGGTATACCTGCCCCTCCCATCAGCTTCCAGACATGTGCAGAAAGGAAGGACTTTTAATGTGTATCTGCCCCAGAGACTGAACAGGACATCAAAAGACATTTGCCAGCAAAGTCCAGACTGTAAGTCTCGTGATGTCATAAGACATGGGACCAACTCAGGGGTCGTGTGCAGACCAAGATACCACAATGCTTTGCAAATGCTCAGGGGTCGTGTGGAAACCAGGAAATCAGAACAGGGATCCACATGGCATACCCTCCTGCAGCTGCAAGGTATAAAAGCAAAAGCTGTTTCCCCAAGATTCAGATTCTCATCAACTGCCAGCAAGTAAAATTCTCTTCAACTGCAAGCAACTCGGATTCACTCACTGCAGAAGCCCTCCTGTCCTCAACATGTGCTCATCAATCAGCTGGACCACAGCATGCTTGTAACAAGGACTTGTAAGTTGATCTAGCTGCTACTTTGTTCTATTTTATGCACAGATTACCTGTAAAAATCCCTCTTTTAAAACCTACCTCTCGTGTGCAATTGTATATTAAATCAATCCTTTTGAAACTAAAAATACGGTCTCTTTGTGTTCTGAGTATATATACTTAATATATTTAATTTATTGCAATTATCACCTTTGGTGATTGGTGGAGAAATTAATATCCTAAAACTTATAAATACAGCGCTTGCTCTTAAATTATAAACAGTAGCGAGTTGCTCTCGAGCTATTTTCCCCAAAATAACTCATTTCTTCCAACATATTAATTGCTGGAGAAGTGGGTAGAAGGTAAAATTATGTATAATCATACCTGATAATTTTCTTTCCATTAATCATAGCTGATCAATCCATAGACTGGTGGGTTGTGTCCATCTACCAGCAGGTGGAGATAGAGAGCAAACTTTTGCCTCCCTATATGTGGTCATGTGCTGCCGGAAACTCCTCAGTATGTCGATATCAAAGCTCCATCCACAGGACTCAGCACTTAGAGAATTACACCCACGAAGGGACACTCTGCCCAGCTCACCACCGCCGAAACGGGGGAGGGGAATTAACCCAGCTCATCCCCACACAAGTGGGGGAGGGGAATCCGTCCAGCTCATCCCCGCGGAGCGGGGGAGGGACACCACACCCGCCGATGCAGGGGGATCTGGCTTATCCTGCAACCGCAACCGCGGGAGGAGCTGACTGACCCGAACACCGCCGAAGCGGGAGGGGTACAAAGCTGCCCTACAGCCGCACGAAGCGGGAGGGAGTGCCGGCAGAATTTTAAGTCTCAATCCAGCCCCGTAAAACGGAGGGGAGAGGAATGCAGCAGCTCACTGTAACACAAACTCGTCTTAACTCTTGAAGAATCCAAGTGCAAAAACTTGAACACGAAGTCTTTCTGAAGTAACTGAAGACTAAACTTGAACCTGAAATGCAACCAGAATAAAACAATACAGATATCTGGGAGGGGCTATGGATTGATCAGCTATGATTAATGGAAAGAAAATTATCAGGTATGATTATACATAATTTTACCTTCCATATCATCAAGCTGATCAATCCATAGACTGGTGGGATGTACCGAAGCAGTACTCACCCAGGGCGGGACATAGAAATCCCTGACCGCAACACTGAAGCTCCAAACCGGGCCTCCGCCCGAGCAGCCACAGTCAAGCGGTAATGCTTGGAGAATGTATGGGCCGAAGCCCAAGTTGCCGCCTTGCATATCTCTTCCAAGGAGACGGAACCGGCCTCTGCCATCGAGGCCGCCTGAGCTCTTGTGGAGTGAGCCTTCAGCTGGATAGGCGGCACCTTCCCCGCGGCCACATAAGCCGCTGCAATGGCTTCCTTGACCCATCTTGCCACTGTAGGCTTAGCAGCCTGCAGACCCCTACGAGGACCTGCAAACAGGACAAACAGATGATCCGATTTCCGGAAGTCATTGGTCACTTCCAAGTATCTGATGATGACTCGCCTCACATCCAGATATTTAAGAGCAGAGTACTCCTCTGGGTAGTCCTCCCTACGAAAGGAAGGGAGACAGAGCTGCTGATTCACATGGAAGCGAGAAACAATCTTGGGCAGAAAGGAAGGCACTGTGCGAATAGTCACTCCTGCCTCAGTGAACTGCAGAAAAGGCTCTCGACATGAGAGCGCCTGGAGCTCGGAAACTCTTCTGGCTGAAGTGATAGCCACCAAAAAGACTGCTTTCAACGTCAGGTCTTTCAGAGATGCCCTCGACAAGGGTTCAAACGGCGGCTTCTGCAATGCTCTTAGCACCAGGTTGAGATTCCACGCAGGCACCACTGAGTGCAGAGGAGGGCGCAGGTGATTAACTCCCTTGAGAAAGCGCACCACATCTGGCTGGGAAGCCAGGGAAGCACCCTTCAGGCGGCCCCTGAAGCAAGCCAGAGCCGCTACCTGGACCTTAAGGGAACTGAGCGACAGGCCTTTGTCCAGACCTTCTTGCAGGAACGCCAACACTGAAGAAATTGGAGCAGTGAAGGGAGAAAGAGAGCCTGCTTCACACCACGCTGCAAAGATACGCCAAACCCTGGCGTAAGCAGTAGAAGTAGAGCGCTTCCTCGCTCTCAGCATAGTGGCGATGACCTTGTCTGAGAAGCCCTTCTTCCTTAGACGCTGCCGCTCAATAGCCAGGCCGTAAGACCAAAGGGGGAGGGATCCTCCATCACCACGGGACCCTGATGTAACAGGCCCTGCTCCACTGGCAGCCGCAGAGGATCGTCGACTGAGAGCCTGATCAAGTCCGCATACCAGGGACGTCTGGGCCAATCCGGACCCACCAGGATTATCCTGCCGGGATGCTTTGCCACCCGGTCTAGCACCCTGCCCAACATGGGCCAGGGCGGGAACACATAGAGAAGCTCTTGTGTCGGCCATTGTTGGAGAAGAGCATCTACTCCCAGGGAGCGAGGGTCCCGTCCTCTGCTGAAGAAGCGCGGCACTTGGCAATTGGCCGATGACGCCATCAGATCTAGGCTCGGCTGGCCCCAGCGCTTCGTGATGTCCAAGAACGCCTGAGCAGATAGCTGCCACTCTCCGGGCTCCAAGGTATGGCGACTGAGAAAGTCCGCCTTGACATTCATGACTCCGGCAATGTGGGCCGCTGACAGCTGTTCCAGGTTCGCTTCCGCCCACTGGCATAGACTCATAGCCTCCTTGGCTAGAGGGGCGCTCTTGGTACCTCCCTGGCGGTTGACATAGGCCACAGCCGTGGCATTGTCCGACAGGACCCGTACAGGCTTCAACCCCAGTACCGGGATGAACTCCAAAAGCGCCAACCGAATGGCTCAGAGTTCCAGGAGGTTGATAGACCACTTTGCCTCTGCAGGAGACCAGAGCCCCTGCGCTGTCCTTCCCAAGCAGTGGGCTCCCCAGCCCGACAACGAGGCGTCCGTCGTGACGACAATCCACTCTGGGGTCACCAGAGGCATTCCCGCAGACAACTTGTCTGTCTGCATCCACCAGCTCAGCGCCTTGCGCACTGCTGGATCCAAGGGAAGACGCACCGCATAATCCTCCGACATCGGAGTCCAGCGCTGCAGCAGAGAGTGTTGTAGCGGTCTCATATGAGCCCTGGCCCAGGGCACTACTTCCATCGTGGCCGTCATAGAGCCCAACAGCTGCACATAGTCCCAAGCCCGAAGAGGAGAGGCTCCTAGGAACTGTTCCACCTGAGCCTGAAGCTTGACAATCCGATTGTCTGGCAGGAACACTCTGCCCACTTGGGTGTCGAATCGAACTCCCAGATACTCCAGGGACTGAGTCGGGCGCAGCTGGCTCTTCTCCCAGTTGATGATCCATCCCAGGGAGCTCAAAAGAGCAACTACCCGGTCCACAGCTTTGCCGCACTCTGCATAAGAGGGGGCTCGGATCAACCAGTCGTCCAGATAAGGATGGACTTGTACTCCTTCCTTTCGCAGGAAGGCCGCTATGACCACCATTACTTTGGAAAAGGTCCGCGGAGCAGTAGCCAACCCGAACGGGAGGGCTCTGAACTGGAAGTGTCGTCCCAGGACTGCAAAACGCAGAAAGCGTTGATGAGGAGGCCAGATGGGAATATGCAGGTACGCTTCCTTGATGTCCAAGGATGCCAGGTACTCCCCTGCCTTCACTGCCGCTATAACAGAGCGGAGAGTCTCCATGCGAAAGTGCCGCACTTTCAAGGCCCGATTGACCCCTTTGAGGTCGAGGATAGGCCGGACAGAACCTCCTTTCTTTGGTACCACAAAGTAAATGGAGTAACGCCCCTTGCCAAGCTGACTTACTGGCACCGGAACGACCGCCCCCAGGCGGATCAGATTGTCCAAAGTCTGCTGCACTGCCACAGCTTTGACCGGAGACTTGCAGGGAGAGAGTACAAACCCGTCTCTTAAGGGTCGGCAGAACTCTAGCTTGTAGCCGTCTCTGATGACTTCCAGCACCCAAGCGTCTGAAGTGATTGTGGTCCACTCGCCCAGAAACGAGGACAGCCGTCCTCCAATCTGTACTGGGGCGTGGACCAAGACCCCATCATTGGGTACGAGACCCTGGGGGAGGACCGGAGGGAGCACCTCCGGGACGGCGGTCTCTGCGAAAGGAATGCTGCTTGGGGGGGAAATTCCTCTTAAAGGAAGAGGGGGCAGAAACACCCGACCTGCCCGGGCGGTACCGACGGGCTTCCTGAAACCGTCCTCTGGAGGTACCGGGACGAGCACTAGCCCGAGCCCTGACCTCCGGTAACTTCTTGCCCTTAGACGTGCCGAGATCGGTCACGATTTTGTCCAGCTCGACCCCAAAGAGCAGCTTGCCTTTAAAAGGCAATTTAGCCAGGCGGGATTTAGAGGCATGGTCAGCAGACCAATGTTTCAGCCAAAGCCACCGCCGCGCAGAGACTGTCTGAGCCATGCCTTTAGCTGAGGCTCTCAAGACATCATACAGCAAGTCTGCCAAATAGGCTAAGCCCGATTCCAGGGCTGGCCAATGAGCCCTCAAGGAATGGTCCGAGGGGGAAGCCCGCTGCACCATAGTAAGGCACGCCCTGGCCACGTAGGAGCCGCAAACTGAGGCCTGCAAACTTAAAGCAGCCGCCTCAAAGGACGACCTTAAGGCCGCCTCCAATCTCCTGTCTTGGGCGTCCTTCAGGGCCGTGCCACCTTCCACCGGCAATGCCGTTTTCTTAGTCACCGCAGTGATTAAAGAATCCACGGTAGGCCACAGATAGGCCTCACGTTCACTCACAGCCAAAGGATAGAGGCGGGACATAGCCCTAGCCACTTTAAGGCTCGCTTCTGGGACATCCCATTGAGCTGAAATTAAGGTGTGCATGGCATCATGCACGTGGAAGGTTCTAGGCGGGCGCTTCGTCCCCAGCATAATGGCGGAGCCAACAGGGGCTGAGGGAGAGACGTCCTCCGGAGAGGATATCTTCAAAGTGTCCATGGCCTGTAACAACAGGTTGGGCAGATCCTCTGGGCGAAAAAGCCGCGCTGCAGAGGGGTCATCCGCTCCATCCGAGCGGGGATCCGTCTCCTCCAAGGACTCCGCAAAGGACCGTTGGGAGACCTCAGACACGCTGCCCTCATCTACATCGGAGGAGACAAATTCCTCCAAGGCCTGGGAATCAACCCGAGGGCGTTTACCTCTGGGGACCTCAACCTCTTTACCAGACGAGGGAGCAGGGGCAGCGTTGTGCATGAGGAAGGCCTGATGCAACAGCAAAACAAACTCGGGGGAGAAACCCCCCAGACTGTGCACTTCCGCAGCCTGGGCAACAGCCCTAGGCGCACTCTCAACCGGCGCTCGCAACAGCGGGGGAGAGACATGCTGCGCATCCAAAATGGCGTCCGGCGCGAGACTCCGCGAAGGAGCCGCGCGGGAAGAACGGCTCTTAACTTTAGCCGCTTCTGTGCCGTCGCCCAAATTAAGGGCGTTCATGGCATTAATGTCTCCAACCTCAAGGGCAGCCCAAGAAGAAGCCGTCCGAGCCGCGTGGCCGGCCAAGATGGCGGAGGCGAGGAGCGGGGGATGGGCGTTTATGGCGGGAAAAACCGCCACGCCGGAGGAAGGACCGGGACATTCATCGGTCGCGAAACTGTCACCCAACAAGGGCGAATCAGGCTTTAAGACCCCCGCATCCCTAGAAGCGCTCAAGCGACCCGGGGAGCGACCCTTTGCGCCCTCGCCCTCCGACGCCATGTGCCACGAGGAGAAGAATCGGGGAACCCCCGCCCGCTATAAAAAGGTAAAATTACCTGCTGTCCGCACCGAGTTGTAACGACCTGGTGTCTCAGTGAGTAGCTGCAATAGACGCTTAAATAAACGTCGAAATAAACGCCTTTGAGGCCGTTCAAAATTTTTTTTTTTTTTTTTTTAACGGAGCCAGCGGGAGGGGGGAGAAAAGGAGGGACCTGGCGCCACCAGGTTTGCACTTGCTCAAAAGAGCCCTCAACCCCAGGCACTCAACAAAACCTAAAAATTAGGCTTGGAGGCCTAGCCAGAGCTGCTGCTGTGTGTGACCACCACCTGCTGAGATAGAGAACATACTGAGGAGTTTCCGGCAGCACATGACCACATATAGGGAGGCAAAAGTTTGCTCTCTATCTCCACCTGCTGGTAGATGGACACAACCCACCAGTCTATGGATTGATCAGCTTGATGATATGGAATTTCTTGTAACATATTAATTTGTGGAGAATGCGGGCAGCAAGTCTAACATATTAATTGGTGCAGAACGTGGGCAGGTATTCTGTGCTAGTAGAATGAGGTAAATAGGTAAATTATATTTTTGTATTTTGCTGCTTTATAGAGAACTGAGTATCAGGTTTCATTAATTAAATTTCCGATTGATAAACTGATAAGGTTTTCAGGTATTCAGAATGCTGTGCTGGATGGATGTTTGGTCTTGTTTAGGTACTTATGCACTCATGTACTTTATGTATCTCATAATCAAATCTTTAGGCATGCTCTGGCATAAAATAAAAAAGAATTTTGCAGTTTCTTTTGAGGAGGACATAGATAACCCCACTTTGCCTAAGCAATGCATAGAATCCTCGGGCCCCAATCCATGGACCCCTAGCGTAGTGCAGGACATTAGTAGCATCTCTGATATGGAGAGCAAATTCGAAAAATATTGTAATTTATATTCAATTAAGGAAGGGAGCAAGAGAATTTCTGCATGCACTTGGTTAATGTGGACCATATATAAGAAAGCCTTAAGGGAACATGCAGAATTGAATGAGAAATTACTAGCCAAAGAGAGAGAATGTATGCAGATAGAGAATGAAAAGGAGTTCTTAATCACAATGACTAGTTGCTTAAGTTATCAAGTAGATTCTCTTAAACAGCAAGTCCAACAGCAGGTAGCCCAAGAAAATCAGATGCAGACCCAAATTTCAGCCTTAGAAATACAAGCCAGCCAGGTCCCAGACTTGAAGCATTTAGTCAGAGAGTTATCACTGCAGACTCCCACTCTAGGTGAAGAGCATGCACATTGTCACAGGGAGATACAAACCTTAAAACAAAAGCTACAGGATTCACATTTGCAGGGGTCAGCCATTATGGGTCTCCCATGTGCTCCTCCAGACCCAAATACAGCTACAGCCATGCATGTTTCAGCTGTGGTAACAGTTTCACAGTCCACACCTGTAGCAGGAGGTTTAACTAGAACCATTAGTTCTCAGACCCCCTCACAGCATCCAAAACCTCAGCACATATATGCACAACCTGTTCTGCAGTCTAATTTAAATGCTCATGATTCAGCTCCTCAGCACACAGATGCACCACCTGGGCTGCATTCTGATCTAAGCTCCCATAGAAGGGAACCTCTAATAAAGAAATCAGCTCCTCAGTATGTAGCTACTGAAAACCACAAGCAAGCATGTGACATTTTAAAATCTCATGGAGCCTTGCAGATATTGCAGATAGCTAACAATAAAAAGAGAAATTTGCCACCAGATAAACAGAAACCTATAACTGCAGGTCCTACTGGACCAGAAACTGACATTATTCTGTCAGCCCTTCCTGCAATTTAATTTCAATTAAACATGAGGAGACACATCCAGCCTGGACTGGACTTCTCCACAGCATGACCCACTCTGCAGATGGCAGGGAAATCCAGGTGCTAATTTTTAAAATATGTTGGACCGGAAAATAGAAAACGTTTTTTGCAATGGCCCTTTGTAACACTGTAAAGAATTTAAAATATAGCTTCTATTGTTCTTTTAATTAAAAATATAGCTTCTATTGTTCTTTTGAACATTTAAGATTTAGTAAGGTCTCTTTGCAATAAGTCAGATTTAAAATGTCTCTCTGTGATAGCTTCTGTTGTAATTTGTTTTTGATATAATATTGTTTAAGGATTTAGAAATGTCTTTTTTCTGATGAGTGACTCCCACTGGAGTTGAAACTAAAATACTGGGTAAGAAGTTTTAAAAATGCCTCCTTATAATAGGTAACTCCCGCTGGAGCTGAAACTTAATATTGTGCTTTAATGTGAATTAACAAGATATGCTTATTTTTATAGAAAAGAAACTAAAGCTTAAGAAAGTAAAGCCTGTCTGCACTGCACGCTGCTGCTCGCATACAATGATATAAGATTATGGGAAGGAACTGTGAACAAGAGAGGGATCCCCCCCCACCAGAACCGGAGAGCCATGTGACCTGCTAAATTAATGTATAATGTGTTTTTCTGTCTTTTTCAGAGTTTGAGTTCTACGTACGAGATTAATATTTTTATGGTGCTAGTAATTAATATATATATGGCTATCTCAGATATATTTCTAAATGAATAGATCCGATCCTGTTCTACTTATATTTTAAAAATAAACGGATCTATGCTGTTCTACTTGAGATAAAAACCATATATAATTTTGCTAATTGTTGCTTAGTTCTAAATGAATGAAACTGCGGTGGTAATCCAAATGGATGCCGCAGGTGCTGCTTTTTGGTGCTTTATTAATTTTGCTAATTGTTGCTTATTTTTATGGCGCTAGTAATGAATACATACATGGCTATCTCAGATACTCTTCTAAATAAATAGATCTGATTCTGTTCTGCTTACGAGATTAATATTTTTATGGTGCTAGGATATTTTAAAAATAAACAGATCTATGCTGTTCTACTTATGAGATAGTAAATGAAACTGCTGTGGTAATCCAAATGGATGCCACAGATGTCGCTTTTGTGCTTTATTAATTTTGCTAATTGTTGCTTAGTTCTAAATGAATGAAAATGCTTTGGCAAATCCAAGATGGATGCCGCGTACGTTGCTTTTGTGTTTTATTTGCAGGTTAAGCTCAATCCTGGATCTGGAATGGACGATCGGAGACCTAAAGGCCTAATAGAGTTCCTTGTTTGTTTGTCATGTGGTCTCCATGTTACATGTTTGTTTTATGTTATGGGGTACCAAGAAATTATACACAGACATTCATAGATCCTCCCTACTAACAGTCCCTCCATTAGTTCACATTGTCCAAGAAAGAAAAAAAAAGAGACCATTTTCACTGGCAGGCAAGCTATAGAAAAGAATCATTCAAGCTATGGCTCACGTATAATAAGTTCTACTAATTGCTATCTAAGGTTATATATTCACATGTATATATTTTAAAATATGAGCGAAGGTTTCTCGTTACATGATCTATTAGGTACAATCAGTACAGGGAATGTCTCTGACCTTTTTAGTTTATTCTACATTACAGCCAGAACGCACACAATGTCTCTCCCTGGAATGAAATATTGGCTGTGTGCAAAGCAAAATTAACATATCTTTTCTAAATTCTTTACAACATTAAACACATGAGTATTGTCTATTAAAGTGCAACATTAAACACTGCTAAAGCAGATAAATATGGTAACCTTTTACCACACTCATTACCCATAAAAGGTTTCTCTCTGAAAGGTAGTTCATGGCACTATACCATGACTCTGTTTTTTTTTAATTTGGTCAATGATTAAGTAAATATTATTGCATAGGAATGATAGGAATAATTGTTTTGTGTGTAATAGTAGCCTAGGAAATTATTATAATTGCATACATATGTCTTTCTTGTTTCTAATGAAACAGTAGTATAATAGCTCCACATTTACACCCTTGCTTATGTATCACTGCTGTGAATACCTCAGTTAGCCTCTGAAATAGAGAATATAGGGAAACATTCACAGTGTTAGGAAACATTCATAGAATATTTTTCCTTGGAATGTCAAACGCTGAAAATATGACTGAATAGATTGTTCCACCCCATTGCGGTGGTAAATTGGTCAATTGCGCACTCTCATGCTATTGATTTTGGCTAGCATACTGGGTAAGATATCCTGTGGCACAAACTTGGGAGCAGCCTATGCCCCTGAGCAGGTGACACAAAAAGAGGTGGTCTCTGGAAATAGAGCAAAATGATGCTTGTGTGGCTGAAGTCAAATAAAGTGTACTTGCAATCCTATTTTAAACCAGAGCAAAGCCATACTCTGCCACCTGACTGAATGGAAGTCTAATGAAACTGACCACAGAAAACTTAACCCTAGCTACCTAAATGTAAGTCATGAGCAAACAAAGTAATAATGATGAGTCTTTTTGCTTATAACAGTCATATCCCAGCTAAGGACATATTCCAAGATTCATAGTGATGTGACATAGTAGATGACGGCAGGAAAAATACCTGCACGGTCCAGTCTGTTCAATGTCCATTATTAAAAGATTCACCTCTCCCAATACACATGCCCATGTAAACAGTTCAGTACCTTTGCTATTGTTCTTTTGAAATTATGCTACTGTACTAAGTTAGAGTTGTTTTTTTTAATTTTAGCTTTTATAGTTCATTTTATGGCTCCTCATTCCAATATAATTAAAAATTTATTTTCACTCGGAGCCAAGAGAGGGAATGTAACGGTATCAGTTTATTACTGAAATATGTAGCATGTTTGCTGGATTATATATACACCAATATATTTGTGTATCTTTTAAAAATATATATTTGACACTGCAGCAGAGAAAATAGGCTCATTCCAAAAGCCCTCTTCCCTCCCCCTTTGGGGCCTCACCTTGCCTTTTCTCATTCCTCAAACAAAAGACTTAAGACTGCTTTAAAGTTTTAAATTGACTCTATTCCTCTGCCCTCCCACCTAACAAAAGATGGACTAAGGTGGACACCTGAATAAAACAAAGAAACTCAGGGGAACCATAAACAGGACATTTGCTTGTCAAAGGTATACCTGCCCCTCCCATCAGCTTCCAGACATGTGCAGAAAGGAAGGACTTTTAATGTGTATCTGCCCCAGAGACTGAACAGGACATCAAAAGACATTTGCCAGCAAAGTCCAGACTGTAAGTCTCGTGATGTCATAAGACATGGGACCAACTCAGGGGTCGTGTGCAGACCAAGATACCACAATGCTTTGCAAATGCTCAGGGGTCGTGTGGAAACCAGGAAATCAGAACAGGGATCCACATGGCATACCCTCCTGCAGCTGCAAGGTATAAAAGCAAAAGCTGTTTCCCCAAGATTCAGATTCTCATCAACTGCCAGCAAGTAAAATTCTCTTCAACTGCAAGCAACTCGGATTCACTCACTGCAGAAGCCCTCCTGTCCTCAACATGTGCTCATCAATCAGCTGGACCACAGCATGCTTGTAACAAGGACTTGTAAGTTGATCTAGCTGCTACTTTGTTCTATTTTATGCACAGATTACCTGTAAAAATCCCTCTTTTAAAACCTACCTCTCGTGTGCAATTGTATATTAAATCAATCCTTTTGAAACTAAAAATACGGTCTCTTTGTGTTCTGAGTATATATACTTAATATATTTAATTTATTGCAATTATCACCTTTGGTGATTGGTGGAGAAATTAATATCCTAAAACTTATAAATACAGCGCTTGCTCTTAAATTATAAACAGTAGCGAGTTGCTCTCGAGCTATTTTCCCCAAAATAACTCATTTCTTCCAACATATTAATTGCTGGAGAAGTGGGTAGAATTTCTTGTAACAGGGGAACTGGAAGATGCCCTCTACGGGATGCAAAGAAGATCAAAACAAAGTAGAGGGAGACACGATTCTCAGGCAGGGAGAATTCAAGTTGAAACTCTTTATTAGGCATCAAAACTGAAGGCATGATAAGGGGCAGTGTTTCGACGGAAAAACTGCCTGCCTCAGGGGTCATAGGACTGTACAAATAAATAATGAAACAAATGAATAATAAAAAATATCAATAGAAGAATGTCACTAAAAGAGTCAATAAAAAAGAATTATGAATTATACAACACTCCCAGATCCACCTCCCCCCCTCAAAGTTATGCACTCTGGAATTTGAGCACACAACTTATAGAACAGCAACTAAGAAGTTACATGAATAACTGTTAATTGGTGCCAATTAAGACCAATTACAGCCAATAATTGACAATTAACTCCAATTAACAGCCAGTTATTGAATGAGTTTATGCATGCAATGAACCATATTCTATAAGCTGGAAATTTGAGCATAAAGTTTACATAATTAGTTGGAGGGGAGATTCTGTAAATGCTAAAAAAAATTAGTGTGAGTTTTAGTGTATTGGTCCATTATAAGTCTGATTAATCAAAACAGCTACAAGGAAGCGTTCTGACTTTAATCTAAAAAAAACTGTATATGGACAGTGATAGGTATATAAAATGTTTATATCTGTGCATGAATTTTTAATAGGAATTATTCATAGAGGGGCCATTTTACTAAGCCGTGGAAGTACCTATGTGCATCCAATGCATGTCAATTTGCAGTTACTGCCTGGCTATCGTGTGGCCATTGTGGTAATTTCATTTTTTATGCGTGTCCGCTAGTGCGTGCCGGAAAATAATTTTTATTTTCTGGCGCATATTAGAAACCGGGTGTCAATTGTCGTTTTACTCACGTAAATGATTACCGCATGGTTACCATTTGAGACCTTATCGCTGGCGGTAAGATCTCAGACCCAAAATGGACACATAATACCAATTTTTATTTTGCCTCATGTCCATTTTTGGCAAAAATTTTAAAAAGGCCTTTTTTACAGGCGCTGAAAAATGGATCTGCGTGCACCCAAAACACGCGCCTACACTAGCACAGCCCATTTTTTTGGTGCACCTTAGTAAAAGGGCCCCAGAGTCACATATGTACTGTATGTAACAGTGCATATTAATTGGAAAACATCATGTGATGTAATCTGATACAAAATACAGCATATAAGTAATGACAAAAATCAGGACTTTGTTGTTTAAGCAGATTTATGGCAGTAAAATATTAAAAGCAAATGATCTTTCTGATTTGTTTGGATATTGCAGTCTGCTGAATAGTGTTTGCTTACGAATAAATAATCCTTTGTATTGTAGCTACTCAATTATTTAGATTATGCATTTAAATAAACTGTGCTGGTTAAAGAATACGCTTGTAATGCAAGACAATTACATTTTCAGGCAAAATTTACAGATGATTAAATTACAGATAAATAAGTAAATAAATATCAATTTTCATCCTATCCCTCAATACTTCACAGTCTTATTGTTCAAGTATATAGGTTACCTGCGCTATAAAATAAATTATAATGGCTCACTCCTTTGGGTACTTTTTGAGAAAAATGATAGAAGTAGATGTAGTAAAAAAATAAAAGTAAACAGATCAGGAAGAAAAATACAAAACCCTTACAGTTTTCGCCTTATTTTAAAAATGAGATAATAAAAAACACACTTAAGGTGTGCTGAAAAATGACTTGCTGTAGTGTAGGCGCGGGTTTTGTCGCGCACCGATCCATTTTTAGTGCGCCTGTAAAAAAGGCCTTTTTTAAAATTTTTGCCGAAAATGGATGTGCAGCAAAATGAAAATTGCCACGTGTCCATTTTGGGTCTGAGACCTTACCACAGCAGTAACTGGGTAGTAATGACCTATGTGCGCCAAATGCCACTTGGTTTGCATCCATTATGCGCACCCAAAAATATTTTTCAGATGCCCGTAATGGACACGTGTCAAAAATGAAATTACTGCAAGAGCCTCGCGGTAGTCGGGCGGTAACTCCATTTTGGCGCATGTTGGGAGCCGTAGATGCTTACGTGGCTTAGTAAAAGGGCCTCTTAACTGCTTAGTGCCACTGAAAATAACTGGTTAGTACCGAAGTGAAAACCATCTATTTCTTTGGGAGGGGGTTACCAGAGGGTAAGTTGGAAATTTGATGGTTAAGGGGCTTTTTTACAAAGGCAAGTAAGGGCCTACATGCATCCAGCATGCGCCATCATCATTACCGCCCAGCTACTATCCTGCTTATTTTCGAACGAGAAGGCCGGCTATCTTCCGACACAAATCGGGAGATGGCCGGCCATCTCCTGAAGCAGGCAAAATTGGTATAATCGAAAGCCGATTTTCACCAGCTTCAACTGCTTTCCGTCGCAGGGCCAGCCAAAGTTCAAAGGGGCGTTTCGGCAAGGTATGGAAGGCGGGACGGGGGCGTGGTTATGAGTTGGCCGGCTTCAGACGATAATGGAAAAAAGAAGGCTGGCTCTGAGGAGCATTTTGCCGGCTTTACTTGGTCCATTTATTTTTAGGACCAAGTCTCAAAAAAGTGCCCCAACTGAGCAGATGACCACCGGAGGGAATCGGGATGACCTCCCCTTACTCCCCCAGTGTCACCAACCCCCTCCCACCCAAAAAAAAATTTTTAATCATTTTTTTGCCAGCCTGTATGCCAGCCTGAAATGTCATACCCAGCTCCCTGACAGCAGTATGCAGGTCCTTGGAGCAGTTTTTAGTGGGTGCAGTGCACTTCAGGCAGGTGGACCCAGGTCCACCCCCCCCCCACCTGTTACACTTGTGGTGGTAAGTGTTGAGCCCTCCAAACCCCCCAAAACCCAGTGTACCCACATGTAGGTGCCCCCTTCACCCCTAAGGGCTATGGTAGTGGTGTGCAGTTGTGGGGAGTGGGTTTTGGGGAGGATTTGGGGGGCTCAGCACCCAAGGTAAGGGAGGTATGCACCTGGAAGCAATTTTTGAAGTCCACTGCGGTGCCCCCTAGGGTGCCCAGTTGGTGTCCTGGCATATGAGGGGGACCAGTGCACTACAAATGCTGGCCCCTCCCATGACGAAATGCCTTGGAATTTGCCGGGTTTGAGATGGCCGGCCTTGGTTTTCATTATCAGCGAAAACCGATGCCGACCATCTCAAACCCGGCCATCTCTGACATTTGGCTGGCCCCAACCATATTATTGAAACGAAAGATGGCCGGCCATCTTTTTCGATAATACGGTTTGGGACTGCTCTTTGCGGCACCGGCCATATAGATGGTCGGCGCCATTCGATTATGCCCCTCCACGTGTCCCAGGCAGTAATTCTGAATTTGGTGTGCGCTGAAAACACGTGGTAGAATTTTCTATTTTCTACCATGTGGTACTTAGCCAATGGTAAACAGCAGTGGACGCACGCTGTATGCCTACTGCCCAGGTAGCGCATAAGTCCTTACCACTAAGTCAATGGGTGGCAATAAGGTCTTAGGCCAAAAATGGAGCACTCTGGTTTTAATTTTGCCGCATGTCCATTTTCTAGCCCCTTAAAACAAGGCCCTTTTTCTAAGATGTGGTCAAAACTGGCCCAACACACACCCAAAGGATTTTCTCACACTGCCGCAGGCCACTTTTTGCGACAGTTTAGTAAAAGGTCCCCTAAGTGCTGATACTCAGAACTTAACTGGCCAGGTTAACTACAAAACAGAACCTCATAAGTCAGTCCTAGTTTTATATGGCAACCCATAGCTGATTGAGGGGCCCTTTTACAGAGTGGCAATAAGCCCAATGCGGGCTTACCATATTCTAATCTGGAACCACCGCCAGCCGAATGCTGGCGCTGGCCGTAGTTCCAGCCCTGGCATGTGCCATTTGCCGCACTATGGAAATAGCTAGATATTTTCCATTGTGGCGCTAACCCAGCGGTAATCGGTTAGCACCACGAGCTACCTGGATACCATCAGGTTAGCACAGGAGCCCTTAACGCCACCTCAATGGATGGCATTAAGAGCTCTTCCCCTGCATGGCCACACAGTAAGTGAAGTCTTACTGCATGGCCATGCCATTTTTTAATATTTAGTCAGTTAAGTATGAGAGAGTATCCAGGAGTTCTCATCCCAGTCCTCAGGATACACCTAGCCAGTCAGGTTTTCAGGATAATAGCAATGAATATGACTGAGATAAATTTGCATACCATGGAGGAAGGGCATGCAAATCTATCTCATGCATATTCATTGTGGGTATCCTGAAAACCTGACTGGCTAGGTGCATCCCAAGGACTGGGTTGAGAACCCCTTCCCTTCACTGAAGTATATTGATACAATTAATATTTTCTCATGGGAGGATAGAACTGCTGCATACATATGCTCTCTGTATCCATCGCTCCCACATATAGAACTGAGACAGCTATTTTTATACACTTGTGTTTAACAATGATTTACAAGCTTTCAATAATTTACCTTACCCAGGATCATCTAGTCTTCTTTCAAAGCCATCTGGTCTTTTCTCACCTGTTAAACCACATTCCCTGTGTTTGTTTATGCTTCCATCTTTCCCAGGCCAGTTTGCCCGCAAGGACATCTTATAAGTTTATAAGTTCCTGGGCCTAACGATTTATGGCCTTTGCCCTTTGACTCTGCTCTAGGGTGCATAACTTTGTTTATTATCTATGGTGTTTACTTAGGTGCCAGCAGATTATGAGCTCTGATTCAGTAAAAAGGTTAACTAAGAGACACTCAAACACTTAGGCCCATTAGCCTATATGCTGTTAGGCCTTAGCTTTTACAGGCTTTAACCATGGTTCATATTTCATAGTTCATAACTGTATCCATAATATACAGTGCCAAGGACTGGGTTGAGAACCCCTTCCCTTCACTAATGGGAAGATGCTGGCATAAATGTTTATATCCCAGTACATACACGTATATGTTGGCTATTTCAGAAAAAAAATAAGTATATAAGCTGGCTATGGTGACCCATTGATATTCTAGACATTTATTGTTCCAAAATGGATGCCGCTGCAGCATATAACTAGTTCACCAATGTCCATCCCTCGATATATTTTAGGACAAGTTCTATCTGTTCTAAAATACTAGTGGAACTTGAGACATCCTGACCTGGATATCTCAATCCCAGTGAGTACATCCTTTCTAAAATGCCACTCCACATCACAGGTCCCATTTTATGCAATGAAATCTAGTTCCTTCAGTGCACCTTAGTAAAAGGACCCCTAATAGTGTTACGGTAGCACACATTAGCGCCTTAAAGGATGCATGAGTTGGTGAGAGATGGGAGTGACAAAAAAAATCATACATTGTTCCAAATTGCCACTTAACAAGCAATTATTGATACTAATTGATATTAATTAGAATTTACATGTGCAACTTGCTAGGTGTATTCTGTAAAGTGTTGTGCATAAATTGTAATGCATGTTGCCAAAAAGGGGGCATGGCCATGGGTGTGGAATGAGCAGACAATGGGCATTCTGGGTTTATATTTTAGTGGTTCAGGTTGGCTTTAATTTTTTAAGGGGTCCTTTTACTAAACTGTGGTAAAAAGTGGCCTGCAGTAGTGCGAGCGTGTATTTTGAGCATGCACTGCGCCATTTTTTTACCTCGTCTAGGAAAAAGAGCCGGAAAATGGATATGCACTAAAATTGAAACCAGCGCGTGTCCATTTTCGACCTGAGACCTTACCGCCACCCATTGATCTAGCATTAAGCTCTCACGCGCTACCCATGCGGTGCGCATCAGCTGATGTTTACTGCCGGGTAAGCGGCCCGCGGTAGAAAATAGAAAATTATTTTCTACCATAGGAGTCAGCACACACCAAGTTCGGAATTACTGCCTGGCTTATGCGCTAGCTGGGCGATGGTGCCAATTTGGTGCATGCTGTACACGTGTAGGCCCTCCCACGCCTTTATAAAAGGACCCCTAAATTAAACAAATGAAAGAGCAAAACAATTTTTCTTTCATTTCATATTGAAATAAAATTAGAACTTTTCTTAAAATTTCCTGTTTCATTTCAAATACATCCCTATTCTCTGATACCGCTGCTATAAAAGCAGCCCACCCTCTAACAATACTGAACCATCTTGATGGTACGCTAACACACAATCTATTTGAAAATAGCCTTTCAGGTTCCACTATAGGATGCTTTACATTTTCATCATGGAGATTCCTTTCATATTTTCTATATGAATACTATTAGTATAGCCAACACAATCACTGCGTTTTGAAAGGGATGTATCTCACTTTTTGAGACACAATGTGCTTTGGGCGTTCATTTACCATCCCGGCAATCTCATGCTATACTTCAGGATGTCAATGATACTTTTGTCAATCAGCTGAACGAATGCAATACAGTTGTTGCAGAAAGTGCATGAGAAACAAGGCTGTTAATATGTACCATCTGTTTTACAATAAAGCACAATGTGGTAATGTATTTGGAACACCAGAAGCAATATCTCTAAGACATGAAATGAACATATGTTGTCTAAGAGCCTTCGGGCTGACATTGAAAAAGAGAAAAAGACAGTACTTCAAGGCAAATATTGTCCCAGTAGAAAGACTGCCAGAACCAATATGGCTCAGTCTATTGACAGGTCTCTGGTGAACTACTTTATATGAAGATTTGCACATTGTTATGGATAGCAGAGCTTTCTGTCCCAGATTTTCAGCTTGGGAGGAGAAAAAAAAATAGTCCCATCATACCACTTTCACTGTGGCCTTGCTACAGATATTGTCAGATGAAGACGTTACAGGCCATCACTATTTCCTAAAACGTGTCACTCACTGGAAACTGACAATAGAGTCTAAGACAACATGAATTGAGCAGTCTGTTTAAGCAAAGAAAGTCGACCCAGAGGAACTCCAACCATGTAGGAGTAAAAAGAAAGGACTCTATTTCCTACCAAAAATAAAATGTTGTTTAAAAATAAAGAGATAAACCAAGTAGTTGAATGGCGTTTGTAATGTCAGGTTGAAGTATGTTTTTTAGAGACAAGCGTTTGGGACTACAAAGGCCCCTGACATTGCCTCAGGAAAAAAACTCTACTTGCATGTAAAGTTTGCATGTTTTAAAATATTCATTAGACTAACAGAAGTATCCCCCCACTCGGCATTGTTGGTTTTTTCAGTAGTTTCTTGGCATATGCACTTTATATGATTCTGTGAAGTGTCATCTTTTCATCACTGTGTAAGTGGGCCTCTGCATTATTTTTGAATGGATGTGTCTCTATTTTATATTAATTCAAACCAATGGAATTCTAGGCAAAAATAGAAGCATGTTTTTAAAATGTTCTAACACTGACTTCAATATTTACAAGTTTTGGTTTTTTTTTTAATTAGCACATTAGGCTATTTGTTCAAGAATTGTTCCCATTTTACATCAGTGTTAGGGCCTGATTTTCAGTGGTACATTATTTAGATATTTATCAAAGACAGCCTTTTAAATGGTGCAGCTGAGTATACATATATGTCTATGTTTACAAAGGTGCACTAAAGGCGCATTAGCATTTTTAATGCGTTTTAAATGCTAATGCATTTCAAATGCTAATTTGCCTATACGAATGTATCGGCGCATTAGCGTTTAACACACCCTAACTTTATAGGCACATTAAAAACGCTAATGCGCCTTAGTGAACATATTCCTTTCGCAACAACATTGCTTCTTCACATCAGGGCCCTTTTACAAAGCTGTGGTAAACACCAGTACATGCTTACTGCAGCAAAAAATGGTGTACAGTGGGGCGTGCTGAAGCATCCCATCGTAAGTTTGCCATCTGTGTGCACTCCCTGTGTGCTAAAAAATAAAATTTATTTTTTTGATACAGGGAGTATGTCTGGTGGTGGACAGTGGGTGTGTTCTACGCTATTTGGTTAGCGCAGCTACATTGCTGTGCGCTAAACATTTAGTGCATGCTTAGATGCCAGAGAGTGGGGGTGGCAGAAGAGATGATGCTGTCAGTGCAGGGGAAAAGGGGTAGGAGAGAATGCGGAGCAGCTTGACAGAAAAACTGTAGGAGCGCCCAGGGAGGAGGAGGGGAAGATTGTTCCAATGGGGAGTAGAGCAAGGGAAGGAATGAGATGAGAAGCTGCCTATAGAGAGAAAGGAAGGAGAAGAGAGATGGAGGAGATGGTGCCTATAGAGAGGAAGAAAAAGAGAAAATAAAATTACGCCATTTTCCTGTGTTCCTGGAAGGGAATCATTCTGTTGGTAGCAGCCGGAGAAACATTTACAAGATGAGAAGGTAAAAGTTTAAAAAATGATTAATAATTTAGACGGGTAGTAGATTTGGGAAATGCCCATGGGTTTATCTTTTTGTCCTTTCAGTTTATTACAAGATGAGAAGTTTAACCCCTGATGATGCCTAGCGGTAAAACGCTTCGATAGCGTTGGGTTAACAGCACTAAGAGTGGGTTCATCTATCTGCTGAGAAAGAATGATAGTATGGAAAATGATAAAAATGAAGATAAGCTCAGAGAGTGATTTGGATGATATATAAGGTGCATTGTACATTGTGAGAAGAATACAGACTGAACTTTGCAGTAACTTATCAGCACCAGCTGGACAATTTGGGAAGTACTATGAACATTGTTTCATGATAGTTTGACCATTAAGTTAACAGACGAAGTAGTAATTGCTTCAATAGGCACACTTGGAGGGGCATAATCGAACAGAAACGCCTATCTCCATGGGCGTTTATCTCCGAAAACGGGTCCGTGAAGGGGCGGACCCAAGCGTATTTTCGAAAAAATTAGACGTCCATGTTTTATTCGCCAAGTTGTGAGCTGGGCGTTTTTGCTTTTCAGCGATAATGGACAATGAAATCGCCCAGCTCAAAAATGAATAAATCCAAGGCATTTGTTCGTGGGAGGGGCCAGGAGTCGTAGTGCACTGGCCCCCCTAACATGCCAGGACACCAACCAGGCACCCTATGGGGGCACTTTTACAAAAACAGAACAAAAGGTAAAAGAGCTCCCAGGTGCATAGCACCCTTCCCTTGTGTGTAGAGCCCCCCCAAATCCCCCTCAAAACCCACTGCCCACAAGTCTACACCATTACTATAGCCCTAAGGAGTGAAGGGGGGCACCTACATGTGGGTACAGTGGGTTCGGGGGGGGTTGGACGACTAAGCATTAAGCAGCACAATTGTAACAGGTAGGGGGGGATGGGCCTGGGTCCACCTGCCTGAGGTCCACTGCACCCCCTAACAACTGCTCCAGGGACCTGCATACTGCTGCCAGGGAGGTGGGTATGACATTTGAGGGTCAAAATAAAAAGTTGTGAAACATCATTTTTTGAGGTGGGAGGGGGTTTATGACCACTGGGGGAGTCAGGGGAGGTCATCCCCGATTCCCTCCAGTGGTCATCTGGTCATTTAGGGCACTTTTTGGGGCCTTATTCGTGAAAAAACAGGGTCCAGGAAAAGTGCCCTAAATTCTAGCTAAAAATGCATACTTTTGTCCCATTATCTGTGAAATGCGCCCATCTCTGTTCGGCAGATAACCACGCCCCAGTTCCGCCTTCGCCACACCTCTGACACGCCCCCATCAACTTTGTCCGCATCCGCGACGGAGTGCAGTTGAAAACGTCCAAAATCGGCTTTCGATTATACCGCTTTATTCGTTTTTGTGAGATAAACGCCCATCTCCCGATTTAGGTCGGAACTTGGGCGTTTTTCTCGTTCGATTATAAGCTGGTTGGTGTCAAGTAATGCATATGGACATTTTAATGGTTTATGCAAAGTAAGAATATGTTGATGTATATTTAATTTAAATGTTTTACAGCAAATGCGGGTTTGCACAATAGTTTGACAGACTGTATGTACTTGCAGCTGTTAATTATGCACTTTAATGTTGATATTTTAGGAATTAGTATAGAGAATGTATGTGATGAGTGAATGAAATAGGGCATGAGATAAAAGGGCTAAATATTAAAATATTAAAATTTATAAATTCAGGAATATTATATGACTGGTAAAAATTAAATTGATAATCTATTGAAATTTGCACATGGTGTTACGTGTTGTAGTACTTGTAGCAATGAATATGCATGAGATCTGTTTGCATAAATGGAGCCAGTGCATGCAAATAGATCTCTTGTGTATTCATTGGGAAAATCCTGAAATCCCTCCTGGATTGCTGCCCTCAAGGTCTGAAATTGGACAACCCTGCTCTAGGGGGTTATTATATTTTTTGCCTCCCCTTCTATGTGTGTGTGTGTGTGTGTGTATGCATAGTAGGAAGTTATCAATGGTACACTACTGCTAAAACAGATTATTTTAGCTCTACCTTGTGATATTTTCGCACAAGTCCCATTTCATGCAATGATACCCCTTTTTCTAATTTAACAGTATAATAACTTGTCTTAATGGCAGCCTACAGTGTTAATTTCCTCCCTATATCCCCTGTATCTGCAACATTTAAGTAACCCTTTTAGTCTTCTTTTAAAAGGAAGGTCAAGTTTTGTATTTGAAACACTTTCTAAATCAGCAGCAGATATCAATAATAAGCTGCTGCTCAGATTGTGTCAAAAAAGAGATGATAAATGAAGTTCCAATAAGATCTTGCCATTAGAGACTGCTGAAAGTAAGGGAGAAGGAAGGTATTCGTTCTCACCACAGAAAGGACATATGTAGCCCATGAAAAAAATAGGTGAGAATGCACGATTATTAAAAAAACAAAACAAAAAAAAAACTGTATTGCAGAAATGCCAACAGATGTGGTTGACATCAAATGAATTGCTAGTATAAAATTTTGTTGATGAAAGTACCATGATGGAAAATACGTAGATGCAAACTAATTGGCTGTCATATTTTCATATGTTTTGTTTTCTTTCTTTTATAAATCAGAATGCAATTATCCAATGCAGCTCAAAATAAAATACAATCTACTAAAGACTTAGTTTGGCAAGCAAAAAAATGCCTATCAAAATGAAGTTCAAGGTTGATGTCATCAGCACACTAAAAAAAATAATAAAAGAATATGCAGTTGCCTGTCGTATGTATTTTTTAAAATACTCTTTATTTAGTACATTAAAACATGCTTTTTAGATATGCCTTACTATGTACTAAACAATATCATTATCACTAAAGGACTATAGTCTTCATAAACCCAAATGTCTGTTTATCCATATCTTGATCTTGAAGGATCAAATTTCTTGAAACCCGAGTCTTGTTTATGATAATCTTTATGACATGTCCAAAATTCAGACTAAAAACGTCATATGTTAGATATGTGGTAGTGTAGATAGATTCTTTATTATTACTATTAAGAATAAGAATCCTATTACATAATTAGATAATTTATGACATCCAGAGTATAGCGATGTGTAAGGCTGGTGTATTAAGCTGCAATTTTTATTTTTATTCTTTGCAGTGAGGGACACCACTTATGAAAAAAATGCAAAAAAACCAAAAAAAGGTCAGAAACATGCAAAAAGATTTTAGGGGTCCTTTTACCAAGCTGAGGGAAAAAGAGCCCTGCGCTAGAGGCGGGGCCATTTTCCCACACACCAGGGCCCTTTTTACTGCAGTGGGTAAAAAGCCTCTGAAACTCTTATTGCATGACCATGCAGCAGTGAGCCCTTACTGCCACCCCACAGTGTAGTATGCGGCAATGCCCAATTACCACTGGGTTACCGCCATGCAAGCCATTTCTGGGAGTTTTCTTTTTTCCCCCGGAAATGGTACATGCTTGAGGAGGAACTACCACAGGTGGCCATGTTGGGCAGGCAGTATTCCCGATTTAGCATTTGATAAGCCCGTTTTGGGCTTACCAACACTTTGTAAAAGACCCTCTAAGTTAAGTGGCCTAAGAACCAGGAGATCTGGGTTCAATTGTGAATCTGTGCAAGTCATGTAACCTTTCATTGCTCCAAGTACAAAACTTAAATTGTGAGCCCACTAGGGACAGAGAAAGTACCTGTATATAATATATGTAGAAACAAGCAATACAAATGACCCACAATAATATCAAGCAAGTGTATGTCAAAACAAAGCACATTGTGTTTGATAGAAAGAAAAAGCCTCAAGGAGCCCCTGATCAATGGGTCTAGAGAGCTATGGTCGATCGAATGACCTATAATTTGGTCAATATGATCTGTTGCTCATCATCGGCTAAAAAAAACCCTTCCTATATCCTTCCATCTTCAATTTCAAAAAATGCAAAAACGTGGAACAATCAGTGTTCCCAAACACATACCCAGCTCCAAGCTTCAAGGTTATATAGTTGTATATTCTGCAGATACATTATGTGCTCAACTCAGTGCAAAGCTTCAAAATAATAGAGTACTTAGCTTAAATACAGTCTTCTATCTTGCAATCACAATCACATAAGTTGAAGATGGAAGGATATAGGAAGGATTTTTAGCCGATGATAAGGAACAGATCACATTGACCAAATTATAGGTCATTTGATCGACCGTAGCTCTCTAGACCCATTGGTCAGGGGCTCCTTGAGACGTTTTCCTTCTATCAAACACAACATGCTTTGTTTTGACATACACGTGCTTGCTATTATTGTAGGTCATCTGTATTGTTTGTGTTTAAATTTTTCGACTTTATTGACTCCACATTCACCTAGCTTGGTTTGTAGAGAATTATAATATGTAGACCATTTTGGTTGTTCTGCAGAAAGGCAGTACTTCAAATACATTACTATTTTCACATGAATAATAACTGCTATGAAAAAAAATCACTAAAATCAACCCCCCCCCCCCCCCCCCCCCCGGTATTCAGCCTGTGTCAGACAGCATTTTGTCCGCCACCAGAACTGGACCTGGATATTCAATGCCAGGCCCTGTCCGGGTTTCAAAATTAAATTTCTAGGATTTTTTTTAAGCTGGCTAGCACATGACCACTTAACTGGCTATGGGTTAGCAGATAAAGGTAGGACAGCTATTTAGGTGGTCTTATTTATCTGATAGACATGGCTGGTTATGTCTGAATATCGAGACATAACTGGAATCTGTCTCCAGAACTCCCTCAACATAGCCAGGTTAAAGTTCAGCGCTAACTGGTCATTTTCAGTGGTACTAACCAGTTAAGTGCCACTGAAAATGACCAGATAGCCACAAACAAATGAGTTAACCAGTCAGTGGCTGTTCCCAGCTGGTTAACTTGCTTTGAATATCAGCCAATATTGTTACTGAGACCCGGTATATTTCAGTTAGGAGCCATCTTTTATCTAGAGTTTCTCTGCGAGTATATTGTATACTATCAGTCACATAAGTATATACTTTGGGAGCCATCTCATCTGACTTCATTTTTGTGAGTCAGGAATTTGTCAGTAAGGGGCCCCATTGAAGAGTCTACTATTGGGCTTTGAATAGATATTGTTCTTTACAACTTTTTCCCTATCTGAGATGAATCAGCCAACCTGGAATCAGGATGGTGCTAGTATCTGACCATCCTTCTACTATGATCACCCTTTACTGTTGGGGTAGCAATGCTCAGATGACACAGTTCTTGAGGACCACACAAATCAAAGACAATGACTCTGCATTTTAGTAAAAAAATAATTGGTGACTTCAAGGAAGATATACAAGCCCAGGCCATTGCTCCTTCAGAAAACCTGTAGTGCTCTCTGGATAGTTTATGTTCATCAATGACAGACATCAGGCCCATCCATTAGATCAACTCCTAGCAATGCATAATATACTGGAGTACCAATCATACAGGGACACACACCTGAGATTGAAGGGTCGGACAGGTTATCCACATTTCTCTGTGGGGAGAGAGGGTTACTCTTTCATCATCTTCCCTCCTAGTCGTGATTAATTTCTTCTTTGAGATTCTTGCCTCTCAAGTGCTAGAGCTTTTCTGTGGTTGTGAAAATGGAAATAAGTAGCACTATCCCCATTTGTGGCAGTTGTTAAGAGTGGCATTGCTCCTGGACTCAGCCTAATGGTGTTGCTGAGCAATTTAGAGGTATTTGTTAGTATGAACAAACATACAAGAGTCACTGCCATAGGGAAAAGGGGTGGGATTCTACAGCTTTGTGTTACCTCAAGTTGTAGGCAGCAATAGAGTTCATGGAATCCCATTGTGCTGGACTGTTACCGACTGGCTGGGTGGCCAAGTGTGGCTGGAAAACCGGATTTAGGAGAAGAAGGATAATTTGATAGGAGTGAAGAAAATAGGAATATATCGATGAAGAGATTGAGTGGGTTGATACCCTGGGGAAAACTGCTGCTAATGTATTATTGTTGAGTTTGTTTAAAAAAAAAAAAAGAAGCTGCAGCTGTGTTTTGCACTTAATAATTCGTTCTGGTTTATTTATGTGAAAGGTGACCAATAGGGTGTGGGGGGTATGAATATCAGCATAAGGAATTCATCATTCAGTCACTGTGAGGTCACTTAGACAAGAGAACAACTGTGCATTCTAAAGCACCGGATCCAGTTTATATCAATCTGCATTATATATGATATGACTGTATCATTATCAACAATATTACAACACTCTTTAGAATACCTAGCAAGTGATTTCATGGTTCCCAGGTTCTGACTAAACTTTCTTAAGACCACCTCTTGCCATTGGTATGTTCTTAGTTATAAGGTTTAATGTATCCAGTTATTCTATTTTGCAATTTTTTTAAAGGTTAAGTGAAAAGTATAGAAAGCCAAGTGTATAGGAAAATATATATATTAAAATAATAACGCACCTCAAAAAGTAGCTGCTTTGCTATCTGATGAGTACTGTATTGACTTCTGTGTGTAAATTAAAAAAAAAAAAGCTACATATGGTGAAATATTACTGACTAATAACACAGCTGTATAATCTAAGCAAAGTGGGAAAATATATATATTTAAAACTGCTACTAAGCTAAAATTGTAACTCCAGGTAATTTGTAATTGCTACCAGCATGGGTAATTATCCATGTTTACCTCCTTCTGAAATGTGGTATTCCTAATATGTCTAATTTGTAATTTGTAATTGGTACCACTATGGATAATTACCCATGTTTACCTCCTTCTGAAAAGTGGTATTTCAAATATATCTAATTGGTAATTTGTAATTGGTACAAGTAGGAGTAATTATGCATGTCTACCTCCTTCTGAGTAATGCATGTTATTCAAAAGCCTAGTGCTCTATAGTTACAGGTTCATACGGAGATACATTGGGATTTCAACAAGCACAAGGCGGTCATAAAAATCAATGTTTGCACGAGAGCTAATAGAAATCACATTTTTTTTTATTGTTCAATAGACCTGTTTAATTGCTGCACAGTATCTCTAGCTCTAAAGTAGTAAACATCTGAAATCTCAATCATATGCCCAATCTCTTTTTATTAAGCCTAAGAAACCAGATTCTACAGCTTTTCATCTTGCCTCTACCTGCAGGCTGCTAACGGGAGCTACCTTCTAGTTTACATATCAGTCACTTATAAACAACCAGTAGGGGACAAGGACACTTCAAGGGATTTCTAAAATATAGATTACTGGAAATATTCCACAGCACAGAGAATGGATATAGTAACATTGAGGGTAATTCTATTTAAAACAAAACTCCATATTTTTAGGTGCCAAGAAATTCCCAAAATACCTGCATATATGTGCGTCTGTGCACACATATGTGGGTAAATGCCAATGTGTATTATTCTATAACCTGGAACCGACATGCAGTGACACATAATTTGCAGGTAGCTGTGTACTTAGATGGAGGTGAACAGGGTGCATAAGTATGTGCACAAATGATAAAATACTGTAATTTATACTTGTTTCCTGGCAATCTAGGTGTGAGCATTTATACCAGCTCAGTACCTGCTTATTTGCCCTGCTACATTAATATTCTATAAAGAAGAATATACACATTTTATAAGATGGACATTCCTCTGCTGCCACATAGATGTCTATGTCCCTTGTTTTCCCTGTTCACAATTTGGATGTTTCAGTTTATAAAATGGATGTTTCCAGCACCAAGCTGCGGCAAAAGGGGGTCTGCACTGGTGTCAGCACGTGTTTTTCACATGTGCTGAGGCCCTCTTTTACTGCAGCGGGTGAAAGGGAAGTCTCTTTCCTGCAGGAAATGGCCTTGTGGCAATTAAAGCACTTGCCATGTGACCATTTCAGGGGGGAGTCCTTACCACTGCCTGATTACTGTCGGGTACGCTCCGGCGCTAGAAAAATAAATATATTTTTGTAGCACTAGATATGACAGCGCGCTAGGGGTGGGAAGTACCACCGGGCTGCTGCGGTAGCCCAGCGGTACTTCCTGTTTAGCTAGCATTAAGACTGCATTGCTTAGTAACAGGGGGCCCTCAGTGAATATCTAGGCGCAACTACTTACACCAGTTCAATAGTTGATGTAAATACTCATGCTGAGATATATGCATAAATACACATAAATTATGGTGTTCTATAACTGATGCACGTACCTGATGCATGGTGCATACTTTCTGCTAGTCAGTATTCCATAAGTGGTCATTTATACATATCAGTAGACACTTTTTATATAATAATTCTCACCACCAATGTTCTAATGTGTGACTGCCTGTGTCCTTGGCTCCTGGAGTTGCTGAGCTAGGCTCCGTAGCCAGGCTGACGTCACTCACAGCTGATTCCCTACTCCTCCCCCTGCCTAGGAATCAGCTGTGAGTGCGCCGCTCCCTGCCACTTGCTCCGAGCTCGTTACTCTTGTGTTTTGTGCAATTATTTTACAAAACATCTTTGAAAGCCATGTAAGAAATTGCTGAATATCCAGTGTATGATATTTATTGTGTTTTGACAATTTAAAAGTATATCACTGCCTTCCAGTTTATGATTGTCATTTGTAAAATACATGAGCAAGAAGAATCAGCAAATGCAGTTTCATTTGGATAGGCTGGAGTCCTGGATAAGTGGATGGCAAATAAATCTCAATGTAGACATGCAAGACAACATCATTGGCAATGGTAAATGCGTGATGTATAAATTAGATGATAAGGAAATCCATACTGCTAGTACTGGAAAGGATCTCAGTATCATTGCTGATGGCCAGCTGTAAATGTCAACATAATGATAAGTCTCAGCATGCAAAGCATCAAGTATGTTAAATGGAGGCAATGTATTGTTATTCTACAACTATCCAATCCCTGCGAGGCTACACTAGGAATGTAATTAAGAATTTTAGTGCTGGATAAAACTTAGTTTGAATAAATTCAAATCTGCTAGTTTTCTTCTTCATTAATTGCAGCTATGTTTTGCAATAATAAGCTGTTAAATAGTCAAATAATTTGAACTGAAATTGCTTTCAATTAAAATTCCAGGATCATGTGGAGGACAATATCTTAACAGGTTGCCTATGAGTGAAAGCCACATAGGTGCCCATTTCCAGCCTATTTTATTAAGGCACATAGGACAAGATTCTATATATAATGCCTAAAAAAATCAGTGCTGAAACAAAATACACCGTACATTAACATGAAGCACCCCAAGTGAGGGTTCCCATGTATCCTCTCGAGGCGGTATCACACTCGAGCAGTCTTCCACATAGCTTGTCGTTTAACTTGAATCAGTTGACCCACAAATCAGGCCTTCTTGGCATGAAATCCTCTTATTTCCACTGTGAACACCCAACCTCCACTCCCTTCTCCCTCACAGACCAAACTCCCCAGAATTAAAAAGTGCAGGAAGGGTGGGAAACACTTCTGCACTACACTCCCTACCACACACATGTTCCCCACCATTCTCTTCACCCCAGCAATAACCTCTGTCCACCAAAAACCACAAAATATTCTCCACTCCACCCCCCACACTCCTTCTAGCCAATCCTGTTACCCCACCATGCATCTCTCCTCTACCATCCCCAGCAACCCATCCTACATTTTACCTGTCCTCATTTCCTTACCCCAGTGGTTCCCAAGCCTGGTCCTGGAGGTACCCCAGCCAGTCAGGTTTTCAGGATATCCACAATGAATATTCATGAGATAGATTTGCATGCAGTAGAGGCATTGCGGATATCCTTAAAACATGACTGGTTGGGGTGCCTCCAGGAACAGGTTTGGGAATCACTGCCTTACCCTATTAGAGCATCACTCCTGACATAACCCCTCCCCATACCCCAATTAACTACTCTGGATAGTGGCTCAGCCAGGTTATGCAGCCCACTGCTAAACACTGCTCACCATATATGTACATAGGTATAAATAATGTTTTTAATTATTATCACCATGGAATAGTCTTTACAGTGACTTTCTTGAGAAAAGAGGTAACAGGGCTATTAAAATGCTGTATGTATCCATGTTTGCATGCATTTTTCATCTTGTTTGCTGACAAATTACTTCCTGTAATCAACTTGATGAACCAAACCAAAATCCATTTTATGATGTGCTGAAAAATTAAATGCATGGTTACGCTAATATGCTTATTGGCTAGGGCTTCTAAATAAGAAAAAAATGGTTTTCCAAGGAGATGCGTCCAATTTGATAGAAGACAGCGGCAATGCAAAATGAGACTTCTTTTAAAAAGGTTAATTATTACACTTAATAATCACTTTGAGTCTTCCAGACCCACCATTTAGTTCAGTGGTATTAAACCAGCTCATTTCATCTTCAAATTGCTTTTTTTTCTCTACTTATTTGTTTATTTAATTTCCCCCCTGTTTTGTGAAAATTTCCCTTAAGATGCAATAATGTAAATCTAGAATCCCAAGTACAGACTATACACAGTGTTATACGCTGTAGTTTAATTTAAACCCCTTTACATGCAAAGACAAATGCAAAGAGAGCTGTATCTTATTGAATAATAATAATAGACACAGACCTTATAGTATCCTTGAATTTAACATACTTAGAGGCATATTTTCAAAGCACTTTGGGAGGCTAAGTTCCATAGGTTTCTATGGAACTTTGGGAGGCTAAGTGCTTTGAAAATGAGCCTCTAAGGGGTCCTTTTACTAAGGTGCGCTGAAAAATGGCCTGTGGTAGTGTAGACGCGTGTTTTGCGCACGCACAGAATTATTTTTTTACATGCCTAAAAAAAATACCTTTTTTTTTTGCTGAAAATGGACATGTGGAAAAATGAAAATTGCCACACGTCCATTTTGGGTCTGAGACATTACCGCAAGCCATTGACCTAGCAGTAAGGTCTCACGTTGTAACCGGGTGGTAATAGTCTATGTGCGTGAAATGCCACTTGATAAAAAATATTTTTCAGATGCGGGTAGCAGATACGCGCCAAAATTGAAATTACCGCAAGGGCCACATGGTAACCGGGCGGTGACTCCAATTTGGCGCACATTGGGCGCACGTAGGTGCCCACGTGGCTTAGTAAAAAGGCCCCTTTATGAAGGAAAGCATCAATAATTTCTAACAAAACACAGGAAAACGAAGTTCACATGAACTGAGAAAAAATAAGTTTGTAAACCTTACATTTATCACCATGCTCTATTATCTAACATACTGCATTATTTATAAGACATTATTGGCTTGAGAAACTAGCTAACCTCAAGACTTGATAAATATAGGAAATACTACACAGTCTTTCTGCCTGAATCATTGTCTTTATTACTTGGAGGTATCAGTCATTTTTTCATAGATCATAGTATGCAAGATACCTGTACAAACCTTTGACAAGCTGAAAGCTGAATAAGGAGCTTTCAACACAATCATCAGATGAAGACACAAGCCAACAGGGTTTTCTCTCCCAATTTTATGAGAGATTGACGTGTAGAGGACTAAATTCTGTACATGGCAACAAAATATTGGCACCAATAAAATTTAGCGCTAAGCACTATTTCTATAAGCAACGCTCAGAGTTGGACACCATTTACAGAATGGCACTTGCACCTGGATTTGCATCCAAAAGGATTTTCACCAACTGAAACTTGATGTGAATTCTTACACCTACATCAGATGTGGATCTCCCTTATTCTGTAACACTGCGTGCAAATTCTAGGATCACCCCTGATCCACCCATGCCACATGGCCACACCCTCTTTTCAGATCCAGGTGTAAAATTTATGCATGGATCCCAGTGCCCAAAGGTATGTGCATGAAGTTAAATTAATGCCAGTAAGCGTCAATAATTGATTGTTAGCACCCAATTATCAATGCTAATTTGCTCATTTGGCAATTAAATTGCATGCACCACATAGAGGGGCATAATCGAACGGCGCCGGCCATCTACATTGGCGGCCATCTATATGGCCGGTGCCACAAACAGTAGTCCCGAACTGTATTATCAAAAAAGATGGCTGGCCATCTTTCATTTCAATAATACGGTTGGGGCCGGCCAAATGTCAGAGATGGCCGGGTTTGAGATGGCCGGCATCGGTTTTAGCTGATAATGGAAACTGAGGCCGGCCATCTCAAACCCGGCCAAATCCAAGGCATTTGATTGTGGGAGGGGCCAGCATTTGTAGTGCACTGGTCCCCCTGACATGCCAGGACACCAACCGGGCAACCTAGGGGGCACTGCAGTGGACTTCAAAAATTGCTCCCAGGTACATAACTCCCTTACCTTGGGTGCTGAGCCCCCCCAAATCCCCCCAAAACCCACTCCCCACAACTCTACACCACTACCATAGCCCTTAAAGATGAAGGGGGGCACCTAGATGTGAGTACAGGTAGGGGGGGATGGGCCTGGGTCCACCTGCCTGAAGTGCACTGCACCCACTAAAAACTGCTCCAGGGACCTGCCTACTGCTGTCATGGAGCTGGGTATGACATTTCAGTGGCATAGAGGCTGGAAAAAAAATGATTTTTAATTTTTTGGGGGGGTGGGAGGGGGTTGGTGACCACTGGGGGAGTAAGGGGAGGTCATCCCCGATTCTCCCCGGTGGTCATCTGCTCAGTTGGGGCACTTTATTGACACTTGGTCCTGAAAATAAATAGACTTACTAAACTCGGCCAAATGCTCATCAGGGCTGGCTTTCTTTTTTCCATTATTGGCTGAGGGCAGCCATGTGTTAACAACACCCCCGTCCCGCCTTCGGTATGCCTCCAACACGCCCCCTTGAAGTTTGGCCGGCTCCGATTATGCCGATTTTGCCGGACTTGAGAGATGGCCAGCCATCTCCCGATTTGTGTAGAAAGATGGCCGGCCTTCTCTTTCGAAAATAAGCTGGATAGTAACATAGTAAATGACAGCAGATAAAGACCTGTATGGTCCATCCAGTCTGCCCAACAAGATAAACTCATTATACATGTTATGTGATATTTAATTATACCCATGTTTGATTTGTACTTGCCGTTTTCAGGGCACAGACCTTAGAAGTCTGCCCAGCACTGTTCTTATACTAAAAGTTCTGAAATTAACATTGAAGCCCCTTAAAATTTACACTCCAGCCCATCCATATCTACTCAGTCATGATCAGGGCACAGACTGTATAAGTCTGTCCAGCACTGGTTTTGTTTCCCAATTACCGATGTTGCCTTTTCGAATTAGATAACACGGCGTGGCCGGCCACAATGGGGCTCGAAGGTCCGTTGCCGTATAGTGCGTAACTGTCGGCCAAGTATTAGTGGCCGGCCATCACCGCATCTTAACGTGCGGTGTGCCGCTGAGGCAGGAGAAGAGCAAAAATGACGTACCATTAAAGGTGTTTGCGCCTCGGTTCAGTACTGTACACAAGGTCTTCCAAGTCGTGCCTCAGTGCCGTGCTATGCACTGCGGATTGCGAGCACTGCATGGCCGGCCAAAAACGGCAACCGCGCTGTGGCAAACCCATCTGCCATGCGCCATGGGCAGCGTATGTAGGACTCTAGCCTAGTGCGCGTAATGCCGTGAGATAGGCAGCTAACCCGAGATGGCCGGCCATCCTGGAAAAGCTAAATGGGGGTCGGCAGGAGAAAGCTAAAATGCCTTGCAGCTGCACAAAGTTTTAAATGTCTACATACCGTAAAATTTGTTCTCAATTTGCTGGAATATCGTGCTCTGCTGGAAGAGCTTCTTTGGCTGTACTCTGCACAAGCTCTGCCCAGGGCAGACACAAAACATGTGCCTGTAAAAATGTCAGGAGCTGCTGCCCAGGGTTGCTCTTCTCCTGCTTCCAAATTCAAAAGGACTTCCTGTGCAGTTCAAATTCCTCTCTCCTCCTCCCTTGCTCCTCCCCTTCTTTCCTGCCCCCTCCCCTTGCTACCCCTTGTTTCCCTCCTACTACTACCTCTGCTCTCTAGCTAGGCCCTCCCTGTACCCTCCCCCACACTTCTGTCTTCGCTGGCCTTCAGCCCGGTTGTGGTCGGCCCCCCTTTAATGGGTGTGCCTGGTTCTTTCCTTCTAAAATTGAGTGCATAGTACCATACATAAAATTAGGGGGGAAATGGAAATGGAAAGTTACAATATGTTTTTTTTTTTTTAATTATTTATTTATTTATTTGAGATTTTAACAAGGACAACTTGTTATTCGAAATACAGCCACAAATGTTTCAAAAATAAGAGTACATTAATGACATAAATCAACATTATCACAATTCACAACAACTAGATGAATTTTCTTTGCTTGGTAGCCCACATTTATATTTTGAGAGAGAGCGATAAGAGTTAGGGAAGATTCTACATATTAAGTTACAATAAGTTAACATGCTTTTTTTAAATTATTGCATTCTAAGCTTTTATGATGATATTTTTTTAAATCCAAACGCTATAACATTTTTGCTTCTGAATTTGATGAGACTTCTTTGGCAGTAATTTAGCTATGATATCATTGGCATAATACTTCTAATATTCTTAGAAATTAACTTACCTTGCTCTCATTCACTGGGGTTTTATTATTCTAAAATTATTCTTTAATGAATGTAGTATAAACAATCCAGAAAAGGGGATTGGATAGCATAGGAGGTGTGGAAGAAGATTCTAAGG
This sequence comes from Microcaecilia unicolor, assembly GCF_901765095.1. NCBI lineage: Eukaryota > Metazoa > Chordata > Amphibia > Gymnophiona > Siphonopidae > Microcaecilia > Microcaecilia unicolor. Next base: position 56,887,908 of record NC_044040.1, read on the forward strand.
GGTCCTTTTACTAAGGTGCGCTGAACAATGGCCTGCAGTAGTGTAGATGTGTGTTTTGGACGCGTGCAGAATCATTTTTCAGTGCACCTGCAAAAAAATGCCTTTTTAAAATTTTTGCCAAAAATGGACGTGCGGTAAAGTCTCATGCGGTAACCGGGCAATATTGACCTATGCGCGCCAAATGCCAATTGATGCACATAGCTAACATGTGCCAGAAAATAAAAAATATTTTTCAGGTGTGTGTAGTGGATGTGCACCAAAAATGAAATTACTGCAAGGGCAATATATTTGCCTACATTCTCTAACCAGATCCCAATAGATTGGCAATTAAAACATTTTCTCCAAACAGTGTTACATTCATTTGAGTCATTCAGCCCCTGCTGTTTTGCTGCCTGTAATTCAAAAAAAGAACGGTTCATGGAGTGTCAATTGAAACAATCTGTTACCTTGCAATCGATACAGCTACTTGTTCAATAATGAACCAATGAAGATGATCAAACAAATGTCCCTGATCCCAACAATGAAGGACCATATGCTGTACAGATGGCTCCTATATTCTACCAAATATGTTCTCATTATTTGTGTGGTCCATCCCACATATAGCAGGATACAAAGGCAGATAATTACATATACAACAAAAATTGAAAATCACATTTAAGAAGAGCATAATCAGTAGTCTCTTATGTCACAAGATGAACTGTATAAACAAAGGTGTGACTATTGATTTTCAAGGTTGTCACCAAATATTGCTAAAAGCATTTATTGAAGCAACAGGAGAAAGGGAATTCAAAGCTCTCTCTGTATTATTTCTCCTCATTTTGGAAGACCAGAAGGGTGAAATATCTCTCCTTCCTGATGTGAATGTAAAGGCTTTGATATATATATATATTTATATATATATATATATATATATATATATATATATGTGTGTGTGTGTGTGTGTGTGTGTGTGTGCGCGCGCGCGCTTGGGAAGTGAGCACTGATGCCAAAATTCAAATTTACTGTGGGATACCTGAGCGCATCCTGCGGTAAGTCAGTAAAAGGACCCCCTCAGTGTATAATTCTGACAGAGTGCACATGTGAGTGGAGAGTGGGCAGGTTGGAGGTGTCTCTGACATACATGTGTAACTTGTTACCTGCACTACAGGACACGCTTAGACACCAACACAAAAGACTGCCATTGACGTGACATAACTGTTGCATCTTAACTTCATGTGCACCAATGCAAACTTATGCTCACACTCTATAATGAAATCTTGAATCTCCAATTCTGCTATAGAATTGGCACCAAGTATACAGCATTAGGTTGCTTACATCTTGGTGCCAGTTTATAGAATTGTCACCTTAGGATATAAAATGCAATTCTGTAAGGCATGTCTAAATTAGGCGCTAGTTGCACACTACAGTTTATAGAATGATGGCACCGTCTCACAGGATTGGCTTTAAGTTTGGATTTGAAAACGGCCAAAGACGGGGCTAGACGTACAAGCTTGGGAAGTCTATTCCAGGCATGAGGTGCAGCGAGATAAAAGGAACGGAGTCTGGAATTAGCAGTAGAGGAGAAGGGGGCAGACAAGAGAGATTTATCCACAGAACGGAGTAAATGGTGTAAATGGATGCACATAGATTTTGGTGCTAAAATATCAACTAAGCATATTCTATATACCGCACCTAAATCTAGTAGCCGTTTATAGAATACACTTAGGCGGAAATCATTTCCATGTGGAATTTTTAGGCACAATGTATAGAATCTGGCTCAGTTAGGTACAACTTACATTAGCCATTCACCTGGCATAAGTGGTCACTCCTAAGTTTCAGTGTGCCCTATTGTGGTACTTTAATTTAGGTGCCACTTCATAGAATTGCCCCTATATTGTTTTGCAACTGCTGAATTGGAAATCTAAAATCAACTAGCATCTATAGCATTTGCCTGAATAATACTAAAGTGCAGAGCTACAGAAATGTAAAACATCTGGTAAGACTTCAGGATACTACATTTTGTCTCATGCAGGAGTAGTTTTACATTTAGAAAGTAAATTAACCTTTGGAGTTCAAGAGAAAAAAAAGTCACATTGCTTTATAGAAAGCATCTGCCTCATCTTTATGGAGTATGGAAATAATTTAAATCTGTCTTGAGTTCCAATTTGTTTAAAAGTACAAATTTAGACAGGTGGTCAATAAAGGACATACTATAGCATTACAATGCTAATTAACCGTTACGAATATATCCACCAGATAAAATCCCCATTCCCTCCTGTTTTGGCAGTATTTATCTTTTAGGAGAATGGCAGCCACATAATAAAGTACATCAATAGCAATAACCTCCATATTATAGACCACTTTTAAATGACAACTTGTGCATTACGTAGCAAGCGTTTAATCAAGAACAGAACTTTTTTTCGACATATGTACATTCCTCTAGTGTTGATTAATAGAAAGCTAAACCAATGGAATAATATGCAAATGCTAACTTCTGCAAGTCATTAAGAGAGAATTATTTCAGCTTGAAGCTATGTGTTCTATTATTTAATCTCCAGAATGATTAAAGTTGGTAACAAGAGGAGTAACAACAATATTTTCCTCTCTCACCATCTCCCCTTTAGGCCAAGTATTAGCGAGTCTCTCTTAACTGAAAGAGAATGATGCAACCCCAATACAACTCAATCTATCTACGATGAGGTTGAGGCACCATATGGCACATTTCACACACTGTTTTTGACTTTCTGCATGTTATTTATTTGTGGGATTCTACATGTAAATGCACATGAAGGAAAATTAACATGGAAAACTGAAACGCAAACATTTCTGCAAAAATTTTAATTATTCCTTATGAGGGTATCTAATTTTGCAAAGAAAAAAAAAGACCTATCGAAGCTGTGAGAACTAACAGTTAATGAGAAGTTTTGAATGATTTTATGAAAAATAATTCTTTGTAAGTAGAGTCGTTGCCAACTCTACCACAATTGCTTCTTGTTGCAGTACATTTGCATCCTTTTCTTAACAAAATGTCATCATATATTCGGGACTTGGCAGACATAATTAATATCCTGAACACCATGACATGTAGCAAATATATGCTTTTAGGGGCCCTTTCACTGAGCTACGTAAGCATCTAAGCGCTCCTAACATGGGCCAAACGCGCGCCAATTCAGAGTTACCACCTGGCTACCGCGTGGCTCTTGTGGTATTTTCATTTTTGGCGCACATCCGATACACATGTCTGAAAAATCATTTTTATTTTCTGGCACGCATCCACTATGCTTAGCATTTGATGTGCGTAGTCATTAATGCATGAGACCTTACTGCTAAATTAATGTGCGCCAATATAAAAAAAGGCATTTTTGCAGGCACGCTGAAAAATGGATCTGTGTGTGCCCAGAACACACGCCTACACTACTGCAGGCCATTTTTCAGTGCACCTTAGTAAAAGGACCCCTTAGTTACTTTAGATATACAAAGTCTTTATACCAATATTCCTCAACAAAAAAAATTTGAGATAATTAGGAAGACCATTGCTAACAGAGATTTTCACCTTAGAGTTCCTACTGAATTTGTGGTAGAGTTGGCAACGATTGCACTTACAAAGTACTATTTTTCTGTAATGGTAAATATTAACAAGAAGTGAAGGGCACTGCAATGGGTGCTACTTTTGCACCCTCTCTAGCTAATCTTTATGTGGGAGATATTGAGAATAAATATCTCACAGAATCTGGGTGTTTTATTAGGTTGAAACCCTACAACAAAGATTTATTTGTACCTACAACTCATCTGCTTTGTTTGTTTCCACGTTTTGAATTATTTTACATCATTAAAAAAGGAATTAATTGGAACAAAATTTTGCATGTGGAATGCCATGAGTGCCATTTTATTCATTGCAAAACTGCAAAAATTCATAAAATCAGTTTCACATACTAACATACCAAATAGTGCACACTCTTGCAAACAAGGAGAAATCTTTTTCCATATTAGCATGGGGAGTAGCCTTTGAGAATTTTATACGTGTTAGTGTACCACTTTATAGGTTTCACTACAATGCAGTTAGGCAATTCTTGGCAAAGGAGATAAAAGAATGAATATAAATAATCACCTTAGGAGTCCTTTTATTAAAACACTAGGAAAGAAGGCCCGTTTCTCTGAGCAATGAAATGGGCGCTAGCTTTTTTTTTTGGGGGGGGGGGGGTGACTCACATACGGAGATCAGTGGCGATTTTCCTGGCCCGCCCCGTGGCTCGTCACGGATGCGGTTGTAGGTGGTTCGTTTTCCGCCGCTGTTGTTAGCGTTGCTCTGTGTGGGTGTCGATTTTCCTGTGCCGCCCTTGACGTCATCGCATTTTGATGTAATAAAACTCACCCTCAACGTTTGCTCCGCCCTCGTTGTCATGACATTTGACGTGAGGGCGGGGCCTGGTGGCTTCACCACCACGAACCTTCGAACCTGAAGGAACTGTTGTCAGTGGCTTGGCTTCACTGACGTCAGTGTCCTTAGAACGTTGAGGGTGAGTTTTATTATAGTAGATGTTAAAATCTGAGCTTACTGTTTTTCAACAAGGGGGTTTCTTGTATACTAAGCCCAGATTTAACATAGCAGTATTTTCCCCATTAGCACACAGGGTGGTCTGTTTACTGAACTGTGCTGGCAACTTCCGTGTGGCATTGCCAACATAGCCCATTCAAGTTGAATGGACTGTGTCAGCACTAGAGCACAGCCAGCTGCACTACTGGCTTATTAAACCCCATCGAGGATTTGCAACAAAATAACATGGGAACATTTACTGCCTCCTAGTGCTCCCACATTAAGGACCCTGTTTACTAGGGTGCACTAGCATTTTTAGGGCATGCTAAAAATCAGCATGTGCTAACACAAGAGACACCCATAGGAATATGGATGCCTCTAGCTTTAGCACATGCTAAAAACACTAGTGTGCCTACAGTATGGCTTAGTAAACAGGGTCCTTAGTCTGTTTCACCCAGTTATCATGAACTAATCAGAACACCCTATCTGGATAATGCATCCATGCCCATTGCCCATCCATGGCGCACCCCCCTCCAAAAAAATAGTTTTTTTTAATTAATATTGTGTGGTTATCATGCAGAAAATGGGAAATTACCATAAAACATTTTGCAGCAAGCATTTTCTCACATGTAAGCACACATTAGTACTTAACACCCTTTAATAAAAGGGTTCCTTAATAAAATAAGCAGACCTACCCCCCCCCCCCCCTGATATTCAAAACCATTTAACTGGCCAGGAACAACACCTGGCCAGTTAAATGATACTTAGCTGGCTATCCAGCAATATTCAGCAGGACATAGTCAGCTGTCTTTCACTAAGTATTGCCAGTTAGTGGTTAATGGATATCTGGTTATTGGGCTCATTTTCGAAAAAAGAAGGATGCCCATCTTTCAACATAAATTGGAAGATGGGCGTCCTCACATAAACGTCCAAATAGGTATAATCAAAAGCCAATTTTGGACATCCCCAACTGCACTCCGTCGCCGGGACAGCCAAAGTTCAAGGGGGTGTAGCAAAGGCGGGACATGGGCATGCCTAACACTTGGACGTCCTTGACCCATAATCGAAAAAAGAAGGACGTCCCTGACAGACACTTGGACATTTTCACCCAGCCCTTTTTTCTTACGACCAAGGCACAAAAAGGTGCCCGAAATGACCAGATGACCACCGGAGGCAATCGGGGATGACCTCCCGTGACTCCCCCAGTGGTCACCAACCCCTTCCCACCCTCAAAAAACATCTTTAAAAATATGTCATGCCAGCCTCAGATGTCATACTCAGGTCCATGGCAGCAGTATGCAGGTCCCTGGAGCAGTTTTAGTGGGTAAGTGCACTTCAGACAGGCGGACCTTGGCCCATCCCCCCTACCTGTTACACTTGTGGAGGAAACAGTGAGCCCTCCAAAACCCACCACAAACCCACTGTACCCACAGCTAGATGCCCCCCTTCACCCACAAGGGCTATGGTAGTGGTGTACAGTTGGGGGTAGTAAGTTTTGAGGAGTTAGAGGGGCTCAGCACATAAGGTAAGGGAGCTATGTTCCTGGGAGCAATTTATGAAGTCCACTACAATGCCCCCAGGGTGCCCGGTTGGTGTCCTGGCATGTGAGGGGGACCAGTGCACTACAAATGCTGGCTCCTCCCATGACCAAATGGCTTGCATTTGGTCATTTCTGACACAGTAGAGGAGTGGCCTAGTGGTTAGAGTACCAGTCTTGCAATCCAGAGGTGGCCAGTTCAAATCCCACTGCTGCTCCTTGTAATCTTGGGCAAATCACTTAACCCTCTGTTGCCTCAGGTACAAACTTAGATTGTGAGCCCTCCTGGGACAGAGAAATATTCAGTGTACCTGAATGTAATTCACCTTGAGCTACTACTGAAAAAGGTGTGAGCAAAATAAAAATAGGTGTCTTTGGTGCTGAAAATCAGAAACATCCATTCCTAGGTACATCCATCTGTAAGGACAATCAATTTTAAGGATATGGATGTCACTGATGGTATTTTCAAAACAAAAGATGGACGTCCATCTTGTTTCAAAAACACGGGTTTTCCCGCCCCTGGATCGGGATGTTTTGCAAGGACATCCAAATCGAAACTTGGATGCCCCTTTCAAAAATGCCCCTCCACATCACCCAATATAACCAGCTATCTGACGATTTTGAGTTTGGTGGCCATATTTGGCCACCTGAAACCTTGGAATATCTTTGGCCAGTTTAAACATAACTGGCCAAGCCAATAGTTGGCTTGGCCAGTTAAGTATAAACCAGCCAAAAATAAATTGGATATTCAATGCTGGTCACCAGAAATGGCCCAGTATTAAATATCCAGCATCACCGCTGACCATGGGAGTTAGCCGGGTTAACTACCGTGGTCTGAATATTGGCAAGAGTCCAGCCTGAATGCTAAAAACTTGAAAAAGTTGACAGTTATTCTATAAAGGGTTGTTTATTAAATGGGCAGAGGAACAAGGAATATAGTTGCCCCTATTAATCTGACTGCAAAAGTCCCAGAGCAGAGCAGCTGTTAGAAGGAATGGAAGAATCCATATCCCATATCCCAGGCTGCTTGCTTTCTCCTCTGCACTTATGAGAACAGGGCAGATATGCCTAATGATTCTTTTTATTTTTGCCATAGCCCAGTTCCAAGGTGCTGAGTCAGCAGTTTCACTGGCTTTTTAGTGGCCCTAATGCTCCATTAAGTGATAGGTCACAGACATGGTGTGAGTATAAAAAAAGGGAAGGTAAAATGTATGTAAGATAAGACTATGTGATGATGGATAAGAGATCATGGTGAGATAATGCACAGAGAGATGAGAGATAGTAGGATATAGAAGAAATGACAAGCAGATGGCAATAAATAAAAAGGCTGAAGGGAAAGGGGAGGGGTGATGAAAAGCAGCAGGAAAATAACCACCACTAAATATAAGGCGATATAAAAGAAAAACACCAGAATTGCTAAGAAAACATACCAAAATGTTTCTAGGTCCCCCAAAGCTTCTATTATCTTACCAGCCCTAAATTTCAATCTTACTTGGACTGATTTTTGGAAGAATGTTCTATTCATGAAATTTTGCTTGTTGGGCCTAATTACATCCTTCTGTGTTCAATCTTTCCATGTTATTTAAGCCTGATAACTAGTTAATATACCATGGATTGTATCTGAAAAATATTCATCTGTGAAGTGAAAGATAAAACTCCCATCTAGCAAGTCTTCTCATACTTAACCATCGTGTGTGCCTGTATTTGCTTGGCAGATAAAGAAATCCATATTTGTTTATTTATCCAAACATAAAAGCATTTTCACAGTTTGTATGTTGGATACCAGCAAAGCAGGTCTTTGCCAATCCCATTACAACCCTTAAGTAAAGCGTGTTTTTGTTATGTTGTCATGACTTAGTGCTCAGTGTTATGCAGGTAGGACACACTGTGAATATCAGCAAAAAAGAAATTATTTACAGGGGCTTGAATTATGAATTGATGAAAGAAAGAGTCATGCCAACAATATTTTACTTATGTTCTTTCCCCCAGGGTAAATTTGCAAAATCATGTCACTCAAGTAAATTACTTCATTGGTCATAGTATAGATTTAATTCTATTAGTTTAATTTTTCCAACAAAGTAGTTACTAAAATTATGCAAAATGCTCACTGCTTCATTAAACATGGTTTGTTTTGTGGGATGACCACTGATTATATCACATAGAAGCTTAAAGAAACTACTGTAAATATCATATAAATCTGGCCCAAAATGAGTTTTCAATAAATACAGGCAACCAGGATTTCCCCACAATCCTAAAATACTTACTTTTATTCATTTGACTTAAAATAATACAGTAAATCAATATAATTCACACTGGGCTATATTCTATATATGGTGCATGAAAAATTTGCATGAAAAAAAATATGCCTAGGCGTATTCTCTAAAGTATGCGATATATAGAATATGCCAAGCATCTCCCTACACAACCAAATTTGTTTGGTCCATTTAGGCTATGTTTTACTTGGCGTAAATCCTGAAGCCTACATTAAGCACAGAGCGAGTGTATTCTATGATAACGCACATAGGGGTCCTTTTACAAAGGCACGTCCTACCGCAGTCTCACTGCTTCTCATCCTTTGAAGCACACTCCATCCGGCTATACCACCCATTGCCACTCAGAGTGGCAGTCATCTACCGCCCCCCTAATAAATCCCTCTCCTCCTTCCTCACCGACTTTGATGCCTGGCTTTCCGTTTTTCTTGAACCCTCATCTCCGTCCCTCATTCTCGGACACTTTAACATACACGTTGATGACCTATCCAACCCTCACGCTTCTCAGTTCTTCACTCTAATATCCTCCTTCAACCTCCAACTATGCTCCACCACCCCTACTCACCGAGACGGCCATTGTCTTGACCTCGTCCACTCCTCTTCCGGCTCTCCCTCCAATTTCAATGCTTCAGCTCTTCCTCTCTCCGATCATCACCTGATCACCTTCACACTTCTTCACTCCCCCCCCCCCTCAGCCCCGTCCAACTCTTACCACTACCTCCAGGAATCTGCAGGCTATTGACCCTCCCACCTTATTCTCTTGTATTTCTAATCTCCTCCCCTCCATCATGTCCTCCAAGTCTGTCGACAAGGCTGTCTCCGCTTACAATGCCACTCTCTCCTCTGGACACCCTCGCTCCATCCACCTCCAGTCCCACAAAGCGTACTATTCCTCAGCCTTGGCTGACCCCTTGCATCCGCTACCTTCGTTCCTGCACCTGATCTGCCGAACACCTCTGGAGGAAATCTCGCACCTATTCAGATTTCCTTCACTACAAATTCATGCTATCCTCCTTCCACTCCTCCCTATTCCTTGCCAAACAGGACTATTACACCCAATTGACCAACTCTCTCAACTCCAACTCTCGTCGTCTCTTCGCCACCCTTAACTCCCTCCTCAAAGTGCCCCCCGCTCCCACCCCCCTCGCTCTCTCCTCAATCACTGGTCGATTACTTCTGCGACAAGGTGCAAAAGATCAACCTTGAGTTCACTAGCAAGCCATCTCCGCCTCTTCACCCTTCAACCCTCTCCCTCAACCAACCAACCCAGGCCTCTTTCTCCTCCTTTCCTGACATCACCGAGGAGGAAACCGCTCGCCTTCTTTCCTTCTCAAAATGCACCACCTGTTCCTCTGATCCCATCCCCACCAACTTACTTACCACCATCTCTCATACTGTCACCCCTCCATCTGTCATATCCTCAACCTCTCTCTCTCCACTGCAACTGTCCCTGACACCTTCAAGCACGCCATAGTCACACCTCTCCTCAAAAAACCATCACTTGACCCTACCTGTCCCTCCAACTATCGCCCCATCTCCCTCCTACCCTTCCTCTCCAAATACTTGAGCGTGCCGTTCACAGCCGCTGCCTTGATTTTCTCTCCTCTCATGCCATCCTCGATCCACTTCAATCCGGTTTTTGCCCCCTTCACTCGACAGAAACAGCACTCTCTAAAGTCTGTAATGACCTGTTCCTTGCCAAATCCAGAGGCCACTACTCCATCCTCATCCTCTTCGATCTATCCGCCGCTTTTGACACTGTCAGTCATGATTTACTCCTTGCCACACTGTCCTCAATTGGGTTCTGGGGCTCTGTCCTCTCCTGGTTCTCCTCCTATCTCTCCCATCGCACCTTCAGAGTTCACTCTCATGGATCTTCCTCCACCCCCATTCCGCTATCTGTTGGTGTTCCCCAGGGATCTGTCCTTGGACCCCTTCTCTTCTCAATCTATACCTCTTACCTGGGCTCCCTGATCTCATCTCATGGCTTCCAGTATCATCTCTATGCTGATGACACCCAGCTGTATCTCTCCACACCAAACATCACTGCGGAGACCCAGGCAAAGATATCGGCCTGCTTATCCGACATTGCTGCCTGGATGTCCAACCGCCACCTGAAACTGAACATGTCCAAGACCGAGCTCATAGTCTTTCCACCAAAACCCACTTCTCCTCTTCCTCCACTTTCCATCTCAGTTCATAACACCCTCATCCTCCTCGTCTCATCTGCCCGTAACCTCGGAGTCATCTTTGACTCCTCCCTCTCCTTCTCCACGTATATCCAGCAGATAGCCAAGACCTGTCGCTTCTTCCTCTTCAACATCAGCAAAATTCGCCCTTTCCTCTCTGAACACACCACCCGAACCCTCGTCCACGCTCTCATTACCTCGCGCCTTGACTACTACAACCTACTCCTCACCAGCCTCCCACTTAGCCATCTATCCCCCCTTCAATCTGTCCAGAACTCTGCTGCACGTCTTATATTCCGCCAGAACCGATCTACTCATATCACCCCTCTCCTCAGGTCACTTCACTGGCTTCCAATCAGATACCGCATTCAGTTCAAGTTTCTCCTTCTTACCTACAAATGCGCTCAGTTTGCTGCCCCTCACTACCTCTCTACCCTCATCTCCCCTTACGTTCCAGCCCGAAACCTCCATTCACAGGACAAATCCCTCCTCTCGGTACCCTTCTCCACCACCGCCAACTCCAGGCTCCGCTCATTCTGCCTCGCCTCACCCTATGCCTGGAACAACCTTCCTGAGCCCTTACACCAAGCCCCCTCCCTGCCCATCTTCAAGTCTTTGCTCAAAGCCCACCTCTTCAATGCTGCATTCGACACCTAACTCTCACCTCTCAGGAAATCCAGACTGCCCCAATTTGACTACCCCTATCGGACTGACTGTTCACTTGTCCTTTAGATTGTAAACTCTTTGAGCAGGGACTGTCCTTTATGTTTAATTGTACAGCGCTGCATAACCCTAGTAGCGCTTTAGAAATGTTAAATAGTAGTAGTATTTAGTGTTTTAAGCTTGCACTAAAAATAAGCACGTGCTAAACGTTAGAGATGCCCATATATTTCTATGGACATCTGTAGCTTTTAGCACATGCATATCATTAGCATGCCTTTATAAAAGGACCCTATAGATTTTAAAAATGCCCATTTCACACCCATTACCATGCCCCCTTTTCAACTACGTGACTTGAAATTTACACGCACCGTGTTACAGAATACACTTGTGCATGTCAATCATAATTAATGCCAATTAGTGCTCTTATTTGCTTGTTAATATGCAATTGACAGTGTTGATTTGCTAGTTGCGTGCATTGTTATAGAATACACTTTGATTTCTGCATGGAAATTAAGGTGCAATATATAGAATTTGGGAGACTGTGATGCTGGAGGGGACAGGTTTTAGCACTTAGGTCCATGCCTTGCCATTTTCATAGACATGTTTGCCTTAAACCTAAAATAGTTCCTGTTTCTGTCTGCCTTTGTGTGTGTTGGTTCCATCCTCTCATGTCAATGTCATCATGGGTCAACTATAAGAGCAGTCCTGCTCTCTATGGAGGGAGGGGGAAAAGGGAAGGAAGGGAGTAATTTTGAATGAGTTCTACCCGAAACATGCCCAGACCATGCCATTTTCCAGCCATGGCAAAAAGTAGCCTTTGAACGTAGAAAAGACCTGCTAAGACCACTTTTTGCCACAGCTTAGTAAATGGACACCTAAAAGCTTAATACTGGGCAAATCGTGCTTTGATCATGCTCAACCACTACGTTTTAAACTACACTGGCTCCCTGTAAAAGACCGTATTACATTTGAAATCTGCTCACTCATGTACAAGATAATATATGGAGAAGCCCCTGAATACATGCTCAATCTAATCGATCTACCATCTAGAAATGCCCTACAAACTGCAAGGACCTACCTCAATCTACATTATCCCAACTGCAGGAATGTTAAATACAAGACCCTTTTTGCTTCGTCCTTCCCTTACATCAGTCCAAAATCCTGGAATGTTCTGCCAAGACAACTAAATGAGCTAGTCGACCACCAACTGTTCAAGAGGTCCTTAAAAAACATTCTTATTCGACAAGGCTTATTCCACTGGCAACTCCACTGTTTAACCTCTTTCTCTTGTTGACTGTACAGGTTATTCGCCGGTTGCTTCACCCCTGGCATTCACCCCATGCTAACCCATGTTCCTTCCCCTCCTGGCTCATTCCGTATCTGTGCCTTTTATGTATTGTATTGTATCCTCTTGAATTAATGTAAGCCACATTGCGCCTGCTCTTGTGGGAAAATGTGGGGTAAAAATGCACCAAAATAAATAAATAAAATAAATAAATAAAAGATTTAGGACCCGATATTCAGTGGCAGTTATCACTCACTGGGGCCAGCCACTGCATTTTCAGCAGCATCATGAATGTAGAAATTAGTAGTAGTAGTAGTAAGCCAACAAATAAATGTATTTACACATGCACAAATGTATGCATAAGAGCAAGTAGATAGATAAACTGAGCCTCGATAATAGGCTCTTTACTTTTTTCAACAAATGTGCCGAAACATGGAGTAGTAAAGTGAGACACATGAAGTAAAGGGTTTTTTTGTTCCTTTTACCAACCTGTGACCCTAATCTTTCTGAAATAGTTTACCAGACTGAAGAAACAAGCAACAAACTTTGGCAGAGAAGGTATAAACCTTGTTTCTCAGCCAAGAAAAGCAACCTTGTTTCCAGTGTGTTCCAGTGGCTGTTCCTAACAACATTTGTACCATTAGGTAATATGCTGGAACATATGAAAAAAATGCTCTTAAAATCTATGGGTGTTTTATAAGCGTAGATGTTTAAAGCATTTCATAACTTCTTTGTGTTTGGGATTAAGTGATTGCCTTAGTACCTCTTCCAAAATTGTGCACTGTGTTTATCTCTGTTAATCTGCTTTATCTGTTTCAAAAACTGCCAGGTGGAACATCATTTAAACAGTATTGTGTAACTAACCCACTATCTCATTAAAATATGTTGAGTTAATGTACTTAACTATACGAAAAAAAAATAGGTGACAAGAAAGTATGGGGCATGCCATTCCAATTACTATTCAGGTGCCATTTTTGGACTAGTCGAGAATGCTGTAATGAATGTTAATTCTCAGTATAGACCACACAATTAGTCCACTACATCTATTAATATATAGGTGAGGCGAAAAAAAGTTACCCTTAGAGTATTTTGCTGTTTTCTCAGCAACCTCTTGCAATTTCAATGTGAAATGTTTACAGCTTTATTTTTGTTACTATCTATGTTTATGTGTCGAGTGGCATGAGATTATTTTTAAACATGGCAAAGTGAGAGCCCCTTTTAACTATGCTACCTAAGCACCTAAGCGCACCCAACACATGTCAATTTGGAATTACCGCCCGGCTACCGTGTGGCCTGGGTGGTAATTTTCATGGTGCTACCGGACAGTTAAAAGGCATTCTATGCACGTAGACCATTACCACCCGGTTAATGCATGAGACCTTACCACTAAGTCAGTGGGTGGCGGTAATGTCTCAGACCCAAAATGGACACGTGCCAATTTTTATTTTGCCACACGTACATTTTCGGTCAAAATAAAAAAAAGGCATTTCTACAGGTGCACTGAAACATGGATCTGCATATGTCTAAAACACGTGCCTACACCAATGCAGGCCATTTTTCAGTGCACCTTAGTAAAAGGGCCTCTTAGAAACTTGTTAGCATGACCACCCAGGGATTTTTACGTGTTCAATAATGTTTGCACTGTAAAACTACCATTATTTGAAAAAAGGAGGGTGCCAACTTACCTTAATGACATCGCATTGACATAGAAGGGCATAATCGAAAGGGATGCCCAAGTAGTTTTCCTGGGGACTTCCTAGCAGGAAGGCTCCAGCAAGGGGCGGGGAAATCCGTATTATCGAAACAAGATGGGCGTATGGGTGAAGGAAGTCCTTTGATATGCCTTCCTCCCTGTGACGGCAGTTGAGGACGTCCAAAATGTGGATGTTTCTGTGAAAAGGACATCCATGCCTTTGCTATGCCTCCAACATCCCCTTTATTTATTTATTTGGATTTCGGATCACAAGTAGCAGCAGTGGGATTTGAACCAGTGCTCTAACCACTAGGCCACTCCTCCACTCCACTCCCTTGAAATTTGGCTGTCCCTTTGTGTGTGTGTGTGGGGGGGGCAGTTCAGGATGTCCAAAATGTTTGAAAGAAGGATGTCCATGCCTTCGCTATGCCTCCGCTGACACACACATACCTCCCTCTCCCAGGGACCTGCATACTGCTGCGATGGACCTGAGTATGACATTTCAGGCTGGCAAAAAAAGTTTTTAAAGTTTTTTTTTCAGGGTGGGAGGGGGTTAGTGACCACTGGGGGAATCAAGGGAGGTCATCCCCAATTCCCTCCAGTGGTCATCTGGTCAGTTTGGGCACCTTTTTGAGGCTTGGTGGTAAGACAAAATGGACCAAGTAAAGTAGCCCAAGTGCTCCTCAAGGACACCCTTCTTTTTTCCATTATTTATTTATTTATTGTATTTGTATCCCACATTATCCCACCTCTTTGCTTGAGGACGCCCATCTGTTAGGCACACCCCAGTCCCGCCTTCGCTACACCTCCGACACGCCCCCGGGAACTTTGGTCATGCCCGCGACGGGAAGCAGTTGTGGACGCCCAAAATCGGCTTTCGATTATGCCAATTTGGGCCACCCTGAGAGAAGGATGCCCATCTCCCGATTTGTGTCGAAAGATGGGCGCCCTTCTCTTTTGAAAATAAGCCTGATAGCCTTTTGTCTCGGGAGCTATGTTGGAGGCCTATCACAAGTTCCACCCAAAGCCACAAACAATCACCAAACTCAAGGAAGTGCTGAGATGATCCAGGACAGCCTGCTATAAGGACCGATCGGCAAGGCTATTTAGAACTTCCTAAAGCAACTGGAGGCCTGTGTTAAAGCTGGGGGTGGATGCTTTGAGCATTCTTAGTGACTGCAAAATTCTGACACATTGTTAACTGTATTGTTTGAATGACGCTATTTTATTGTGTATTAGCATGAACATTTTTAACGTGCAAAAATCGCTAGGTAGTAATGCAAAAATGTTATTTTATTTATTTATTAGGATTTATTTACTGCCTTTTGAAGGAATTCACTCAAGGCGGTGTACAGTAAGAATAGATCAAACATGAGCAGGAGGCAATTAGAGCAGTAAAAATATTCGAACAACAATACAAAGTATGTTACTTGCAATGATAACACAATATGTACTAGAACATTATAATTGGTAGTGAAGAGTATGGCAAAGTTGTAACATATAGATGAGTAAGAAAGTAGGAAGAATTAGAAAGTAAGGTGATTGATTTGAAGAAAGTTGCACATGAAGTCAGAGAGATGGTTAAATATTATCTCAGCTAGGGTAGGAATGGATAAACATGTCCCGCTGCAGTATGTGCAGCCCGAGTCAATCCTTGTGTGTGAGTGAGACTAACAAGTTAGTAACATCAATATAGCTTAAGATAATTAAATGTTTATTAGCAATATGTACTGTAAGTATGATGACTAAATAAGTATCAAAAAATTCTCATTGAAATTCAATGCAGTCGCTGAGAAAATGGAAAAAACCTCTAGGGGGTTACTTTTTTTGCCTCACACTGTAGGTTGACTAATCCTGACATAATGTATATAATATTGTCTGGATTTGGTCCAGATAAAATCCATGTTAAAATACAGTAACTTATTGGTATAGTTTTTTCTTTAAAAAAAAAATTCAGGTAACCAAGGCCATACCTTTTTTAAAATCTGAATTTATGATAAAACATACACTTGTCGATCAGTAAACTTTAAAATGCAGGGATGGTGCTATTTTAAACTTGTGACTGGCTGCAGATATGGTACACCTGCAGGTGACACCTTTCAAACTAATGAAGCTACTGTAAGATTTTCACAACTCAGGAATTCTCTTGCTTCCTAAAAGAATTTCGCTGTAGGTGTAAATCTGTTAC
This sequence comes from Microcaecilia unicolor, assembly GCF_901765095.1. NCBI lineage: Eukaryota > Metazoa > Chordata > Amphibia > Gymnophiona > Siphonopidae > Microcaecilia > Microcaecilia unicolor. The sequence goes on from NC_044040.1 coordinate 56,904,246, forward strand.
CTTCAGCTAAGTTAACTGAAACTGTGCCTCAATATTCACATACTTGGTCACTAGTGTATGATTCCAGCTGTGGTAGCTATCCTGAAATTAAAAATGGAGAACATTTAAAACAATAAGAGTGCTGAACAGTTGTTTAAATTCAATAATGCAAGTCTATCAGGTCTAAGAAGTAAAATTTATCAGCAAGTTCCCTTAAATATTTTAGGCATAGCACGAACTTTTAACTGCGTGTTCCTGAATGCTATATTCTAAAAATAAGCTAAATACTACAAGGCTTGCTGTCCAGAAGAGGTGCTGGGAAAGGTCTTCTATAGAAGGACAGATCTTCACTGGTAACTTATTTGCTGAAACTTCGGGAAAGGCAGACTTAGGGGCCCTTTTACTAAGCCAAATAAGCGTCTACGCATGCCCAACACGTGCCAAAATGGAGCTACCGCACAGCTACCACGTGGCTCTTGTGATAATTTCATTTTTGCTGCGTGTCCAATACACATGCATATCGGACGTGTGCCAAGTGGCAATTGGCGCACGTAGGCCATTACCACACGGTTACCGTATGAGACTTTATCGCTAGGTCAATGGCTGGTGGTAAGGTCACAGACCCAAAATGGAGGAGTGGCAATTTTGATTTTGCCGCATGTCCATTTTCAGTCAAAAGTTTTAAAAAGGCTTTTTTTACAGGCGCGCTAAAAATGGATTGGCACGCACCCAAAACTCGCACCAGCACTACCGCAAGCCATTTTTCAGTAAAAGGACCCTTTTAGTAAAAGGACCCTTTAGATGCTAAGCTATAGAATACCTCCTAAGTGCATTGTGGAACCTAACTGCTGTTTGAGGCCCATTTTGGCGCATAATATCCACTAGCTATTGACACGCCAAAAGTTTGGCTCATGTTTTTTGGTGCTCTGTATTTCTACTCCTCCCCCTTACTGTAGGAATTAGCACACACTATTAACGCACATGCTATTAACACTGGGACTTTATGCTTAGTGAATGCTAATTCCTGCGTCAACTAACAACCATGTAATGGGGTGGGGATTGATCAGGTATGGGGCAGGGATCTTGCCTTACACTTACCCCTTATTTACTAAGCCATGCAGTAATGCCGACACAGCCCATTCAAAATGAATAGGCTGTGTCGGCATTAGCTCACGTCAACTGCTAGCACGTCTTAGTAAAACAAGGGGGTTAGTGTGCAGTACCACACATTAGCTGTTATTGTGGCAGACACTGCAAAGCAGTAAACACCTTCTCAATATTGTGCTCAATATTCTCTGCCTATGGCAAGGTATCTCTATTCAATACATGTTTTTTAGCAGTTTATGTCACAATTTCCAAACTTGGAACAGAATTCCCTGACTTGCAGAACTTATACTTTAACTGAGTTATTATCACTTATTAAATGCAAAATATTTATTTATTTATTTATTTATTTATTGGTTACATTTGTTTCCCACTTTTTCCCACTTATTTGCAGGCTCAATGTAGCTTACATGGTACCGTAACTGCGTTTGTCAGTTCCGGTATGAACAAATACAAGGTGATATTATGGTAGAATAAGGTTCAGGTATGATGAGTACTTTGGGGAAATTTAGGGGGAAGAGGAAGAGTTTGGGTATGTCCATTACAGTCTTTGATTTCGTTATGTCGCAGATAACCATGTTTTTTAAGTTGAGTCGGTGGGGTATGCCTTTCTGAACAGGTTTGTTTTTAGGGCCTTTCGGAAATTTAAGTGGTCAAGCATAGTTTTTACTACTTTTGGCGGTGCGTTTCATAGTTGTGCGCTTAAATAGGAAAAGCTGGAGGCGTAAGTTGATTTGTATTTGAGTCCTTTGCTGCTTGGGTAGTGGAGATTTAGGTATGAACGTGATGATCTTGTAGTGTTTCTAGTTGGCAGGTCAATGAGGTCTGTCATATATCCTGGGGCTTCGCCGTAAATAATTTTGTGAACTATTGTGCAGATTTTTGAAAGCAAATATAAATCATTAAGGGCTCCTTTTACAAATGTGTGCTACCAATCAGGGTGTGCTGATTGGGAATAGAATGGGCTTCACACTTAGGACCCCTTTTACCAACCTGCGGCAAAAGGGGGCCTGTGCTGGCATTGGCATCTGTTTCAACGCTCATTGAGGCCCCTTTTTACCGCAGCGGGTAATAGGATAGGTTTTTCTTTTCGGCAGGAAATGGCCATGCAGCAAATAAAGCACTTGCCGCACGTCCATTTCGGGAAGACCACTAATCGGTAGTGCAGCTTTGTAAAAGGAGCCCTACGCTATGCACTCAACAACTGGCAATATAAAGCATGTTCTAGGAAATAAATAGTGCACAAAAAAATCAGTGTTATTCAGCATCATGTTAATCAAAGCTGTCTTCAGCCAAAAACATGTTTCACTAATTATTCATAATAAAAAATATGTAAAAGTTACCAGGTTTTACATAAAAAGTCTACTATATGTCAACTGCTCTATTCATGATAAGCAGATCATTTAGTTGGAAAAATCCCATCTGCCTGAGTATATCTCTTATTATTTATGAGAACCATGTTTAGGAATGCAGGCTGCACGCGTGCATAATTAATCCTGAAGACAATTAGACATTGTTCGATTCACAGCTGAATGCAATTAGCATTAGGAAGTTTATATATGTTGGCAATAACACAGATTAGCAACTAAAGTGCTTGTTAAAAAATTTAACCTGAGGCTGATAGAGCAGACCTTTCTTAATGATGCTTTAAATATTGTTGATGAAGTAATAATCAATTTTGTTTTATAAATAGTAAATCAAGAATTTGGGTCTAATTAACAGTGCTACAGATCACTTCACTTACATATCCAGTGTACCTTCACATGTGTAAACTGAACTTTCACAGTGTCAGGACTCAAAAAGACAAAGAGTAATCACCTTGTAAGTGACAAATGCCATGATTGGGAAAGATTAAATACAACGTCTTTGTTCATAGTACATTCCAGGCTGATGATACTCACGATAAAGGATTTTGTCGATTTGTTTCCTTCTGATAGATAAGAGAGGTATAAAAAGTAGAATCGTCTCAGACATTGCAGTGTCATTGTCAGATGGCTTCACAGATTGTGAAGAAATTACCTAATGAAGAGGGAGGGAAAAGAGGAAGGATATGAGAGCAGAAAATGTAGATCTAAGAAAATGAGCAGTAATTATGTTCAATTCAACTTTAGAGCACTAATTAATATAGTTTTACACCACTTGCCACCAAGAAGATAATTGGTAGGTGGACCTACTGAATGATAATGCCAAAGGGAATATTGCTGTAACGACTGTGGCTTTACCAACATTCTTTATAAACATTAACCTTTTTGTCTAATATAAGGGAAGTCTTACCACTCCCATTGACATGCTGCTTGATCCTGAGTTAAATGTACATTATCATTGAGATTGTATAATATTGTGTAACATTGAGAAGGTATAACATTGATCGTTTAGTGGGCGACTGTCAGGGGGCATACATGGGGTTGGAGTGTGGGCATGTCATGTTGCACTTAGGCACGTCAATTTATACCAGTCATGCACACCTAACTTGTGCTAATAGTCTATAATTGCTTCAGGGGCCCTTTAACTAAAGGGTTGTCGGGTGGCAAAAGACTTGCCACATGCCAATCCATACTACCACCCCCAGCACACGTAATTTCCAGTGCTACAGTAATTTTGGGGATGTTGGTTGCACCAGAACTTAACCGGGAGTAATTGGGCAGCACCATGCGCTATCCAGGTGAACTGTTTCTGGAATAGTGCCTAGCAAATTACTGGTACCAATCATGTGCATTTAAACTAGACACACTATTGGTGCCCAAATTTACCCCCCTGTTTACTAGACCACGCTAACGGCTGCTGTGCGCTAATGCCGATACAGCCCATTCACTTTGAATGGGCTGTGTCAGCATTGCCTCAGGGCAGCTGTTAGCACAGCTGAATAAACGAGGGGGGGGTAGGCATCAGGTTATGGAATTGCCTTTCACATGTTTTAGGACAAAGTTCATAGGCACGTTTCACGTACAGACTTCTTTCCAATTTTCAAAACTTTTTTTAATTAGAATTTTAAAATGTTACAGAGAAAAGTAACATAGGAAATTACAGTTAAAAAAAAAACCCAACACACAAAAATAGCAAAAACCTTTTAATCTAGTCCACATCAAGGAGAGAAAACTTGGAGTTACTATCAATCATATTGTAGAAAGAAAACATTACAAGAGTGCACAAGTCTGAAAATTGCATCTAAAACCCATGTGCACATCAATTAACATTCTTTCGTTTTAAAATTTATCTAATTTTGGGGGAAGGTACTCACCCCAGAGTTTTAAAAGACCTCACAAATGAAATTGCCCATTAGTACATGTTAAGCTTTAGTAAAAGGGCCCCATACATTTGAAAATGCGATCTAGGCATTTCCTTTTCTTCCTCCAACCAAAGCACATCTCCCAGAAATGGCCCTCTTAATGCAGCTATAAGTATAGAATCAATATTCAAAATAATTTAAGCAGGCAGGAGATGCTTCTGCCCACTTAAGTCTCACTCAGCGGGCCGACTGCCAATATTCAGCAGCACCTAACCAGACAGTAATGCTGAATAATGGCACTAACTGGCCATTTTGAAAGTTAACTGAAGAGGGGCATTCTGCGGCTGGAGTTGAATAGAAGCCAGAAGCTATGCGGATGTTGGCAATATTCAGTGCCCGTATAGTAAGTGATGAAATAGGCAGCCCAAAATGTATTTTAACTTTGGTCACTTAGCTATGTGGATGCCAGCACAGAACATTGGCCAGCACCCACATAACTTCGAGGTCACTCTTTGGATGGCTTCCTCTTTCTGGGCCCCTATCAGTGACCTGGAAGTTATGTGGGTGTTGGCCAATGTTCTGAACCCCACAAACAGTAGTGCCCCCTTCCTTCCGAATGCTCTGAATTGCAGTGCCCCTCCTTCTCAACCCCTCATCATCAGGGAAACTCCAACCAGAACCCCTAACCCCACCCTCTCTATCCCCCCCAACCTATCTTTAGCAACTGTAGGTCTCAAGGGCAGAAGCAATACCCACTTGCTCTTGTCCATCATGGTACCAACCTCAAAATGGCTGCCATGACCTCTAGCAGCAGCCTCACAATATTTCAAAGTTGCAGCAGCCATTTTGAGTATTTTATATGGGTCCCTGCTGAATATCAGTGAGACACCCATAAATCCTGGGAGGTATTTCTTGGCGGTCAGACCTGGATATTTAATGACGGTGCCTGGACATAGTAACATATAGTAACATAGTAGATGACGGCAAGAAAAAGACCTGCACGGTCCATCCAGTCTGGCCCAACAAGATAAACTCACATGTGCTACTTTTTGTGTATACCTTACCTTGATTTGTACCTGTCCTTTTCAGGGCGACAGACCATATAAGTCTGCCCAGCACTGTCCCCGCCTCCCAACCACCAGCCCCGCCTCCCACCACCAGCTCTGGCACAGACCGTATAAGTGCTGCCCAACACTATCCCCCGCCTCCCAACAACCAGTCCCACCTCCACCACTGGCTCTGGCACAGACCGTATAGTCTGCCCAGCACCATCCCCGCCTCCCGCCACCGCTCTGCCACCCAATCTCGGCTAAGCTCCTGAGGATCCATTCCTTCTGAACAGGATTCCTTTATGTTTATCCCACGCATGTTGAATTCCGTTACTGTTTCGTTTCCACCACCTCCCGGGGAGGGCATTCCAAGCATCCACTACTCTCTCCATGAAAAAAATACTTCCTTACATTTTTCTTGAGTCTGCCCCCCTTCAATCCCATTTCATGTCCTCTCGTTCTAACCGCCTTCACATCTCCGGAAAAGGTTCGTTTGCAGATTAATACCTTTCAATATTGAACGTCTGTATCATATCACCCCTGTTTCTCCTTTCCTCCAGAGAATACATGTTCAGGTCTGCAAGTCTCGTCCTCATACGTCTTGTAACGCAAATCCCATACCATTCTCATAGCTTTTCCTTTGCACCGCTGCCTGGACATAGTCTGGTATTGAATATCAGGACCTAATTCTGCCTGCCACTGACTGGTATGTTTTTTAGCTGCATTGGCAAAGAGCAAATTTTACTATTTATATGATTAAATGGCTTTCACAATTGTCCTCTGATAATAAAAGCCTGCTGAGGTGTATCATAGAGGTGTCTTTAAAAAAGTATCAAACAATCAAAATCATGTTTTAAGCTCCCTTCTTCTACTTTACGGTCAGTCATTCTCTACCCCCCCCCCCCCCCCCCCATCCCTATCTACCACTGCTTTTTGCCAAACCTTCCCCACTAAAATAATCTGAAAATTCTATTTAACTCAAGCTCAGTTAATCCTCCTAGAGTAAGTAAGACCTCAATTTATTCATAGGTTACTAACAGTTGCCAAAATACTGTAAAAATGTTTAGTTAGTTATTTGATTATTTACTAAATTTTAGTTTATCACAATGCTGTATTTTTTGTGAATTACCTCCTATAAAAAATGTTGAGTCAAACTGCAATAAACCACAATCATTTGACACTGTAACTTCCTGGTCTCCCCAAATCATGCAAAATAGAAAGAAACATCATAGTTCAATTTATTCTCTCTCAGACTTAGATGAACTAACATTATTTGTTGACAATATTGATCTGCTTAATTAATATTTCACTATGAGAAACTCTATTTTATTCTCTTGCTCTTTGATCTTTTATTTAGATAAATCCAATAGCTGATGTCCTTTCAAATTCATTCTTCCCTATTTCTCCTTCCCCCCCCCCCCCCCCCACTTCAGTGGCGAAAGTTAAAAAGGTAACATGAAAAGAAAGATGAAAGGAAACACTGTTAAAATTGAAGGACTCGTGTTTCAAGTTTTCAATCCTGTATCAAAATATCTCCTCCTCGTCTTCGCTCCGATCATCACAAAGCAGGCGTACAAAGAGGTACACAAACATCAGTACAATGCAACGTGTGTAATGCCATCCAGCAATCATACTTACAAAATCCTAACTGACATATCAAAAACAGACTGTCACATCCTCATGATCTTCTTCTGTACATTCCCATGGACCTGCTTTATTAATAAATCTGACACATAAAAGCATCTGTATACTAAAGTGTCAGTAACTGGAAAGGTTGTTTTGATCTATTTCTTACTTTTAGAAGAAATATTCTCTTTTCATGAAGATAGAATTTGTTCACCAACTTCGAGCTTACAAATGACCAGCTCTTAAAGTTTAATTTTTGAGTTTAAATAAATATTGTATGCAGGATGAATAATTATGATTCTCTAAAGAGATATAATGACATTGATTCTTTTTATCTGAGGCAACCTAGCCCTTAAAAATGCTAAGTCTGTATTGCCACTGATGTAATAAAACCGCATTCTACATGTTAATGTACATTAATGATGTTCACCCATTGAAAAAGAACTGAAAGATATCAAGATACTAAGATTTGCCATTCCATACTGCTTAGTTGCAACAGGCATTTGGATTGCTGTACCTGCGGAATAATATTGTTTTGTGGGATATGAACTGAACGGGCTATAAAAACATTTAGGAGGGAATTCATCAAGCAGTGTTAAATGACCCTTAATGTGACTTAATTGCTCTAATGCTGCTTGTTTAAAAATCTTGCAACAATAATTTAAGTTGTCACAGGTTATACAGTGAGGATATGCAAAATTTCCCAAGCAGATACATCTCATCAATTTTTTCAACCATGAGTGACTGATGTGAAGGAACTTCAGACTTGTGCCTCTTTTTTTTTTATTTATAAGATTTCCCAATTTCTTATAAGCATATCACTTGTTACAGAAAAACAGCATAATATAAATATTAAAGATATAAGTAAAAGAAAAATTATACATGCTTTCTTAGACCTCAATGAGAGGGGAGAGTTACAATTTAGTGGAGTTGTATATAAGTAATTTAACACAAGTAGTCATAATGCGGTTTAGTGTGTAATTCGTCACATATCATTTTTATAATCTACATTAAGCGGTTTCATGTCCAGAAAGGATTTTAGCTGTTTCTGAGTCATAAAAAACATACTTTAGCCCACGAAACTTGACTAGGCATTTGCAAGGGGTATACTACAAAAATGAGCCACCCATTTGAGACATCCTGCTTCATGCCAGAATAATTTTCTACGTTCTTGGGTTACTTTAGTAACATCCGGAAATATCCATAATTTTGTTCCATAAAAAGGAACCTTTGAAAATTTAAAGTATAACTTTAATATTGCATTGAGGTCTTGTTCAAACACCAGTGAAACCAGAAGGGTGGCTCTTTCCGGAACTATTTCAATAGATTGTTCTAGAATTTCTGACAGATTGTTAAAGTCTATACCATCCAAGCCTTCCTTCTTTCTTTCCTTCTTTTCCATCTGATCTTGTTGGAAGATAATACATTTTATTTATAGGAGGAATAAGTTCTTGAGGCATTTTCAAATTTCTTGCAAGTATTTTTTAAACAACTCAACAGCGGCGTCTACCAGGGAATTGTAGGAAAGTTCAGTACAACGAAGGGTTTAGTCTTTTATTAAAATTCTCAATCTGTTCAATTTTCCTATGCATTGCCAAATTATCTTTTATCACCGTCACTTTAAATTCTTGCAATTGATCCATATCTTTTTAAAGTCTTTTACTTGTAACGTCAAGTCTTCTTTAACCGTTTCTAAGTTTTTTTGCCATATCCTTAATTTTCAGAGATAAAGTATTTACCTTTTCTGAAGCATTTTGTAGAGTTGAATCCATTTTGCTCAGCTTTAGCCTAATCCTCTCTAGATTGACCTTCGGAGTTGTTTCGGGTCCTTCAAACACAAGGACCTCTCTCTCCTGGCTTCTTTCCTGTGGCAGGGGTCCTCCGTCTGCTGGCTCCTTATTCCCCATATTGGGTTCTTGGGTGCCTGCTCCCCTCACCACCGCTGAGGCCAGACACGAAGGGCATTTAGAATTGGGAGGCGGGGATAAAGATGTTTCTAAGCCCATCAGGGGCTCCGCTCCACCGGATGCCCATGCAGCAGGCAACCCCGTCTCTCCAGTCTGTGATGGGTGCGTCAGGAAACGCTCCATGCTACCCTGAAGCGGAGAAGAGGAAGCTGCGGGCAGCGGTGGAAGCCTCACAGCTCCTTTTCACTTAGTGTGCAGCATCGTAGAGTAAAGGAAATGTTTCACCCTCGGGCGGTAAGGAGCGATTTCGCCGAACGCGCTCACACTTCCGCCATCTTGGTAACGCCCCCCAGACTTGTGCCTCTTAATTGCAAAACATCAGTTTTTAGGCAATCAGATGCAAATCCTCATTGATCCGTTAAAGCGTATAACAACTTTTTTTTCTTTTTTTTCTTCTTTAAACCTTTTTTTGTGTCCATTAGTTTTCATGTTTATGCATCACCATTTATACTTTTTCTCATTTCTTTTCTCAATTTAATCAATACATTTGATGTGATCAACTACTTAGCTGGTAGTTTGGCAGCAAACTGTGAACCCAGGAGCCTCAACCGACTTGGCCAGGTTTCGTTATTCCTTCGTCAGGGTAGAGGTCCTTTCCAGCACTCTCCTCACCTCTTCTTCAAACTTGCAAAAATGGCTGAGTTGGCACAAATCAAACACATAAATGTCCATCCTTATTAGTTGTTAATACTTGGTATGAGGTGATTCCTTATTTTAATTCCTTTGGTATTCATTGTAATAAAGCTGATCATAATTAATATTCACGTATATTTCACATGAACCTTTATAGACATTTCATTCTAATTAAAATTAAATAATGGACATTTACAACATGTCACCATTTTCAATAGAGTTTAAATCTGTGATCTACTGCTGGTGAAATGAGCCAATAATACACCTTAGTCACAGCACTTTATTTTGAGAGATGATTTGACTAATTACAGCTAATTAGAAAATAATCAATTCAGTCACACCTCTAACTTTATTAGTATTATAAGACAATTTACAATGCTTCACATTCAATAGCTTGCTACCAATGCTATGTTGATGTACTATGGGCTCATTTTCAAAGCACTTAGATTTACAAAGTTCCGTAAGGCCACGTAACTTAAAATATTGATAGTTTGTACAGACTGTAATAAGTATCATCCCTTTGAAGTTAATAACTTGAAATTTCCAATGCATAAAGCTTATATATATAACCCACTCAGTCCTTTACAAATTCTGAAGATGTCTAATAAATACTCAAAATACCTGTCCTGAAAATTGGTACAGGTGGTGACACAAATTGGACCATCAGAAAAAAGACAGACAGACATAACTCCAGTTATCATAATACTCCTCAGTCTTCCAAGAAAATTAAGTAATTTTCTATGAAGTCCAAGTTGTCAAAAGCACTTATGGGTCAATATTCAGCACAATACAGTCACCTTGTTTTTAAACACTGGCTGCAATGGTCAAAAACTGTCCAGATATTTCAGTGCCACTATCCTAGGACTAGATTCTAATATGAACGCCGAAAAACTCAGCGCTGAAAAAAATACCACATTTAGCACTATTCTATAAACCTCAGCCTAAAGTTAGGTGCAGTTTATAGAAATAAGATTGCATCCAACTACACCAACTAAAACTTGGTGTAAAACCACACTACTAATTTAAGGCATGGATCAGGCATATTCTACAACACTGCATGTAAATTTTAGGAATGCCCATGACCTGCCCATGCCTCTCCCATGGTCACACCCCCTTTTGAGATCTGTTTGGTCCAAAACAAATAGTGCATAGCGCTCTTCTATAAGCCATGCTTACAGTTAGGCATGGTTTATAGAATAGCACTTAGTGCTGGGAACTGCGTCTACATTTAGACACGATCATTTACACTAATGAAAACCTGATGCAAATCCCTGTGCGTAAATTAGGCATGGATCCCCCTAATTCTATAACAACACACATAAATTGCAGGAGTACCCTCAACCCACCTATGCTCCTCCCATGGCCACACCCCCTTTTCAGGTCCACACACTAGATTTTACATGCACCTCTTTATAGAATATGCCTAAAAAGATGTGTGTGTTAACTCTAATCATTGCCAATTAGTGCTGATAACGACCATTTCCCCTCATTTTGGCATTTAATTACCATTAACTTCCATTTTAGTGCCAACCCCCTAATTCTATAAAAATTACCAACATTTATGTATGCAAATTTAGGCACGTGCCCAATTTGCATGCACAATTTAATTGAATAACAAGCTAATTAGCGTCAATAATTGGCTTTATAACAAGCAAGTATTGGCACTAATTAGATTTGATTGGGATGTATGCACTTCATTAGGTATAGAATCTGTGCCTAAAATTTATGTGCAATCTGAAAAAGGGGGCACAGAAATTGGCAGGTCAAGAGCATAGCAGCCGGCTGATAAAAGGCTCTGCAAATCACATATCTGCTCAATGATTGTCTCAGCCCACACTATCAGGTAACTATTCCACTGGCTGTTGGTCTCTCTTTCCTATAGCTAGTCGGATATTCCCCACTTTGTTCAGGGATATCCCCCAAAACAATCTTACCTTCTGCCATGGGGAGTTGAGGTGGGGGGGGGGCTGACTGCATGAGACTTCCCTCCCCCCCCCCCCCATATCTCATGTAGGACCCACTATGCTATTGAGTACAGCTTGACTCATGTTAGCATGCCCCAAAGTGACTAATAGCGATGTCCACATTTGTGGTTCTGTGTTCTGTGACACTAGCCTGTACAGTAATAGGTCAGAAAGAGAATAGTTTCCCTGTCAGGAAGCAGGTATGTCAACCACAGCAGATTCTTATAAAGCATGTCAAATGTGTCCCTTTTAGCCTTCTTCGGGCCTGGTTCCTGCTATGTGGCCACATACCAATGTCTGTCCATGCTAATGTTACATGTTATGTTTTCATACAGATGGTCAAGCTGCCCAAGGACATGCTGCTGTGGAGGAGGAAGGCCCATCAGCAGTATCAGCAGCAGAAACAACGCCAGCACCACAATAGGAGGAAGTACAGGGGGCTGAAGCACATGAGCCAGAGGGGGAGCTGAAGGGGGGATCTCCTTAGTCCCATAAAGGAGGAGAAGAAGGATGAGCAGGAGGAGGAGTTGGGTGAGGATGAGAGCCCTGAATTTTACATCAAGCCGTCCTGAGCAGACTGACACCCTCCTGGTGAGCACCGCTCAGAACATCTACCAGGAGCAAGGCCTACTCAGGGAAAAGGTTGCGGGGCTCAATTGAGGTCTGGATGCCCTCATCAGGGAGGTGAGCAAGGATGGCATTCAAGGAGTAGTGTCTCTGCTGCTTCACCTCCCTGTGTAACAGCCAAGAGCACAATGTGCTCTGAAGGACATCTAAATGACCCTTGACATTTTTCTTCCCCAGCTCCACAGCCAAGCCACACCACCAGGCCTTTCCTCCACCCTCCCAGTGCTTCACCCCTAGCCACCCTCCCACCACCAGGGCCTCCAGCAGCCAGACCTCCACCAACCAGGCATCCACCAATCATGGAAGGGGTGGGCAAACACCACTGTGTGTCTATGGGAGGAGCATAAATCAAAGGCCATCTATGGTGCATGCCTCCCTCCCCAGTGACCTCAAGGACATTGTGCTATAAGGGACTCTGCCTCCCTCATGGACCTTGTTACACATATAGCTGCCACTGTCTTTCCTTTGGATCCTACACATCATAAGTGGCCTATGGCAGATGCTACCACCCAATAGCAACTTGGTTATTGGTTCTGTTTCTTAGAGAATAACTGTAGAACTAAATATCCTTTAAATATATAGATGCCAACTAAGTAAGGGGCTTTTTGACTAAAGGGTGTTACTCCCTTAACATGCCATTAGTGCAGGAAAACAGACTACCATATCATCTTTGGTACTTATTGTTATATACGTATGATATATAATATCATATATATCATATGTATGGTATGTATATATAATGTTACTTTATTGTAACTTCATATATATTGGTTGCAAGAAATAGTTGCTGGCCAAACTTCAGATGGTGTAGAATACTGCTGCCCATCTGATTTGTAGAGTACAAAAGTTTGAAAGGACATCTCCATTATTGGTGAGGCTACATTGGCTACCTGTGGCGGCTCGATCATTTAAAAAGATATGTGCATGTATTTTTCAAATAATATATGGAACTGCACCTGGATATAGGCAAGGACTTATCCACGTGTCAGATAGGATTATCAACTTTCATTCTAGGAATTTTTTAACGCTTTCCTTTCCTAGTTGTAGGAGTATTGTTTATAAATCTTCACATTCAGTCATTTTTCTTATTGGACATCACAATGGCGGACTATTTTAACAGTAGAAAGGAGGTCTTTGGAACTCTATGAATTGTTTTGAAAAGCTTTAAAATCCATTTTATTTTGGAAATTTCTGGCGTCATAATGTGATATTGAGGGGCATAATTGAACGAAAACGCCTATCTCCATGGGCGTTTATCTCCAAGAACGGGTCCGTGAAGGGGCGGACCGAACCGTATTTTGGGAAAAAAATAGACGCCCATGTTTTATTCAACAATGTGTGAGCTGGGCGTTTTTGTTTTTCAGCGATAATGGAAAATGAAAGCGCCCAGCTCAAAAACGAATAAATCCAAGGCATTTGTTCGTGGGAGGGGCCAGGATTCGTAGTGCACTGGTCCCCCTCACATGCCAGGACATCAACCGGGCACCCTAAGGGGCACTTTTACAAAACCAAACAAAAAGGTAAAAGAGCTCCCAGGTGCATAGCACCCTTCCCTTGTGTGTTGAGCCCCCCAAATCCCCCTCAAAACCCACTGCCCACAAGTCTACACCATTACTATAGCCCTAAGGGGTGAAGGGGGGCACCTACATGTGGGTACAGTGGGTTTGGGGGGGTTGGACGACTAATAAGCATTAAGCAGTACAATTGTAACAGGTAGGGGGGATGGGCCTGGGTCCACCTGCCTGAAGTCCACTGCACCCCCTAACAACTCCTCCAGTGACCTGCATACTGCTGTCAGGGAGCTGGGTATGACATTTGAGGGTGAAAATAAAAAGTTGAGAAACTTCATTTTTTGTGGTGGGAGGGGGTTAGTGACCACTGGGGGAGTCAGGGGAGGTCATCCCCGATTCCCTCCAGTGGTCATCTGGTCATTTAGGGCACTTTTTGGGGCCTTATTCGTGAAAAAACAGGGTCCAGGAAAAGTGTCCTAAATTCTAGCTAAAAACGCATACTTTTTTCCCATTATCGGTGAAATGCGCCCATCTCTGTTCGGCAGATAACCACGCCCCAGTTCCGCCTTCGCCACACCTCTGACACGCCCCCATCAACTTTGTCCGCATCCGCGACGGATTGCAGTTGAAAACGTCCAAAAATCGGCTTTCGATTATACCGCTTTATTCGTTTTTGTGAGATAAACGTCCATCTCCCGATTTAGGTCGGAACTTGGGCGTTTTTCTCGTTCGATTATAAGCAGGATAGTCATTTTGTCCACTTATTCACAACTTCTTTGTGTTATACTATGTTCACCTTTATGATTATTAGCCACATTGAACTTTACGCTAATGAGGGGTAGAAGTGGCGGTAGCACCTAGGGCCCAGTTTACTAAGCCTCGCTAAGGGCATGCTAGTGGTTTTAGCATGCGTTAATGATTAGCATGCGCTAAATGCTAAATCAGCCAAGAAACATATGGCTGACTCTAGCATTTAGTGCATGCTAAAAACACTACTGAACCTTAGTAAACAAGGTCCTTAGTTAACTCTCAGCAGGTACTTTATGCTAATGTAAATATTAATACTACATGCAAATAAAAAAATTGCTACATTAAATCTGGGCTTAATGTGCGGTAAAGACCCGCGTTAGAATGTGCTAAGCCCAGTTTTCAGTGCACTTTAGAAAAAGGACCCCTAATATCCTTATGCTGGTGATCCATAGATATGGAACCAAATGTCAAACAGACTGACAGCAATTCATACCTGCTGCTCAAATCGCTGCACAAACTAGCAGCATGAATAACTTCATTCATAAACAAAACTAACATTTCAAGAAACTTTTAAAGTTATTAGAATATTTTACAGGTACATATCTGTAGAACTGGCTGAAAGAGCGATAGTTACCCGAAGGTTAGAATATAAGATCCTTAAAAAAAAACCCAACTAAATCCTAACTTTGTAATAAAGAGAAGTACAATGAAATCTTTTCTTTCTATAGCACACTGTAGAATTGTAGTTTTATCAACAACTTGATTTTTGAAAACTAGGGTTTTTTTTTCTATTTCTTTTTTTTTTTTTTTCTTATACAGTTAATAATGTAAAGGAAGTTTATTTCAAAGATTCAAAAAATTAGACTAGAATGATTGATTAAGTGGTTAGCATGCAGAGTATTAATTCTACTAATCTTAGATGAAGAGCTCCAATCACACTACTACCAGTTGATTACGAGCTCAAAATTATCGGACAAGTGCTGAGTTTCCGTGCCTCAGCCAAGCAGGCTTGCTTTCTCCAGCACTTGTCAAAAGAGAACAAGGAACATTCTAGGGAAAACAATTAGGCAGCTTTACACTAGAACGCTTGATGACATTTCAGCGCACAGCAGTGTGTAAGCCAGTAGAATGCTATTCATCCAGTTATGCCCTTGCAAAGATTTTTTACTTTTTCCTAGTGCCATGAAATGCATGTGGATCACATGTTTTAAGCACAGGAGAAAACATCGGTACTATAGAAGGAAAACAATTGATAATAATGCCATGGGGTCAATTCTAAAAATTGCACCAAAATTTATGTGAATTCTGTAACAAAATCTAGACACCCAAATTCCATTATAGAATACTTGTATAAGTTGGCATTTAGACACTAACATTCAGGTTAGCAGGCATAAATGTGTACACCACAATGTAGCAGTTTAGTGCATAAATCTGCACCCTGGCTCATAAAATCATCCACAGAGAGGCCCCGATATACATGTCAGACCTTATAGATCTACCAGCAAGAAATACAAAAAGTTCTTCACGCACTTTCTTGAACCTCCATTACCCCAACTGTAAGAGACTAAAATACAAATCATTATATGCATCCAGCTTCTCAAACATTTGCACGCAATGCTGGAACGCATTACCGATTGCCTTAAAATCAACATATGATCTGACAACTTTCCGGAAGTTGCTGAAAACTAACTTATTCAACGAGACTTTATGGAAAGAATCCTTCATAAAAGAATTACCATCAAATCTGTATTAGAATTAAGTGCACCACCTGTTCCTCTGATCCCATTCCCACCAATCTGCTTAACAACATCTCTCCTACAGTCAACCCCTCAATCTGTCACATCCTCAACCTCTCTCTCTCCACTGCTACTGTCCCTGACACTTCAAGCACGCTGTAGTCACAACCACTTCTCAAAAAACCATCACTAGACCCCACCCTGTCCCTCCAACTACCGCCCCATCTCTCTTCTCCCTTCCTCTCCAAATTACTTGAACGCGCTGTCCACAGCCGCTGCCTTGATTTCCTCTCCTCTCAGGCCGTCCTCGATCCGCTCCAATCCGGCTTTCGCCCACTACACTCAACAGAAACAGCACTCTCTAAAGTCTGTAATGACTTGTTCCTTGCCAAATCCAAAGGTCACTATTCCATCCTCATCCTCCTCTACCTATCTGCCGCCTTTTGACACCGTCAATCATAATTTACTTCTTGACACACTGTCCTCATTCGGGTTCCAGGACTCTGTCCTCTCCTGGTTCTCTTCATATCTTTCCCAACGCACCTTCAGAGTATATTCTAATGGCTCTTCTTCCACCCCCATCCCGCTCTCTGTTTGGGGTTCCTCAAGGTTCTGTCTTTGGACCGCTTCTTTTCTCGATCTACACCTCTTCCCTGGGCTCGCTGATCTCATCACATGGTTTCCAGTACCATCTCTATGCTGATGACACTCAGCTTTATCTCTCCACTCCCGACATCATGGTCGAAACCCAGGCCAAAGTTTCGGCCTGCCTTCAGACATCGCTGCCGGCATCTGAAACTGAACATGGCAAAGACTGAGCTCCTTGTCTTTCCACCCAAACCCTCTTCTCCTCTTCCCCCACTTTCCTTCTCTGGTGACAACGCCCTCATCCTCCCCGTCGCTTCAGCCCGCAATCTCGGAGTCATCTTCGACTCCTCCCTCTCCTTCTCTGGCCCATATCCAGCAGACTGCTAAGACCTGTCGCTTCTTCCTCTATAATATTAGCAAAATTCGCCCATTCCTCTCTGAACAGACCACCTGAACCCTCGTCCACTCGCTCGTCACCTCTCGTCTTGACTATTGCAACCTTCTTCTCACTGGCTCCCGCTTAACCATCTATCCCCCCTTCAATCTGTCCAAAATTCTGCCGCACGTCTTATCTACTACCGCGTGAACCGATACTCTCATATCACCCCTCTCCTTAAGTCACTTCACTGGCTCCCGATCCGCTACCATATACAGTTAAGCTTCTCCTATTAACCTTCAATGCACTCAATCTGCAGCCCCCCATTACCTCTCTACCCTCCTCTCCCCGTATGTTCCCACCCGTAACCTCCGCTCTCAGGACAAATCACTCCTATCTGTACCCTTCTCCACCACCGCTAACTCCAGACTCCGCCCCTTCTGCCTCGCATCACCATATGCCTGGAACAGACTTCCCGAGCCCATAAGCCATGCGCCCTCCCTGCCCATTTTCAAGTCCTTACTCAAAGCCCATCTCTTCTCCCTTGCTTTTGGCGCATAACCACCTTCCCCATTCTTGATACCTACACTGACTACATAGTTTGTAACCTTTAGATTGTAAGCTCTTTTGAGCAGGGACAGTCCTTCCCCATGTTAAACTTGTACAGCGCTGCGTAACCCTGGCAGCGCTATAGAAATGCTAAGTAGTAGTAGTAGTAGTAACTCAACATCGAACTCCTTAATTTGGCCACTTTAATTTCACTATTATTATTTAATGTTATACTTTATCCTACATTTTACATATCTAATATGCATTAATTATTTCTTTACTTCCAATTTTCTTGATATCTTATGCACCTTAATTGTAATAATACTCTGATATCCTCATTCTGTTAATGGTGATTGCCATTGCAGCATAATGTAAGCCACATTGAGCCTGCAAAGAGGTGGTAAAGTGTGGAATACAAATGCAGAAAATAAATAAATGCCAGTATTGTATAACCTACAGGCATAAATGTTTGACAGTGCATGCCCTGCCCATACCCAGCGCCGCTGAGAGGGGGGGCAAAATTCCCAAGGCCCAGCCTCCATTGGGGGATCCGGGCCCGGCGCTGGCAAACTTCTTCCTGCCTGCCTACTTCCGGGTCTATCCTTTTCCCTGCTCCTGTGTGCTATCCAGGACCCGGATGATTGCATTAGTGTGATACCACGTTAATGCAATCATCCGGGTCCCGACTCCCAAAATGAACGTAGGGCAGGAAGAGGCTTGCTGGTGCCGAGCCCAGGCCTCCCTTTGGAGGCAGAGACAGAAAAGTAAGGGGAGGGTGAGCATGGTGGCACGAGTGGGGGCGGCGGCAAGAGTGGGAGGTTGCAATGCTAGTGAGAGGGCAGTGGTGCGATTGTGAGGGCGGCACACGGTGATCCAGTTCTTCCCTGGGCCCAGCTGTGTCTCTCAGCGGCCCTGCCCATGCCTCTCCCCCCTGTGCATGCCCCCTTACATTTATGCTATGCTACTTGTGCACTGCAATAATAGAATACCACTTAACACACATCTAGCGCTTCTGCAAATGAAATTTACATTCAGGGATTTAAGTGCTACTGTTCTGTAATCTTAGCATGCAAATGGCACTTACATTTAAGCACTAACCCCTGGATTCTGCATATGGTGACTAAATTTGTGTGCACAACTTAGCTGATTAATGAGCCAATCAGCACTAGTAATTGACTGCTAGCAACCAATTATCAGTGTTAATTGGCCTTAATTGGGAGTTACGGGCATATCATACTCTATAATGATATGCATGAAACTCCTATAGTACATAATTCCAAGGGGCATGGACAGAGGTGCTTCTGGGGGCATTCCAGGGGTGTTCCCAGAATTTGCGCTCATTGCTACAGAATAGACTCGATCAGCACTTAACTTATAGAATAGCGCTCAGCATTTCAGTGTTTCAGCACTATTTATAGAATCTGATCCTAAGGTTATAGAACCAGGGGGCATATGTTTAAAGGAATTATTGTATCACACTTTCAGTTATACTTCTATGGTTCTCCTTTGAACTTGCAATCATTTTTCCTAAATATGCATATATTTTACAAAGCAAGCTCTATGAAATCTCCTATAAGTCAGATACAGGATCAGGTGCTCTATAATACATCCAAATGTCACATGCTACAACTTGTTAATTGCATAAAAATATTCTCAGATGCAAGCAGGATAGCCGGCTATAGCAAGGATTTCAAATATTGGTGTGTTCATTTCCATTTCTAAGGGTTATAAATCCCACAATCACAGTGCTATCCTTATAACTCAGTCAAAGCATCGGATCACCATATAACCTTTTAGAAATGTTCTTCCTTAAACTATTAAAACATTCCATGCCCTTAGATGACAACAATTTCTCTGGCTTTTGAAATTTCTTTGCTATCCTGCAGAGTTCATAAGGATATGCTTGGTTAAAATCAACTTATATAAAACTATGCACTGTAAATTGTGACACTTCTGTTTGAATCTCTTTTCAAACACTTGTCTTTGCTCACCATAATAGATGTCAGTTCTTCTGATGTAGTTCAAGCATGAGCTTCATATGAAGACTCAGCTATGTCTATTGCATTTCTGAAGCTGCTAGTCCTGAAGTTTTGTGCTGTTTGACATCAAAGTTAGGCAAGAATCACCTGCTGAGTTCACATGCATGGAGCCAAACATCTTCAAATCACTAGTGCTAGACAAAAGTTTCTCATATTAAGCTTCCACTTTCATGTGGACTGAAAGACAAATGTAGACCTTGTTAAAGTTGCAGTATAATGTTATTAAACTATGCATCTGTAGGGTATGGTCCATATAACTTTCAGAGCTCATGCAATTTCTTTGGTTGATTTACTACTTGACATCAATGGCAGACAATGTCCATTTTATTTAAAAAGTGTTTTTCATTCAATATGCAGGAATTCTGCTAGAAAATAAAAAAAAACTTTAAAAATACAGCAAGTTCAGGCAAATGTTTTTTTACAAAGCCATTTATTTTACTCTTTCCAAATTCAATAATTGACTTGAATACCAGAGAGAAGAAGCATTGCAAATATATTCTGAGGTCAAGTCATTTACCTGGGCAAATGTTCCATTCTGCTAGGCTTAAATATATCCGGTTAGTGTGAGCATGGACACTGCTCTGCAAGCTTATCTGCAAGCTAATTAACTGGATCGCAGTGCTTAATGTACATATTAGGTTAACGCCAGCATCAGTGGTTAATTTAATCTGCTGACCATAAGAAAGACTTTTATGCAATCAAGAAATATTGAACATTACTAGGTTACTATTCAAAAGCAATTACCCAGTCAGCACAGAATTCTAATTGCATAAACGCTTCTTTTAAATTAAAGGTCAACTGATGGATAAACTTTGGCTGGACAACTCTGTATCTTGCCATTTTTTATTTGGCTAGATATACTTTGGGTGAGGACTCAAAATTCATGCAGAGGTCAGTGATTTTCAACTGCCCTCCAGATACATTTATCCAGTTAGGACTGAATTCTGTATACAGCGCCAAAAAATCAGCACTGATAAAAATTAGCACTAAGTGCTATTCTATAATAGGTGCTTAGAATTAGGCATGATTTATAGGATAGCGTTTGATACCGGGATCCGCACCCACTATTGGGCATGAGGATTTACACCAACTAAAACCTGGTGTAAATTCTCACATCTAAATTACACATGGATCTCCCTTATTCAGTAAAACTGTGCACAAATTCCAGAAATGTCCCTGGTCCACCCATGCCCATCCTATAGCCGCACAGCCTTTTTGAATCCATGTGTAAACTTTACATGCAGATCTGTGCTAATTTAAGTTAATGACAATAAGCATCGATAACTGATTATATATCGCCCATTCCCTATCCGTATTAGTGCCCAATTTTTGGCACTAATTGGCTCATTTATAATTCAATTGCGTGCACAAATTAGGTGCACAACCATATTTGAGCATACAATTTTGAGAACCATATATAGAATTAAGGTGTTAGTGGGACCACATAAATAGCAATCCTAAATTTAGTAGTTAAGTTTGAGTCTGCCTACTCAGTGGTCTTGCCTTAAAGGATAAGGCTGATACACACCTCACATATAGATAAGATTTTAAATCATCCATTTATCTTTTTACCGTGGCCATAGGTTTAAATATTGTCTCCTAGAGGTTTAGCTGAAAAGAGAAGCTTTGCCTTGTCAGATGATACCTACAAAATGAAGCTTTGGAGGGTCTGATCCATTGTAGAGCTATGAACAATATAAAATCCTAAGTAATGTATTGTTTCTCTGAGCCAAGTTGTATATTATGTAGATTAATTTAGCACATATGTGAAATCAGCATACCACCTTTGGCAACTGACTAACACATCACTGACAGACTATGTAACTGCAATTATCAGCCGGATATATAGATAATTAAAGGGCCCTAGCTAAGAAGAGAGAATATATAAACTAAGCATTAAACACTAAGATATAAATTTTCAGACTTTGAATTTCCCTATTGTGAGGGACTCCACCCCCCCCCCCCCGCTATCTTATCTACAATGGAGTTCTACTCCTTTCCAACACTTGCCTCCTCTGTCTGCGTCTTGATGTCCTAGATTGCAAGCCCACCTAGATAGTTCTTCTTGAGGCGGGATAGAAAGTACTAATAAAACTTGGAAACTAGGCTCTACCCAGTCTAAGGAGTTACATGGATGGATCAACTAAACCTGCATACGTGAATTTTCACAGGCAAAAAGTGCTCCCACAGTGTGTGTACTTTAATGACATCAAAGACAAGCATCTCTGACAACTTCAGCTCTATCCTAGTGGCTAGGTGTGTCCTGAGGACCAGATTGAGAACCCCTGCACTACTGATATGTTGGAGGGGAGCATCCTTTCAAGGTTCTACCTCTGTGGAATTTTTTCTGTCACACTCAGTCCTCAAGCAGTACTATAGTTGCTTCCAAAAAAAATCAACAATGATTTTTTTTCTATGCACTTGCTGATGTTACTAGATCTACAACACAAATCTACAATTAAATGGGCTAGATGAATGAAAAGAATTTTAATCCTTAGGCCTTTGCTTCCTCCTCATCAATATCAACATGGTTTTCAGGCATCTCATCAGTTAGGATCCCTGTAGCTTCTCCATGGATGAATAGCCTAGTGGTTAGTGCAGCAGACTTAATCCTGGGGAACTGGGTTCCATTCCCACTGCTGCTCCTTGTAACTCTGGGCAAGTCACTTAACCTTCCTTTGCCCCAAGTATAAATAAGTACTTGTGTATACGTAAACCACTATGAATGTAGTTTGCAAGAACCACAGAAAAGCAATATATCAAGTCCCATTCCCATATTAGTGGCCAGTCTCAGATGACCAGTCCTTTCCTCTCCACACACTTTCCTGTCTTGGGGTTCCTCTAGCTTCTTGCTGATTTATTGGAAACAGACCCCATGGGAACATGAACCAACTTTCACTAAACCAAATCATCCCAGGCTTCAAAACCATCTTCCTGGAGCCCAGGCATTGTCCTTGGGGGAAAGGATGTCAAAGACCCTTTCTTTGTTGGAAAATATACAAAGCAGATCGTTGATGGATAAAATGATAAAAACGATCTGCTTTGTATATTTTCCATCTTGGAGTTTGCAGATCGTTTGCCCCTTTGTTTCCAAAGACCCTTTCTTTGCAAGATGTTTTATACTCACAATTAGATACCTTCCGCTCGGGCAGTTTACATTTAAATTAAGTTTCTTTCTGTGTGGGAAACATAAGTGAAACTACAGGATGTAACCCACAAAGTTCAGGCTCTTTTTCCATTCTGGTCTGATGGGTGGGTTTGTTATCTAACGAACTGTAGACTCTGGATTAAACTCAATAGTAATGTTGGCAGGAGATGTGGAACCATTGTTCCCTCAGATCATGAAACATCTTTAAACTTACAGTTCAATATACTTGTGAGAGGTCTAACCACCCAGAAAGTGTCCCTATGCTTTTGACAATGCAGTCAACCAACTTCAGTCAATAGTGAAAGTTGATGGAGAAGAACCAAACGAGAAGCAATGGCACAGATGTGGTGGTATTTTAGTGACCAGAACTTTGCAAGTAAAATATGTGCAAATGACAAGAACACAATGCACGGTTACACACCTTGGATGTCAGCATGTTTTGGGGTGGAGTTTGGGTACAGAAACAAGTGAAGTCATGATTTACATCTGATGATTATAAAATACGTGTGTATGCAGGTACATTACGTAGAAACATTCAAGCTGGCAGAAATTTTGCATCTTCTTCTTAGCCACAATTTCTGAGGGTTTGGTGGCTTAACTTTATAAAAACATGTGGTGTCTAATTGGTCTTCACACATAGGCAACCTATTTCAAGTTTATTTTATAAAAATACCCTCAAACATTTACTTTAGGCCTGCTACTTGGCAGGCCAAAACTAAACATATAGGGCCCGATATTCACCCATTCACTATCAGTGTTTTGCTGACTGTTGCTGATGTTATACCTGTAAATTCATTATCGGACCATGTTTGGGCTCCAGCATTGAATTTCTGGGTATATGGAGCTGGTGAATACATAGCTGGCTAAATGTGGTATTCAGCACTTAACTGACTATGAAGAACACCTTCACTAAAAATTAAAGTAAGAGACCATCAGAACACATGAGTTTTTTAATCACATATGTATGATCTGGACTGAGAGCTCCTGATTTCAGTCATTAGTCCAATGAGCATAAAAATGTATTAGCCTATTTTGTAAATTCATGTGCTTGAACCATTAGTGATAGAAATCCCATCCGAATACGGCCAAATGTGAGTGCAAAAATTCTTAATAGACAATATGTCCTTTAAGGCAAGACCACTGAATAGGCAGACCCAAACTTAACTGTTTAAATAGACAATGTCTGATCTCCCTGATAAATTCAAAGAGACAATGTCTGATCTCCCTGATATTGAGAGCTATTTAACCAGCCAGAATGGCTGCTGACCAGTTAAATAGCACTTAACCGGCTATCTGCTGAAATTCAGTGGGGATAACTGGATATCCCGGCTGAATATCCCTGGTTAGTGGCTATCCAGTTATATCACACAATATAACCAGCTATCTGCTAGTTTTTAAAATGAGTTTAGCGGCTATCTTTGGCCGGTTTCAAGATAACCAACTAAGTCTGACTTAGCTGGTTCTCTTGAAACTGGCCAAAAATACACCAGATATTCAATGCCAGACAGCAGAAATGGCCTGACATTGAAAATCCAGGCTCAGCGCTGACTGCGAGAGTTAGCTGGTCTAACTTCCATGGTCTGAAAAGCAAACTAAAAGTCTCAAACATCCATCTATTCAAACCAAAACAACAAAACTCCTGAAAATAATTTTTTCAATACTGAAATGTGGTAACAGGAACACGGTATTAACTCATTCCACTACAGTTGTAAAATGACTAATAATGCACTACTATTTCTCATGCCTGACTCAGCACCAAGTTTAGGAATTCATTCTTCAGGGACACAGAGAGAGTGTGTGTGTGAGAGAGAGAGAAAGAGTGTGAGAGAGAAAGAGTGTGATAGACAGAGTGCGTATGTTTTAGAGAGAGTGTGTATGTGAGAGAGAGTGTGTGTGTTTGATAGAGAAAGTTTGTGTGAGAGATAGAGTGCGTGTGTGAGAGAGAGAATGAGTGAGAGAGAGTGAGTGTGTGAGAGAGAGAGAGAGAGAGAGACCCCTATTTTTCAGTTGATAGAATCTTGAGAAACTATATCAGAACATGACTGCAGCCTGTCGACATCGTTTCAATAGTTGTAAACCCTGCCAGCTGTATCGGGACGTCAGCGGCGAGTTGTCTTGCGAGATCAGAACTTGCCGATGTTTTTTGAGTGGCACAGTATTCAGAACGTCAACGGATAGTTGTGGCATGAGTTGCTGCCTCGCGGCCATTCTCAGTTTGACTTAGTGCTCGTTATCATGTACGGGCTCCGAGTTCCATGACCCCCTCCTTCCCTCCCTCCCTCTCCTCCCCTCCGAGTTCCAGGCCCCCCCTTCCATCCACTTTCCATGCTCCCCTCCCTCCCTCCCTCTCTCCCTCTCTCCCTCTCCTCCCCTCCAAATTCTAGGGCCCCCCCTTCCCTCCGAGTTCCATGCCCCTCCCTCCCCTCCCCTATGAGTTCCATGACTCCCTGTCTTCGGAGTTCCAGACCCCCGCACTTCCCTCCCTCTTTTTCTCTCAGTGGCAACCCGACCTGCGTTGGCCGCCCTCTTCTCACAGTCCTGCGCCTGCCCTCACCTTCCTGCATTCTGGCTGTAATTTAAAAGTTGTTACCTTGTGGTCCAGCAGCAGCAGTGTAAGTCGAGCAGGCATGGCGCTTCAGCCTGCCTTCCCTTCTGTCTCAGCTGTGCCTCTGGTCCTGCCCTCATTTCCTGTTTCCGGAAGGGCAGGATCAGAGGCACAGCTGAGACAGAAGGGAAGGCAGGCAGAAGCGCCGTGCCTGCTCTACTTTCACTGCTGCCGGCTTACACCAAGGTAAGAACTTCACAGGAAGGTGAGGGGCAGTCGCAGGACTGTGAGAAGAGGGCAGCCAACGCAGGTCGGGCTGCCACTGAGAGAGAGAGAGGGAGGGAGGCACAGGGGTCTGGAACTCTGAAGACAGGGCAGCATGGAACTTGCAGGGGAGGGAGGGGGCGGGCCTGGAACTCGGAGGGAGAGGGGGAGCCTGGAATTCAGAGGACAGAATTCGCATTCCCACAGAATAACAAATGTCCCAAATTTTGCTCCAGCTGGCCCAGTCAGAGAAGAATACTGGCAGATGCATTTGCAATCCCATAGACAAACACTCTGTTTTACTCATTCCCTCCAATACCTCTCATACCAGGGACACTACAAAAGGTTATTCAAGACAAGTCAGCTCTAATTCTAATAGCACCATACTGGCCAAGGCAGCCTTGATTCCCAGTACTCAAAACATTGACTCTTCTTCCTCCACAAAGGCTTCCTCAACTTCTAGATTTGCTCACTCAAAACAAAGGTTTCTGTTTCATCCAAATCTACAGAAACTACATCTAATAGCTTGGTATATCCAACCACATCATTAATTCTTCAATGTTTTTTCAACCAGTCCTTAATATTTTATTAGCTTCCAGGGAAGAATCAACTAGACATCCATATTCTGCCAAATAGACCCGATTTATTTCATGGTGCAAACCACATATCTAAATCTCATTTTTTGTTCTTTTTCTACACTATTAGATTACTTTCTTCATCTTTCTGATTGCGGCCTAGCATGTTCTTCACTTAAAGTACATGTAGCAGCTATTTCAGTTTTTTATAATCATATTAATGACACCACATGATGGAAGGTGTGGACTGAAATACCTGTGGATAGCAAGGCAGATTGAAAATTTCTTCTTGACATAGTATCCATACATTTCAAGTCTTTAGGTGGTGGATGATTTGTTATATCCTTTTGAGTTCTATTTTGACACTTCGCTGACTTAACAACTAGTGATGCATGAGGGAGTTATAATTTGCCATGTCCTAGAACCTCCTGGACTTTATATTTATTTTCTAATGCTCTTTCAGTAGATCTAATATAGTAAGGGATTGACCAAAGTACCTTATGGTGGTCTTGCAGCACTTGGGCAACAGGGAGAGCAACATATTCTTTTGTAAGATTTAAATATTTAGTAACGGATCTTTTGTCATCAGATTGAATATTTTGAGTAGATGGTTAAATATTCAAAGTTTTAGTTAGTTTCAATAAAAACTTTGAATAAGTAGAGTCTTGCTTAGAAGATAATTGAGCAGAAGTACTAGGTAATTGTTCTTCAGGATGTGTAGGTTATATAGAATGAACTAAAGAACCTGGAGATGGAACTGGTGAGCTTACAATAAAATCATCATTTCTAGAATGTGAAGAATAATAGACCCTGAATCTTATCTATGTGAGGATTTATGGAAAGAAGATAATTTAGATGATGGTAAAGGAAATGTAATCATTAACTGAGATTTTACAGCTGTGGAGTTATAATTTTTATTAGATTCCTGATTCTGTAAAAAAAAACATGAGCAACTATAATAAATTGCTTTGCATGTGAGATGAAGATGATTGTGATTTAGATTTTGTGCTCCAGTGAGTTTTATAGGAAGCACAAGAGGGAGACTCTTTGGAAGTTGAGGCTCGGTGTCGAGAGCTTTTATGCTGTCAATGCTGAGAGTGAGATTGACATAGCTTGCATGGTGGAGTGGTAGATGTTGAAGAAGATGTTAAATGAGATCTACATTGATGAGTGGGTGGAGTCTCAGATGATGACGTTGAGTTATGTCGATATCGATGTTTAGGCATAGGCATCGACGGAGGTGACAAGGGTGCTCTAGATGTGACATCTGATTGTTGGCATCGAAATGTCGAGGTGGAAGCGTCAACATCAGGCTGATGAGCTGTAAACCCTGTGTTAGAGATTTGATCTTCGAGTATGATGCTCTATCCTGCTTATAATCGAACGAAAAAAACGCTCATGTTCCGACCTAAATCGGGAGATGGATGTTTATCTCACAAAAACGAATAACACGGTATAATGGAAAGTCGAACTTGGACGTTTTCAACTGCACTCCATCGCGGAAGCGTACAAAGTTGATGGGGGCGTGTCAGAGGCATGGTGAAGGCGGGACTGGGGCATGGTTAGCACCCGAACAGAGATGGGCGCCTTTCGCCGATAATGGAAACAAAGTATGCGTTTGTAGCTAGAATTTAGGGCACTTTTCCTGGACCCTGTTTTTTCACGAATAAGGCCCCAAAAAGTGCCCTAAATGACCAGATTACCCCCAGAGGGAATCGGGGATGACCTCCCTGACTCCCCAGTGGTCACTAACCCCCTCCCACCACAAAAAAAATGATGTTTCACAACTTTTATTTTCACCCTCAAATGTCATACCCACCTCCTGGCAGCAGTATGCAGGTCCTTGGAGCAGTTGTTAGGGGGTGCAGTGGACTTCAGGCAGGTGGACCCAGGCCCATCCCCCCTCTACCTGTTACAATTGTGCTGCTTAATGCTTAGTCGTCCAACCCCCCCCCAAACCCACTGTACCCACATGTAGGTGCCCCCCTTCACCCCTTAGGGCTATAGTAATGGTGTAGACTTGTGGGCAGTGGGTTTTGAGGGGGATTTGGGGGGCTCAACACACAAGGGAAAGGTGCTATGCACCTGGGAGCTCTTTTACCTTTTTTTTTTGTTTTTGTAAAAGTGCCCCCTAGGGTGCCCGGTTGTTGTCCTGGCATGTGAGGGGGACCAGTACACTACGAATCCTGGCCCCTCCCACGAACAAATGCCTTGGATTTATTCGTTTTTGAGCCGGGCGCTTTCATTTTCCATTATCGCTGAAAAACAAAAATGCCCAGCTCACATATTGTCGAATAAAAACATGGACGTCTATTTTTTTCGAAAATACGGTTTCGGTCCGCCCCTTCACGGACCCGTTCTCGGAGATAAACGCCCATGGAGACAGACGTTTTCGTTCGATGATGCCCCTCCACGTCACTTGTAGAGACCTGATCCCTGGGCACTGAGGCAAGGGGGAGAGCAGGAATTGAATTCACCTGATCCACGGGCACTGCAACAAGTGGAAGAGCAGGGATTGACTGTTCCAAATTCAAAGTTCAAGTAGAAGGCAAAGCAGAACATTTAGAAGTTGAGCTTATAGTTGATGTCCCCGAATGGGAAGTGCAAAGGTATTCTTTAAGTTTAAGAGCTCTTATTTCAAGCATCTTTTGTGACATACCTTTGCAGCTAAAGAAATTAAATGTGTCATGTTGTTGTCCTAAGCAACGTAAACATCGAATATAAGAGTCAGTAATAGATCATTTACGTGTACAAGTGGAACAATATTTGAAGCTTGTTTTTTGGGTAGATATATTACATAAAATTGCCACTAAATTAAATTCCTGAATGTTGATGAGTGACTGATGGGAGAAATAAATGTAACTCGGGTAGTTCCATAACTGTGTACAAAATAAACTGAGGTTGACGTGATGCTCCACAGTATATATAGTGCACACTAGGGTGGGAATTTTCTGAGCATGCTCCGTTTGAAATTTCAGAGCTTATGCTATTGGAGTACCGGGTCGGTCACATCAACATGGAACAGACTGTAGGGCAGGGAAACCGGCAATATTTAAAAAAAGAGACTAACTGTTGCTGGGGACCCTAATCGAATACCCTAGGCATAAGCTTCAGAAAAAAAGCCAGGTTTTTAATTCATTTTTGAACTTTTTAAAAGAGAGATTGCCATGGAGAGAGATGGAAGCTCATTCCAGATAAACAATATTACAATAGTTGAGACATGTCATAAAGAAGAATCAGTTTATAGAAAGGTATCATGATTAAAGCAATGTCGGGATGACCCAGAGTCTATGAAAACAAAAAAGCTAACTTTAGTCAATGGAAAATTTGAGGAGAACATGTAAAGCAGAATTGAAAATAATGCCTAAATACCAAAAATGTGTTATTGGAGTGATTATGTTCCAAAGAGATTAACAGGAGAAGAAGGTGCGGGAAGAGACCCTGGAAAACCAGC
Source organism: Microcaecilia unicolor (assembly GCF_901765095.1). NCBI lineage: Eukaryota > Metazoa > Chordata > Amphibia > Gymnophiona > Siphonopidae > Microcaecilia > Microcaecilia unicolor. The sequence continues at coordinate 56,933,956 of NC_044040.1, forward strand.
AAATTACATTTTTTTTTCTTTATTTAGCATGAGTTTGTGATTGGATAGCCAAGTGGATACTAGCTCAAGGCACTGTTGAAGAGGCACAATTGATGGGGCATACTGGGTCAGACCAATGGTCCATCTAGCCCAGTATCCTGCTTCCAGCAGTAGCCAATTCAGGTCACAAGTATCTGGCAGAAACCCAATTAGTAGCAACATTCCATGCTACTGATTCCAGAGCAAGCAATGGATTCCCTCAATGTCCATCTCAATAAAAATCTATGGACTTTTCCTCATGAAACTTGTCCAAAGATATTGTAGAATTGGAAAAGGTGCAGCGAAGGGCGACTAAAATGATAGCGGGGATGGGACGGCTTCCCTATGAAGAAAGACTAAGGAGGCTAGGACTTTTCAGCTTGGAGAAGAGACGGCTGAGAGGAGACATGATAGAGATATATAAAATAATGAGTGGAGTGGAACAGGTGGATGTGAAGCATCTGTTCACGCTTTCCAAAAATACTAGGACTAGGGGGCATGCGATGAAGCTACAGTGTAGTAAATTTAAAACAAATCGGAGAAAAAAATTTCTTCACCCAACGCATAATTAAACTCTGGAATTCGTTGCCGGAGAACGCGGTGAAGGTGGTAGCTTGGCAAAGTTTAAAAAGTGGTTAGACGGTTTCCTAAAGGACAAATCCATAAACCACTACTAAATGGACCTGGGAAAAATCCACAATTCCAGGAATAACATGTATAGAATGTTTGTACGTTTGGGAAGCTCGCCAGGTGCCCTTGGCCTGGATTGGCCGCTGTCGTGGACAGGATGCTGGGCTCGATGGACCCTTGGTCTTTTCCCAGTGTGGCATTACTTATATACTTTTTTTAAAGCCAGATACACTAACTGCTGTTATCACACCCTTCAACTATTCTTTGAATGAAAAAATGATTCCTCCTATTTCTTTTAAAGTCATTCCATGTTATTTCATTGAGTGTCCCCTGGTCTTTGTACTTTTTGAAAGAATGAAAAATCGATTCACTTTTACCCATTCTATACCACTCAGAATACTGTAGACCTCAAGTATTCTATAAAGGAAAGTAGGTATCTGCTTTCCTTGTAGAATAGGCTCCTATGTGTAGTAATTTTGGCACTTACCCCAAATTCTATAATAGATGCCCAAATTTGGTTGCCCAAATTGCACATGATCCTGAGATCTGTGTGCAAATAAATAAATGTGTCGTAACAACCAATAATTGGGTGTTAACGATCACTATTAATATTTGTTGGGTTTCATTTGTATTTCTACACAGATATGGCTGCACATGATTCTATAAAGATCTGCACCAAAATCCTCTTGCGTGCAACCAAAAAAGGGACATGTCTATAGGAGGAGCATTGGCAAGTCAAGGGGTTTCCAAAGAATTACACGCAGTGTTATAGACTATGGAGGCTATGTACCCAAGCTGGTGCCAGGATGTAGACCAGGTTTCTGTTGGTGTAAGTCCTCACACTCAAAGTTGGGTGCCAAAATATGAACTAAACACTATTCTATTAAGAGGGCTCAGCCAGAGCATCCTTTATGAATATAGCTGAAGGCAATTTTTTTCCTGGCATCTAGTTTTCAGCACCATTTAGTGAATCTGGCCCAGTAGGGCTAATTTTATGACCTAGTTTTTTCCAAAACAACTGAGTGTGTTTTGGAGAATTTTGTATTTTTCTATTTTACAACGAGCCTAGTAGTGGAAGAAGTTTGTGTTCCTTCCACCGAAGTGATGCCAGAATGTATATATCATGCTACCTTATTGTGTCTTTCTGTATGTGGTCTGCTCACATCAGTATGTCTCAGCCAAACATGAGATAGGAAAACATTTATTGATGTAGAGGTTAAAAGAGGGTTGTGTGCCTCTCTTATCCGTGCTCCTGTTTGAAGGCCTTCTGCTTGCTTTTATCTTTACATCATACAAGGGTAATAAAAAAGACCATAAAATTCACAGCTTCCCCTGTGCCAAATTACTTTACTGTGTCCGTTTCCACATTCAGTTCTAACTCCTCTTACTGACTTACAAATGCATTCACTCTGCAGCTCCTCAGTACCTCTCCACTCTCATCTCTCCCTACACTCCTCCCCGGACCTCCACTCACTGGGCAAATCTCTCTTATCTGCACCCTTCTCCTCCACCGCTAACTTCAGACTCCGTTCCTTCTATCTTGCTGCAACGTATGCCTGGAATATACTTCCTGAGCTGGTACGCCAAGCTCATCTCTGGCCATCTTCAAATCTAAGCTAAAAACCCACCTCTTCAATGCTGCTTTAACTCCTAAACATAAACCTAACCCTTCAACTGCCCCCTATCCCTGATATGTCCTATCTAATTTGCCCACTGGCTCTGTTCTCTCTAAGCCGAGCAGGAGTGTTTTCAATCACTAGGGACAGACAGGTTCCCTAGAGTCTTGCAGAGCTTACCTGTTTCTCACTATTGGAAATGAGATAGGGAAACAGCACCCCCCACTGGCAGGTCTGTAGGTGGAGGACTTTCACTCAGCTACTGGGAGCAGTAGCTACTGGTTCTAATTTAACGCTTGTTATTTTTTGTACTAGCAAGCATCCAGTATGTGTGATGTAGTTTATTGTGAAGAAATGAGAGAAAAGGACAAATGTGAAATGTAATGTTCCACAGATACAACCAAGAGAAGTTACTTAATACACCATAGCTAAAGGATGTTGCTATCAATCAGTGTTGGATATTTTTAACCATAAACAAATTAAACAGTTATTTCTAAATAACATATTTATGACTACAGGTTTCTACAGCTTGATACACTGTCACCCTTGAGAAACTCCACATACAGAATTAAATTAATCACCTCTCGCCAACTGTTATCATGTTATCATTATCATCACAAGGGTGGCAGTCTAATCTAGTAAGTAGAACACAGAGCAGTAAATCTGAAGAACCAAGTTTGATTCTTATATTTAGCATTCACTATATGACCTTGGGACAGTTATTTAGGGCAAGATTTATGGGGCAAATATCTTGTACCCTAGTGAGCACTGTGCATGCATAATGAATTTTAAATCTATGCCAAATTTAGGTGCCCTTTTCATAACATGCATTAAAATCTGGGGTTAACATGTTTAACACAGGAGTTTCCTGTGCTTCAAGGCCAGATCTAATGTAGCAGTATTCAGGGCTTTTTAAATATATTGTTTTACAATTTTCTTTTAGAGTGCAGGATGCAAAAAATTAACTTTGTTGAGTTTGTTTAAGATACGTGTTCCACTGATAGATTATTAAATTGGACAGTGTTTTGTGTTTGAATGAAATACACAAAAAAGTATGCTTGAATTGAAAATTATTTAAAATATATACATATAAATGTAAAATTAGTATGAACACTTAAATATTATTTTGACACATATTGGAATGATTCTGGAACTGGTTCAGCATAGACATTTTAGAGTCTAGCTTTGATGGTTTGTGAGGTATTTTTCCTTCTTTAATGTGGTCATTCATTCAATTTAACTGTATGCCACAGATCTAGTGTTAGCATTGTGATGTTTGTCAGACCCTAGCAGGAGGAGCTCCCTGAAACTGGAGGGAAATGTAAGAAACCTGAGTTTTGGGAAGTGAAAGTCTTCTTCCCTTAAATGCATGGCAACCAAGTGAATGAATCAAAGGAAAATGGAGGGGTTGGAGTGAGGAGATGACCTACACTGGGAAAGGAGTTGCCTCAAAGGTTAATCACTTAATCTGTAGGATCTCCTTACCCCATAACCAACCTGGTTGTATAAGGAGACATGGCTGCTCAAATGAGAAAAAGAGAGACAGACAGACAGAGAAGTCTGTCTTATACCCAGAGGAGGAAAGATGTGGAGCCAGAAGGGGGGGATTACTGCAAGATGTTGTATAGAAAGAGAAATAAATTGGAGCATTGTCCAAGAAGGTACTCATGGGTTCCCTTGTTTGAGAATTGAGATCCAGAATTTTTCCTAGTTGGGAGAGGTGAACTAAGAATGGTGGAAAAGTGAGTCTTTATTTTTGGTTTTATGCCTCTCAGTTTTATTCACTTGGAGAATGCTTGACAAACAGGTGACTGAGTGGACTCAGAGTCTGGGAATGTTCTGGAAAAAAACAGAATGGCATTTAAGGCACTGCTGAATTGTTGTTTGAAGAAATGAGATGATGTGTTATGATTAAGAAAATGGCAGCCGGTTCTGTGGGATATAAGATGTAATTCAATGTTGAAATGAAGGAAAGGAGAAATACATTGTTCTGAAAGGTATTAAATGCAGTTATTACAGATGAAACCAATTATGTTGAATAAAATGATTGATGTTACTAAGGTTTGTTCTTTGACTCCTGGGGGAAAGGAAATATAGAAGATTCAACCCTTGAGGACAAGGGAAGATGATTCCCTGTGATGGAACCAGGGAAATCATCTTATCTTTACTGGGGGAAGAATGTAATCCCCTGGTGAACTGAGTGTGTGAATTTACCCAGGGGATCACTAGACCTGGTTGGTAGAACTCTTCAGATTCACTGGGGGGGGGGGGGGGGGGGGGGAGAACAGCATAAGTGGGAGGATGAAGAACCCAGCCCAGAGGGATATATTGGGAGAATAAGTGACAAGAGATGTCATAGTTGGGGTGGAGTTTAGTTGTGGTTAATAAAAGCAGTAACTGTGAGAAGAGCTCCAAGTGGGTAGAAAGGGTTAACTCCCACCCTCCCCGGGAGCAGAACAGGAAGAGTCTGTTCATTGTCAGAGGCAGCAGCTTGAATAAGTGCACTTCTGGATGTGAAGGACAAACAGGGAGGTCTGATCCTGAGTGACTCTGGTGGCTGGGTAAAAGCCCGGCAGGACTGCTTGCTGCAGAAGGAATGGGAAGCCACAGCCTTGGATTGTTCTGCCAGAAAGGATGGGTATTGGAGGATTGTAAATATGTTAATACCCTAGGATTTAATTCAGTAGTTAGAACTTTACACCAAAAATCTTGGATTGGCATAAAAAGCTCTTTCTGCAAAGTGAACTGTTTGTTAAATAAAAGTATGATGTTTGGATATCTGCACAGCATTCCAGTAAATTTGTATTTTGCATTTAACATAAATCCTGGAGAGTTTCATTGGAGTGCAAGTGAAGTCAGTTTACTCATAGACTGGTAAAAAAAAATAATTGATTCAGTTTCTCTGACTCATCAACATTGAATACCATTTCTGGCACCGGTATCTCTCCCACATCTGTTTTCTAGTTTTGTTGTCTGGTCATTTTATTTTTCTTATTGTGTTGGTCCCAGTCTCTGGCTTCTGCTTTCCTCTTTCTTCTCTTAACTGTTTTGCCAAAGTCATCTTGTCCATTTGCCACTTCTTTTCTCTTCATGTCCACCATCTATCTTCTCTCTGCGTCCCTATCTATCTGACCCAGAATCATCACTGTCTTCCCACCATGTTGAACATCTCCCTATTCTTGCCCTGTTCAGCATAAGCCTTCTGTGTCCCTATGCACCTCGCCACCTGACAAAATATGCCAGCATCTATTCCTCTCTATTCCCTCCCTCTGACCCCCCCCCCCCCCAGCAGTCAATCAAGTGTTTCTCTCTCTCTCTTCCCTCATTCCTTTTCTATCTCCCCTTTGCAGGACCAGTACCTCTCCCTCTTTGTTCTTTTCCCGCAGGTCCCGGCACCTCTCTCCTTTCTTGTCCTTCCTATATCCCAAGTCTAGCACCTCTTTCTCTCTATGTGGCCCCTCTTTTCCTCACCCCTTCATTTGATCTCTTCCTATCCTACCTGACATCCCTCTCCAGCACCTCTCTTCCTCCTTGTCCCCCGATGCAGCACCTCTGTCCCTCCTTGTCCCTCCTCTGATGCAGCACCTCTCTCCTTCCTTGCCTCCCATGTAGCACCTGTCTCCCTCCTAAATAGGCACTTGAACATGTGCTTACACTAGGTAACCCTTTATAAAATTAGCCTCATGCTGTTTACTCTTCTAATGTAATGCATTAGAGAATGCATCTTTTTTTTTACTCTTTTAAAAGTAGGAAAGCCACAAAATCTCACAGTTACTTTAGCTCGAGGGCAAACTTTAGCCAAGCTAATCTACCAGTTACCTCGTCTTACTCTAATGACTTTGTCTGATGTCACAAATCACAATATACTAACACAGCTCATATCTTTTAGCAACCTGATGGTGGTCTTGTTTGAATATTAGAATGATTCATTTCTTGCTTATTATTCATGACAAGCTGTAGTATCTAACCAATTCTGAGTCATGTCTAATAATATCTCAATCCAGTTGTAGGTCTCATTAAGGCAGAACTGTCATGCAACTGTGAATGTTCAGTAAGTTTAGAAATACTGTACATGGGAGGATGTAGGAAAATCTTAACTTTCTAATATTGGTTCAAAGCAGCATTTTGCCCTAGTGCATTTATTATTTATAATTTTGTTGTTTATTAGAATGTATTTACTGCCTTTTTGAAAAAAACAACTCATCCAAAGTGGTATACAGCAAGCTAAATATAGGCAATAGACAATTACAAGAGTAAACATATTCAAATAACAATACACACTGGGCCAGATTCAGTAAATGATACTAAAAGTTAGGCACTGGGAAATATCTACACTAAGTGCTAATCTATAAAGGGCATTCTGGGCAGAGCGTACTTTATAGACTAGTGCCTAGAGCAGATTCCTGCACCCAACTTTTGGTACGAGGACTTAAGCCAACTGAAACCTGGTGTTAATCCTGGCATGTAAATATGGCATGTAAGCCTGGTATTCTATAATGCTGTGCCTAAATATCTGGAATGCCGCTGACCCTCCTATGCCTCTCCCTTTTGAGTTGTGTGTGTGAGATATCCTATTTACAAAGGTGCCTTAGAGTTTTTAACATGCGCTAAAAATTAGTATGCGCTAACCGTGTAGACACCCATAGGAATATTATGGGCGTCTACATGGTTAGCGAATGCTAATGCTTAGCGTGCGCTAAAAACGCTAACACACCTCTAGCATAGCTTAGTAAAGAAGGCCCTTTTGGGTACACAGTGTTGTACAATAGCACATGGACGGATACTATGTTGTGCTATGCTATCAGAGACTTATTACTAGCCAACTCTCTTTTTTTACTAAAGCTTATCTCAAGTTATCTGATGCAGGACCCATGTTATTCCTATGTGCCCTGCTGCAGATAACTACTACTACTACTACTACTTGACATTTCTATAGCACTACTAGGTTTACGCAGCGCTGTACAGTTTAACAAAAAGGACAGTCCCTGCTCAAAGGAGCTTACAATCTAAAGGACAAAATGACAAGTTGGGGCAGTCTAGATTTCTTGAATAGTGGTTAGGTGCCAAAGGCGACATTGAAGAGATGGGCTTTGAGCAAGGATTTGAAGATAACTCGAGCTAAGCTTTAGTAAAAGACCCCCTTAATCAAGATTCAAGACAAGTTACATCTGTTAAATAAGACAATGATACAATCAACCAGAAATTAACACATGACTACAAAATACAGATAAGAGAAATCACAACCTTCCCAACCTAGAAAACAAGTCTTCAGAGCTTCTTAAAATAATAAATAAATACTCATTGAATGCAGCTCTGAAGGAAGATTATTCCAATGATGAACAGCTGAGAAGAAAAAATGAGTAAGAAAAAGTAGCTTTAAACTGTATACCTTTAGTTAATGGAAATTACAACTCCTGGAGCTTGTCCTGAATTTTAACAAACTTAGGAGGCCTTTTACTAAGGTGCGTTGAAAAATGGCCTGCGGTAGTGTAGACACGTGTTTTGGGTGCAAGCAGAATTATTTTTGAGCGCACCTACAAAAAAATGCCTTTAAAATTTTTGCTAAAAATGAACTTGCAGCAAAATGAAAATTGCCACGCATCCATATTGGGTCTGAGACCTTACTGCCAGCCATTGACCCAGCAGTAAGGTCTCACGTGGTAACCGGGCGGTAATGGTCTACGTGCATCAAATTCCACTTGACATGCATAGCTGCCGTGCGTCAGAAAATAAAAATATTTTTCAGACGTGCATATCGGACATGCGCCAAAGTTGAAATTATCGCACGGGCCATACGGTAACAGGGCGGTAATTTCAATTTGGCTTGCGTTGAGCGCACATAGGCGCCTATGCGACTTAGTAAAACAGCCACTTACTAATTGAGATCCACCTTCAGAGCCAGTACCAACTAAAAACTTGAATACAAAACAAAGTATTTTTTAAAATAATTCGAGCCTGTACAGGCAGTCAATATAAAACACTCAACAAAAGAGTTACATGATCCATTCGAGTTTTCTGAAATATTAGCCTAGCTGCTGAATTTTGGATCATTTGAATCCTAGAAAGTTGCCCAGAAGACAGTCAAATAGAGTGAGTTTCCGTAATCTAACAGTGACAAGATAATTAATTGCACAATAACCCTGAAGTGATCTTTTAAAAAATAACATCTTAATAATTGCAATTGTTTCAGTTTGAAATAGGCTTTTTTAATCAGGCCATTAATCTGTGACTCCATAGTCAGAGATGAATCCAGAACGAACTTTTTTGTTTGGCTTGCTACAACTGTAGGGTCATTTTACTAAGATGTGCTGAAAAATGGCCTGTGGTTATGTAGATGCGTGTTTTGGGCACGCGCAGAATCATTTTTCAGCGCACCTGCAAAAATAGCCTTTTTTATTTTTGACGAAAATGGACGTGTGGCAAAATAAAAATTGCAACGTGTCCATTTTGGGTCTGAGACCTTACCGCCAGTCATTGACCTAGTAAAACTGGGTATTCCCAGGAAATTAACAAACACAAAAATATCACAGCTTACTATGTAAACAACATACTTTTTAAATACAAGAAGTCTTTAGTAGTTTACAAAATATATTATAATGTGTTTCACATCTAATCTCATTGGGCAATGAGTTCCACCAATATACTGACTGATAAGAAAACAGTCCCGAAAATACAGTCTTATAAACAATCTTTCTAGGCACAGAATAATGCAAGGATAAATATCTATGAGAAGATAGGTCTAGGTATCTAGTAGATAAAAGAACAAGATTAGGTATATAGCCTCGGACACACCCATATAAAATATGAAAAATTAAGGTGCAAAGTTTAAAAATTATACATGGCTCAACAGGTAGTTTTGCCGGATCCTAGTCTTGGTTCTGAATAAACCAGGAGTAGAAAAGAACAGGGGGATTATAGTCTATTTTATTTAATATACTGCCTTTCCTGAAAACATAACAAGGCAGTTTATAAATTAAAAATCAGTTGGAAAAGAACTTGAAAATCCCATAGAACAGAAAAATAAGAAAAGCAGCAGTTGTAAAAACAACAAGTGCCAGAATTGTTATCCATTCATCCAGGGCAGAGCGGAGGTTTAAGACATCCAGCATTTGTATCACATACTGCAGCCTCTCCAAATGCAGGCTTAAATAAATGGGTTTTTAGTGCAGCCTTGAATTTTGGAAACGAGAGCTCAAGATGAAGAGTAGCTGGTAATGCATTCCATAAGGCAGGTTCTGTACAGTAAAAGGCTGACTGCCTTCTTGAGTCTAGTCTAACAGAGAACACAATGGGATATGTAAGTGAGCAACCATAAAAGTCTAGGGGGAGCATATGGGGCTATGGTGCAGAAGCAGAAACAAACAGGAGACAGTCTACTGCAGAAGCAGAACAGACAACCAAACAGCAGCAGCGACTCAAAGTAGGACAAACACAGCAAGAGTTTATCCAAAGGTCAACTTTAATGGAAACAGGACCCAACCTAGCAAGTTTTGTAAAAAAAACTTCATCAGGGTCATATAGCTTTCCTTAATACATTCACAGATTCAAACCATCTAATGCAATACCTGTGTTTAAAAGAAAAATGAGGTCCAATATCAAAAGTAAAAGAAGCTAGCTGGGCACCTAACTTTGACATCTAGTTACAGAACTGCCTTCTAGGTGTATAACTCATCAAGGACCTGATATTCATAAGGATTTAACCAGGCAAGATAGGCTCTTATCCAGTTAAATCACACTGGGCATCTCAGGAGGACTTCTGCTGAATTTCCCCTCTGGCCACCACAGTACTGTCCAGGCAGAGCCAGGGGCAGGGTTAGACTGGTCCCAGAGGTTATGCAGTACCTGAGTATTTGGTGCCAGTGCCAGCATAGCTAACCAGGTAAATAGGACTGCTTAAATATCAATTCTAACTTTACCTGGGGCAGCACTGAATACTGGCCATCCTCTCTTAACTGCCAAATATTGTCGCTGACCTGGATATTCAATGCTGGTGTCTGCACATGGACCGGCATTGAATATCGGGATCAGGGCTTTTTTGAGGGGGTACTTGGGGGTACTGAGTACCAGTACCTTTTCCATTGTCTGCTAAAATTGACCCATGGACCCCAAATTTTAATGAAAGAGCTCAGGCTCTACACACCAATTCTGCCTTCTCATAGATTCTGTGACTGGTTGCAGGGGGCCTGGCTATTGTGGGGTGGGTCCTTCAGTGATCACCCCACCCGTGAAGGGTGGCCTACCATTTGAGTACCAGCACCTTTTTTGCTAGAAAAAACATACTGATCGGGATTAACCTAAAAGTAAATGATATGAGATAGAAATCAAAATGATCCTTCTAGTCTGCTCAATTGATGTTCAACCATTTGGGGGCCTTGTTTACAAAGGCACACTAGTGTTTTTTTAGCCTGCGTTAACCATGTAGATGCCCATAATATTCCTATTGGTGTCTATACGGGCAGCACATGCTAATTTTTGGCTTGCACTAAAAACACTAGCACACCCTTATAAAGGGCCCTTGGTTTGTAATGGGAATGCATATGTGCATGTAGCATCTCTCCCTCCCTCATGTTTTTCACCTAAAATGTCAACCTTTTCCTTACAACTAAGACTTCTCCTAAATTCAGGAAGGTGGTTTAGAAATCTATGAAATAAATAAACACTGTCTTTCAAATCCATCTTATGAATGTTTAAATATCTTACATTGATGACCTCTCCACTCGTAAGACAATTAAGGCTTTCCTATCTTCAACTTTGCTTTTTATAAGTACAATAGCTGTGCAAAACCGTGAGCTCCTTACAATGTCTCATTCTAAAGTTTTATGAAAACCTCCAGAGTCACCAAAGTTAGTGAAGCTGTTATACAAAAAAAAAAAAAGTATATCCAGTCTCTCCATTCTTATTTAAGTTTGATTCCACAGCCTTCTTGGAAGCTTATCAACCAAGCCACCATCAACACTTTCAAACAGATTTTAACTAGGGTGGCCAGATGTCTGGATTTGAGCTGAACTGTCCTACTTTTCCACTTACTGCCCGGAAGCCTGGCTTCCTCATTCCTCTTTCCTGGGAAAATAAGTGCTTGCACTGCATATTTGTTACTATGGTCAGATCAGTGGCTTCGAGTTCCAGGCAGCACTCCCTTCCAGAACTTTGTCTGCTGCTATTGCTGCTACAGCTCCTGCCCTATTTCCCCTTCTTCAGCCTTCTTCCCATGTCCAGTGCCCAGAATCCAGGGCCAGCTTACCAATTAGGCAAACTAGTGGGGCAGCAGATTCTATGGTGTGGCAAAGAGCAACTAGAGTCAACACAAAACAATAGAACCTGACAGTCATAAAATTCAAAGAACCATCAGCACATATTTTTAATTGCAGGATGGTTGCTAATTTTCAAACAGCCAATTTACCTTGATAAAATGCTATTTACTTGGATAAAAGACTTCTAGAAATTGCCTTCATTTCTAGTAGTGTAGCCAGAAGTGAATTTCTGGGTGGGCCCATGCTTCCCCCCCCCCCCCCCCCCCCCAATCCCCACCCTCTAGCATTAACAATACCTTGGCTGGCAGGGATCTCCAAGCCCAGTCAGCTGAAGACATCTCCATGAATTGAGTATGCATGGGGGGTGGAGGCACTGGCAGGTGGAAGCACACCGCTGACTTCCCCTGTATTGACAAGACCCAGGGCTTCCGGCAGAGGACATTTTATCTGACTGGACTTGGGATCCTTTCCAGATACACTGAGGATGTGTAACCAAAGTGGATGGATCCCTGCCCACCCAGGCTCACCTGTGGCTGTGCCATTGCTCATTATATACACACATACAATTGCTTCTTATTTTCTTCATTCAGATCCTTTTTCCATTCTTTGAATGATGCTCTTTTGGTTCTAATAGCCTCTTTCACTTCACCTTTTAACCATGCTGGCTGACATTTGCTCTTCGTTCCAGCTTTGTTAATATGTGGAATACATCTGGTCTGGGCTTCCACGATGGTATTTTTAAACAATGTCCATGCATGATTTAAAGTCCTAACCTTTGGGGTCAACCATTCCAGCTTCTTTTTAACCATTTTCCTTTTTTTTGTCATAGTTGCTCTTTCAAAAATTAAATGCTGCTACAGTAGATTTCTTTTTTTTTTTTTAAGTTCTGCCTTTTGGTTAAGGTCTTCTTCACACATCATTTTTCTAGCACTGCCTCTTTCCAGAGAAAAAATAAGTTTGCAGGCCATTTCCTCCATTCCAACCTATAAATGCTGGTCATGAAAATAATGATAGAGGCACACTATACTTTACAAGAAGTTGTATATGTTTTTTGACTGTATTTGCCGTCATTGTTACAGTAACATTGTCGTTGACAAAATATCTTGTAACTGAAGTCTGTGAAGTTTTCTGGTCCTTTGGCTGGCTGGAATACTGGGCATTGGTTCTTTGCTTTTGCTGTCATCTTCCTCACTCACAGCTTTGAATACTTCTGGATGAAAGCGCTGTAAATGTCTTTTGAGATTGGAAGCTCCTGTACGAGCATTTTTATCACTGCTTGAATATGTGCTGATCTTGGCATCATAGCATTTGTCTTCATCTTGGTCCTGTGTCATATACCGACAGTTATGGTGAATTGCTCAAATACAGCTGACTTCATGGGAAGCTTCTTTGACATTATATATAGGAGCTTAGCCTAGAATGGGTGGCAGAGCTTGTGGTTGGGAGGCGGGGCTAGTGCTGGGCAGACATATACGGTCTGTGCTGGGGCTGGTGGTTGGGAGGCGGGACTAGTGCTGGGCAGACTTATACAGTCTGTGCCGGGACTGGTGGTTGGGTGGCGGGGATAGTGCTGGGCAGACTTATACGGTCTGTGCCAGAGCCGGTGGTGGGAGGCAGGGATAGTGCTGGGCAGACTTATACGGTCTGTGCCAGAGCTGGTGGTTTGGAGGCGGGGATAGGGCTGGCCAGACTTATACGGTCTGTGCACTGAAGAGGACAGTACAAATAAAAAAGTAGCACATATGAAATTATCTTCTTGGGCAGACTGGATGGACTGTGCAGGTCTTTTTCTGCCGTCATCTACTATGTTACTATGTTACTATGTTTAGTGACTTCACTCTAGATATCAGCTCAAATTTGATCATGGTATGATCACTGTTTCCCAGCAAATCCAACACCGATACCTCTCATACCATGCCCTGCATTCTACTAAGGATTAGATCTAAAATAGCTCCCCCTCTTGTTGGTTCTTGGACCAGTTGCTCAAGAAGCAGTCATTTATTACATCTAAGAAATATACCTCTCTAGTGCTCCCTGATGTATCATTTATCCAATCAATATAGAGATAATTGATATCGTCCATTATTATAATTTGCCCAAATTGCCAGTTTTCCTAATTTCTGTAAACATTTGTTCATCTGTCCAGTATACTCTTTCCCTTCACATATGGAATTTCTAACCACAAAGATTCCAGGCTGCTATCTGTTTCAAGTAGAATATTTATTTTATTTGACTCAATTCCCTCTTTAACATATAGTGCACCCCCCCCCCCCAATTTGATCCACTCTATCAATGTGATATAATTTGTACCCTGATAACACAGTGTCCCATTGATTGTCGTCCTTCTACCATGTCTCTGAGATACCTCTTAATTTAGTGCTATATACTATAACTCTTCCATCTTATATTTTTAGGCTTCTAGCATTTGTATATAGACACTTCAAATTGCGTTTTTTTCCTAACATCTACAAGCTGCTTTGAAATTGACAAGCATAATTTGCATCCTTTACTCTGTTCTCCCATTAAACATTCCTGGCTGTCTTTCAGATCCTGTTTCAATAGTATCCTTCAAGGATACTCCACACCAACTATGCACTCCTGGTAACTGTCAGAGTCCCCCCCCCCCCCCCCCCCCCCCCCCCCCCCCCCCCCCCCCCCATTTTAGTTTTAAAGCTGCTCTATTTCCTTTTTAAATGTTAGCGCCAGCAGCCTGGTTCCATCCTGGTTAAGGTGAAGCCCATCCTTTTGGAACAGGCTCCCCCTTCCCCAGCATGTTGTCCAGTTCCTAACAAATCTAAACCCCTCATCCTTGCACCATCTCAATTGTGCATTGAGACTGTGGAGCTCTGCCTTCCTATTGGGTCCTGCGCTTGGAACAGGGAGCATTAACGAAAATGCTACCCTGGAGGATCTGAATTTCAGTTTTCTACCTAAGAGCCTATATTTGGCTTCCAGAACCTCCCTTCTACATTTTCCTATATCATTTGTACCCACATGTACCAAAACAGCAGGATCCTCTCCAATACTATTTAAAATCTTATCTAGGTGACGTGTGAGGTACGCCACCTTCGCACTAGGTGGGCAGATGACCAGGCAATCCTCATGCCCACCAGTCACTCAGCTATCTACATGCCTAATAATCGAATCACCAACTACAACAGCTGTCCTAATTCTTTCCTCCTCGGCAGAATCTCCTGGAGACACATCCTCAATGCAAGAGGATATTGCATCCCCTGGTGGGCAGGTCCTGGCTACAGGATTACTTCCTACTTCACCGGGGTGATGCTCTCCTTCTTGAAGACCTCCCTTCTCCAAGGCAATTCTCTAAATTGACACCAAGATTTAGGTGCCCCAATGCCATGCATTAGCACCAATTTTTAATGGCATTTTGACACTAAGATTCTCTTATAGATACTGATGTCAGTGGGGCATTGGTGTACCTAATGTTAGACACCAACAGTTGTTATCCCTTATTAGGTATGTGTCCTTTTTGGAGTAAAAATTATTCATAATCTTGGAAAGATTCACAACAATTCTGGTACTATTGTCACAAGCATGCCTCACTTGGTTTGTTTGAAATATTTATAAATGGTTATGGAACACTATACTACACTGAATTGATCAGAATAAGTGATCCAATCCAATATTGTTAAGTTCATCCTTGATCAATTTAAGTTCAATCTCAACACCTTTGAATGTTTTTTTTAATGTATTTTAAATGGTTTCATTATTTTTTATTGTTTGTGCACAAATACATCACAGTGCTTGCATATGAGAAATATATATGATTTTCAACACATATTTTTTGATATGCATGTTAATTTGATGTGTTTCAACTATATTTTAGATTTGATTTGTTAGCTGAAAGTATTTTAAGTTTTTTATTTCATCCAACAGTGTCTCATAATCCCCTGACGCAGCCGTTTGGTAAAACATGGCTACGTCTGCAGTTGTACAATCAAAGGATTACTACTGCCAACTCCAGACTTTGC
Source organism: Microcaecilia unicolor (assembly GCF_901765095.1). NCBI lineage: Eukaryota > Metazoa > Chordata > Amphibia > Gymnophiona > Siphonopidae > Microcaecilia > Microcaecilia unicolor. The sequence continues at coordinate 56,949,463 of NC_044040.1, forward strand.
GCCTTCTGCCTCGCTGCACTCTACGCCTGGAATAAACTTCCTGAGCCCCTACGTCTTGCCCCATCCTTGGCCACCTTTAAATCTAGACTGAAAGTCCACCTCTTTAACATTGCTTTTGACTCGTAACCACTTGTAACCACTCGCCTCCACCTACCCTCCTCTCCTCCTTCCTGTACACATTAATTGATTTGATTTGCTTACTTTATTTTTTGTCTATTAGATTGTAAGCTCTTTGAGCAGGGACTGTCTTTCTTCTATTTGTGCAGCGCTGCGTACGCCTTGTAGCGCTATAGAAATGCTAAATAGTAGTAGTAACAGTAATAGTAGTTTTATAAGTAGGTCTGGAGGAAAGGAGAAACAGGGGTGATATGATACAGGCGTTCAAATATCTGAAAGGTATTAATCCGCAAATGAACCTTTTCCGTAGATGGGAAGGCGGTAGAACTAGAGGGCACGATACGAGATTGAAGACAGGCAGACTCAAGAAAAATGTCAGGAAGTATTTTTTCACAGAGAGAGTGGTGGATGCTTGGAATCCTCTCCCGTGGGAGGTGGTGGAGAGAAAAACAGTAACGGAATTCAAACATGTGTGGGATAAACATAAAGGAATCCTGTTCCGAGGGAATGGATCCTCAGAAGCTTAGCTGAGATTAGGTGGCAGAGCTGGTGGTGGGAGGCAGGGCTGGTGGTTGGGAGGCGAGGATTGTGCTGGGCAGACTTATATGGTCTGTCCCAGAGCCGGTGGTTGGGAGGCAGGGATAGTGCTGGGCAGACTTATACGGTCTGTGCCCTGAAAATGACAGATACAAATCAAGGTAATGTATACACAAAAAGTAGCACACTTGTTGGGCAGACTGGATGGACCATGCAGGTCTTTTTCTGCCATCATCTACTATGTTACTATCCTGCTTATAATCGAACGAGAAAAACGCCCAAGTTCCGACCTAAATCGGGAGATGGACGTTTATCTCACAAAAACAAATAAAGCGGTATAATCGAAAGCCGATTTTTGGACGTTTTCAACTGCAATCCGTCGCGGATGCAGACAAAGTTGATGGGGGCGTGTCAGAGGTGTGGCGAAGGCGGAACTGGGGCGTGGTTATCTGCTGAACAGAGATGGGCGCATTTCACCGATAATGGGAAAAAAGTATGCGTTTTTAGCTAGAATTTAGGACACTTTTCTTGGACCCTGTTTTTTCACGAATAAGGCCCCAAAAAGTGCCCTAAATGACCAGATGACCACTGGAGGGAATCGGGGATGACCTCCCCTGACTCCCCCAGTGGTCACTAACCCCCTCCCACCACAAAAAATGAAGTTTCTCAACTTTTTATTTTCACCCTCAAATGTCATACCCAGCTCCCTGACAGCAGTATGCAGGTCACTGGAGGTGTTGATAGGGGGTGCAGTGGACTTCAGGCAGGTGGACCCAGGCCCATCCCCCCTACCTGTTACAATTGTACTGCTTAATGCTTATTAGTCGTCCAACCCCCCCAAACCCACTGTACCCACATGTAGGTGCCCCCCTTCACCCCTTAGGGCTATAGTAATGGTGTAGACTTGTGGGCAGTGGGTTTTGAGGGGGATTTGGGGGGCTCAACACACAAGGGAAGGGTGCTATGCACCTGGGAGCTCTTTTACCTTTTGTTTGGTTTTGTAAAAGTGCCCCCTAGGGTGCCCGGTTGATGTCCTGGCATGTGAGGGGGACCAGTGCACTACGAATCCTGGCCCCTCCCACGAACAAATGCCTTGGATTTATTCGTTTTTGAGCTGGCGCTTTCATTTTCATTATCGCTGAAAAACAAAAACGCCCAGCTCACACATTGTTGAATAAACATGGGCGTCTATTTTTTCCCAAAATACGGTTCGGTCCGCCCCTTCACGGACCCGTTCTTGGAGATAAACGCCCATGGAGATAGGCGTTTTCGTTCAATTATGCCCCTCCATGTCTGCTTATTGTTTGTTACTTCCTACTTCACCAGGGTGATGCTCTCCTTCTAGGAGACCTCCCTTCTCCAAGGCAATTCTCTAAATTGGTACAAGATTTAGGTGCCCCAAGGCCATGCATTAGGGCCAATTTTTTTTAATGGCATCTTGGCAACAAGATTCTGTTATAGAATTCTGGTTTCAGTGGGCATTGGGGTACCTAAAGTTAGACACCAACAGATATACCAAGTCAATGGCAGTTGCAACTGTTGGCAGCTAATTGTGTCTTGAAGTACATAAAACTTATAGTGTCCTGGGCTTGATCCCCTATGCAGCTCTTTGTGACCTTGGGCAAGTCACTGAACTTTCCATTGCCCCAGGTACAAAACTTAGATTGTGAGCCCACTAGGGATAGAGAAAGTACCTTCATATAATGTATATAGTGCAGTGCACATCTAGTAGCACTATAGAAATGATTAGTAGTAGTAGTAGTCCTGCTTCCTTCCCCGTGTGCCTTATACAGTAAACATGCACAGCCCATTCTTTCAGGTCACTCATGACTCCTGCATCCCACCACCACCTTGTGAAACCCACCATCAGCACCTTAGAAGAACACACACACACACATAAATTTAGCCACAAACCCAGGGACACAAACACAGACACATAAAATCACACTCACTGACACCAGGACTGTTTTTTTCTTTTTTGGGGGGGGTCCCCCATGCTACAAAGGGGCCCAGGCCTGCCTAAATCTGAAGCAGATATAACCTGCTGGTAGGCTTTGGGACCACCTTTTAAATGTTTATCCTGGACCTCAAAATGTTTAACACCAGCCTGGACTGAAACACACATTCACATACACACAGAGACAAGGTCTCTGAGACATCAGACAGACGTACTGTGAGGCAGAAAAAGCACACAGATGGAAGTTGAAAGTGTCACAGGTGGGAAAGAAGAGTTTGGGGAATGATGTGGACATAGATTGTCAGGGGATGGTAGAGAGGTAAATAAGAAGGATAACACAGAGTGGAAGAGTCAAGATTTGACAAAGACACACCTACTTGAAAAGAGACAACAATCAGAGCAAGGACTCGCAACACATGTAGTCCCATAGGACAGGTGAAGGTGTTTGTACTTTATAGCAACTGTAACTGTCCTACCCTGCACATCAGTGTCCTTTGCAAAAATCCATTATGCACATCTATTTATTTATTACATTTGTATCCCGTGCTTTCCCGCTCATCGCAGGCTCAATACGGCTTACATAGTAACAAGAGAATACAATCTGTAGTATCTGAATCAACAAAGAAGGTATGTGGTAGGACAAATGAACAAAGGTAAATGGGATAAAAGAGGTATGAGAGAAAGGATAGGGATAGGGATAGGTAAGGAAGTGGAGCGATGAAGAAGAGGTAGGGGAAGAGCATGGAGGGTAAGAAGATTGGTAGGAGGTAATTTCTGAGCGATTGTTGTTAATGATTAGATGAACCAGTAAATGGATGGGTTGCTTATGTTTGCTTATGGTAGGTCAAGTCATTTGGGTAAATCTGTTTGAATAGATGGGTTTTCAATAGCTTCCTAAAGGGAAGGTATTCACTGATTGATAGAATGTATCTGGGTAGAGCATTCCAGAGTTGGGATCCCAGGTAGGGGAAGTTAGATGCATGATATGTTTTATACTTTAGTCCTTTGCAATTGGGGAGGTGCAGGTTAAGGTATGTCCGTGAAGATGTTGACCTGTTTCTGGATGGAAGATCTAATAGATTGGTAACTTGGTGATATTCCATGGATGATCTTGTGTATTAGTGTGATGGCCTTAAAGTTGACTCGTTCTAGATCTAGAACTCTGCATCATCCTTATTACACACCCAACATGCTTCTTACCTGCACAGTGATAACTGAACGTAGTTGGACCATCAATGTGTATAGTCAAGCTTTTTCTAAAATTGTGTTTGGACACAGATGCCATGTCAGTGATGCAATACTGGCACTTCCATGTCTAAAATACGAACAAACTGTCACGACTGTGGTCGTGATCCCTCTCTGACTCACCTTATGTCCCAATGGTCAGCTGCTGTGCTGGCTACAGTCTGTAGGGTTTCTTTCCTATGTGTTTCAAGCCTCACTTTGGGTTCTGTGTATTTCCTGCCTCTGTCCTGTAGAGTTTCCACTTCCTCTGTGTTTCAAGCCTCATTTTGGGGTTCAGTGTGTATTTCCTGCCTCTGTCCTGTTTATAAGGAAGTGGTGCACTTTCATTCAGTGCCTTTGCAATGCCAAAGGTCTCCAAGTTAGTCCGTGTGCAGTGTAGCACTTCTGCTTTGTTCTAGTCTGTGTGCCTGTGGGCATGTCTGCCTTGATTCCTTGTTTAGGGTGCCTGTGTGCACTTCTGCTTCTGTTCTTCTCAGTCTGTTTGTGTGCTAGGTTCAGCCTTCAGCCATAGTTCTGTTGTTTGTCTGTGTGAGTCAGCTTTGTGTCCTTCCTAGTCTTTCTTGCTTGTTCTAGTCCCCTCTACCTTAGTTTCAGCCTTAGTTCTGTTGTTTGTCTGTGTGGGTCAGCTTTGTGTCCTGCCTGGTCTGCCTTGCTTGTTCTAGTCCCCTCTACCTTAGCTTCAGCCTTAGTTCTGTTGTTTGTCTGTGTGGGTCAGATTTGTATCCTGCTTGTGTCTGCCCTGTTTGTCTTCAGCTCCAGTCCCCTTCCTGCTTGTCTCTGCCCTGTTTGCTTTCAGCTTCTGTTCCTGCCAAGCTTGTTTGAAAATCCTGAATCCTGCTTGAATATCCTGAATCCTGTTTCTTCCAAGCTTGTTTGAAAATCCTGAACCCTGCTTGAGAATCCTGGGAGGGGGAACTTCAGAGCATCTTCAAAGTAATTAACACCGAGGTGTGACAAATTCAACACAAGGAATTCAAGCTGGAAGATTCCTTCTCACCAACTCTGCAACAGTCACTTTTTAAACTACTTTCATCTCTTAATCTTTCTTATGCTTGCTTAAAATGTTAAAATCTTCACAGATTTGCCGATACAAAACAATTTATCTCTTTCTGATTCTTTAGCTGCCTTTACTTATTGATGACCCAGATGGGAGGGGGTTGCTTCTTTGCAGGGAAAGGTACTTAGCTTAATTGCTCTTAGGAATATGGCAGTGCTGGATAGCACAGAGGGGCATAATCGAACATTGCCGGCGAAATAGGTTCCCGGTGATCTATTTTGGTGGCGGCACAACAGCTGGCCGGAACCGTATTTTCGAAAAAGATGGCTGGCCATCTTTTTTTCGATAATACGGTTTAGGCCGGCCAAATGCCAGAAAGAGCTAGCCGGGATTGAGATCGCCAGTTTTGTTTTTCAGCGATAATGGAAAAAAATACCGGCCATCTCAAACCCGGCGAAATCCAAGGCATTTGGTCGTGGGTGGAGCCAGCATTTGTAGTGCACTGGTCCCCCTGATATGCCAGGACACCAACCGGGTACCCTAGGGGGCACTTCTAAAAATTAAAAAAATATATACAAATACCTCCCAGGTGCATAGCTCCCTTACCTTGGGTGCTGAGCCCCCCAAATCCCCCCAAAACCCACTCCCCATTACCATAGCCCTTATGGCGAAGGGGGGCACCTGCATGTGGGTATAATAGGTTTGGGGGGGTTTGGGGGGGGGGGTTGTAGGGCTCAACACTTAGCACCACAAGTGTAACAGGTAGGGGAGGGATGGACCTGGGTCTGCCTGCCTGAAGTGCACTGCACCCATTAAAAACTGTTCCAGGGACCTTCATACTGCTGTCACGGAGCTGGGTATGACAATTGAGGCTGGCATAAAGGCTGGCAAAAAAGTGTTTTATTTTTATTTTTTTAGTGTGGGAGGGGGTTGGTGACCACTGGGGGAGTATGGGGAGGTCATCCCCCATTCCCTCCAGTGGTCATCTGGTCAATTGGGGCACCTGTTTGAGGCTTGGTCGTGAAAATTAAAGGACCAAGTAAATCCAGCAAAATACTGATTAACGCCGCTTTTTTTTTTCATTATCCGCGAAATCCAACACTCCCCCTTGAACATTCGCCGGCGCAGCGACGGGAAAGCGGCGATGGTGTCAAAAACGCCGGTTTCAATTATACCAATTTCACCGCTTTTGCGTAATCGCTGGCCATCTCCCGATTTATGTTGGAAGATGGCCGGCGATGACTTTTGAAAATAAGCCTTTACATCCTCTCAAAGATTCTGATTTAAAACTTCCACAAGATCTTCTGTGTTTTTTCACAGTCAGCCTTTCATAAGCTTACTTTCTGATAAATGCATTTAAAATGGTCCCAAACCTTGCCCTTTCTTAGCTACAAGTTCACTTGAATGCAGATCAGTTAACATCCAGAATAATAAAAGCAGAGTTATCTGATTCACTTTCCTCCCTGGTTTGATTAGCTCACACAAATCTGCCTCTTCATGAACTTAACTCTTCTGCTGTCTTCTTTAAAAGCAGTTTAGATGGCTCTTTTAAAGGCATGCTTGTCCTGCTGCAACTTCCTTCAGTAGCTATTTAGTTTTTACTTTTGTTTTTTTACTGTCAAGCCTCTTAAGATTTATTACTGTACTTGAAGTATAACCTTGGCACACCAGAGCACACCTGAAGTCTCTATTATTTTCTGAAGTTTCCTTTATTGCATAAACATATAGACAATTTACTCACAGTCAGATGTTCAGAAGTGTGGCCCCAGGGCACAGAGGCTCCGTTATTCTGAGAGCTGTATCAGTGGTTGGAGGTAGAAATCTGAGGAGAGGCAGCTTTATTGCAGGTGAAAATAGTTGAGCAGGTAGAAGTATCTCAGAGCTGAGTGACTGAAAGGTGCAGTATCTCATTAGGAAGATATATTCAAGGTAAAAATCCAAGTTCGTTCCAAGGAGTGAAGCAGGACAAGTGCTGTCTGAGCAAGATGGAGAATGCCTCATGATGAGGAGGAAGGAGAGGCTAAGAAGGACTCACACAGGCCCAGGGAGGAGGGGGTAAATAGACCAATGAGGACAGAGCCTGCCATCGGTGGCATGGGGTGGTCCTAGAGGGCAGCCTTCAATTGGAGAGAAAGATCGTACCTGGCTGACCTCTCAGGACAGAGATAGTAAGAATGACCAGGAAATGATAGCGGGTAGACAAAGGAGCCAAGCTTGACTGAGAAAGAGAGGAGGTCTGGGCCGCAGCACAACCAATGATAACAGTTCTTGTACAGACAAGCAAGTGTGGCTGCATTGCCTGTGAACTACATTACACACAATGCATTGCTCACGTATCTTTACAGTGAGAACTGCAGCAATGAAAATCCTTAGAAGTGAGAATAACAGTAAAAGCATTAAACACATTTTAGGATCACATTATAAACTAGTGCGAGGCTGTCAGAGGACAGAACAGAGTATGACGTACTAATTCAGGAAGTCTATTCTAGGCATATGGCACATGAAGATGGAAGACATGGAGCCTAGAGTTTATGATGGAGGAAAACTGCACAAATAAGAGTGACTTACCTGATGATCAGAGTACCCAAGGAGATGTGTAGCGAGAGGAGAGATGCCGAGAAACTGCAGAATAAATGTATTTGTAAGTCAGTAAGAAGAGTTTGAACTGTATATGAAAACGGAGCCAATGAAGTGACTTGAGGAGAGATTCAGCAGAGTTTTTGAACAGATTGAAGAGGCGAGAGATGGTTTAGTGGGAAACCTGAGAGAATTAAGTTGAAGTAGTCTAAGCAGAAAGTGATGCAAATGTGAATAAGGGTTTTAGTAGTATGTTCAGAAAGGAAGGGATGATGATGTTAAATGTAATGCAGTTGAAAGAAATAGGCTTTGGAGTACATTTCAGGATTTCTGTAAATACATGGTTGGGGAAATTATTGTGGCATACTGGCAATGTTAAATTTAGGTACATTAGAGTATGGCAAGACACAAGGTTTCATATGCAGCATGGGAGAAAAAATAATGAGCAGGACTTAAGTTAAACGACATAATCTGCTTCATCATTGATCATTCCAAATCATACTGTATGGTAAACCTTTCCAGGTTGGCCTTCTGCCAGTTCCTGGGTTTTCTTTTGCTATGCAGTGCACTGAGTATTCCCAGGTGCTGCTGTATTTTATGTCTAGTCCTTATTTACTGCTTTCCTTGGAGTTCCTTTGAAGTGTAAGCAATCCAGTTGCAGCTTGCTACAATATTCTTTCCACATAAGGTAATTTTTCCTTACTGCTGTCAGTTAAGAAACAAGAACAGTTACAAGATCAAGTATGAATGTATTTGAAAGAAGTATAATTCTTTTATTCTGCTGACATTAACTATCATAGAAACAGAAGCATAGAAAATAACAGTAAAAAAAAAGCCATATGGCCTATCTAGTCTGCTTATCCAAACCACCAGCCCAGTCTCTAAAGCCCCTTCTTCTCCCTTAGAGATCTGTAATACCTGCCCCATGCTTTCTTTAATTCTGCTACTGTGTTTATCACCACCATATCCACTGGGAGGCTGTTCCACATGTCTTCTACCCCTTTTGTAAAGAATTTTTTCACTGATTACGTCCAAGCCTGATCCCTTTTACCCTGATAGGGGTTGGTAAGTATGAGGAATGTAGTGTTTTCCCGAGATTCCATCAGATCTAAACTGGTTTTAATCTCATATATAATTTCTAGTAATTCCCTTTTGAAGGGGATATAATTGATGACATCACCAGCATAGATGAATGAATTAGATCCGTGAACCTCCAGTAAGTAACCTGGTGGTGCTATCATGATATTGAAAAATACGAGTGGCAAAGGAGAGCCCTGTGGAACCCCACGTATAGAGTCTGAGGGTGAGGAGATATGACCTGATTGTTTTACTTGTTAGGATCTTGATATTAGGAAACCATGGAACCACTTTATAACAGTTTCATTAATACCAAAGTGGTCTAATAAGTATAACAATATATTATGGTCAACAGTGTTGAAGGCACTGGACATATCAAATTGTAAAATTATGATTTTTCTGCCCATGCTCAACTCTTTTCTGAAATTTGCAGTAAGGGAGGTGAGCACTGTCTCAGTGCTAAAGGATGGCACGAATCCCAATTGTTTACTGTGAAGGATGGAAAAGGCCTGTAGGAACTCCATGAGCTGCCTAGCTACTAAACCTTCCATCACATTTACCAATAAAGGAATAGAGGCTACAGGTCTATAATTAGATGCTTCTTTGGGATAGGTATATCTTATGCCCAATGGCTTCTATGGACCCTGCTGCAAGGGATCCTGTTGTACCCCTTCTCCATGGAAATGGCATCTGAGGCAGTTTCCAAAGTCTCTTTGAAAAGGTTGAGACTCAAGACAAGTGATGTCTAGGGTTGTTGCTATACTAGTACTTATATATACACACACACTAGGAGTCAGCATTCTTTGTAGACTGGCCACACAGACACCCCAGGAGAACAATGGGGCACCCTAGGGTGGCACTGCAGTGGATCTCAAATAAATGTTCCCAGGTACACATCTCACTATTGCTCCCTTATCTTGTCTGCTGAGCCCCACAAAACCCAATACCCCAACTGTACACTACTACAATAGCCCTTATGGGTGAAGGGGGTACCTAAATATGGATATAGCGGGTTTCTGGTGAGTTTTGAAGGGCTCATAGTTTCCACCACAAGTGTAAAAACAAATGAACTCGCCAACTACTGCCCAGTTGCATCTATCCCACTAGCAGTCAAACTGATGGAGAGCATGGTGACCAAACAGCTTACTGACTACATGGACAAGTTCTTAATACTACATGAATCACAATCGGGATTTTGCCCCATCCATAGTACCAAAACTGTGATAGTCACTCTCCTGGCCAAATTCAAGCAGGAAATAGCTACAGGTAAAAGCATACTTCTCCTCCAATTCGATACGTCGAGTGCATTTGACATGGTAAACCACAATATACTACTAAGACTCCTAGACTACTTCGGGATTGGTAGAAATATACTTAGCTGGATCAAAGGTTTTCTAACCACCAGAACATACCAAGTGAAATCAAATTCAAACATATCACCACCATGGAAAGCAGACTGCGGAGTACCTCAAGGATGACCACTATCACCAATACTTTTCAACATAATGATGATCCCACTGGCCAAGTCCTTATCCAATCAAGGCCTCAACCCATTCATCTACGCAGACGATGTCACAATATACATTCCCTTCAGATATGATCTGACAGAAATCACCGATGAAATCAAGCTCGGTTTGAACACCATGGACTCATGGGCAAATTCTTTTCAACTGAAACTGAACACTGAAAAAACACACTGCCTCATCCTCTCATCTCAACACAATACATACAAACCCACAACCATAAACACCCCAGACTACATCCTTCCTATCTCATATAGCCTGAAAATACTCGGCGTTACAATCGACCGCAACCTCACACTTAAGAGCCAAGTGAACTCCACAACAAAGAAAATGTTCCACTCAATGTGGAAACTTAAACACGTAAAACCTTTCTTCCCGAGGGAAATATTTCGTAACCTAATACTGTTCTGTCCTTTGACAGCCTTTCCCTGATTGTAATGTGACTCTGGGGTGGGTGTGACACTTTTTCAGTCATTCTCACTGCAGAGTCACATGAGCGTTGCATGGGGGGGGGGGGGGTGTAGTTATCAGGCAACGCGACTTCACTAGCATGTCTGCATAGAACTGTTATATGATTGGCTCTGCTGTTGCTAGTTGGCAGGATCTGTTCCCATTGGTGGTTTTCCCCCTGCTCACTGGGTCAGAGACTAGTGTGCCCTTTTTCTGTTCCCTTTAGTCTGAGGTAGGCTCCATTTGTTAGACAGTACAGAACCCTTTCCTGCGTTACCCTCTGTTAGAGTACTTAGTTTTTACCTTGAATATATCTTACTAAAAAAGATATTGTACTCCATGCAACCAGCTCTGAGCTAATGTTGTTTTCAGAATCACGGAGACTCTTTGTCATTGGTGCAGAACCTCTGATCTACAGTTGACTGTGAGTAAACATTGTGTTATTCAAATAAAGGACTTTCAGAGAGATAGAGTCTTCAGGTGTGAACTGGTGTACCGAGGTTATACGTCAGGATATAAGACTTAGAAGCTACAAGTCTTAGAGGCCTGAACAAATACAATCAATGATACTAAGCCATGCAGACTACTGCAACGGAATCTATGCGGGATGTAAAGAACAACTCAAAAAGAAACTCCAGACCGCTCAAAACACAGCAGCCAGGCTGATATTTGGTAAAAGATGATTTGAAAGTACCAAACCCCTTCGTGAAAAACTGCACTGGCTCCCAATCAAAGAGTGTATTACCTTCAAAATCTGCACCCTGGTCCATAAAACTATCTACAGCAAAGCCCCAGGATACATGACAGACCTCATAGATCTACCAACCAGAAACATAACCGGATCATCTCGAACATATCTAAACCTCCACTACCCACACTGCAAAGGACTTAAATACAAAGCAACCTATGCATCCAACTTCTCCTATATAAGCACACAACTATGGAACGCACTGCCAAAAGCTGTGAAAACAACCTACGACCATCTAAACTTCAGGAAATCACTAAAAACCAACCTGTTCAAAAAGGCATACCCTACTGACCCAACATAAATGCCTACACTCTGCAACACAGCAAAACCAAAGCTCCTAATGGACAGTATATAACCGTTCCTCTCTTCAATCCCCATTGTGCCTGTAACACATGTACCTTATTCGACCACAACATCACCTTGTATTTGTTTCTCTACCGGACTTGGTGAACGCCTTTACTGTACTATGTAAGCCACATTGACCCTGCAAATAGATGGGAAAATGTGAGATACCAATGTAACAAATAAATAAATAAAGGGTAGGGGGAGGTATGGACCTCCTGTCTGCAGTGCACTGGCCCCACCACTAGACTACTCCAAGAATGTACAGTATCTCTAATGAACCTGAATATAACATCTAAGACCGGCATAGAGGCAGCCGGGCTACCGCAGCAGTCAGGTGGTACTTTCCACCCCTAACGTGCTGTCATTTTCGGCTCAACAAAAAGTTATTCATTTGTGTAGCACCGGAGTGTACCTGGCAGTAATTGGGCAGCGACACGTGCTGCTCGGTCACCACCAGGTTAATGCAGGAGCCCTTACTACCACCTCAATGGGTGGTGGTAAGGGCTCCCCCCCCCCCCCCCCCCCGAAATGGCTCTGCAGCAAGTGCTTTACTCGATGCCCGGCCATTTCCTGTCTGAAAGCAAGACTTCCCCAGCTGCAGTAAAAGGGGGCCTCGGCATGCATGTAAAGTGCTGGTCCCCTTTTGCTGCAGCTTAGTAAAAGCAGCCATAACTGGCCACTGGGGGAGTAAGTGGAGGTCATCACTGATTCCCTCCAGTGGTCACCTGGTCATTTAGGGAACTTTTTTGTTGCTTATCTATATAAATAAAAATGTAAATGTTCATTTGTTCAAAATCTTAAATCTCCAAAAGTTCTTCACCGATTGCTTTCAAATTTGGACACAACGTTGCATTCAAATACGCGCTGTGCCGGTTGATCTGACCTCAGGACGAATTTCATTGCCTCATAACTTCTGCAATTTAGTGCCCTCAAAAGAACAATTGGTTGAAAAAGTATTTCCCAATATTCAAACCAATTATAAGAATCACGATTCGCTGAGTGAACGAGCTATTCTTGCGGCCAAGAACAAAGACATCTACGAACTGAACAATATTATTCAGTCTAACATTCAAAGCGAAACACTCACAAGTCCGTCAACACTGTTCTGGAAGCAGATGAAGCGCTTAATTATCCAACAGACTTTTTCAATTCACTCGATCTGCCAGGGATGCCACCGCACGTACTGCAATTGAAAATCGGCGTGCCAATTATCATGTTGCGAAATATCAACGAACCAAAGCTTTGCAACCGCAACAATCTTGACAGGACCTTTCAAAGGTGAACATGTCCTCATTCCTCGCACTCCTATGATTCCAACAGATATGCCATTTCAATTTAACAGATTGCAATTCCCAATTCGATTGGCGTTTGCAATCACCATCAACAAAGCTCAGGACCAATCTTTAGAATTCACCCGTTTACATCTACACACGGATTGCTTCTCACATGGACAATTATATGTTGCATGTTCTACAATCGGCAAACCAGACAATCTCTATCTCTGCACACACAATGGAACAACAAAAAATATTGTATTCCCACAAGCATTGTGAAATTAAACAAAATAGAAATGTGCGCTTCCTCTTTTCTTTCTTTTCCATTTAACCAGACTGAGCCACAGCAACACGTGGCTGGGTAGATCTAGTTCATTAATAAAATAGGTCTAGACCAAAAATGTCCAGCTTATAGCCCTGGATGTTTTTCTTTTGTTCCATTATGGCAGAATAATGTCCAAGTGTTGGACATTTTTCTGCCATAATGGAACAAAATGGAACACCCAGATCCCACCCTTAACATGCCTCTGACTCACCCCCTTGTGATTTGAACAAACTTCTGGTGGACTTCATAGAAAAATGTCTAAAAACTGGTTTCAAAATTGACAATTTGGACGTTTTTATGAGAAAAAACATCCAAATGCAGATTTATGCCACTTTTTGTATAGTTTTCTCTCTTGAAAGTTAGCCCCTGTCTATTGTCTTGTTTATATATAATTTATTTTATTTAGATTTTGCTCACACCTTTTTCAGTAGTAGCTCAAGGTGAGTTACATTCAGGTACTCTGGATATTTCTCTGTCCCAGGAGGGCTCACAATCTAAGTTTGTACCTGAGGCAATGGAGGGTTATGTGACCTGCCCAAGATCACAAAGAGCAGCAGTGGGATTTGAACGGGCCACCTCTGGATTGCAAGACCGGTGCTCTAACCACTAGGCCACTCCTCTACTCTACCTCCATAATGTTGTATGTTTAATTTGTATGAGTAGAGAAGGACCAGTGGTCATCCACTAAAAGAGCCAAACCCAGAGATCAAAGTCTAGCTCCTTTAGTGGATGACCATTGGTCCTTCCCTACTCTTTTTCTTTTGGTATTTGTAGTTAATTTGCATATTTTTGTCTTTTCCTGTTTAACTTGTACACCACCTAGTACTACAACTGGATAGAGTAAATTGCATGTAAATACTAGTATTCTAAACATTTATGCATAATACATGTGGAAATGTGAGTGTCAAGGTTAAAGAATTGCCCTTCTGATGAGCAACCTACAGCACACATCAATATATCTTGTTTCAAACATGTTGGCTTATTATGACATAAAGTCAAATGTTTAAAAAAAATGGCTGTAAAAAAATTTTTGGACTATAAGAAAAACAATTTCAGACCATATGCAAATACATATTTTCTGTGTACTTCTCCATGACAGAAGCTGCTTAAGATGTCATAATTTTTTAAATTCTAGATATTGTACCATCTGCCCATGCATAATTTTAACTCTGGGTCTCTGGATTAAATACACAGGGTTTTTTTGTTTTGTTTTTTTTAACTGTAAGCAACATTCCGTCATTAGAAGCAAAATAAAAAAGAAACTGACAGGGCTCTGCAAATAGATAAAACCTAAGGTCTTTAGACTAACTGGGCATAGTTCCAAAAACTTTTAAGACAGTAAGCAGAAACATTTCTTCAACACAAATATACTGCATAATGAAGCTGCACTAGCGGCTCCTGTTTGGTTTCAAGATGCATGCATAAATAATTGCACCAGTGTGTGCTTGATTACAACAAATATTTGTGGGGTATAATCAGGACTGACCAAGTGCCAGAATCATGCGCAACCTCAAGAGAGAGTGTAGAGTAATGTAAGAACTGGGCACAGATACAGCACGGCTGGCTTGGCATCAAGCCTTTGTAATTTATGAGACCAGTGCAATCAGGTTCTTTAATGCAGCCATTCTGTGATGTTCAGAGAGTGTGATAGCAATCTCCAGTTTCAGATCTGGTAATACAGAACTGTTTGACAAAGACAAGGGAGGGTCCTCTCCTCCAGGCAATGGTCTGAAACAAGACTGTTTTTGTGAACCGCAGCTTCTGTTCTATTCCACCTTCCCCCACCTTTCCTTCATGTATGTACAATAAACCATCTCCATATCATTTTTTGTTAATCCAATGCAAATGAAATGTAAAGGATCTACATTCAATATTCATTGTCTGTATATTTCATTATCGGTTGAACTTCAATAACTTTGGTGGTACATTACCTGAAAAAGGGGAACTTGGTGGTTCCAACAATGTGTATCTTTTCTATTTATTATCATTTATATCTGGCCATTTTGTGTGTTTTTATTCTTTTTTTCTTTTTTTTTTTTCTTCTTCTCTGTCTTCTCCTCTCTCATTTTATTGTATCAAGCAGAAATAAATTTTAAAAACTGGTAGAATAAAGCAAATACTACCAGATTATCAAGGTGTATATAACTTTTGTTTTATTTCTTTTTTTTTTGTTAAAATCATTTTATTTTTTTAAGCTATAACACTCACATATTTAAAGCTTTTGTAGTTATAAAGCAATTGATTGTATGCCACTTTTTTACTTTGTTTCAAAAATTGTTGACACACAAAATAATTATGAAATTACAAGCCAGTTATTCCTCTACTTCAGAAGTTTCCTTTTGTGGATCCCTTATTAATCCCTGAATTTCAGAGACTCCCAGTTCATTCCACAACTCTTTCTGGATACCTAGCCCTCTGTGCCACTGGCCCTCTTTGTGTCCCTGCCACTAGCCCTCTTTATGTCCCTTCCCCTTCCCATTTCCACCAATCTCTCTTTCTCACTCTCACACCCAGTCCCAGCCAGTATATTTCTCTTCTTTCTACAGCCCTTCCCCGAGTCTTTCTCTCCCTTCCCCCTCCCCCCTCTCTCTCTCTAACCAGTCCTTACTAGACTCTCTCTCTCTCTCTCTCTCTCTCTCTCTTTCTCTTTCCCATCCAGGCAATCCCTAGCCCCTAGCAGCCTCTCTCACTTTCTTCCAGTCCCCAACAGTTTGTCTCTCCTTACTCCAGTCATTCCCTAACAATCAATTAGTCTTTCTTTCCCTGCAGCTAGTCTTCATGGTTAATATCTCTCCGTCCCTTCACTTATTGCTGTTCTACTGATACTCTTGTTGGAATGTAATTGTATTTTACATGCATTGCCTGTCACCTATTATTTCTCTGTGATTACTCTGTGACCTCTGATGTGAATTACTTAGAGAGGTCACACAGCTATGCAACTTCCTGTGGGGGTTTAGATGCAGCACATGCAGCACATGGAGCACATGGAGCTCATGATCTCTCCTAACCTGAGAGGATCTATGGTGGTGTGAGCATCCATTACCATCTAAGCACATGGAAGGAGCTGATAAGACAAATGTATAGTAATATGTATATATAAGCCTGTCTGATTATAATCTAACTACAAACTGTGAGTAAACAGATGTTTTGTTACTTCAACTTTAAAGTGACTCAGCAGTGAATTATTCAGGGGTGAATGAGAGAGAGATGAAGAAAGAAATTAACATTTCTAAAGCTGAAGCTGTGTGTACTAAAATCTGCTAATTATTTACTACAAATAATCCAACAAAAGGGTTATGGGCCCAGGGGCCAGGAATTGAAAAAGAAGAGAAATATTACCAGGCAGAAAAAAAGGCCACATTTTTCTCTTAAGTTTTAAAGGAAAGATTCAGTCTGTCTCTCTCTCCCCCCACACAGCAGACAGAAGGCTAAGAAAATGGCTGAGGGAAGAAATTCACCATTGTTCTATTCTCTCAAGGTGCCTAAATTAACTGAGTTTAATTATCGGCAGTGGGAACTAAGATTCATATGTCTCCTTTGAGCAAAAAGATTAAATATATGCTTAGACCAAGACAGAACAGATGAAAATATGGCTGAATGGGACAATGCAAACTATTATGTGAAGTGCATGCTTTTGGAAGCTCTCTCAGAGAAACAAGCCATATTAGTGGAGGGAAAAGATACACCAAAGGACATTTTATATAAACTGAGAACTATGTATGCAACTACATATGCAAAGCAGCAACCAATTTGGCTGGCAGAGTTGAATGAAACCAAATTAAGGGATAAAAGTAAATGTAATGATCACATTATGTATCTTATGTCTTCATTTCAAAAGTTAGAACTTTCTGGAATTCCCATGTGTGATGCATTGAAAAGAGCATTTCTTTTTACCTCACTATCAAAGAAGTTTGATGTTTTTAGGTCTGTAAATGAGGCCATTGAAGGGCAATCTTTTGAACAGGCAACATCAAAACTAAGGCAGGAATGCATAATAAATGATTCTGAGGAGATGTGTTCTCAAAGCAAGTCAGAGAGAAATGAAACAAATTTCTTGGCAAAGAACAGAGGAAGGCGGAGCTATGGGAAAACTCCACCCAAGGGCAAGCTGATTTGCTACTCATGTGGAAAGGAGGGACATGTATCTAAATGGTGTAAGGAAACACAAAACACTCCCTCTAGCTCACCTAAGCCAATGGAACTAAAGAATTTTCAAACCAGGAAATGTATGAAGGACAAAGATAAAGACAAGGGTTTTCTAATGGCAGAAAAATCTTTGACTATGGTAAATAATAATTCAAATGAAAGTACTTGGATTTTGGATTCGGGGAGCACATGCCATTTAACCAATTGTAAGAATTTCTTTCAGGAAATGTGTCCAGAGGAAGGTATTCTTAAAACTGCAAACGCAGGGACTGCTAAGATCCAAGCAAAAGGTATTGGATTCTTAAAATGCAAAGTGTCTAATGAAGTTAAAGAAATTCCTGTAAGTGATGTCTTGTATATTCCCCAAGCAGTTTGCAATATGCTTAGTGTATCTACATTAGATAAGAAGGGATTTGTGATTCATTTTGAAAACAGTAAGTGCACAATCTCTAAAAATGATGAAGTGTATGCTGAAGCTTTTATGCATAATGATGTTTATAAACTGAGCATTTCAGGTGAAGCCTCACATCTGGCGCAAGTAAGGAAGAATGATGGTAAATGTAGTCTGGAAATCTGGCACCGCCGCCTGGGACATCGTGATTCTAAGGTGATCCAGGATCTTTACAGTAAGCAACTGGCCACCGGCATTCAGATAAGTGCAGATGCTGGTAAAATGGAGAAATGCATAGACTGTGTTACTCAAAAGGGTGTGAGACCCTCATTTCCTGCATACACAGGAAATAGGAGTAATAAAGTGCTGGACTTAATACACAGTGACTTATGTGGACCGTTTAATATCCCATCATTGGGAAATAACAGATTTGTGCTAATATTCTTGGATGATTTCTCTAGATATTGTGTGGCCTATTTGCTGAAAGAAAAAAGTCAAGTCACAGACATGCTGAAGAAATACGTAGCCATGGTGAGCAATAAATTTGAAAGAAAACCAAAGGTTCTTCAGACCGACAATGGTGGTGAGTTCACTTCACAAAGCATGCGCACATTTCTAGAACAAGAAGGCATTCAGCATATCACAACAGTAGCTTATACACCAGAGCAAAATTCTGTTGCAGAGAGAAAATTTAGGTCACTTGTGGAAATGACCAGATGTATGCTGTCAGATAGCAATCTCCCTAAAAGACTATGGGGGGAAGCCATTCTCACAGCAGTGTACCTACAAAACAGAATGCCAACTAAAGGCGCTGAGCGCACACCACATGAGACATGGCATGGTAGGAAGCCAAACCTGTCACACATAAGAACATTTGGAAGTACAGCATATGCTCATGTACCAAAGCAAAAAAGGCATAAGCTGGATTCCACAACAGAAAGGGGCATTTTAGTTGGCTATGCTCCAGGACACAAAGGATATAGAATTTTGAATCTGAAAACTGGCATTGTTGGCATAAGACATGTTACATATTTTGATGAAAACAAAAGGGTTGATAAAGGCTGGATTATCCCAGATGAGCCTTATCATCCAGAATATGAAACTAGAACCATAATAGACATGCCAGTGTATATAAATGCCATACCAAGGCAGATGTCTGAAAGCAACTCATCTGTATCTAACGAGGAACAGGCAGAGGAAGCAGACACAGAAAGGGTCATTGAAGAAGACAGTACAGTTGGAGAAGGGGAATCAATTGGAGAAGGACTCTCAGATTTAGAGGATGCGGAAAGGTCAGACCAACCTGTTGTCAGACGCTCATCCAGGGAAAACAAAGGTGTTCCACCCCCAAGACTGTCTTACTTAACAAAGTCAGCAGAAGCTCAAGAGCCCTTAACATGGGATGAGATTGAGAAAATGTCAGCAGAAGAAGCTGCTGAATGGCATAAAGCTGCACAGGAAGAAATTGATGCATTGGATAAAAATAATACTTGGATTCTTACAAAATTACCTCCTGGCAAGAAAGCTATAGGATGCAAATGGGTATTCAAGTTAAAAAGGAATGCACAAGGAAAAGTGGAAAGGTATAAAGCCAGATTAGTGGCAAAGGGATATCTTCAAAAATATGGAGAAGATTTTGATGAAGTGTTTGCACCTGTAGTGAAACACACGACAATCAGAACACTTCTGAGCATTGCAGTCTCAAAAGGCATGCAAGTCAAACACATTGATGTGAAAACAGCGTTTCTTCATGGAGATATAACTGAAGACTTGTACATGGAACAGCCAACAGGTTTCATAAATACAAAACAAAGACAGCTAGTGTGTAAATTAAACAAAGGTCTTTATGGATTAAAGCAAAGTGCAAAATGTTGGAATGATAAATTGCATGAAATATTGACAAATTTAGGATTTAAGCAAGGTGAAGCAGATAAATGCTTGTACACTAGGTGCACAAATGGACAATATGCATACATTTTAGCTTTTGTTGATGATCTGCTCATTGCAAGCAAAAGTGAGCAAGAGTACAAGGGCATTGTAAAGTGTTTAAACCACAATGTTGAGATAAAAGAACTTGGTAATGTGTCATACTATCTTGGTATAGAAATTGAGAAACAAAATGATGGTTCTTATCTTCTAAGCCAGAAGCAGAAAATAAATGAGCTTATTGAAAGTTTAGGTATGCAAGATGCCCAAGTTGTAAGCACTCCCATGATCACTGATTTTCTGAAGGATGAAACAGTAAGAGAACCTTTACCAGATAACATCCAATATAGATCAGCCATAGGTAAGCTTTTATATCTAGCTACCACATACAGGGCTGATATAGCAAATGCAGTAGGAATTTTGAGCAGAAGGGTCAGCTCACCTACCAAATCAGATTGGACTGCAGTTAAAAGGATGGTAAGGTATTTAAAGGGTACCATTGATTGTAAATTAAAGATTTCAGCCAATAGTAATCCAAAACTAATATGTTACTGTGATTCAGATTGGGCAGGGGATCATTCTGATTATAAATCCACAAGTGGATATGTGTTTATGTATGGAAATGTACAAATTTCATGGGCCAGTCATAAACAAAGTATTGTGAGTCTGTCTTCTACAGAAGCTGAATACGTGGCTGTATCGGAAGCGTGCAGAGAACTGATGTGGATTGAAAAACTTATGCTGGATTTCGGAATAGCTGAAAAGAGACCAATCCAGATAATGGAAGATAATCAGAGCTGCATCCGACTGTCACAGAATGACAAGGTTCAGTCACGCACCAAGCACATCGCAACGAAATACCACAACGTGCGAGAGTTGGCGAAAGAAGGGGTCATCAGTCTACACTATTGTCACACCAGTGAGATGACAGCTGACATCATGACCAAACCGTTACCCAGAGAACATTTTGTGAATCTGCGTATAAAGCTTGGACTTTGTATGAATAAATAATTGCATGACAGTTATGCATGAGAAGGGGTTTGTTGGAATGTAATTGTATTTTACATGCATTGCCTGTCACCTATTATTTCTCTGTGATTACTCTGTGACCTCTGATGTGAATTACTTAGAGAGGTCACACAGCTATGCAACTTCCTGTGGGGGTTTAGATGCAGCACATGCAGCACATGGAGCACATGGAGCTCATGATCTCTCCTAACCTGAGAGGATCTATGGTGGTGTGAGCATCCATTACCATCTAAGCACATGGAAGGAGCTGATAAGACAAATGTATAGTAATATGTATATATAAGCCTGTCTGATTATAATCTAACTACAAACTGTGAGTAAACAGATGTTTTGTTACTTCAACTTTAAAGTGACTCAGCAGTGAATTATTCAGGGGTGAATGAGAGAGAGATGAAGAAAGAAATTAACATTTCTAAAGCTGAAGCTGTGTGTACTAAAATCTGCTAATTATTTACTACAAATAATCCAACAACTCTAAGGCATAACAAGCTGATGCTGGTCCTAGTAGTCCTGCTTCCAGCCTCCACAGCTACCTTTTTAACATACCAGAGTTGGCAACTGCCGATTTTCAGTGGCCAGGCTGGCTGCCGTAGACCTTTAAAACTGGCATCACCAAAGAAGGGTATTTTGTCCATAACCTCACAGCTCCTCTCTCTTCCCCTCCTGGGCCAGCCTTTCTCTCTCTCTCTCCCTCCCCACCCCCTTGCTCCTAAGTCCAGTCTCTTATCTCACATCCCTCCCTCCCCCATCCAACCAATTTCTCCCTTCCCCTCTCCCTCTCACCACCCTGAGCTCCTGAGCCAAGCATTTTAAGTCCAGCGTTTCCTTCTCCCCTCCCCCAAGAGTTCAGTGTCTCTTCCTCATTTTGTTCATCTGTGGGTCCTCCAAGCTTGCTTCGATTGCTGGCAGTGGCAGCAATTAGAACAGACTGCCTACGGACAGTGACAGGGCCTTCCTTCTATAGTGCCCTGCCCACTTGGAAATCAGAGAGGCAGAACATTGTAGAGGATCTGTGTTGGTGAGGGGAGAGATGGAGATGTGCTAGACCTGGAGGGAGAGATGGATATCCTAGACCTGGGTGGGACGCAGAAAGATGGAGATATGCTGGACCTAGTATCAATCTTATCTCTCAGGTTGTGCATTTCAGGTAGATATAAACAATAATTTTCCTTCTGTTCTTCCTTGTCATTTGGTGTACTCTAATGCACATCTTTAGTTTAATATTTTTCTTTTTTCTTGAGCTTTGCTGATCCAAAATCTAGGATTACTTGATCACTTTTATGCTGATGATATTCAGCTAGTGGTATCTGGGGGTTTCTAGGATTCTGGAATTTAGCTGGCTCTGAATCAAAGATTAACTCAAATTAAACATTAGTTAGATGATCATGGATTATTTTTTAATCCCATTAAACGTGAAGCTCATGGATCTCTGAAAGAGGAGGACCCCATTTTATACTGGAAATTCATAATCACCCTACTTCTCTGAAAAATGTGAATACGTCTTTAGGGGTCATCTGGGATTCAAAAGTAACCTTTTCTTTTCATATCTCAAAGATAATTCAGTACTCCTTTTATTGTCGGAGAAAAATTTCATTCTCGTATGAGATTTCTTGACATAGTAACGTGGAGGGGAATAATCAAACGGCACCGGCGAAATACATGGCCGGCGATGTATTTTGGCGGCGTCACAAATAGCTGGCCAGACCCGTATTTTCAAAAAGATGGCCGGCCATCTTTTGTTTCGATAATACGGTTCCGGCCAGCCAAATGCATTGGATTTGGCCGGGGTTTGAGATGGCCGGCTTCGTTTTTTAGCAATAATGGAAAGTTATGTCGGCCATCTCAAACCCCGGCCAAATTCAACACATTTGGCCGTGGGAGGAGCCAGCATTTTTAGTGCACTGGCCCCCCTGACATGCCAGGACACCAACCGGGCTCCCTAGGGGTCACTGCGGTGGACTTCAGAAAAGCTCCCACATGTATAGCTCCCTTACTTTGGGAGCTGAGCCCCCCAACCCCCCCCCCCCCAAAACCCACTACCCACAAATGTACTGCACCCACTAAAACTGCTCCAGGGACCTGCATACAGCCTCTATGACTTATTGCTGCTGTATAACTTTGGCACACCAGTTGACTAATCTCTTTGAAAAAGTCCTTTATTTGAATAAGCACGTTTACTCACAGTTAACTGCAGATCAGAGGTTGTGCCCCACTGGCAAAGAGTCCACTGGTACTAAGATGAGCAGTAGGTCAGAGCTGGCACAATGGTGTACAATGCCCTCTTTCAGCACCATTCAAGGTAAGAACTACATTCTCTAGCGTGGGTAACACAGGAAAGGGAACTAAAACTGGCTTACAAAAATGGCCACTACCGCATGGACTACAACAGGAAATAAAACAGGGCACACTGACCCAGTAAGCAGGGGGAAAGCACCAGGGGAGTAGATCCTACCAACTACCAATACCTACACCCACCACAATGCATTGCTGATGTGACTCTGCAGTGCAAATAACAAAAAAGGTGTCACACTCACCCCAGAGCCACATCACAAGCAGGAAAAGGCTGTCGGAGGACAGAACACATTCTGCTGTCATGGAGGTGAGTACGGCATTTGACACTGGCATACAGGCTGGAAAAAAAGTGTTTAAAGTGGGGGGGGGGGTGATGGGAGGGGGTTAGTGACCACTGGGGGAGTACGGGGAGGTCATCTCCACTTCCTTCCGGTGGTCATGTGGTCAGTTTGGGCACCTTTTTGAGGCTTGGTCATGAAAATAAAAGGACCAAGTAAACCCGGCAAAATACTGCTTAACGCCTTTTTTTTCCATTATCGGCGAAAGCCAGCTATTTGGTAGCCACGCCCATACCCGCCCATGTCCCGCCTTCACTTCGCCACCGACACGCCCCTTTGAACTTTCGCCGGCGAGGCGACGGGAAAGCAGCGATGCTGTCAAAAAAAGCAGCTTTCGATTATACCGATTTCGCCGCTTTTCCGAGATCACCGGCCATCTCCCGATTTGTGTCGGGAAATGGCCGGCGATCACTTTCGATTATGAGCTGGATAGTAACATAGTAGATGACGGCAGAAAAAGACCTGCACGGTCCATCCAGTCTGCCCAACAAGATAACTCATATGTGCTACTTTTTGTGTATACCTTACCTTGATTTATATCTGTCTTTTTCAGGGCACAGACCATATAAGCCTGCCCAGAACTAGCCCCGCCTCCCAACCACCAGCTCCTTGATTTGTATCTGTCATTTTCAGGGCACATGAAGGTGACTAAGATTTTGCTGCATTCACTTTTGAACAGTAGGATCAACTACTGTAATTCCCTGCTTATAGAGAGGCTGCAATATAAGATTAAATGGCTCCAACTAATTTAATATACAGCCGTGAGGCTTCTCTATGGTGCTATGATCATGTAAGTCCATTATTATGGGAACAAATTTGGTTGCCTATTTCGTATCGGATTATATTTAAATTTTAAACCTTAGCTCATCAGGCCTACTACTCTTGAATTCCTGTTTACTGGCATGCTCTTCTTCCTTATCAACCTATGTGGAATTTGCTTTCATCTCAAGCCAACTTTCTGATGATTCCTTCTCATAAACAACAGTGGCTGGATGTTTCACGCAATACCACATTTGCTTGGTTTGCTCTATTACTTTGAAATCCTCTTCCTGTGGAACTTCAACAACAACTTTTTACTTGAAATTTAAACAGCCTTTAAAACTCAGATGTTTAAACAAGCTTTTAACTTGAATAGTTTTTTTTTTTTCAGGCAGTTGTCAGTACAGAGAGTATCTCATTTACCTTATGTGTTTTATTATTTTATTAGTTTACTAGATATATTATTATTATGCAATTTCATTCTCTTCCTGCTGTGCCTGTTATATGAAGTTTATGTGTTTAATTTGTTATTTTATGTTTATCACTATAACCTTATTCTGCACACCTCTTTGATATTGATGTTTGAAAGGCACTATAACAAGTAAAGCTAAAGAAATAAATATTAGAATATGTTATTCTAAATGCATTTGTGTTATCACAGTTTTGTGGAAATGGATAAACAGATTTAAATAAAATGTGAATTTAATCAGTGTCATATAAAAAGTGCTGTTTGTGCTCTATGGATTCAGCACCTTCCACAACAATATAATTGTCTACTGTCATACCAGGACAGACCGAAGGTCCAATAAGCCCAGCATCCTGTTTCCAACAGTTGCCAATCCAGGTTACAAGTACCTGGCAAGATCCCAAAACAGTACAATACAATATATGCTGTTTAACCTAGAAATAAGCAGTGGATTTCCCCCAAGTCCATTTTAATAATGGCTTATGGACTTTTAAGAAGTTATCCAACCCTTTTTTAAACCCCACTACGCTAACTATTTTTACCACATTATGAATCCAGTGTTTAATTACACATTGAGTAAAGACATATTGAGGGGCATAATCGAACGTGAACACCCATCTCCATGGGCGTCTATGTCCGAAAACGAGTATGTGAAGAGGCGGGACAGACCGTATTATCGAAAAAGATGGGTGTCCATCTTTCGTTTCAAAAATATGGTTTGGATGGACCAAATGCCATGGATTTGGTCCCTTCTGAGATGGGCGGGGGGGGGGGGGGGGTTGTGATAATGGAAACTAAAAATGCCCAGCTCAGAAATGTCCCAATCCATGCCATTTGGTCGTGGGAGGGACAAATGTACAACACTACCATAGCTCTTAGGGGTGAAGGGGGCAACTACATGTGGGTACAGTGGGTTTTAGAGGCCTCCCATTTACCACCACAAGTGTTGTAGGTAGGGGGGGATGGGCCTGGGTCTGCCTGCCTGAAGTGCACTGCACTACCCACTAAAAGTGCTCCAGGGACAGGACTTGTTACTGGTGTATACCCTTGGCACAGCAGTTGACACCTGAAGACTAATCTCGCTGAAAACGTCCTTTATTTGAATAAGCATGTTTACTCACAGTTAACTGCAGATCAGAGGTTGTGCCCCACTGGCAACGAGTCTCACTGGTATTGAGATTAGCAGTAGGTCCGAGCTGGCAGAATGGTGTACAATGCCCTCTTTCAGCCACATTCAAGGTAAGAACTAAGTGCTGTAACGTGGCTAACACATGAAAGGGATCTAAAAGTGTCTTACACAAATGGCCACTACCTCATGGACTACTGGAAACAAAACAGGGCACACTCTGACCCAGTAAGCAGAGGGAAAAGCACCATGGGAGTAGAGCCTACCAACTACCAACATTGTGAGCATTTAACACAAGCTAGTGGAATCACGGAGCCCTATACCCTACACCCACCACAATGCATTGCTGATCTGACTCTGCAGTGCCCTTAACAGAAAAGGTGTCACACTCACCCGAGACCCACATCAGAACCAGGGAAAGGCTGTCAGAGGATAGAACACATTCTGCTGTCATGGAGGTGGGTACGGCATTTGAGGCTGGCATACAGGCTAGGAAAAAAGGTTTGTTAAGTGGTTTTTTTTTGGTGGGAGGAGGTTAGTGACCACTGGAGGAGTCACGGGAGGTCATCCCCGATACCCTCCAGTGATCATCTGGTCAGTTGGGGCACTTTTTTGGTACTTGGCCTTAAAAAAAAGGTCCAAATAAAGCGGACCAAATTCTCATCAAAAACGCCCTTCTTGTTTTGATTATCAGCTAAAGACGCCCATCTCTCCTCGGCCGATAACCACGCCCAAGTCCCGCCTTCGCCATGCCTCCGACACGCCCCAGTGAGCTTTGTTCGTCTCTCTGACGGACTGCAGTTGAGGATGACAAAAAGCGGGTTTTGATTATACCGATTTGGGCGCCCACGAGAAACGGACGCCCATCTCCTGATTTGGGTCGAAATATGGGCATCTTTCTCTTTCGAAAATAAGCTGGATTGTCTCCAATTTGTTTTAAATGTACTACTTTGTAGCTTCATTGCATGCCCCCTAGTTCTAGTATTTTTGGAAAGAGTAAACAAGCAATTCACATCTACCCATTCCACTCCAATCGTTATTTTATAGACCTCTATCATATCTCCTCCTAGCCGTCTTTTCTCCAAGCTGAAGAGCTCTAGCTGCTTCAGTCTTTCCTCAGAGGGAAGTCATCTCATCCCCTTTATCATTTTCATTGCTTTTCTCTGTACCTTTTTCTAATTCCACTATATCTTTTTTTGAAATGCGGTGACCAGAATTGATCACAGTATTTGAGGTGCAGTCACACCATAGAATGATACAAACGCATCATAACATCCTCATTTTTGTTTTCCATTCCTTTTTCATAATAATACCTAACATTCTATTTCTATTTCTTAGCCGTCGCTGCATGCTGAGCAGAAGTTTCAAGGTATCATCAATGATAAAACCTAAATCCCTTTCCTGGTCAGTGACTCTTAATGTGGTATCTTGCATTATGTAGCTAAAGTTTGGGTTCCTCTTTCCCACATGCATCACTTTGCACTTTCTCACATTAAATATCATCTGCCATTTGAATGCCCGGTCTCCCAGTCTTGTAAAGTCCTCTTGTAGTTTTTCACAATCCTCTCCTGATTTAACAACTTTGAATAACTTTGTGTCGTCAGCAAATTTAATTACCTTACTAGTTACTTCCATCTCTAGATCATTTATAAATATCTTAAAAAGCAGCAGTTCTAGCACAGACCCCCGCAGAACTTCTCTATCTACCTTTCTCCATTGAGAATACTGATCATTTAACCCTACTCTCTATCTTTTAACCAGTTTTTAATCCACAATAGAACACTACCTCCTATCCCATGACTCTCCAATTTCCTCTGGAGTCTTTCATGAGGTACTTTGTTAAATGCCTTTTGAAAATCCAGATACACAATATCAGCCGGTTCACCTTTATCCATATGTTTGTTCATCCCTTCAAAGAAATGTGGTAGATTGGTGAGGCAAGATTTTCCTTCACTAAATCCATGTTGGCTTTGTCTCATTAATTCATGCTTTTGAATATGCTCTGTAATTTTGTTCTTTATATTAATAGCCTTTACCATTTTGCCCAGATAAACATAAGCTGGATATGACAATGCACTGAAGGCAGTATGGCATGCAAAGATCTGTACCTGCATCAGGGGTTCATAAATCTCTAACACATAAAAAACAGATATATAGCAAAATATTTAAAACATAGACATATACCTTACTTCCATAGGACACATTCATTTAGAGATAGTCATACTACCTTTTCTTTCTATATATAATCTCAACACAACAGAATGAAATATTTAAAGAACATAATTGCCATATAGATTGCAGGTCCATCAAGCCTGGAATTCTATATCCAACAGTGGCCATTTCAGGTCACCTAGAAGAATCCCAGAGAGTTGCAAAGTTACATGTCACCAACCCCAGGGATAAGTAGTGGCTTTCTCTGAGTCTACCTTAAGAGCAGTTTGTGGACTTTTCCATCAGGAACTTGTTCAAAGTTTTTTTTTAAACCAAGATATGATAACTGCTTTTACCACAAACTCAGGCAACAAGTTTCAAAGCATAAGAATTTGATGAGTGAAAAAATATTT
The DNA here is from genome assembly GCF_901765095.1 of Microcaecilia unicolor. Taxonomy (NCBI): domain Eukaryota; kingdom Metazoa; phylum Chordata; class Amphibia; order Gymnophiona; family Siphonopidae; genus Microcaecilia; species Microcaecilia unicolor. The sequence continues at coordinate 56,977,672 of NC_044040.1, forward strand.
TCTCCTATTTGTTATAAAAGTATTATCAAGTAATTTAATGGAGTGTCCCCTAGACTTTATACTTTTTAAAGAGTAAACAATCAATTCAAGTTTACTTGTTCAGATCCACTCAGGATGTTATAGACCACTATCATAAGCCGTTTCTTCTCCAAGCTGAAGGGCCCTAACTCTTAAGCCTTTCCTCATATGTGAGAAGTTCATCCCCTTAATCATTTTGGTTGCCTTTCTTTGAACCTTTTCTAATTCCACTAAATCTTTTTTGTACACAATACTCAAAGTGAGGTCACACCACGGAGCAATACAGAGGCATTATAATATTCCTTGTCTTATTTTCTATCCCTTTTCTAATAAATTCTAACAATCTGTTTACTTTGGCTGCTGAGCAGAGTATTTTAACATATTGTTCATTATGACACCTAGATCTTTTTCTTGGGTGGTGACTCCTATATGGAACCTAGCATCGTGTAGATATGATTTGGATTATTATTCTAATGTGCCCAATCTTCCTATTTTCAAAGGTCTCCCTGCATTTACTCACACTCTGGCTGTGATTTAGCAATAGTTGTGTGTCATCTGCAAACTTAGGCCCCCTTTTACTAAGGCGTGCTCACGTTTTTAGCGTGTGCAAAAATTGTGGGTGCACTAAATGTTAGAGACGCCCATAAGAATGCATTGGCATCTCTAACGATTAGTGCGCCCACAATTTTAGCGCACTCTAAAAATGTGAGTACACCTTACTAAAAGGGGGCCTTAATCACCTCATTCATCATTCCCATTTCCAGATCATTTATAAATATGTTAAAAAGCACTGGTCCCAGTATAAATCTCTGGGGAATTCTACTATTCACCTTCCTATATTGAGAGAATTGGCCATTTAAACTTACCCTCTGTTTCCCAGTCCACAACAGAATATTGCCTCCCATCCCATAGCTTTATAATTTTCTCAGGAGTCTCCCTTGAGGGACTTTATCAAAAGCTTTCTGAAAATCTAGATATACTACATCAACTGACTCATCTTTATCCATATGTATTAAGCGGTATATCAAATAAATAAATCAAATCAAATTTTTAAATATTGTAAATTGGTGAGGCAAGATTTCCCTTGGTTTAATCCATGCTGACTCTGTCCCATTAAACCATGTTTGTCTATGGGTTTAGTAATTTTGTTCTTTATAATAGCTTCCACCATTTTGCCTGGCCTTCATGTTAAGCTTACCAATCTGTAATTTCCCAGATCACTCCTGGAGCCTTTTTTTAAAAAATTGGCATTACTTTGACCGTCTAGCCACCTGGCAATCTATAGGCACCATGGACAATTTTAATGATAGGTTACTGATCATTAATGATAGATCAGCAATTTCTTTTTTTAGTTCTTTCAGTACACTGGGGTGTGTACCATCTGTTTCAGGTGATTTACTGCTCTTTAATTTGTCAATTTTGCTCAGTATGTCTTCCAGGTTCACGGAAATTTGTTTTAGTTCCTCTGTATCATCACCATTGAATATCATTTCTGACACAGGTAGATTTCTTACATCTTCCTCAGTAAAGACCAAAGCAAGGAATTCATTTAGTCTCTCCTTGAGTGCCCTTTTATTCCTCAATGATCTTATGATCTCACTGAGGCTCGCACAGGCTTTCTGTACATACATAAGTACATAAGTGTTGCCATACTGGGACAGACCAAAGGTCCATCAATGTCAGTATCCTGTTTCCAACAGTGGCCAATCCAGGTCACAAGTACCTGGCAAAATCCCAGAATAGTACAATGTATTCTATGTTTATCCTAGAAATGAGCTGTGGATTTTCCCCAAGTCTTTTCTGCTTTTAATATACCTGAAAAAGTTATTACGCGTTTTTGTCTCTATAGCAAGTTTCTTTTCAAACTTTCTTTTAGCCTTTTTATGGCAGTTGAAATGTTCCATCTGACAGCTATATATATAAAATTGGTTGCTAATTATGCAACTCTTTGTTTCTACCTAAAACTAAACACATTCTCTCAAAGTTCAACTAAAATAAATAGTATCAAATCAAATTTATTACATTTGTACCCTGTGCTTTCCCACTCATGGCAGGCTCAATGTGGTTTACATGGGGCAATGGAGGGTTAAGTGACTTGCCCAGAGTCACAAGGAGCTGCCTGTGCCTGAAGTGGGAGTCAAACTCAGTTCCTCAGTTCCCCAGGACCAAAGTCCACCACCCTAAGCACTAGGCCCCTCCTCCACTCCTTTGGATATCAGTAGGAATAATGATGTGAAAGAGCTAAGGTTTTCTCTGTTACATATTGCTCAAGCATCTAATAAACAAGCAGACATTGATGCAAGTTGGTAGCGTTTAGAACAGACTACAGTTTTTAAGGCAGTATAGCTGATTCCAAATGAGCGTGTCCTATGGAACTGTGGTATATATTTATATTTTAAATAATTTACTGTATGTATATATTTTTTCATGTTATAGATTTTTGAACACCTAATGCAGGTGGAACTCAGCCGCATCGTGTATCTCTAGATCTTTAATAAACTAATTTGCCTGAATTACTGTCTACAGTGTCATATCCAGCTTTGTTTCTTTTCTTGCTGAACTTGCTAGTGATCGCATCTCCTTTTGATCTATAAGAACCAAGGGAAGCCAGAGTACAAATCCCATCAATAATCCTTTTAATCATGCTTAAGTCCTTTCATCCTTTGTTGACTCAGCTATAGGGACCTGTTTACTACAGGTTTTCATCCATTTGTTTCTTTGTAAAACATGCTTAGTAGATAGGGCCCTTAGACAGTAGCCCCCTGGGGATAGGGAAGTACCTTGAACAGAGTTTTCTGCTCTCCAGTAGGCTTTTACAAAATTGCCCAATATATACTTTTAACAAGTAGATGCAGAGAAGTCATCATACCTACTTCTATCTGATATATAAGTAGGCATCCCCAGAAACAGAAAACATGCAAAAACGAGATATGATTGATACTTCTGTGTATATGTTACATAATTTATATATATGCACCAATTCTTGCTAGCACATACAACACATAATTACACCTGCCACTGGGGCCTTTTTACTAAGGTGTGTAGGCACCTACGTGTGTCCAACACACGTCAATGGAACTACCGCCCAGCTACCATGAGCCCTGGGCAGTAATTCCATTTTTTACACGTGTCCGATACACACAGTAGAAAATATTTTCTTTAATTTCTACCGCGTGGCGATAACCGGGCGGTAATCGGCAGTGTATGCTCGCTGACGATTACCACCCGGTTAACGTGTGAGACCTTACAGCTAAATCAATGGGTGGCGGTAAGGTCTCAGACACAAAATGGACACCCGCCAATTTTTAATTTGATACACGTCCATTTTTGTAGAAAAAAAGGCCTTTTTTGCAGGTGCACTGAAAAATGGGCCTGCGTGCATCCAATACATGCATCTACACCAGCGCAGGACACTTTTCGGTGCACCTTAGTAAAAGGACCCCTCAGAGAATGTATAAATGTGTCCGTTTACTTTCCTGGAGCAGTTTCATAAAGGCACATAGGCTTATATATTACTTTTATATAATAGATTCTTTATTCTTTATTCAAATTTACTATAACGCGCAAATCTGACAGGCAGTGCTAGGCAGTGTACTGACTAAAACATAAAAAGGAACTATAAATCATCGATAAGAAAGAGATACAATCATATAACTAGTAAATAAATAGAAGAAATAGGGAAAAAACAAAGGGAAAATTGAGACGCGAAAAGAGAAGAAAGCGAGAGACATGAGGAGGGTGCCAAACTCAGACCACATCAAGAGAGGGCATTCAATGACCGGGAAAAGATCCGGGTTTTATTTAGTGATTTAAATAAGGGAAGGGAGGATTCACTACGGGGTCCTTTTACTAAGCTACAACAAAAAGAGACCTGCAGTAGCGTCAGTGCATGTTTTTGATGCTGCTGAGGCACCCATTACCACAGCGGATAAAAGGCTGTCTTCTTTCATGACAAGAAATGGCCGTGCGCATAGGCGTAGTTTGACTGTTTCATTTGGGGGGGCAAAGGATGGGGCGGAGCATATTAGCATATTCATTTGCATATATACATATGCAAATGAATATGCTAATATGGAGGAAGGAATTGAAATTTACAGGCAAAATATCACAGATGCACATTTCAAAAAAGCTTCCAAATATTCAATAAGCACCACAATATTTATTTATTTAGAAGGGAGCTCACAGAATAGTAAGTAAAAAGTGCTCAGCTTCAATCCTTTTTCAATAGATATATCAACGTAGCTTACTGAGTTCAAAATCACAGTGTATATTCATATAAATATTTTATATATACAGTGGTGGAAATAAGTATTTGATCCCTTGCTGATTTTGTAAGTTTGCCCACTGACAAAGACATGAGCAGCCCATAATTGAAGGGTAGGTTATTAGTAACAGTGAGAGATAGCACATCACAAATTAAATCCGGAAAATCACATTGTGGAAAGTATATGAATTTATTTGTATTCTGCAGAGGGAAATAAGTATTTAATCCCTCTGGCAAACAAGACCTAATACTTGGTGGCAAAACCCTTGTTGGCAAGCACAGCGGTCAGACGTCTTCTGTAGTTGATGATGAGGTTTGCACACATGTCAGGAGGAATTTTGGTCCACTCCTCTTTGCAGATCATCTCTAAATCATTAAGAGTTCTGGGCTGTCGCTTGGCAACTCGCAGCTTCAGCTCCCTCCATAAGTTTTCAATGGGATTAAGGTCTGGTGACTGGCTAGGCCACTCCATGACCCTAATGTGCTTCTTCCTGAGCCACTCCTTTGTTGCCTTGGCTGTATGTTTTGGGTCATTGTCGTGCTGGAAGACCCAGCCACGACCCATTTTTAAGGCCCTGGCGGAGGGAAGGAGGTTGTCACTCAGAATTGTACGGTACATGGCCCCATCCATTCTCCCATTGATGCGGTGAAGTAGTCCTGTGCCCTTAGCAGAGAAACACCCCCAAAACATAACATTTCCACCTCCATGCTTGACAGTGGGGACGGTGTTCTTTGGGTCATAGGCAGCATTTCTCTTCCTCCAAACACGGCGAGTTGAGTTCATGCCAAAGAGCTCAATTTTTGTCTCATCTGACCACAGCACCTTCTCCCAATCACTCTCGGCATCATCCAGGTGTTCACTGGCAAACTTCAGACGGGCCGTCACATGTGCCTTCCGGAGCAGGGGGACCTTGCGGGCACTGCAGGATTGCAATCCGTTATGTCGTAATGTGTTACCAATGGTTTTCGTGGTGACAGTGGTCCCAGCTGCCTTGAGATCATTGACAAGTTCCCCCCTTGTAGTTGTAGGCTGATTTCTAACCTTCCTCATGATCAAGGATACCCCACAAGGTGAGATTTTGCGTGGAGCCCCAGATCTTTGTCGATTGACAGTCATTTTGTACTTCTTCCATTTTCTTACTATGGCACCAACAGTTGTCTCCTTCTCGCCCAGCGTCTTACTGATGGTTTTGTAGCCCATTCCAGCCTTGTGCAGGTGTATGATCTTGTCCCTGACATCCTTAGACAGCTCCTTGCTCTTGGCCATTTTGTAGAGGTTAGAGTCTGACTGATTCACTGAGTCTGTGGACAGGTGTCTTTCATACAGGTGACCATTGCCGACAGCTGTCTGTCATGCAGGTAACGAGTTGATTTGGAGCATCTACCTGGTCTGTAGGGGCCAGATCTCTTACTGGTTGGTGGGGGATCAAATACTTATTTCCCTCTGCAGAATGCAAATAAATTCATATACTTTCCACAATGTGATTTTCCGGATTTAATTTGTGATGTGCTATCTCTCACTGTTACCAATAACCTACCCTTCAATTATGGGCTGCTCATGTCTTTGTCAGTGGGCAAACTTACAAAATCAGCAAGGGATCAAATACTTATTTCCACCACTGTACATATATCTATATGAGAGGATCTTTCAGATTAGCGCACTTACCCCTAATAAGGCTAAATGAGCCTAGCATATGTCTCAAAGGGGAGTAACGCACTCGTCATCGATCCTAAGATATTCCTCATAACTTTTTTAAAAAAATGTTTTATATTATTCTCAATTATCACATCTAGTATTTTTCATTCAGTTCAATAGCTTTTTTTAAGTACTTAGCTTATCTCATTTTTCTCCTAATCGGTATTCAATTATCTTCAATGTTCATAAGCTGGAGACCAGATGTCACACCGACACAGATCCATGTTTCGCGTATTACAACGCTGTTTCAAGGTAGTCTCCTAAATATAGAAACAATTTTTAAACAATTTTTAAACAATAATTATGCCTCACACTGTGTTTCAATCTACAGCTAAGCTGTTTACTCACCCCGCTCTTGTCAAATAGTCTCCATCTAAGATGGCCGACATACACTTAATACGGATTATATATCCGATAACGTAAGCTAACGTAAGCTAACGTGAGCTAACGTACAGCGTCACTCTCAACCTCCCTGTCTGTCAGCTGATGGGAATTAAAGAGTAACAATAATTACAAGAACACCATTTCCATTGTATATCCCTCATACAAGCGTCTGCCAATCAATTTCACGATTTAACCCCGCAGGTTCAATCGTATCCAAAGTGAATATCCAGTATTGTTCTTTATAGTTTAATATACTATCAAGACGAGTGCGTTACTCCCCTTTGAGACATATGCTAGGCTCATTTAGCCTTATTAGGGGTAAGTGTGCTAATCTGAAAGATCCTCTCATATAGATATAAGTATATATAAAATATTTATATGAATATACACTGTGATTTTGAACTCAGTAAGCTACGTTGATATATCTATTGAAAAAGGATTGAAGCTGAGCACTTTTTACTTACATTTCAAAAAGCTGACATATTTCAATTAATATATTCTGAATAAAATACTTTTTTACCTTTGTTGATCATTTAGTTTTTCTATTCGCTTTGGTCCCAGTGTCTTCTGTTTTATGCAGTGTCTTCTTTCCAGTAGGCTTCCCTCTGCTCCCCACCCCTCCCAGTCCCATCCATCTCCTGCTCCTTCCCTCTGCTCACCACCCCTCCCAGTCCCATCCATCTCCTGCTCCTTCCCTCTGCTCACCTCATTTCCCAGTCCCATCCATCTCTTGCTCTTTCCCTCTGCTTCCCACCCCTCCCAGTCCCATCCATCTCCTGCTCCTTCCCACTGCTTCCCACCCTCCCAGTCCCATCCAATTCCTGGTCCTTCCCTCTGCTCCCCACCCACCCCTCCCAGTCCCATCCATCTCCTGCTCCTTCCCTCTGCTTCCCACCCCTCCCAGTCCCATCCATCTCCTGCTCCTTCCCACTGCTTCCCACCCTCCCAGTCCCATCCATCTCCTGCTCCTTCCCTCTGCTTCCCACCCTCCCAGTCCCATCCATCTCCTGCTCCTTCCCTCTGCTCACCACCCCTCCCAGTCCCATCCATCTCTTGCTCCTTCCCTCTGCTTCCCACCCCTCCCAGTCCCATCCATCTCCTGCTCCTTCCCTCTGACCTCCTTTCCCAGTCCAGTCCAATCCAATTCCTGGTCCTTGCCTCTGCTCCCCACCCACCCCTCCCACCCCTCCCAGTCCCATCCATCTCTTACTCCTTCCCTCTGCTCTCCACCCTCCCAGTCCCATTCATCTTCCCTCTGCTGCCCCCCCCCCCACGAGGTCCAGGATCGTGACTCCGTTTACCCCCCTCTCTTCCTCCCTCCCTCCGGTGCAGGCAGCAGTCTTCTTCAGCCTTTCTGTGTTCCTGGCAGCGGTAGCGACGTACACGCTGCCTTCGGTCTGCCCCGGGAAGCCTTCTCTTCAAGTTCCTGTTCCCACCTATGCGGGAACAGGAACTTGAAGAGAAGGCTTCGGGGCAGAGCTGAAGGCAGAGTGTACGTCGCTACCGCTGCCAGGAACAAGAAAGACTTAGAGAAGATTGGTGCTGCCTGCGCCGGAGGGTAGGAAGAGAGGGGGTAGATAGACATGCTCGTCTCCGTCCGCTTCGCTGCTTCCCTGCTTCCCTGCCCTCTCTGTCTGCGTCCCGCCTTCCTCTGATGTCATTTCCTTTCGGGCGGGACGCAGACAGAGAGGGCAGGGAAGCAGCGAAGCGGACGGAGACGAGCGCGTGCCTGCTTGTTTTTTTTTTTTTTTCACTTCTAGTGCCAGTCCACGTCATCATCGTTTGGGGGGGCATTGCCCCCCCCCCCCCCCCCCCAGTCTACGCCTATGGCCGTGCGGAAAATGAACCACTGACCGCGCAGCCATTTCAGGGCGAAACACTTACCGCCACCCATTGAGGTAGCAGTAAGGGCTCCTGCCGTAGTTCCAGATTGGCGCACAACAAGCCCACTGCCGCACGCCAACCCTTTAGTAAAAGGGGCCCTAAATGAAGAGAGGAAGATTGTTCCAGAGAGCCGGAGCCGTAAAGAAAAATGTGCACCTCCTGGTCTGTTCCTGATGTGCTAGTTTTGGGCCTGCTAAAAGCAGTCTATCTCATGTGCCTATGTGCCTTGACAGCCCAGGTACCCTGTTATAAAATTACCCTCCACATGAACACAGGGTAGATCTGGTATGCTGTATGCAAATCAAGATAACAATATGGAGCTCGTATAAAAAGAATCAGAGGTAAGTCAATTTTTTATCCTTTCTAACTTCTAACAAATGCATTTGCTTTTACTTCATTCTGCATGTAGTGTAACAAGTATAGGGATTGTTTACAATTCAATGAAAGAGAAAAAAAATCTACACACAGTTTCAAATGCAATTATGAAATCATGCTTTATGGCTGTTGGAAACAGTGGTAGAGTATCTGCATTGTTCAATTCCTACCTGTCAGACAGACAACTATCAATTCTGTTCAGCAACTTGGGCACTGAACTGTGGGGTACCACAGAGATCCATGCTGTCACTTATTTTATTTCATATCTATCTCAAGCCTCTAGGCTGGGCTGCTTTGGTTGATTGACTCAAAATTTTGTATCTATGTTGCTGATGTACAACTGCTCATAGCTATTGAACCAGAACTACTCATGGCTCTAAATAAAATGATTGCCTGTCTAACAGCAACTCAAGAATGGGCAAAATAAATAGATACAAAAAAATGAGCTCTGCCTGAACCCAAGCAAAATAGACTTTCTGTGAATGGAGGGCTAGCCTAGTGGTTAGACCACCAGTCTTGACATCCAGAGGTGGCAGGTTCAAATCCCACTCCAGCTCCTTGTGATCTTGGGCAAGTTACTTAACCCTCTATTGCCTCAGGTACAAAAATTAGATTGAGTGCCCTCTGCTACCTAAAAGGTGTGAGCAAAATCCAACTAAAATAAACAAGCAAACAGACAATACCTGACTTTAACAAAGCCTGTTAAAAAGTAAGGCCAGATGTTTACTGTGATCCTGCACATTCAAATAACCTTTAAAAACTGCCTCTCTCACCTGTGGCAGTTATTAAATGCTGCTCCATAGATCAAGAAGACTAGTCTGATCACAGTGGTCTATGCTGGGGTTATCTCATGGCTACACTACTCTGACACCAACTCCAACTATTTGAGAAATGATAGGTGTTTGCAAGCGGTGTGGCACATTACAACCTTCCTGTAAATTGTAGTTGAGCAAGTATAATTCCCTTTCTTTTGTTGTCTTATCCAATATTATAGTTTTGTGTTTTACCGGAGGAAAAGACTTCAGATGCTTGGCTGTCTCAAACTGAAGTTTTATTCAAAATGGATGCCAGGCGAGCTTCCTCATTCATTAGTCAAAACACCTTCGGTATAGAATTTTCTTATATTCTATCTTAGTAAAAGTTATTGTTATTATTCTATCTGAGTTACGTTGTTGCTTAATTTTTACTTGAAATAATACAAGGGCACTTATCTCTAATAAGGCTTGCACAGTTTGGTTCGCTGGGCAGAAAGCCTCTCTTTCACCATTTAACTTCTTCAGGAGCCATACCAATCTAGTTCCAGGTAATGCCCTTTTTTTGTAAGATCGTTGCTTTCTTCCTCAGGAGTGCCTTCCTGTAAAGTAACACAGGCTATCAGTACAGTGCCAAATTTAAAACTCTATGATTTTCAAGTACCTCAGACAAATGAGCCAGAATACCTAAAGAATAAGTTGGCCCTGCACACACGTGTGAAGCCTCCAAGATCTTCTCAAGGAGCAATACTGTCTGTTTCCTCAGCAAAGAAAATCGAATAATCTGTTACTCAACAATTAGCATTCTTAGGAGTAGCCCCCACACTCTCGAGCTCATTCTCAGAGGGTCTATGCTTAACTCAAGACTACCTGGTCTGGCTCTTTACCCCAAGATTTTAATGGCTGTGACAATCAACTATCCGCTCACTCGGCATCTGAAATAACAGACTGGGGTTCATTTTCAAAACAGAAAAAAACTCCCCAATATGGCACAAAGCAGCAAATGGATGTTTTTCATTGTCCAAATCACTACTTTTGAACACAGCTTTTTTATGCAGTTTGTCTGCAGTACATCCAAATCACAAGGGAGTGTGTTGGGGGTGTGTTGGAGGTGGGATTTGGACGTTCCTAACACTTGGTCGTTTTTCTCCAATAATGAAACAAAGCAAAAATGTCCAAGGATAAAACCTAGACGTTTTGGGCTACTTCTGTTTTAATTGAGACTAAGACACAAAAAGGTGCCCGAAATGACCAAATGGCCCACTGGAGGGATTATGACATGACCTCTCTTACTCTCCCAGTCCTCACTGACCCCCCTCCCACCCCCTAAAGATGTAAAAGAAATAGTATATACCAGGCTGTATGACAGCTTCAGATGTTATGGCCAGTCCTCTTAGAGTAGCAAGCAGGTTCCTTGAGTAGCCTAGGAGCCCTTTTACCAAGGAGCGTAGGTGTCTATGCATGTCCAACATGTGCCAAATTGGAACTACTACCCAGCTACCACATGCCTCGGGCAGTAATTCTTTTTTTGACATGCACCCAAAACACATGGTAGAAAATATTTTCTATTTTCTACCGCGTGGCGCTTACCTGGCAGGAATCGGCAGTTTACGTGCACTTGCCACTTATTACCCGTTTAACGCGTGAGATCTTACCGCTAAGGCAATGGGCGGTGGTAAGGTCTCAGGTCGAAAATGGATGCACGCTGGTTTCAATTTTGCCGCACGTCCATTTCGGCCACAAAAAAGCGACATTTTCCAGCCGCGCTGAAAAATTGACCTGCGTGTGTCCAAAACATGTGCCTACACCAGTGCAGGCCACTTTTTGGCATGCCTTAGTAAAAGGGCCCCCTAGTGCACTGTAGAGAAGGAGACCCAGGCCCTTAACCTACTCTAACTGTTACACTTGTGATGGAAAGTGTGAGCCCTCCAAAACCCACAAAAAACCTAATGTACCCACATATAGGTGACACTTGTAGGCATGCAGGCTATTGTAGTGGTGTACAGTTAGGTACAGCAGGTTTTTGGTGGGTTTTGAAGGGCTCACTATACAATATAAGGGGGTAACAGTGAGATGTATACCTGGGAGCTTTTATGTGAAGTTCACTGAGAGTGCCCTCTAGGGTGCCCCACCACCCTACTGGTATGTCTGTGTGGCCAGTCTACTAAGAATGCTGGCTCCTCCTACATCCCGATGGTTTGAGTTTGTGCATTTTTCACTTGGACTATTTTTCCTTTCAAAAATGGTCCAAAAAGATAGACACACTGAGCAAAACAACATCTAGCAAATGGCCATTAAAAAAAAAAGACGTTTTTCAGGTTCAAAAATGGCCATTTTCACTACTGGATTTTTGAACATTTTCCTCAAAACATCCAAAGTTGGATTTAGATGTCATACTGAAAATTCCCCTCACTGTGTAACTAAGGTCAGTTCCACATACCTTAATCATACATATGATTTGCCTTCATGCACCTGCAATAGACTTCCTGAGTCAGTATGTCAAGCTCCATCTCTGGCCGTCTTCAAATCTATGCTAATAGCCCAACATTTTGAGGCTGCTTTTAACTCCTAACTCCTATTCACTTGCTCTCTACCCATGTCTGTTTTATCATTCCCACCTTAAGTATTTCCCTTATCCCTTATTTGTCCTGTTTGTCTGTCCTGATTAGATTGTAAGGTGTACAGAGCTGCGTACATCTAGTAGTGCTATAGAAATGATAAGTAGTAGTATATAGTAGTTATTTCTCTCAATAGCTTTATCCTACCCTTCTCTTCTGTTTTTATGTCTAACCTACCATTGCCCATTGGCTCTGCTTCTCTTCCCTGGCTGCTTATTAATATGTTTCATTGCACAATATTGACATTGTGGGCATCATATCTATGTGGAGGGGCATAATCGAAAGGGACGTCTCGGCGAAGGGGCGGGGAAACCCGTATTATCGAAACAAGATGGGCGTCCATCTTTCATTTCGATAATACAGTTGGGGACGCCCAAATCTTAACATTTAGGGTGTCCTTAGAGATGGCTGTCCCCGATTTTCGGCGATAATGGAAACCGAGGATGCCCATCTCAGAAACGACCAAATCCAAGCCATTTAGTCGTGGGAGGAGCTAGCATTCATAATGCACTGGTCCCCCTGACATGCCAGGACACCAACCGGGCACCCTAGGGGGCACTGCAGTGGACTTTACAAATTGTTCCCAGGTGCATAGCTCCCTTACCTTGTGTGCTGAGCCCCCCAACCCCCCCCCCAAACCCTCTCCCCACAACTCTACACCACTACCATAGCCATTAGGGGTGAAGGGGGGCACCTACATGGGGGTACAGTGGGTTTCTGGTTGGTTTTGGAGGGCTCACATTTACCACCACAAGTGTAACAGGTTGGGGGGATAGGCCTGGGTCCACCTGCCTGAAGTGCACTGCACCCACTAAAACTGCTCCAGGGACCTGCATACTGCTGTCATGGAGCTGGGTATGATATTTGAGGCTGGCATAGAGGCTGGAAAAATATTTTTTTAATTTTTTTTTTAGGGTGGGAGGGGGTTAGTGACCACTGGGGGAGTAAGGGGAGGTGATCCTCGATTCCCTCTGGTGGTCATCTGGTCATTTAGGGCACATTTCTGTGGCTTGGTCATAAAAATAGGACCAAGTAAAGTCGTCCAAGTGTTCTTCAGGGATGCCCTTCTTTTTTCCACTATCAGTCAAGGATGCCCATGTGTTAAGCATGCCCCAGTCCCGCCTTGGCTACATTTCCGGCATGCCCCCATGAACTTTGGTCATTCTCGCGACTTAAAGCAGTTGGGGACGCCCAAAATCGGCTTTCAATTATGCTGATTTGGGCGACCCTGTGAGAAGGACACCCATCTTTCGATTTGTCGAAAGATAGGTGTTATTCTCTTTCGAAAATAAGCCTGATTATATTCTAACATGTGCATATTAATGAGCTTCATTGTATTGTGCTGACATTATAAGCATCTTTTTTATATGACTGCTCTTGCATGCTGCCTATTATGGTATATCATTTGCATTCTGCAGACGTATCATATTTTTATACAAAATGTTTAACTGTGTTTTACGGGGCTCGTTTTCATAAGAGAAAAACATCTAAAAGTGTCATAAAGCGCCATTTGGACAGATTTCTTCTCAAAATGTCCAAATCTCTATTTTTGAAACCTATTTTGCAGATGTTTATCTATGCATTTTGTCTGCAATGTATCCAAATCACAAGGGGGCATGTCAAGGGTATTTCAAAGGCAGAATTAGGGTGGGCTTAGGACTTGTCTAACACTTGGACGGTTTATAGCCATATTGGAACAAAACAAAAACGTCTTGGGTGAAAACTTCAACGTTTTGGTCCAGAACTGTTTTTATTATGAATAAGGCACAAAAAGGTGCCCTAAATGACCAGTTGACTACTGTGGGAATCAGGGACGACCCCCACTTTACTCCCTTAGTGGTCACTGACCCCTCTCACACCCTAAAAATGTGAATAAAATTAGAACTCACCAACCTCTATGATAGCCTCAGCTGTTATAGCCAGGTTCAGTAGTGCAGCATGTAGGTCCCTGGAGTAGTGTAATAGTCAGTGCAGTGCACTGTAGACAGGTGGACTCAGGCCCGTACCTCCCCATACATGTTACACTTGTGGTAGAAACTGTGAACCCTCCAAAAGTCACTAAAAACTCACTGTACCCACATATAGGTACTGTGCAGAAATTTAAGCCTATTTTATAAAATATTGACTTGCTTCAAAGAATATGCCTTGGCGTGTTTTTTTCCACACAGAATTTTCAGGCACCATATATAGAATCTAGCCCTTAACTTTACAATGTTAACAGCTATCGCACACATGCAGTAAACTGTTACCACATTTGTTTAGCAGTTAGTGCACACAAATTCACACATTAACAGAATTTGTGTTTGGGATGGTAACTATTCGGTCAGAGTTGTCATTTCAAGAGTTTGACGTAGCTAAAAGCCTATTTTTTTTAATATGTCATTTTGAGTTTCGGGTAATGGATCAGCCTGATGTATAGTGACTATAAGGCCCTTTTACAAAGCGGCAGTAAGCCCAACGCGGGCCTACTACTCCCTAAAAGGGAAGTACTGCAGGGCTACCGCAGCATCCCGGCAGTAGTTCCCTACCCCAGCGTTTGCTATTTCCAGTGTTGCAAAAATATTTCAATTTTTGTAGTCCTGGTGTGTACCGTGCACTGCCCGGTTACCACCAGGTTAATGAGGGAACCCTTATCGCCACCTCAATGAGTGGTAAGTGCTTCCTCTGAAATGGCCACGTGACAAGTGCTTCACTTGCCACACAGCCACTTCTTGAAAAAAAAAACAAAGACCTGCCTTTTACCCACTGCAGTAACATGGAGGCCTCAGTGCGCATCAAAAACATGTGCCAATGCCAATTTTGCCACAGCTTCGTAAATGGACCCCTAAGTTATTTAAGTTTCATTGGGCTGTGTCAGTATTAGCATACAGCAGTCGCTAGCGTGACTTATTAAACGGAGGTGTTCACCTTTTTCAAACATATTACCATAAAACTTTTTCACCATCCATGTAGCTAAACGTTAACATACTAGCTTCAACCTTTTAACCTCCTCTCATCATACCTTCCCCATTACACACCCCACAACCCTGTGGTACCACAGGGTCGTGCCCCATCCTGTAGCAGTGATGCACACGAGACCAACATTGCTAGGCCTAACTTAGGCCCTATGATTTGAAATTCTGCCCAAATTTACAGAAATAAACTTAATACCCTGCAACCAAGCTGTGAACCCAAACCCTCCCCTATTCTAATCATCCCAAAACCCATTTTCACCAGGGCAGGCCAGGTGGGCGAATTTCACCTGCACAGATAGACCTCCCTTTCCTCTCCTCACACAACTATTTTCTTCCTGCTCAGTGTCCTAACTTCTGTCCCGCTAACACAAACCCCACCTCGATGCACATTCATCCAATCCCTGCTTCCCATTTTCATTTCACCAATTTCCTTCCTTTTTCTCATAATGTCCTTCCTAACTTTCAAACCCTTAATGCATTAACGTTAAATTATTTGTTTAAATATCCCTCCCAGAAAAATAAACAAATTTCCCTAAACATCATTTTACAATTAACCCATCCCCCCATCCCCTCCCCCCATTATAGAAGTTCTCTGCTGCTCAGCTAATGTTATACCCTCCACTTTATCGTGCAGGGTCTTTTTACCCTCTTATGGGAATAAGAGCTTTAGAAAACATTTGCACTTGAAGATTTTACTGCCCAGTTCTTACCAGGGTTATGCTGATGTAAGGAAAAATTCACCAAACAATGAAGCACGGCGGCCGGGCTTGTGTTTGGGGGGTTGCAATTCGACGGCGCCGGGCCCCTGTGGGGGGAGCTGCACTGGCTCCCAGTCACAGAGCATATTGCTTTCGGGGTCTGCACCCTAGTCCACAAGATTATCTATGGCGAAGCCCCAGGTTATATGACTGACCTCATAGACCTGCCAACCAGAAATACAATCAGAACATCACGAACATACCTAAACCTTCACCACCCTAGTCGCAAAGGACTCAAGTACAAATCAATTTACGGATCCAGCTTCTCCTATATAAGCACGTAACTATGGAACGCATTACCAAAAGCCATAAAGACAACGCTCGGTCATCTCAACTTCCGGAAATCACTAAAGACCGATCTGTTCAAAAAGGCATACCCTACTGACCCAACTTAAGTATCTGAATTCAGCAACACAATGAAACCAAAACTTGCAGCGAACATTATATAACTCGTTCTTTCTCGTTCCTCTAATGTGTCTGTAACGCATATATCTCATTCTCTTTAACATTACTCTGTATTTGTTTCATCACCGGAGGTGTTAACGCCTCACAGTACTATGTAAGCCACATTGAGCCTGCAAATAGGTGGGAAAATGTGAGATACAAATGCAACAAATAAATAAATTCAATTTTGTTTTGGGGATCTCACTCACTTTGGTTTTTCTAATGCATTAGTGTCAGTTTAGTTTATTCTTTTTAGAAACTGCAAAACACTAGTTTTCTTTTGGTTTCCTGAACTAATATGAATTCTGTCACATATTTCACTACACAGAAACATTCAAATTGTCTATAGGTTTAAAGGTGGTAAGAAAGTTTTGCAAAACCTGATCAAGCTTGATTATCATTTACTAAGCAAATGCGTGGTGCAACACCTTTGAAATCTAAAACCTAACATCAGTTAATTTGTACATCATAACAAGATTCATTTTCATCCTGTCCTAAAATTATATGTCCTTTGTGCTTTTGACATATTGGACTCTTAGATTAAGGGAAAAAATATAAATAATTTCCCGCATATGCCAGCAGAGGGTGCTTCCTTTTTATGGTTGGATGAAAAAGTAAGCACAGTATTGTGGACAATGGCAAGAATGTGGTTTTATTTTCTCCAGGAGTATAGAAACAATATTATGTTTAAACACAGATGCTTATGAAGCTGTAATCAATATACAGCATCAAACTGTTTTCAAGCATTAAAAAATATGATAGTATAACAGTAGTAAATTGAGTGCTGCCCAGTATGTTTTCATAGTAGACTATTTTCCTTTATTTAAGATATATGTTTCTTTGTTTGTAAGTATAGCAATCCTTCCAACATTGCAGCTTAGCCTAGGAGATTAACGTGAAAGCATTATCTTTTCAATTGATCTTTGTTATAGGACTTCATTTTTAAGTCTTCTCCATAAGAAGTGTAATCTTGTATTAAGAATTTGCATCGTAATTCTCACTGTATGCTAGAGTCTGTTTGGTTAAACACATAAATGTATAGGACAATCATTATTTCTCTGCCACACTTAAAGCCAAGAAGGGAAGGTGAAGGAATTTTGGGTTTAATGTAATTCGATTTGGGCATGTGTGTACCACTTTACCCCCAATAGTTGAAGGCATGTTAGCAAAATTCAAAACAATAACACATCGATTTAAGATTATATATATAAAATCAATTCTAAGGTGTATTTAAAAGAAATTTGTGAAACAACCAAGTCTTTAATGAGCAGCAGAAATCCCTATAGGATTTGAAACAGGCAGTGAAATCCAGGAATCAACCTCACCCCCCCCCCCCCCTCAAAAAAAAAATCTTGCACTCATCTCCCTCAGTCAGATTTGCTTAACAGATGCAATGTGAAGCTTAATTTCACCTGAGGAGTGCAGTTGCCATTTAGAGACATACGTAACTGATAAGTAAGAATTGAAAATGTTAGTGTCAAGCCATGTAAAATTTCAAAAACAATAGTTCAAACAAAATGTGTGCTCATACAATGAAGTTGTATGAGATAAGGAGTCACCCAATGAGCTCTTCTTCTCCCCCAAATAAACTTGGCAGCCACACTGGGCAACAACTGCAGTCTGTATAACTTTCATTCTTGGAGTCCCTGTAATACTGCATTACAATAGTCCAATTGAGATAAAATAATCACTTGGACAATAACATGTAAATGTCTGGTTTCTTAAAAAGGTTTGATTTGATGGATCAATCTAAACATTAGCTGCTCCTATTTGTGGCTCCATACTCAAATATCCCACCATCCACTACCCATAACCTGCCCAGTTTCCACCCCCTAACATAGCTTGCCTTTGGATATTAGGATGCGGCCTTTAGAAAGAAATTGAAAACCTAGATGATTAGATGGTGGTTGGGTTGGGTTGAAATGATATTCACCTTCTTACCTGTCTGAACTGACTGAGGTCTAAGGCCATTTGTTTTGATCTGGGTTCTTTGTTACCTAAAGGGGGAAATGTTCCCATATTTCTGGATCTGATATGTTATCAGTGAAGCTAGGTTTGGGGTTTATCTCAACTGAATGGCTTTTTTGATTGAATTACTGGATTTTATGAAATAATTATGAAGGTGGTTTGTCTGGTGAAATTGGATTTTTTTTTTAAATTCAGCCATTTCATTTAACTTCTTACTGAAGGAGAAGAAAAGAAAATATAACAAGATAAATAAAATAAAACAATAACAATAGCATATGGTTTTTAACCACAGTCCTTCATGTTTGAATGTTACATAAGTAAATAGGGTGCAAACTTTTAGCAAATACCAGCATCCCAGCAGTCGTTTCATCACAAATTGCCTAATATCTTAGAGTTATACCTAACAGTCTCAACTATGATTCAAATTGAAAATTAATCTTAAAGCCAATGCCATTAGCAAGTTACTACTACTATTACTTATCATTTCTATAGCGCTACAAGGCATACGCAGCGCTGTACACCATACACAAAAAAGACAGTCCCTGTTCAAAGAGCTTACAATCTAGATAAAACAGGCAGACAGACAGAACAATTAAGGGTAAGGGAATAAAGAGGTGAGGATAAAAGGACAGGGCAAGTGAGTAGTGGTTAGGAGTCAAAAGCAGTGGTAAAGAGGTGGGCTTTAAGTTTGGACTTGAAAACGGCCAAAGACAGGGCTAGACGTACAGGCTCAAGAAGTCTATTCCAGGCATGAGGTGCAGCAAGATAAAAGGAACGGAGTCTGGAATTAGCAGTAGAGGAGAAGGGAACAGATAAGAGAGATTTATCAACAGAACAGAGTACCCGAGGGGGGACGTAGGGAGAGACAAGAGTGGAGAGGTACTGGGGAGCGGCAGAGTGAATGCACTTATAGGTCAATAAGAGAAGTTTAAATTGAATGCAGAAACGGATAGGGAGCCAGTGAAGTGACTCAAGGAGAGGGCTAATGTGAGCATAGCGACTTTGGTGGAAAATGAGTCGTGCAGCAGAGTTTTGGACTGATTGAAGAGGAGAGAGATGGCTAAGAGGAAGGCCGGTGAAAAGCAGGTTACAATAATCAAGACGAGAGGTGATAAGAGTGTGCATAAGGGTTCTGGCAGAGTGCTCAGAGATGAAGGGACGGATTTTGCTAATGTTACAGAGAAAGAAACAACAGGTTTTGGCAATCTGTTGAATATGAACGGAGAAGGAGAGAGAGGAGTCAAAGATGACCCCAAGGTTACGAGCTGATGAGACAGGGAGAATGAGAGTGCCATCCACAGAAATAGAGAAAGGGGGGAGAGGAGAAGTAGGTTTAGGAAGAAAGATGAGAAGCTCGGTTTTGGCCATGTTAAGTTTTAGATGACGCTGAGACATCCAGGCAGCGATATCAGATAGGCAGGCTGAAACATTGGTCTGGATGTTCCAGATCTTTTTATTTGTTTGGTTGTTGGTTGGTTTGCCATATTGAGAGCAAATGTGCTATAGCTTTCTCTTTCTGAGTAGTATCTAGTGAGCTATCACATTGAATGGTCAGCTTTATTTGACTGTGAGGAGCAGCCACAGAAGGTGGAGGAACCCTCAATTCCTACGTCAAAGTAGTACAGCAAAAAAAGGAGTAGAATGATCTGGCCCTTTCAATAAACCAGGGAGACATATAACACTACAAAGTCTTTATTAAAGAGCATCAAGTGACTCGACACAGCAGCTGTGTTTCGGCGCCTATGTGCCTGCTTCAGGAGCATAAAAGAACATACAAAAATCATATACAAATCATATAAAACTCTGAATCATAACCAACCACCTACATATGAGGAAAAACAAGGAATTAAAAATACACATACAATTTAAAATTTAAATGAATTGATTCAT
This sequence comes from Microcaecilia unicolor, assembly GCF_901765095.1. Classification (NCBI taxonomy): domain Eukaryota; kingdom Metazoa; phylum Chordata; class Amphibia; order Gymnophiona; family Siphonopidae; genus Microcaecilia; species Microcaecilia unicolor. Next base: position 56,997,677 of record NC_044040.1, read on the forward strand.
GCATTTAAAAGCTTATTACATATAAAACAGAAACTCTAGAAAATTAAAAATTACACATTACATATAGAAATGCATTTAAGATCACATGTAAAATTGTGTATGTGTGTATTCTAGACAAACTGACCTTAAGATGCTCCAAAGGTTTAGAAAGAAAACAAATTTTCTTATGTGGTTAAGTTATTGGATGTCACAATCCTATAAAAAGAAGAATGTAGAATTATAGGGAACAGCATAAAAATATAGTGAGAAGAGGGAGAAAGTATAATGCCTTAAGAGTTACCCAAAAGAATTATATGTACAGAGTATTCTGTTATGCAAATGAGATAGAAAGACAGAGGAATACTAACAAAAGGAATACTAATATTAAAAGAGAGGGGAGAGAGAACGTTAAGACGCATAAGAAGTTAAACAAAACAGTCCTACTAATGGTAAAATATCAGAATTAAAAGATGACAGGTCTGGGCTAAAACTTTAAACAAGCAAAAGATAAAACCCAAAGGTGCCGCAACCAAGCAATCCACTCCTTATGGCAAGGAAGCTCTTTAAATGTAATCATAAATGATCACCTAATATGCATTGTGTAAAGAATTAGCTGTGCATTGTCTATATGGAACCTTACTGGTCTAAGCACATTATATGATTAAGCGCCTCTATTGCCAGTGAAAAACTTTATAGCACGCCATTAAAAGGCTCATGTTTAAGGCTTCAAAAGCACAACAGAAAATATGTAGAGGTGCAAACAGTCACAGTCAACATCTAATGAACACACTAAACGAGTATGATCCGCATTATAGTAGTTTTTTCAGATGCCGTTTATACAGAGTAAACAGTGCACTACGCCGAGGCAAAGAGTAAAAATACAGTGTCCACAAAAGAAAATTCCATACGGATGTGAAATATACTGATGACCATCAAAACCAGGCATCAGGTATCAACGAGAACATTATTACTTACCAAATAATATGAGTAGAGAGGTGTGGTAGCCGTGTTAGTCCACTCTTAAAGGTTATCAATAGAAATCAAACAAAATAAAACATGGAAAAGAAAATAAGGTGATACCTTTTTTATTGGACGTAACTTAATACATTCCTTGAAATGTATTAATACATTTCTTAATACTTATACATTTCTTAATACTTAATACATTTCTTGAAATAAAAAAGGTATCATCTTATTTTCTTTTCCATGTTTTATTTTGTTTGATTTCTATTGATAACAAATAATACGAAAATGATACTTCCAAAGTCTACAACAGCAGTCTAAGTGAGTTCAAAAGAGGGGTTTGGATTCAACTGTCCGTTATTTAAATAGATCAAACTCGCGCCAAAAAACGACAATGCTAAGCATGCGCAGAAAAATGTGCCCATTTGACAGAATGAAAAACTAGATAACGTGCACAATAGACTTAAAGGAGAAATTCTGTCATATAGTGCAATATGGATTTACACAAACCTTGGAAGAATGTGTAGATATGTACTATGTAGTTATAAACATTAGAAATATTAAGTATGTAAATACAGTGTAAAAACAAAAATAATTAAATAAGAATCCTAATATAACCTAATATGCAAGAGAGAATCTAAAAGTGTATACCACGTGGTTATAAGCACTATGACTAATGAGTTAAATAAATACATTACAAAAAATAAAATTAAAATACTTATACCCTACGATGCAAAAATATATAAAGGAATCATTAAAAACCATTGTGACATAAATAAAATGTAATGAAAACGTTGATCATAATACCAGACATATTTAAATACATGGTGTAATGCAAACATTTTCTTTTATTTAATATGATAAGATAGAAACGTAATGTATTTTCTGTCTTTTTTATAAAAAAAACTTCTATGTGCTCCATATGTAATGGGAGACAATGAGCTGATATAAATTAAAACAGGTCTATATATCCCACAATATAATGATATATTATAATTAGCTGAATTAAATTAGGGTATTCTTAAAATACTTCATGAAGAGAAATTATATGTTAGAAATGCAACTGAAAATGCAATGATATTAGTATACATGTATGACAAAACCTATGTACAGCAAGCGTTTCTTAAATTGCACATGTGTATTTTCTGCCTGATATCATAAAAAGGAATGTAACATATTAAATCTTCTTTAAGATTATTTAATACATAAAAAACTTATATATGCTCTATGCATGAGTGGGGACAATCAGCTGATATACATAAAGCATGGCACCCTTTAAGTTTTAAAGGTATACTTGTGTGTTCTCTATACGTGAGAAGTCACAGGAAAGGACTATAATCAATGTCCGCATTAAGATCTTGTGGTATCAAAGTCTGTAGCTGAAAGATTAATTTTTGTTCCTCTCGTAATAGCATATTGTCAGTCGTCTTCCTACACCAATTGTCTTTTAAAACCTTAAAGGCAAAGAATTTCAGGTCTTGAATGGAGTGTCCTTCTGTTTTCCAATGCATGACTAAAGGTGCAGATTCCACATTTCTTCTGAGGCTACTATGATGTTCAATAATACATGTCTTTATTGGTCTTTTGGTTTTCCCAACATAAACAAGAGGACACAAACACATGATGATATAAACAATGCTGTGAGAATTGCAGTTGGAACTATCAGGGGCATTTTCGAAAGAGAAGGACGCCCATCTTCCGACACAAATCGGGAGATGGGCGTCCTCTCAGGGTCGCCCAAATCAGCATAATCGAAAGCCGATTTTGGGCGTCCTAAACTGCAGTCCATCGTGAGATGGGTGTCCTCGGCCGATAATGGAAAAAAGAATGGCGTCCCTGACGAGCATTGGGTTGACTTTACTTGGTCCATTTTTTTTTCACAACCAAGCCTCAAAAAGGTGCCCAAACTGACCATATGACCACCAGAGGGAATCAGGGATGACCTCCCCTTACTCCCCCAGTGGTCACCAACCCCAACCCACCCTAAATTTTTTTTAATTTTCTGCCAGCCTCTATATCAGCCTCAAATGTCATACCCAGCTCCATCACAGCAGTATGCAGGTCCCTGGAGCAGTTTTAGTGGGTGCAGTGCACTTCAGGCAGGCGGACCCAGGCCCATCCCCCCTACCTGTTACACTTGTGTTGGTAAATGTGAGCCCTTCAATTTTGGATTATTTGTAGTAAATAATTAGCAGATTTTAGTACACACAGCTTCAGCTTTAGAAATGTTAATTTCTTTCTTCATCTCTCTCTCATTCACCCCTGAATAATTCACTGCTGAGTCACTTTAAAGTTGAAGTAACAAAACATCTGTTTACTCACAGTTTGTAGTTAGATTATAATCAGACAGGCTTATATATACATATTACTATACATTTGTATTATCAGCTCCTTCCATGTGCTTAGATGGTAATGGATGCTCACACCACCATAGATCCTCTCAGGTTAGGAGAGATCATGAGCTCCATGTGCTCCATGTGCTGCATGTGCTGTGTCTGCTGTATCTAACCCCCACAGGAAGTTGCATAGCTGTGTGACCTCTCTAAGTAATTCACATCAGAGGTCACAGAGTAATCACAGAGAAATAATAGGTGACAGGCAATGCATGTAAAATACAATTACATTCCAACAAACCCCTTCTCATGCATAACTGTCATGCAATTATTTATTCATACAAAGTCCAAGCTTTATACGCAGATTCACAAAATGTTCTCTGGGTAACGGTTTGGTCATGATGTCAGCTGTCATCTCACTGGTGTGACAATAGTGTAGACTGATGACCCCTTCTTTCGCCAACTCTCGCACGTTGTGGTATTTCGTTGCGATGTGCTTGGTGCGTGACTGAACCTTGTCATTCTGTGACAGTCGGATGCAGCTCTGATTATCTTCCATTATCTGGATTGGTCTCTTTTCAGCTATTCCGAAATCCAGCAAAAGTTTTTCAATCCACATCAGTTCTCTGCACGCTTCCGATACGGCCACGTATTCAGCTTCTGTAGAAGACAAACTCACAATACTTTGTTTATGACTGGCCCATGAAATTTGTACATTTCCATACATAAACACATATCCACTTGTGGATTTATAATCAGAATGATCCCCTGCCCAATCTGAATCACAGTAACATATTAGTTTTGGATTACTATTGGCTGAAATCTTTAATTTACAATCAATGGTACCCTTTAAATACCTTACCATCCTTTTAACTGCAGTCCAATCTGATTTGGTAGGTGAGCTGACCCTTCTGCTCAAAATTCCTACTGCATTTGCTATATCAGCCCTGTATGTGGTAGCTAGATATAAAAGCTTACCTATGGCTGATCTATATTGGATGTTATCTGGTAAAGGTTCTCTTACTGTTTCATCCTTCAGAAAATCAGTGATCATGGGAGTGCTTACAACTTGGGCATCTTGCATACCTAAACTTTCAATAAGCTCGTTTATTTTCTGCTTCTGGCTTAGAAGATAAGAACCATCATTTTGTTTCTCAATTTCTATACCAAGATAGTATGACACATTACCCAGTTCTTTTATCTCAACATTGAGGTTTAAACACTTTACAATGTCCTTGTACTCTTGCTCACTTTTGCTTGCAATGAGCAGATCATCAACAAAAGCTAAAATGTATGCATATTGTCCATTTGTGCACCTAGTGTACAAACATTTATCTGCTTCACCTTGCTTAAATCCTAAATTTGTCAATATTTCATGCAATTTATCATTCCAACATTTTGCACTTTGCTTTAATCCATAAAGACCTTTGTTTAATTTACACACTAGCTGTCTTTGTTTTGTATTTATGAAACCTGTTGGCTGTTCCATGTACAAGTCTTCAGTTATATCTCCGTGAAGAAACGCTGTTTTCACATCAATGTGTTTGACTTGCATGCCTTTTGAGACTGCAATGCTCAGAAGTGTTCTGATTGTCGTGTGTTTCACTACAGGTGCAAACACTTCATCAAAATCTTCTCCATATTTTTGAAGATATCCCTTTGCCACTAATCTGGCTTTATACCTTTCCACTTTTCCTTGTGCATTCCTTTTTAACTTGAATACCCATTTGCATCCTATAGCTTTCTTGCCAGGAGGTAATTTTGTAAGAATCCAAGTATTATTTTTATCCAATGCATCAATTTCTTCTTGTGCAGCTTTATGCCATTCAGCAGCTTCTTCTGCTGGCATTTTCTCAATCTCATCCCATGTTAAGGGCTCTTGAGCTTCTGCTGACTTTGTTAGGTAAGACAGTCTTGGGGGTGGAACACCTTTGTTTTCCCTGGATGAGCGTCTGACAACAGGTTGGTCTGACCTTTCCGCATCCTCTAAATCTGAGAGTACTTCTCCAATTGATTCCCCTTCTCCAACTGTACTGTCTTCTTCAATGATCCTTTCTGTGTCTGCTTCCTCTGCCTGTTCCTCGTTAGATACAGATGAGTTGCTTTCAGACATCTGCCTTGGTATGGCATTTATATACACTGGCATGTCTATTATGGTTCTAGTTTCATATTCTGGATGATAAGGCTCATCTGGGATAATCCAGCCTTTATCAACCCTTTTGTTTTCATCAAAATATGTAACATGTCTTATGCCAACAATGCCAGTTTTCAGATTCAAAATTCTATATCCTTTGTGTCCTGGAGTATAGCCAACTAAAATGCCCCTTTCTGTTGTGGAATCCAGCTTATGCCTTCTTTGCTTTGGTACATGAGCATATGCTGTACTTCCAAATGTTCTTATGTGTGACAGGTTTGGCTTCCTACCATGCCATGTCTCATGTGGTGTGCGCTCAGCGCCTTTAGTTGGCATTCTGTTTTGTAGGTACACTGCTGTGAGAATGGCTTCCCCCCATAGTCTTTTAGGGAGATTGCTATCTGACAGCATACATCTGGTCATTTCCACAAGTGACCTAAATTTTCTCTCTGCAACAGAATTTTGCTCTGGTGTATAAGCTACTGTTGTGATATGTTGAATGCCTTCTTGTTCTAGAAATGTGCGCATGCTTTGTGAAATGAACTCACCACCATTGTCGGTCTGAAGAACCTTTGGTTTTCTTTCAAATTTATTGCTCACCATGGCTACGTATTTCTTCAGCATGTCTGTGACTTGACTTTTTTCTTTCAGCAAATAGGCCACACAGTATCTAGAGAAATCATCCAAGAATATTAGCACAAATCTGTTATTTCCCAATGATGGGATATTAAACGGTCCACATAAGTCACTGTGTATTAAGTCCAGTACTTTATTACTCCTATTTCCTGTGTATGCAGGAAATGAGGGTCTCACACCTTTTTGAGTAACACAGTCTATGCATTTCTCCATTTTACCAGCATCTGCACTTATCTGAATGCCAGTGGCTAGTTGCTTACTGTAAAGATCCTGGATCACCTTAGAATCACGATGTCCCAGGCGGCGGTGCCAGATTTCCAGACTACATTTTCCATCATTCTTCCTTACTTGCGCCAGATGTGAGGCTTCACCTGAAATGTTCAGCTTATAAACATCATTATGCATAAAAGCTTCAGCATACACTTCATCATTTTTAGAGATTGTGCACTTACTGTTTTCAAAATGAATCACAAATCCCTTCTTATCTAATGTAGATACACTAAGCATATTGCAAACTGCTTGGGGAATATACAAGACATCACTTACAGGAATTTCTTTAACTTCATTAGACACTTTGCATTTTAAGAATCCAATACCTTTTGCTTGGATCTTAGCAGTCCCTGCGTTTGCAGTTTTAAGAATACCTTCTTCTGGACACATTTCCTGAAAGAAATCCTTACAATTGGTTAAATGGCATGTGCTCCCTGAATCCAAAATCCAAGTACTTTCATTTGAATTATTATTTACCATAGTCAAAGATTTTTCTGCCATTAGAAAGCCCTTGTGTTTATCTTTGTCCTTCATACATTTCCTGGTTTGAAAATTCTTTAGTTCCATTGGCTTAGGTGAGCTAGAGGGAGTGTTTTGTGTTTCCTTACACCATTTAGATACATGTCCCTCCTTTCCACATGAGTAGCAAATCAGCTTGCCCTTGGGTGGAGTTTTCCCATAGCTCCGCCTTCCTCTGTTCTTTGCCAAGAAATTTGTTTCATTTCTCTCTGACTTGCTTTGAGAACACATCTCCTCAGAATCATTTATTATGCATTCCTGCCTTAGTTTTGATGTTGCCTGTTCAAAAGATTGCCCTTCAATGGCTTCATTTACAGACCTAAAAACATCAAACTTCTTTGATAGTGAGGTAAAAAGAAATGCTCTTTTCAATGCATCACACATGGGAATTCCAGAAAGTTCTAACTTTTGAAATGAAGACATAAGATGCATAATGTGATCATTACATTTACTTTTATCCCTTAATTTGGTTTCATTCAATTCTGCTAACCAAATTGGTTGCTGCTTTGCATATGTAGTTGCATACATAGTTCTCAGTTTATATAAAATGTCCTTTGGTGTATCTTTTCCCTCCACTAATATGGCTTGTTTCTCTGAGAGAGCTTCCAAAAGCATGCACTTCACATAATAGTTTGCATTGTCCCATTCAGCCATATTTTCATCTGTTCTGTCTTGGTCTAAGCATATATTTAATCTTTTTGCTCGAAGGAGACATATGAATCTTAATTCCCACTGCTGATAATTAAACTCAGTTAATCTAGGCACCTTGAGAGAGTAGAACAATGGTGAATTTCTTCCCTCAGCCATTTTCTTAGCCTTCTGTCTGCTGTGTGGGGGGAGAGAGAGACTGACTGAATCTTTCCTTTAAAACTTAAGAGAAAAATGTGGCCTTTTTTTCTGCCTGGTAATATTTCTCTTCTTTTTCAATTCCTGGACCCTGGGCCCATAACCCTTTTTTTGGATTATTTGTAGTAAATAATTAGCAGATTTTAGTACACACAGCTTCAGCTTTAGAAATGTTAATTTCTTTCTTCATCTCTCTCTCATTCACCCCTGAATAATTCACTGCTGAGTCACTTTAAAGTTGAAGTAACAAAACATCTGTTTACTCACAGTTTGTAGTTAGATTATAATCAGACAGGCTTATATATACATATTACTATACATTTGTATTATCAGCTCCTTCCATGTGCTTAGATGGTAATGGATGCTCACACCACCATAGATCCTCTCAGGTTAGGAGAGATCATGAGCTCCATGTGCTCCATGTGCTGCATCTGCTGCATCTGACCCCCACAGGAAGTTGCATAGCTGTGTGACCTCTCTAAGTAATTCACATCAGAGGTCACAGAGTAATCACAGAGAAATAATAGGTGACAGGCAATGCATGTAAAATACAATTACATTCCAACATTCAAAACCCACCCAAAACCCACTGTACCCACATGTAGGTGCCCCCCTTCACCCTTTAGGGCTATGGTAGTGTTTTACAGTTGTGGGTAGTGGGTTTTTTGGGGGGAAGTTGTGGGGCTCAGCACCGAAGGTAAGGGAGTTATTCACCTGGGAGCAATTTGTGAAGTCCACTGCAGTGCCCCCTAGGGTGCCCGGTTGGTGTCTTGGCATGTCAGGGGTACCAGTGCACTACGAATGCTGGCTCCTCCCATGACCAAATGCCAACAAACAGGTGGAGGACAGTCCCATATACAAGCTATTTCAATAGTCCAACCTTGTCAAAACAAGACTTTGCAACATAACTAAAAAATCTGAGGATAGAATCATAGGTTTTATCTTACTCAACTAATGCAATTGATAAAAACATCCTTACACAACTCTATCAGTATGAGTATTAAAATTCGAAATATTCTTTGATGGAGTCACTAATCTTCTATAACTCAAAAGTGGACTTTCAGAGCGATTATATAAATCCCATTCAATTCAAATAGAAAGTCTGTAGCAATGGCCAAATGACCAAAGAACTACACTCTAGAATCAGACTTCTGGTATCAAGACGTAAGTAAAATGTCACACAAAGTACATAAGTAATGCCACACTGGGAAAAGACCAAGGGTCCATTGAGCCCAGCATCCTGTCCAAGACAGCGGCCAATCCAGGCCAAGGGCACCTGGCAAGCTTGTAGTTTCTACCTGGGAGATGAGTAACGTTCAGGTATCTGCCATTCCTCACCCCTCCCTTATTACCTTTATAATTTTAACAGATTTAGGATTTAGATGATTTGTTTTTAGAAGAACATATTGTAACAGCACCCTTCCTGTAACAGCATCCCTACCCTTCCCCAACCTACCCTGATCACCAAGAACCTTCAGGACTTATCCAAGGGTCATCACTGGTGGTCTAGTGGGACAAGATGGGGAATGGCCCCCCTCTGCTTCAACACCATCCAGATCAAAATGACACCTGCTGATCCCTAGTGATAGTCTTGTGTTACTACCAGTAAGGTCAGCCTCCCATATAGAAGCAAATTGTGATCAGAGGGCTATATGATAGGAGTTTTGTGATTAGGGGCTGTCAGATGGAACTGTTGTGATCAGGAGAGGGGCTGACCTATAGGGGGTGTTTTATGAGGGATTGTACATTAGAGAGACGGGTGTCTGATTAGGGACTGTGTTATCTGGGGGTGTAGCCCACACGATCTACATAGAACTTTGTGGTTTTCAATATTGCTGTGTCACACCTTACTGGCACTTGCCCTAAAATTATTCATAGGGAAGGGCAGGTGTAAATACCAACATTTTTCAGTCAGGACATACAGATAATATGTAGATTTCTGTCCTTTCCTAGCCCTGCCTACTACATGCTCATGAAATACCCTCAATGTACCTAAATGTACTTATGATTTTGGAAAATCAGTTTTTGAACATGTGTAAGTGGTGGTTTTAACATATGTATATCGCGAATAGAGCTTCTAAAATCAGGACCATAAATTAAATGAGTCATTGCTGTATTTTGGAGCCAATGGGAAGGGAGTGGAAGATGACTGATCCCGGAAATTGAAACCGGACCACCACCGACCACCTTCACGTAGGTCCTGGGGGTGGATATGGGATTCGGAGGGTCTAGCAGGATGGGAAACTGGTGGCTTTTGGTCTATGGGGATGTGTTCGGACAGGGGTTTGGAGGATCCAAAGGATGGGTGCCAAAAGGAGGGTATGTTGAGATTGGGGGGGAGCTGTCTGATGGGAGGTGTACTGATGAGGAACTGTAAATTCGGGGGGGGGGGGGTTCTGATTGTGAATTGTGTGTTCAAAAGGGGGATTGTGTGATCAAAGTTTTATCTGATCAGGGGTAGGTGTGATTAGCATGGGGGTAACCAGTATGTTGTATAAAGGGGCAACTCTTTCTGCAGCTTACTGCCTAACTCCCTTTGTTTTTCTAATACTCGGAATACACTTGTAGGTTTGCTAAATGGCACTCCTTCATGTGAATACGTGTCACTTACACCTGTTGATTTTATTTATAGCCTACACATGTAGGTATGGACAGACCCTACTTTCTATGTGCATTTTTTGTGGGGGGGGGGGGGGGGGTTCTTTCTAAAATGGATCCTCCCCCCCAAACAACTATCTCTGCCTGACCTGAATGTTTGTTTGGTGCATCACCTACATATTTATTCCTTCATGTATCTTAGAACAGGGTCTATGTTGACAGATTCTGTTCTAAAACACTACTGGATTTGCACATATACTGACCTAGACATGCCAATTCTGTTTTTTTTTTATTATTTCTTGTCTAAAATGTGCTTGTGTAGCAAAGGTTGTGTACACACGGACAGCCTTTGGATTGAGCATGGGTAGGTCTCAAACTTACATATGTATATCTTTAAGATGTACTATTCCTATTGATTTTTGCATTCTATTATTGTTATTACATGTTATTCACATAAGTTTCTGTCTTTATAACTAATGTAATTTGGATTTGTTATCAAATGTTCTACTTTTAATGTGAGCCACATTGAACCAGAGCTTGTTTGGGATAATTGTGGGATACAAATATCATAAATAATAATAATATGTAAGTTATAGAATGCTGTAAGTTACACTGGTATCTACGCAACTTAGGCTCTAATACACCAAATCTATGGCTTCTGCTTGAGCCTAATGTTAAGCAAATATATACCCATTTATGCTAGTATTCTCTAAAGAAAAGCAGGCACTTATGTTCCTTTTTACATACCAGTTGCACTAGGAATGGCACCTGGCCAGTTAAATGGTACTTAGCTGGCTATCTGGCGATATTCAACAGCAGATAGCTGGCTGTCTCCCACTTAATATTGCTGGTTAGCGCCTAGCAGAGAGCCAGTTATATGGTGTGATATAACCGGTTATCTGCCGATTTTCAGCAGGTCACCACCCAAGTTTGGCAGCCAAATATGGCCACGTCAATACTTGGAATATCTTTGACTGCTTCCAACTTAACCGGCCAGTGCTGAATATTGGCTTGCCCGGTTAAGGAACTGGCCAAAAATAAAACAGATATTCAATGCTGATCACTGGAAATGACTGACTGTGGGAGGCAGCCCGGCTACCTCTCGCAGTCTGAATATCGGCCCCTGAGTGCCTAATTTCAGGTGCTCTATCATAGAATTTCCTCCTCTTAATTGGCCATAAATTTTTCTAGGTCCTGATTTTGCATGAGATGAACCCTATAAAACTGTGCAGGATTAGTAGAGCATTGGTTAAAGTTTAAATCCTTTTTTTTTAATAGTAGTATTAACAATACAACCTCATTTCATTTTCATAAAATAGATGACTGTGCCATTATCAAATGCTTCTCCTTTGCTTTCTAACAAAAGAAAGGGTGCAAGAGCAGAAAAGAAAACATCATATATATTAGAATTCTACAAGCTTGTACCTGCACGTTGCCTCAAAGATATTTCACCCTTAAAAAATGCACAATCCATAATACTGTATTTTTTCTGCTTTCAATCCAAATGAACATGTCAGTTTTGAAATTATGTACCTATGATCCTAATGAGCTAATTAGTTGATGAATAGAAGTACTCCTCTTTAACTCTATGGGAAGCAGATCCTGTTTCCAAGGCATAAACAATGATTTCTTTATATTTAAGGCAGTTTGTATAGCTACATAGCAACTGATAGCTGTGTATGTCAGATATCACATATCGTTTTGAATGGTGCCAAAAAAGAGAACTGATAAACCCTTACAATGACTGTTGGTTTATGATATGCTGTTTGTGTTTGCATCTGTATTCCACATTTTTAATCAGCTTTGCAAAAATCATACACATCGGTCAATCATTTGATTTCTATGAAAAATAGTTATCGGTTTGACTGACAACAGTGGCAAACTGTGAACAAAAATATAGCCAGACATGCAAAATGCAAAAGTATAGGTCACAAAATTTTGCAAAACATATAGGATTTATCACATGCTCATTCTTTGCATTTAGGAGTAATTTTCTAAATGATTTTTCATGCATAAAGGCCTTTTTGCATACGTAAAAGGCTCTTATAAAATAACTTTGGGAGTTATGCATATTAAGGGGATCTTTTTCAAAGGCACACTGAAAATGGCCTGCGGTAGTGTAGACGAGTATTTTGGGTGCGCTCAGATTCATTTTTCAGCGCACCTGTAAAAAATGCCTTTTTAAAATGTTTGCTGAAAATGGACATGCGGTAAAATGAAAATTGCCCCGCGTCCATTTTGGGTCTGAGACCTTACCATCAGCCATTGACCTAGAGGTAAAGTCTCACTTGGTAATCAGGCGGTAATGACCTTCTTGCATCAAATGCCACTTGACGCACGCCCAATACGCGCGTCCAAAAATAAAAATTATGTTTTGGACACGTGTATAGGATGCGCACCAAAGTTGAAATTACCGCAAGAGCCACATGGTAGCTGGGCGGTAACTCCATTTTGGCACGCATTAGGCATGCTTAGAAGCTTATGCAGCTTAGTAAAAGGGCCCCTAACATAGGCATAAAAAACCCTTCTAAATTATGGGCCTCTTTTACCAAGCTGTTGCAAAAGGAGGCCAGTGCTGGCATCGGCACATGTTTTACATGCGTGCCGAGACCCCCTTTTACCGTAGCTGGTGAAAGAGAAATCTCGCTTTCCTATTGGAAATGGCCGTGTGGCAAGTAAAGCACTTGCTTCGTGGCCATTTTGGGGGGGGATAAGTGCTCCCACATTAACCTGGCGGTAACCGGGCGCTCGAATTGACATCTTGATCCAAAAGGCACCCTCCGACGATTGGTCAGCATTTTGCGGTCATTACTCATGCTGCTGGGCCATTACTCACGCTGCTACATCAGGGACCTGGTATAATCTGGATAAAGAACAGCTCAAAATCAGTTAATCTAGCCTAATCCAAAAGCATAAATGAAAATAAAAATCCACTTTACTGCTGCACTAACTTCAAAGTGAGATCAAATGGTGCACCAGTTTAAAAACTCGCTGGATTCCACAAAACTCAAAACGTAGCAAATATAACATGGGGGCTTAGAGTCCAACTGTAATAGAATATATATATATATATATATAGAATATATACTATATATATATATAGTATAGAACCCCCTTCACAAAAAAATCATGGCAATCAATAATGTATTTAAGCCAGCTGGCATCATTGTTCTCAACGTGAAAATCCAATATTGCTCATGTTGTTATAGCTTCCTTTTACGATCTGCACAATGTGTAACAGACAGAATATGTTCCACCACAAAACATTTTAAATCCTCAAATCGATGTTTCTCATCTATACTGTGTTGAACAAAAGGGGCTTCAAGGCGCTTTGTTTTCACACATTGATGCTCATTAATTCTTAAACATAATTTCCTCAACTTTTGACCTATGTATAATTTATCATAAGGGCAGTGGAGTCAATAGTTTACAAAATCTGACTCACATGTAGCATAAGATTTCAATTTATACTTCTTATCATTTACAGGGTTTTGAAAATCTTGTAATTCGACAGCGATCTTATACATTGCACTTTTTATACACCAACCCCCGGATTCTATACAAATCGGGAAGGTGGCACTTCAGCACTCTCCTTTCAGTCCAGACCATGCACAGTATATATTCACACTTAACCAGTTATCCTGTGGAATGCTGCGACAAGTCCCTACCTCCTTGATATGGGGTGGGTGGGGTAGGATAGCTGTGGGTACAGCAGGCTAAAATGGTGAATGCAACTTGCAGGCGCTGCCCTTCTTGCTTCCAGAGGTCACCTCCTTCCCCACCTCCCAGACTTCCTGACTTTTTACCTGCCTCCCTATAGGTCCTCTATTCTTTAGTGCCTCCCCCTTACTTATCCCTTTCCTAACTTGCCTGTGCTTGCAGCTCTTCTACACTTCCTATCACCCTCCCTCCTCCCCCTCCCCCTACCTCCTATTCCTGCTGTGCTGGACCACTGCCCGTTTGTGCTTGTGACTGCCTAATGCTGGGTCACTGTCCTTAGCGTGCCTAGAGATCAGTGCGCAAATCCAGGCAATTTCTATAACAATGCGCTTAACTTAATTGGCTTAATAAGCTAATTAGCATTGATAACAGCACTTATCAAGCAATAATGAGCCATATGTGGCAATAATTAGAATTTACGTGCACAACTCGCTAAGCATGTTCTGTAACGCACTGTGCCTAGCTTCTAACATGCGTAGGCAAAAAGGGGCAGGGCTATGGGTGGGGAAATGGGCATTTTGTGAGCATTCCAAAATTTACACGCATAGTTGTAGAATATGGCCCTCTGCACCAAAATCTACACACCGGGATTTACACCATGTTTTCATTGGTGTAAATGGATGCACATTTTTTAGGTGCTGGGATATCAACTAAGCATAATCTATATACTGCGTCTAAATCTAGGTGCCGATTATAGAATATACTTAGGCAGAAATGTTTGTGTGAATTTGTTTACCGCAGCATGATATTTCATGGGATTCAGCAACCTGCAGGATCCCGGTACTCAGTGCTTTTTTTGTAGAAAAAAAGGTGCCGGTACTCATTATGGGCGGGGTCACCACATATGGCTCCACCCCTATGATAGCCACACCCACATTAACCACACCCCCTATACCAGCCATGGCGCATATAAACAGACATCATTGAAAATATTACAGTACTATAGGAGAAAAAAATAACGTGATTTGCTAAGTAGTAGCAGTAAATAAGACAGCCAATGTAAATTCTCAAATTGGACATATTACAAACACTAAAATGAAAATAAAATGATTTTTTTCTACCTTTGTTGTCTGGTGACTGTTTTTCTTTCCATATTGGTCCCAGTCTGTGATTCTCCTTTCCTTTGTTTTCGCTTAACTCTTCTGTGCCATTTGTCATTTTTTGTCTCCTTTTTCTTTGCTTTCTTCAATATTTTTCAGGCTCTCTCTCTGTCCAGATTTAATTCATTCTTACTATCCATTCTTTAATTTCCTTCATCTACCCGTGGCTTTTCATCTTTTCCTCACCCTTGTTCTCCCCATGCCCCTTCCTCTTATTCTCCAATCTTTCTCTATTCCCCTTTTCCATCCAGCAGCTCTGCTTTCTCTCCCCATCCTTCCAGTGTCTCCCCTATTTCTTTCTGCATTCTTCCATCCAGCGTCTTCCCTCTTTCTCTCCCTATCCTTCCGTTTTCCCTCTCTCTCTCCCCATCCTTCCGTTTTTCCCTCTCTCTCTCTCCCCATCCTTCCATCTGTTTTCCCCCTCTCTCTCCCCATCCTTCCATCTGTTTTCCCTCTCTCTTTCCCCATCCTTCCATCTGTTTTTCTCTCTCTCCCCAATCCTTCCATCTGTGTTTTTCCCTCTCTCTCCCCATCCTTCCATCTGTTTTTCCCCTCTCCCCAATACTCCCATCTCTTTTTCCCTCTCTCTCCCCATCCTTCCATCTGTTTTCCCCTCTCTCTCCCCAATCCTTCCCTCTGTTTTTTCCCTCTTTTTCTCTCTCCCCAATCCTTCCCTCTGTTGTTTTCCCTCTTTCTCTCTCTCCCCAATCCTTCCATCTGTTTTCACCTCTCTCCCCAATCCTTCCATCTGTTTTTCCCCTCTCTCCCCAATCCTTCCATCTGTTTTTCCCTCTCTCTCCCCATCCTTCCATCTGTTTTTCCCTCTCTCTCCCCAATCCTTCCCTCTGTTGTTTTCCCTCTTTCTCTCTCCCCAATCCTTCCCTCTGTTGTTTTCCCTCTCTCTCTCTCCCCAATCCTTCCCTCTGTTGTTTTCCCTCTTTCTCTCTCTCCCCAATCCTTCCCTGTTGTTTTCCCTCTTTCTCTCTCTCCCCAATCCTTCCCTCTGTTGTTTTCCCTCTTTCTCTCTCTCCCCATCCTCCCATCTGTTTTCCCCTCTCTCCCCAATCCTTCCATCTGTTTTTCTCCTCTCTCCCCAATCCTTCCCTCTGTTGTTTTCCCTCTTTCTCTCTCCCCAATCCTTCCCTCTGTTGTTTTCCCTCTCTCTCCCCAATCCTTCCCTCTGTTGTTTTCCCTCTTTCTCTCTCTCCCCAATCCTTCCCTCTGTTGGTTTCCCTCTCTCTCTCCCCAATCCTTCCCTCTGTTGGTTTCCCTCTCTCTCTCCCCAATCCTTCCCTCTGTTGGTTTCCCTCTTTCTCTCTCTCTCCCCAATCCTTCCCTCTGTTGTTTTCCCTCTTTCTATCTCTCCCCAATTCTTCCCTCTGTTGTTTTCCCTCTCTCTCTCTCCCCAATCCTTCCCTCTGTTGTTTTCCCTCTTTCTCTAACTCCCCAATCCTTCCCTCTGTTGGTTTCCCTCTTTCTCTCTCCCCCCAATCCTTCCCTCTGTTGGTTTCCCTCTTTCTATCTCTCCCCAATCCTTCCCTCTGTTGTTTTCCCTCTCTCTCTCTCCCCAATCCTTCCCTCTGTTGTTTTCCCTCTCTCCCCAATCCTTCCCTCTGTTGTTTCCCTTCTTTCTCTCTTTCCCCAATCCTTCCCTCTGTTGTTTTCCCTTTCTCTCTCTCCCCAATCCTTCCCTCTGATGTTTTCCTCTTTCTCTCTCTCCCCAATCCTTCCCTCTGTTGTTTTCCCTCTTTCTCTCTCTCCCCAATCCTTCCCTCTGTTGGTTTCCCTCTCTCTCTCTCCCCAACCCTTCCCTCTGTTGGTTTCCCTCTCTCTCTCTCCCCAATCCTTCCCTCTGTTGTTTTCCCTCTCTCTCTCTCTCTCTCCCCAATCCTTCCCTCTGTTGGTTTCCCTCTTTCTCTCTCTCCCCAATCCTTCCCTCTGTTGGTTTCCCTCTTTCTCTCTCTCCCCAATCCTTCCTCTGTTGGTTTCCCTCTTTCTCTCTCTCCCCCCAATCCTTCCTCTGTTGGTTTCCCTCTTTCTCTCTCTCCCCCCAATCCTTCCTCTGTTGGTTTCCCTCTTTCTCTCTCTCCCCCCAATCCTTCCTCTGTTGGTTTCCCTCTTTCTCTCTCTCCCCCCAATCCTTCCTCTGTTGGTTTCCCTCTTTCTCTCTCTCCCCAATCCTTCCCTCTGTTGGTTTCCCTCTTTCTCTCTCTCTCCCCAATCCTTCCTCTGTTGGTTTCCCTCTTTCTCTCTCTCCCCCCAATCCTTCCTCTGTTGGTTTCCCTCTTTCTCTCTCTCCCCAATCCTTCCCTCTGTTGTTTTCCCTCTTTCTCTCTCTCCCCAATCCTTCCTCTGTTGGTTTCCCTTTCTCTCTCTCCCCCCAATCCTTCCTCTGTTGGTTTCCCTCTTTCTCTCTCTCCCCCCAATCCTTCCTCTGTTGGTTTCCCTCTTTCTCTCTCCCCCCAATCCTTCCCTGTTTTGGTTTCCCTCTTTCTCTCTCTCCCCCCAATCCTTGCTCTGTTGGTTTCCCTCTTTCTCTCTCCCCCCCCCCCCCAATCCTTCCCTGTGTTGGTTTCCCTCTTTCTCTCTCTCCCCAATCCTTCCCTCTGTTGTTTTCCCTCTTTCTCTCTCTCCCCAATCCTTCCCTCTGTTGGT
This sequence comes from Microcaecilia unicolor, assembly GCF_901765095.1. NCBI lineage: Eukaryota > Metazoa > Chordata > Amphibia > Gymnophiona > Siphonopidae > Microcaecilia > Microcaecilia unicolor. The sequence continues at coordinate 57,015,430 of NC_044040.1, forward strand.
TTCCCTCTCCCTGCCAAGTTTCCCGCGAACGGCGCGAAGTCGCGACGCACGCGGCACCAGCCCCTATTTCCGGCCGCTGCTGCTTCTCCTGTTGAGCAGCAGCGGCCGCTACACAAAGAAAAAGAAGATTAAAAAAAAAATTTGAAACCTGGCTGAAACGCGGCACCCCGGCACTGTAGACAGTCATTAGGCATTGGCTGTTGCCCCACAGCCGCTCCTCCTCTTGCCTCTACGTCACTGCCCCTGGAGGAAGACCCCGGAGGAGCGCAGTGACGTAGAGGCAAGAGGAGGAGCAGCTGCGGGACAACAGCCAATGCCTAATGACTGTCTACAGTGCCGGGGTGCCGCGTTTCAGCCAGGTTTCAAATTTTTTTTTTAATCTTCTTTTTCTTTGTGTAGCGGCCGCTGCTGCTCAACAGGAGAAGCAGCAGCGGCCGGAAATGGGGGCTGGCACTGCGTCCGTCACGGGGCGGGGGGAGCAAAATAAAAAAGGTGCCGGTACGCCGTACCGTTGCGTACCGGCACAAAAAAAGCACTGCCGGTACTACAGGTTGCATCCCAGGTCAAGAAAATAACCCTGCTTGTGAGCCACCTCGCAAACAGCATTATCCCTGTAGGCCTGGAACATCAAGCCACGCTAAGACGCATCCTGATGCTTCTGGCCTGCAGCTCTGTATCCCCCCCTTCTGACTTAAACACCCTGACTTAAGGTCCCCCCGCAAGCCCCCCCCCCCCCATAGTGCCTACCTTAGGGACCCTGGCAATTCACTTAACCCTCCATTGCCCCAGGTACAACAATAAGTACCTGTATATACATAAACCGCTTTGAATGTAGTTGCAAATTCCCACAGAAAGGTGGTATATCAAGTCCCATTTCCCTTTCCCTTTTACCAAACTGCAGTAAAAGGGGCCTCGCAGTAGTGTCGGCATGTGGATTTGCCACGTACCAAGGCCCCTTTTACCGCAGTGGGTAAAAGGCAAAACAAAATGGCTGTCAGTAAGTGCACACTTGCTGCATGACCATTTCTGGAGGGAGCCCTTACCGTCATCTATTTATGAGGTGGTAAGGGCTCCAGTGCTGACCCAACGGTAAACAAAAGTTTTGTCACACCGGAAAAGGCACACACTGAGGGTGGCACTACCGCAGGCTCCTGAGAAAGGCTGGTGGTAGTGCTGGACTGGTTCATGACAGTGCCATGTTAGCTCTACTGCGGCATTATAAAATGGCCCTTAGTGATCATTGGTGTTCCAGCTGGGTTCGAGGAGTCCGGAATGATGTCATCCAAAGGGTGGTCCAGAGATCCAGGGACTCTTCACGCAGGAGCGATAGTCAATTGCTCCTACACACTCCGGGCGTCGTCCTCCAAATGGTGCCCTTAGTGTCATGCGATTACCACTAGGGTCATATTTCCATATAAGGATATTTTTAGAAAATCAGTATTAGGGCTGTTTAAGTCACATTAAGGGCCAATTAATGTGACTTAAAGCCCTAATGCCACTTGAGGATTCTCCCCCCCCCCCCCCCCCCCCCCAAGGGGCCGTTTTACTAAAGCTTAGCATGCTCTAAGCTTTAGTAAAAGAGCCACTTAAAGTGCCCTACCATTGTGTTGTTTCTTTCTACATTCAAAGATTTTAACATTGCAGGACTCAAGACTTCTTTCAATTTATTCCCTCTATGGTAAATGTAAATCAGAAAAATGAGGCGATGCTTGCTATCATCGGAGGGTGCCTTTTAGATCAAGACTGCCGACTGCCGACTGAATGCAGTTTATAAATAAGTATTTTCTGTATAATAAAGTAATTTGGAAGGTTTTTTTATGTCTACGATAAAGCTGCGCTAAAAAAAAGTGGCATTAGCACACCCTTATGGTAAGATGATTTTCAGCAAAGCCATAAAATGGCTTTTTTATTTCCATTTTACAAATTAATGACCTTACACTAATTTTGCAATTAGTGCATGGCCAATAAAAAAGATTCACATATGAACCATTACCACCACCTACTTTGTGCTAATCATATGCTAATCAATTAGCATGCAGGAAAGCAGATGCGCTGATTACCACAGAAGCAGCCACTCTCCACCCCCAGATATGCCTCCTCAGTGAAAATTAAGCCCTTTTTTAGCCCGTGATTTACACGTGCACGTGATTTGCACACACACATTGCAAAATTACCTTCAGCACCTCCTACAGTAGGCCCCTTTCAACTGCACTAAACATTTCCTCAATTAATGGCCAAGCACTAATTTCCCAATTAACACATTGAAATTAGGGGGTCTTTTACAAAGCCACACTAGCATTTTTAGCTCATGCTAAGAATTAGCGTGCGCTAAATGCTAAGACACAAATTTCAAGTTTATTAAAAAACTTTCTATCCAGCCTAATAGAGCAAACCATCTAGGCGGCGTATAATCTAAAAAGAACAATGAGTAGGAGAAGGAAAATAGTAGATAAATCAACATACACAAATGACATGAAACAAAAGGAACCTGGGTGGACACCAATTATATATGCTATGGGTGTCATAGAAAGGCATAATCAAAAGGGATGCCCAAGTTTTGCTGAGCATGTCCTCACAAAATGTCCCGGTGGAGGGATGGGGAAACCCGTATTATCAAAACAAGATGGACGTCCATCTTTCGTTTCGATAATACGGTCGGGGATGCCCAAATCTTGACATTAAGTCGTCCTTAGAGATGGTCGTCCCTAGACTTGGTCGTTTCTGATTTTTCAGTGATAATGAAAAGCAAGGACGCCCATCTCAGAAATGACCAAATACAAGCCCTTTGGTCATGGGAGGAGCCAGCATTCGTAGTGCACTGGTCCCCCTGACATGCCAGGACATCAACCGGGCATCCTAGGGGGCACTGCAGTGGACTTCATAAATTGCTCCCAGGTACATAGCTCCCTTACTTTGTGTACTGAGCCCCCCCCAAACCCACTACCCACAACTGTACACCACTACCATAGCCATAAGGGTTGAAGGTGGGCACCTACATGTGGGTACAGTGGGTTTGTGGTGTGTTTTGGAGGGCTCACATGTACCACCACAAGTGTAACAGGTGGGGGGATGGGCCTGGGTCTACCTGCCTGAAGTGCACTGCACCCACTAAAACTGCTCCAGGGACCAGCATACTGCTGTGATGAACTTTAGTATGGCATTTGAGGCTGGCATAGAGGCTGGCACAAAATATTTTGAAAGATGTTTTTTGAGGGTGGGAGGGGATTAGTGACCACTGGGGGAGTAAGGGGAAGTGATCCCCGATTCTCTCTGGTGGTCATTTGGTCAGTTCAGGCACCTTTTTATGGCTTGGTCATAAGAAAAAAGGACCAGGTAAAGTCGTCCAAGTGCTCATAAGGGACGCCCTTTTTTTTCCTTTATCGGTCGAGGATGCCCATGTGTTAGGCACAACCAAGTCCCGCCTTCGCTATGCCTCCAACCCGCCCCCATGAACTTTGGCCTTCCCCACTAAGGAAAGCAGTTGAGGATGCCCAAAATTGGCTTTTGATTATGCCGATTTGGGCAACCCTATGAAAAGGACACCCATCTTCCGATTTGTGTCGAAAGATGGGCGTTCTTCTCTTTCGAAAATGAGCCTAATAGCTCAAAACATTAGTGCACCTTAGTAAAAGACCCCCTTAGTGCAGGAGCCCTTACCAACACCTATTTTCTAGGCAGTAAGGACTCCAGCGTTAACCACATGCTAATTGGCTAGCGTACGACAATGTAGTTGTGCTATCCGATTAGCGCTGGGCACACCTACTCTCTACCCCCAAACAGTCCCCCAGCACTAAAAAATAACAAGTATTTTTTAGGATCTAGGAAGCGCACCCAGATCTGAAAACTACCATAGGCCTAAGCACGCCGTGTAGTAATGGAATTTAACCTGTGGTAAGCATCTGTTACTGCTTACCACAGCTTAGTAAAAGGAACCCCAAGTGTTTTATTTATTCTTTTGCCTTGGATTTCATATACTTGTGTTGTAGTCTTTTCATGTGATGGAGTAATGCATTACACTTTAAAATAATTTTCTACTTCTCTACTTTTTATCATTTCCTGTTTGACATGTTTGATCTCTACTGTAAATTTTCAAAAATAATTGTAGAAAATAATTCTGTAAGCCTATTTTTTAGGTAATGGTTGCCTTCTTTCACTAGTAGAAATCCACTGAGGTGGAGAACCCTGAAATCACACAGGATACAGCAACAGCCAAAGACAAGTAGGAAATTGACTGTGGACGCCAGAAACAAAAGGGACAACCTAGATATTTCTAAGAAGATTTGAGTCTCTTTACCAATAAATCTTCTTAGAAATATCAAGGTTGTCCCTTTTGTTTCTGGAGTCCACGGTTGATTTCCCAATTGTCTTCTGCTGTTGCCTCTTTTCACTAGAAATTGGAAATTGATAGCTTCAGGAGAAATGTAGCCTTTATACTTTATAAAGTTCTGTGTTGAGCAAATCTTGCATCTCCTCAGGGTTCTTACCTCCAAGCAAATGACCCTGTTTTTCAACTATGATACAGATGGCGGATTTCCTTCCTTAAGAAGGCAATCACAGAATAAGTCCAAGGGTCCTAAAGGGTTTATTTTAAGAGATCCCACGCACTAAGTCCAGATTTATCGCAACCTATTTTTAACTCTTTTTCTTTTCTTTTCCAGGTTGTGTGGTAATATTTGCATTAGTGTGTGGTACCTGAAAAAAATAACGTGGGAGCAATGCGGTAGAAACTGTCCAGCACTACGAGTAGTGTGTGGGTTTGCTGTATGCTCTGCCCACTTTCTAGCACAGCTGACAAATGGCTGTGGTCATTTTGTTTTTTGTTAATGGCTACAAGCTAATTTCAATGACACAATAATGAGCTGAAAATCAACTTAATAATCGTGCCTCTGCCCTTAATGGCAAAAACCTTGTTATTTTTTTCTTCTAATGGACAGGAGGAAAAGACCTCAAATGTCCTCGCTAGGCGGCAAGTATGAAAACTCAATGCCAGCTCATGTTGGACGCTGGTCATATCATTGGGCAACAACCTCCTGTGATTATTTTTATCTTCTTATTTTTTGGTTCTTTTTTTCTTTTATGTGAGATAATCAATAATATGAAAAAACACTGTGGCTGTATATATAATTCCTCATTTCATACCAGTCCCAGTGGCGTTCCTAGGGGAGCAGACACCAGGGGCGGTGCTCCACCCCCCGGGTGCAGCGCCCCCCCGATGCAGCGCGGACCCCCCCGGCGAAAGACCCCCCCCGTGAAGGAGCCCCCCCCAGGTGCATGCCACTGGGGGGGGTGCCGCAGCGCGCGCCTGCTGCGAGTTTACTAACTTTGCTCGTTCGCTGCAGCTCCCTCTGCCCCGGAACAGGAAGTAACCTGTTCCGAGGCAGAGGGAGCTGCAGCGAACGAGAGAAGTTAGCGAATTCTTGCAGCAGGCGCGCACCGCGGCACCCCCCCCCCCCCAGCGGCGTGCACCCGGGGCGGACCGCCCCCACCGCCCCCCCCCCTTGGTACACCACTGACCAGTCCAACAACTTATTAAGTTGCTATGATATAAATATAAATCTATAGAATAAATAAGCAGCACTTAGCTTGATTGCTTGATTCTTACACCCAATGGGGCTCATCGTTTCACTCTTTCAACGAGCTTCTTCAGGGGACGAAGTGCTTTCAGGTCCTTAAAATGTCACTGTGCAGGCACTGGGGAAAACTACATGGTCAAGCTGGGCAGGAGCTTTGGGGGAGGGCAAAAGGAAAGCACATTCTATTAGTTTAATAGCGCATGGCCATTACCGCCGGAAGCCCTTACCGCTACCTATTTAGAAGGTGGTAAGGGCTCCTGCGCCACTCCTGTGCTAATTGGGCAGCACATGGTAATGTGCCCACACTACCCAATTCACACAGGAATGCCTAGTGTTCACCCCTAGACATGCCTCCTACAGCAACAAAATATATATTTTTTACTGTGGAAGTAGCCAGTGCCCTTTTACTTACAGTAGGACTGTATTAGTCCTACTGCACCTTAGTAAAGGGGCCTCTAAGTTCACGTTATCCAGTTAGTATGTACTAATCAGAACACACCAGCTGAATAATGCTTCCACACTCATTCCCATGCATCATCCCCCCCAATTTTTTTAAATAAATAATACGCGCTCAAAGGCAAACTACCACAAAACACTTGCACTAAATGCTTGCAGTAAACTTTTTTTTTCCTGAGTTAATCACACTTTATCAAGTTGTTCCAACCTCTGGAGTCCTTTTACAAAGGCCTGCCTAAAAATGGATTGCGGTAGTGTAAGGGCGGGTTTTGGGCACGCGCCGGTCCATTTTTTAGCGCACCTGTAAAAAAAAGGCCTTTTTAAAATTTTTGCCCAAAATGGGTGTGCGGCAAAATGAAAATTGCCGTGCATCCATTTTGGGTCTGAGACCTTACCACCAGCCATTGACCTAGCTGTAAGGTCTCACACGGTAACCGGGCAGTAATGGTCTATGCGCATCAAATTCCACTTGACGCTCGTAGCTGCCACGCATCAGAAAATTAAAAATATTTTTCAGACGTGTGTAGCGGACGCGCGCCAAAATTGAAATTACCAAAGGGCCACATGGTAACCGGGCAGTAACTCCAATTTGGCGTGTATTGGGCAAGCGAAGGCGCCCACACGGCTTAGTAAAAGGGCCCCTCTGTCTCTCCTCCCTTCTTTCTGATAAATGTTCTGAAATGACAGGTGAATCAATAAAACATGCACAGGACGTTTTTTTTTTGGGGGGGAAAGGCTAAAATACCAAGCAGAAAATACTTTTGTGGAATTTTATACCCAAATTGCAAGCAGAGTAAAGAAAGGAAATCAGTTTACAGTTCTAGCAATCATCAAATGAGGATAGGAATTCAATTCTTTCTAGTTCAAGGGGCTTCAGATGAGTATGTCATTTGATCCAGCTCTACCAGATATAACACCTAGGTCTGAGAAGGCATTTTACTTAGTCTATTAGTAGATGTGTGAATTTGGAAGATGACTACTTTATTTCAGGAAAAAGAAGGAAATGCTTCCATTATATGCAACTAGTCAACAATTGAAAGCAATTTCAGTCTACAGTGATATCCCTTCCATAAATAACAAGATCCCATTATTCTTCAAAAGGTGGTCATAACATCAAATAATGGGAGTTGTTTTCCTAGCAGAAAAAGGCAAGTTACATATAGTACTACACAACAGTATGCTAATGTCTAGCATAACCTATACTTTTGTTCTCACGATTATACTAAAGAGAGGTATAGCATTATAAAGCATTGCTTTGATACAGCTGAAGAGGGAAAAATGAGATGGAAACAAATTTATATACACACATTTGCAGTTAGATATAGACACACACACACACACACACATATCTATATACATATAAATCATGCTAAGGAGCGGGATCTATGTGTCTGAGGGGGAGAGCATGCACATCAGTACATATACTTGCCCCACTGATGAATGTCTCCACCCTAACCACCCTGGTGACAGAAGCACACCATGGTTTCAGCATGTGTAATAAGGAGATCTTACAAATTTGGTTGTGAGCAGTGTTATTTTATAGATTTGCTGAAAGTAGACCCCAGTTAGAAGGAGGATGGTGGACCACACAGGCCAAAGAAAAGTTTGGCATTGGTACCAGAGAAAAATGTTACCTGGTGACAGCTTATTGCAGTGGTATTTGCCACTCTGCTTTGAGCCTTTCTTAATATTCTGAACTTAGCACATTGGAGCCAAGTGCTCCAAAGGTTTTTGTGAGAGCTTTGTATGTCTATGAAGTGATTTTAGGCAGAAGCATAGCCAGGTTTTAATGTCAGGGAGAGCAGTCCTTTTGTAAACTAGGCATCAATATGAAACTGAAGGGCTGAGCTGCATAGGCACCATTTTATTCAAAATCCGTTTGAGTGAGCGGTCGCTCCCCTTGCACCCCACCTCGCTACGCCTCTACTCTAGTTCAGACTAAACTGCTGGACCACTGGAGGCTGCCATTTGTCATCCACAGCAGGCCGATGATTAAAACTTGCACTTCCTGAGACCTTTCACCTGCTGTTCTTGTGGTAAAAGGAAAGCAATGGCAGCATTTGCCTGTGGATTGGGTGAGGAAGAGAAATCACTGTTACCAGAAAGAGCACTCATAGCCACCAAACACTCCTGAGCACTATTGCCGACTCAGTCCTCTCCAAGCCACAGGCAAGGGCGGATCCTGTGGATCGTAACAATAGAGAACCAGGAATCACCTAACCAGCCGCAAGATGCTGGTTCACTGAAGGAAGAGAGATACAGTTGCTTCCTTCCATCATACCACACCTGACATACACTGGCCACAAGGCTCAGACAACACCAGAGCCCACGGTGCCCAGAAAGAAAGGCACTCCCCCACAGCTGAGCAAGACTCCCCATGCATGACGTGAGCAATGCAAGCAATCCCTAGGTAGCTACTTCTTAACACGGGGTGCAAAACCTCTGAACTAAGGCTAGCCCTTGCTTCCCTGGGACTCCTCCACAGGTACTGCAACCCAGCCAACAAGTTGGGAGGATTCCTTCACTTGGAGCCTCCCTCCAGAACTTTGCACTTGAGTTCTCTTTCCTAGAGACCTTTTCCCTCAGGGCCTCCATGATCTGTTGTGCCCCAGGGCATTTAGCCACCTCCCTGTCTGAGCCCCACCCTCTGACACAGCAGGTTAGCGTCACCTGTTGTAAGATGGCTCAACTTCAGCACCAATGAGGGAGTGTTCATAGTGAAACCTGCCACTATACTACTCATCAGGGCTTTTTTTTGTGGGGGTACTTGGGGGTACTGAGTACCGGCACCTTTTCCATTGTCTGCTAAATTTGACCCATGGACCCCAAGTTTTAATGAAAGAGCTCAGGCTCTACACATCAATTCTGCCTTGTCATAGGTTCTGTGACTGGTTGCAGGGGGCCTGGCTATTGTCGGGTGGATCCCTCAGTGATCACCCCACCCTTGAAGGGTGGCCTAGCATTTGAGTACCGGCACCTTTTTTGCTAGAAAAGATGCACTGCTACTCATTCACTCACAAGGCTCTGAATTGATTCCACCAAAGAGTTTGTTATGAAAAAAATATTCTGTTTTAGAGAATTTGAAATTTAAGACAAGGAAAATTCCAAAAGTACACGGTATATATAACACTATAGTTGCATCTTACAGTATCGATTATGCAGGGTTTGTTTGTTTGTTTGTTTTTTGTTTTATTTTTAAGTTACTGATTCTGCTTAAAGCCCACATTTAAGCAGAATTAGCAGGGAAAGGTCTTCATTCCTTTTACCAATTTCTTATAAATAGTCTCCCTACAGTTTTGTTTCTTGCATCCTCTTAGATTGTGTGTTAATTAGCTGGAAAATGGGATTACATTCTTTATAGAATTGCTGTGTATAATATATTTTTTCATCATTTGTTTGTTATATCAAAGTGTATTTTTATCATGCTTGTTTGAACATGGGGGGGGGGAGCATGATTTAATATATTTTCCTCTCTTCTGATGGGTCTGCAATGCAATAACTTAAAATGAATACAGGTCTGAATATTTTAAATTGGATCAGATATTATGGTTTAAGCTGTATTTATTTATAGCCTGTCTGTACCAAGGTGGGTAACAATTGAAACATAGTTAAATATAAAATTATAATTTAAAAACACATCCAAAATACAATAATCAACAAAAAATCATCTGTTCAGGCTCCCATATGAACAATGATTATCTCTCTACCCAAAGCCTCCATATTGATTGTTAGCATATCTCACCATAAATTTATAATCACATTGCCAATCTGCAGAATTTGACAATTGAATATCAGCTATTTCTTGAAGTACTGTACTGTTCAAATCCCAGATTCTGATATAAGTAAAAACTTTCAGATGTTGTTGTTTTTTTTAAAGTAGTGGCAATTCCATTGACACGAACCAGCAATGGAAAAAGCAACATGGATTTTCCGTAACGATGGAATTGTTAATTATCGTGCGCTCTCCAACCTTAAAATTTGTGAAGGTGTATACATTTTTTGTACAGTCAACAGAAGAAGGACTAAATGCAACCATTTGTGCCAAAAATAAATATTTAGTTCTGCCATAAAAAAGGCATTCATGAGGTACCTAGCTCACTATGCTTCTGACGCTACCTGTCCTCGATCACAATGCAGGTGTTAATTGCACAATGCAATGCATTTGACCTAATTTTTATTCTGGAAAATGACCACAGGGCATTGTAATGATTACGGTATTGCAGGTCCAAGCTGTAATACATGAAATTATGATTGAGACTTATATATATGCAAATGAGGTGTTAATACAATGCACAGATTATTCTCTTCCATTGGCAAGCAGATCAGAGCCAGTGGTTCCCTGTTTGATAGAAGCTGCATGAGATCTTTTATAGAGATGTTATTCATGTACAGGGAAAAGTAGATGAGAAACAATATTTCAAATGGAGCAAATAACAAGGGGTAGATTTTTAAAGGCATTTGCAGGTGCTGCTAACCTGATAAGTGCTGGTGAGGGGAATATTCAGCGGCACTAATCGGATAGTGCTGCTGAACATTTTCTCTGAGGCCCTGATGCTCAGAACTCTGGCGCTATTCCGAATAATCCCCTAAAAGTATGGCTGGAACAGCATAGAAGACACACTAATGTTCAATGCTTATGAGATGCAAATATAGGTGCGATCATAGCATTGAGAATTAGGAAGTTCGGCAGGAGGACTGTGCTTTAGCGTGGGAGGATTGAGATTGGCACATGCGCAGAAGAATTTGGCAGTAAGCTCGGCTCCTGCGCGCATGTGCCTGGTAAAACCTAAATATGAAGCACACATTGGCATCTATTTTCTGTCACCTAAATATAAGCATTTAAACATTTTTTTAAAGCTAGGTCGCTTATATTTAGATGCAGGAAACAAACATTAATGTGTGTTTTCTGTCTGTGCATTTTTAATTTTTGTTTTTAGCATGAACGCTTTAAATTTAGATGCAGGAAACAGACGCCAATGTATGCTTTCACATGGATCTGCTGTTTCTCATGACCAGCTCTTAAGGGTTTGCATGAGCTTCCTTCTGCTTCCAAAAGCAATCTAAACCGGCAGATTTTGCAGACAGAATCATGAGAGAAGCATGAAAAATTCTCTTTTCCAACACTATAATGCCTGCTCTGACCTGACGATATTTACTGCAGCAGTAAGGCAGTTTTGTTTCGGGTGCTCTTCTCTGAGCATTGGGGAGAAGTACAAAATGACCTCATTAACATGAGCTTGACTACATTAGCATGCTACTTGCGTTGTTCATCTACGTGCTTGTTTTTTTCCCATACTGGGCCTCTGAACATTCTACACAGGTAAATGTGGACGCTAATACTGCTCTAATGGCCTCTAATGCCCGTGTTTGCTTTTGAGCATGGGGGTCTGACTGCCTCAGCACTACCCAGATGGTGCTATGACCATCTGTGGGTAGAACTTGGGAAGAGTCACAGGTTATCTTAATTTGATTTAATTTAACATAGACATTTATAAGCCACTTTAAAAGCTCAAGGCAGTTAACAATGAATGCTACTGAAAGTATAGTTTTCATTAATGACATAACTGCAATAAACTTTCTAGAATTAGTACAGTGTAACACAAACATTTACAAAAATCCAGGTTTTCAAGGCGTATCTAAACATGGTATAATTGGGAAGGGTTCTTAATTCCACTGGTAATATATTCGAAATTATAGGATTTTTACCTATAATAGTCATAAGTACATAAGTATTACCATACTGGGACAGACCAAAGGTCCATCAAGCCCAGCATCCTGTTTCCAACAGTGGCCAATCCAGGTCACAAATACCTGGCAAGATCCCAAAAAAGTACAAAACATTTTATACTGCTTATCCCAGAGATAGTGGATTTTTCCCGAAGTCCAATTTAATAATAGTCTATGGACTTTTCCTTTAGGAAGTTGTCCAAACCTTTTTAAAACTCTACTAAGCTAACCACCTTTACCACATTCTCTGGCAACGAATTCCAGAGTTTAATTACACGTTGAGTGAAGAAACATTTTCTCTGATTCATTTTAAATTTACTACTTTGTAGCTTCATCGCATGCCCCCTAATCCTAGTATTTTTGGAAAGCATAAACAGACGCTTCACATCCACCCGTTCAACTCCACTCATTATTTTATAGACCTCTATCATATCTCCCCTCAGGCGCCTTTTCTCCAAGCTGAACAGCCCTAGCCGCTTTTGCCTAGTCATGTTTCTAGTTGCTGTCAAACGACAATATTTAATGCTTGACACTGTGAGTATCAAGTCAAAGAACGAACAAGAGCCTTTCAAAGGATTGAGCAAAGTTACAAAACTGATAAGGTAATTAGAACAAAAAACATTTAGCATTTTAAAGATTGCTGTATGCTCAGTCTTCATCAAAATGAGGTACAAAGATACAGTCCCAGACAGACTCACTGAACACACGCTGTGTTTCGGTTTTTCAGCCATCATCAGAAGTAAATTGAAGTCAACAGTGACGCTGCTGAGTTTTTACTTTATTTCTGCAACATAGATATTAACCTCAAAGTTTCCACCTCGGACTTTTAACCTTGCACAATTGCGTCTAACTCTGTATTCCAGGTACAGAATGCCTGTATTTAGATGACACACACTTATTCTCTGTTACTAGAGCTCTATTGAAAGTTCAGATACAGTCTACACGTGCACTTTACACCTGATGAAGGCTGAAAACTCAAAACACAGCCTGTGTTGAGTGAGTCTGTCTGGGACTGTCTTTGTACCTTATTTTGATCAAGACTGAATATACAGCTGTCCATAAAGGAATTGTTCTTCACCATTTTGGATCATCTTGGTGCTTTATTCCTTCCAGTACTGAGGCTGGCTTGCATTTTTGTTTGGGAGGTTTGGTTTTCTCCTTGCTTTTCGTATTTTAAAGATTAGCATTAACAATTTAGTCAATAGCAATATTCAGACTACTAACCAGATAGGTAACCAGATAAAATCAGGACAGTAACTAAAGTTTAGCCTACTAAAGAAATTAGTGTATGCTAAATGCTAAGAAGCCCATCTTAGGGAGGATTTATTAAGCACACATAGCAATTCATGCATATATCACATTTACAAACGAATCTACAATAGAAACTCTGCTCATCTTGCCGTTGAGAAGTATGACATTAGCGGCAACCATTTTTCCTTATACAGGACAAAGCGAGGTGCATTGTTAGCAAGATAGATTTGAAATGTATAAATTTGAAACAACAAATCCCACCATTCCTGATGAGTGGCTAGATGCAGAGCTTTCCAGTGTGAAAACACTACCTTCAGAGCTAAAGAGAGCATAGTGCTGACAAGCAAACGTTCATTAGACTTTAATACAGTACTAAAACATTGACCCTTGAACAGCAAATACTTATATAACATTGGACCAGAAAAGTGAACGGCATCTGTCAAAGTGCGCCACACGGATCTCCAGAAGCTTTGAATACACACACAGTCAAAAAGATGTCTAAGGGTACCCTGCCGCGCCTGACAAGACCAGCACAAATTTTTTTTCTTCTTCCCTCCCTTTCTTCTTCCTTTTTCTTCTATGTGCCCCTGTTAATGTACCTAAAGATTTGCAGTTTGCTATAGTTTGCATTGTTTAACATTGTTTCTCGTTGTCAAATGTTGTTATTCTCTCTTTATAACAAAGCCAATAAAATATTTAAACACAGAAGCCCATATTAGACCTATGGGCTTCCTAACCATTAGCACACTGTAGGGCCCTTTACTAAGGCGCGAAGGCACCTAGGTGCATCCAATGTGCGTCAATTTCGAACTACCCTCTGGCTACCGTGAGCCATGAGTGGTAATTCAATTTTTTACGTGCACCCGATATGTGTGGCAGAAAAAATATTTTTTTTCTACCATGTGGTGCTAACTGGGTGGTAACCAGCAGTGTATGTGCGCTGATGATTACCGCCCGGTTAACACATAAGACCTTACTGCTAAGTCAATGGTTGGCGGTAAGGTCTCGGCCCCAAAAAAGGCATTTTTTGCAGGTACACTGTAAAATGGACCTGAGCACATCCAATACACACGTCTACACCAGTGCAGGCCATTTCTCAGCGCACCTTAGTAAATGGACCCCTGTAATTCCGTTAATGTGCACTAAGATTTAGTAAAAGGGACCCTCAGTTAGTGGCCTGTATAGTGCCACTAACTGGATAGTACTTCTGGGTTGGCACTGAAAGCCATCTTAACTGTAGCGGTTGCCATTTATCCTAAGCACTCACTACTGTGGTTAAATGTAAGGCAGCAAATTGATAAAAATGACACTGTAATAGTTTGCAGCGATAGGAGGATATGTCCTCACAGCACCAGACCAAAGCAAAGAAGAAACTGCAATAAAGCAGAAAAATAGTGAAGAAAATGACTCATAAATGAAAGAGAATATCACATTTTTTCCATTACTAGAGAATACAAGATGACCTCTTGAAATGGCACATGCTTACCATACAAAGATGTTATTGTTCTTTTTTTACACTATAGAAAGCAGAAATAGTATAAAGTACACAAGTAGACAGAGGTTAAAAGTTAAATATTCCACTACTTGGAAAACAGCTGGAGAATTTTTTTTATAAATGATATACACAGCTAGAATAACATGTTGCATCAAAAGGATCATTGTTGCAAGGCACTATGTTCTGTAAAAAATACAATCAGTGGAGGGGCTGGTGCATAGGTGCTTTAAAAAAAATCCTGGGCCACTTGAACGGATTAATTTTAAATGTAACAATTATTGGGTCAATATTCAGTTGTTTACAAATAGCTAGATCAGACTCAGATAGTCAGTGCTGGGTCATATCCAGCAGCAGAACTGAATATCCGGGTCATTGGTGGCTAGGACTTAATTTGTAGGCCAAAAAGAAGTGGATCTAGCAGAGGGAATGGGCTAGAGGCAGGAGGAACAGGAGAAAAGGGGTAGGATGAAGGAGCTGAGTGACTGTCCTCTGCTCTGCTCCAGGTTCACCCCCTTCCCTCTTATGCCCTGTAGGCTGTCTGGAAGGGATGGCCTGGAGCATAATACACTTGCTGCTCTGGAGTCTGAGGTGAAGTGGTGAAACATGTTCCAGGCAGTTCCCCTGGAAATTAAGTCCTGTTGGCAGTGCCCATAAGTTATGCAAGTACACTTTATATTCAGTGCTGTATCTGCATAGCAGTGATGTAGCTAGGTGGGGCCACAGGGGCCTGGGCCTCCTCAAATTTGCTCTGGGCCCCTGGTTGGCTGGTGGGGGTCCCCAACCCCTACCAGCTGAAGACTTCATCCAGCGCTAGTCTGTGGTGGCACCGCCACATTGCCTGCCTTACTCTCTCTTCCCTTCACATTGGGCAAGCTCCTTTTAGTGAAATTGAGTATGCTCAATTTCACTAAAAGGAGCATGTGCCGGACGTGAGGGGAAGAGAGAGCAGGGCTGGCAATGCATCAGTGCCAGGGACCAGCACTGGAAAATGTCTTTAACTGGTGGGGGTTGGGGACCCCCCACCAGCCAAGGTATTTGCAGCAGTGGTGCTTCAGCTGGCGGGGATTGGGGACCCCCGCCAGCCAACCAATTTCCTCTGGTGGTCATTTGGTGAGTTGGGTCTCCTTTTTGAAGCTTGGTTGTGAAAGAAAAGGGACCAAGTACAGCCAGCGAAATGCTCTACAAGCCTGGCTTTTTTTTTTTATTATTGGGCGAAGCCGTCCATCTCGTGACCACACCCCCATCCCTCCCCCGTCCCGCCTTCACTACCCTACTGACACGCCCCCTTGATATTTCACCAGCTCCGCGACGGAAAGCAGTTGAACCCGGCCAAAATCGGCTTTCGATTATACCGATTTGGCCGGTTCAAAAGATTGCCGGCCATCTCCCGATTTATGTCGGAAGATGGCCGGCGATCACTTTCGAAAATGAGCTGGACTGTCTTGGATCAGACTAGCAAAAGGATTTCGAAAAATGTTAAACTGTAAGGGAGTCTGTTCAGAAACAGCAGAAGTGAAAGACGCAGTAAAGGAATGACCAGAAAGAAAAGAGGTGAATCAGTATAGAAATATAGTAAATGGCAGCAGATAAAGACCTGAACGTTCCATCCAGTCTGCCCAACAGTCAGACTCATTATCAATAATGAACATAAAAGCAAAGATTTACACATCTGTGTCTGACATGGCCATGTTTCGCCTTGAAACAGCTGTGTCAGGGGCTAAGTTAATGCTTCTTCCCCTGGGTGCATTTGTATTTTAAATAAAGACTGTGTATCTTCTTATTATGTCTGCCTTTTGAATTTATCTTCCACGTTGGATTTGGTGGAACGTTTGCCTTGTTGTTTTCTTGCACTCATTATTAATTCATGATTAAACCAACAATGAATGTGATATAAAATATCATTAGCTCTGAGCATTAGGGCATTGCTCTTCTGTGCTGTTCCAGGAGTATTTTATGGTACTGTTCAGAATAGTGCCGGAGTTTTGATCATTGACCCATAACAGATTAGTGTGTGAGCCCTTACCGCCTACAAAATGGGTAGCAGTAAAGCCTCATGAGCTGATTTTTGTTAATGGCCGTGTGCTAAGGGCACCATTAACACATGGCCATTAATTGTGAAAAATGGAAAATGGAAAATCAGGTGCGCCGAAAAGTGGCCTGCACTGGTGTAAATGCATGTATCTCAAATCACTTCACTGGCTTCCAATCAGGTACCGCAAGCTTCTCCTTCTAACCTACAAATGCACTCAATCTGCTGCCCCTCCTTACCTCATCTCCCCTTACGTTCCTACCCCTAACCGCCGCTCTCAAGACAAATCCCTCCTTTCAGTACCCTTCTCCACCACTGCCAACTCCAGGCTCCGCCCTTTCTGCCTCGCCTCATCCCATGCCTGGAATAAACTCCCTGAGCCCATACGCCAGGCCCCCTCCCTGCCCATCTTCAAATCCTTGCTCAAAGCCCATCTCTTCAATGTCGCCTTTGGCACCTAACCACTATTCAAGAAATCTAGACTGCCCCAACTTGTCATTTCGTCCTTTAGATTGTATGCTCCTTTGAGCAGGGACTGTCCTTTTTGTTAAACTGTACAGCGCTGCGTAAACCTAGTAGTGCTATAGAAATGTCAAGTAGTAGTAGTAGTAGTAGTAGTAGTAGTAGTAGTATTGGACGCCTGCAGGTCCATTTTTCAGTGCACCTGCAAAAAAAGGCGGCAAAGTAAAAATTGGTACGCATCTATTTTGGGCCTGAGACCTTACCACCACCCATTGACCTAGCAGTAAGGTCTCACGCGTTTACCGGGTGGTAATGGTCTACGTGCGTACAATTCCGATTACCGTCCAGTTAGCACTGGTACGCTTAGTGGATGAACGTAAAAAATGAAATTACCACCCGGGCCACACAGTAGCTGGGCGGTATTTCAAAATTAATGTGTGTAAGATGCATATAGGCACCTACACAGCTTTGTAAAAGAGTCCCTCAACCATTTCTAGCTGCAGTAAAAATGGCCTTAGTGCACGAGAAAGACTCGTATAAAGGCATGCTAAGGCCATATTTTACCACAGCTTAGTAAAAGGACCCCTTAGTGTTATGAATATTATAGTTGTGCTAATAATGTATTACGGTATTTTTTTTGTTTGGACGTAAACACATCAAGTTCATCAGTACTTAAAGTTGTCTTTAAATCATTCACTTACAGACATTTCCAATTTTCTTCCTCTCTTCTTGGTTCTTTAACAAATTAACTGCTAGTAATAAAAATATAATTATCAAAAGGAAGTCATTAAGAATAAATTATTCAACTCTTTCTCTGTATCACAGAGATGCTTTTTCAGCATCAAATTGAAAATTAAATATCAGGGCAATGAATTTACCTAATTTTCTTACTACAACTGGAGTAAACATATCTTAACATCTGTCCTTAACCCCATTGATGCCTATAATACATATTTAGATTACAGCCAGGTTCTTCGGGTGATTAACCCTTTAGATGGAGGAACAAACTAGCTTATGACATTTTTCTTGTTTTATTTATATTTTGGAGCCTCGGCTGACTGAAGCGTAGTTCATGTTCTCTTTCTGAGACACAGCCATCTCATTTATAGTTTTTCTAATTAGTTTCAGTTCCTCGATTCACCACGTATTATGACCTTGAGCTATCTGTTTAAATTTCATGTTCAAAATTTAAATTATATAGTCTTTGGATCAAGAACATTGTGGATATATGTTTTACTGTATTATTTGTATTATACATAGGACTTCAGATTTTAGGTTTTAACTGAAAAACACCGATAAAACACCCCATATAAAAAAAGATTGTAATTTTAAATATATGTATGAATGGGAATGTTTGTTTTGAATTTGGTAAAGAAATATTGTATTAGCCAAGTGATGTTGGAATATTGATGTATTATGGCTAATTATTGAGGATTTAACCCTGAGTTTGACATTAAATATTCTTCACTCAGGGACCCCTAAAACACAGTAAGCAGTGGCGATCCTAGGTCCGCTGCCACCTGGGGTGGATCACTGCTGTGCGCCCCCCCCCCCCCCCCTCCCCGGGTACAGCAGTACTTTACAATCTAGTGATGTGTTAATACTGCCGGTTACTTATCTTAATTCCAATAAAGTTGGCTCTGTCACACCAATCTTAACCCAACGGAGCCAACTTTATTGGAATTAAGATAAGTAACCAGCAGTATTAACACATCACTAGATTGTAAAGTACTGTATATATGGAAATCCAGTAATTTATGGATACATGAATTTGCTGATTAGCAACTTTTGAAGAAATTTACTAATGTGGACTTTTTTTTGGCGAGATGATGATGCGCCGGGCCCACGCCTTATAGTCGGATAATCTCTGGCTGGCTGAGTGGCAATACTGAAGCCTTTTTTCTCCACTTAAGTTTACATAAATTGATACTAATCAAAATAAGAGCTTCTTCTTGTATCTATTGTGTTACACAGTGAGTGTGAAGCTGTGTTTTGGAGTTTCAAATTAATAATAATATACGAGCTTGAGTGAATCAATAGTTAAAATTTAATGCCAAGTGTAGAGTGATGCAATTGGGGTGCGAAAACCCAAAAGAGAGATACCAGATAGGAGGGGAGCGATTAGTAAACTCAACTCAGGAGAGATAACTTGGGGTGTTGGTGTCGGAGGATCTGAAGGTGAAGAAACAAGGCAACAAGGCGACGGCCGTGGCCAGAAGGATGCTAGGCTGTGTAGAGAGGGACATAGCCAGCAGAAGAAAGGAGGTGTTGATGCCTCTCTACAAGTCATTGGTGAGGCCCCACTTGGAGTATTGTGTTCAGTTTTGGAGGCCGTATCTTGCTAAAGATGTAAAAAGACTGGAAGCAGTGTAAAGAAAAGCTACGAAAATGGTATGGGATTTACGTTGCAAACCGTATGAGGAGAGACTTGCTGCCCTGAACATGTATACCTTGGAGGAAAGGAGAAACAGGGGTAATATGATACAGACGTTCAAATATTTGAAAGGTATTAATCCGCAAACAAACCTTTTCCGGAGACAGGAAGGCAGTAGAACTAGAGGACATGAATTGAGGTTGAAGGGGAGCAGACTCAGGACTAATGTCAGGAAGTATTTTTTCATGGAGAGGGTGGTGGTTATGTGGAATGCCCTCCCGCGGAAGGTGGTGGAGATGAAAACGGTAATGGAATTCAAACATGCGTGGGATAAACACAAAGGAATCCTGTTTAGAAGCAATAGTTCCGTGGAATCTTAGCGGAGATTGGGTGGTGACGCCGGTAATTGGAAACAAAATGGGAGCTGGGCAGACTTCTATGGTCTACGCCCTGATCGTGACTGAATAGATAGGGATGGGCTGAAGTGTAAATTTTAAGGGGCTTCAATGTTAGCTTCAGAACTTAGTACAAGAACAGTACTGGGCAGACTTCTACAGGTCTGTGCCCTGAGAACGGCAAGGACAAATCAAACTAGGGAACACATATAAAGTATCACATACCATGTATAATGAGTTTATCTTGTTGGGTAGACTGGATGGACCGTACAGGTCTTTATCTGCCATCATTTACTATGTTACTATGTTTACCTGCTGTATCTGTTGCTTGGTTCTTGTGAGTACTGCTCCTTGTCTGACCTGTGTACCTAGAAGCAGTCTATCTCTGTAGTCTGCTTTAATCCTTTACCTGCTGTATCTGTTGCTTGTTCTTGTGAGCACTGCTCCTCATCTGAGCTGTGTACCTGGAAGCAGTCTCTCTCTGTAGTCTGCCTTACCCTTTACCTGCTGTTTGTGGACTGCTCCTTATCTAGCTGTGCTCCTTTTGTTGGTGTCTGTGTATGGCGCTGTGTGCACGGCCCGAGAAATAGTCCTTTCCGGGACTTCTCTCTGCTCTTTTCCCTTCCCTTGTGTGTGTTTGGGTTCCAGTTCAGTCCATACGCTTGGTCTCTGTATGTGTGGGTTTCAGTTCGGCCTTGTGGTCCGTATGAGTGGTCTATTCCCCTTCCTGGTAGTGCTCGCTGGTCACCCTGAGTGTGCTGGGCTTCGTGGCCATTGTTACTGTGTGGCATAAGCTTGGTCCACCCTAGCCTTGGCCTAGGCACAAGGACTCACGACCAACCTAACATCTAGTTAATTAGTCTCTGTGACTTCAAAACTATATGAAGAAATCAGACATTCCAGAGCAGCAGTATTCCTCTTCAGCAATTACTCAGAGGCTATGGGGCCTGCTATTTTGAATACCAAAGGTCATCAATTTAAAAACTACATTTCTGCGCCTTATATATTGCTCTTATTTATGCTGCTTTTCATAATCTACAAATGCCTAAGAAGTGGTGCAGAATATAAGCCCCCCCTCCCCGTGTATACACTCGCGTGCCCTTTCCAATATTTTGCTTAAGGCCTCTAACTTGAAAATCTGCCACTATGCTCTTTAGTCACAATCCATACCAAATGATGGCCAAGAAGACTCCAGGTGATGATGAGACCCTGGGTGGTTCCCACCTTCTCTCTTAAAGCTTGTCCTGGAGGGCATTCATAATAATGGTGATTTCGGTGTGTGTTAACATTTGAGAAAGAATTTGTGTATTTTAGTAGATTGACCTCTAAGTTTGGAACCTAAATCTTTTGAAAATTGATCCTATAAGCTTTTACAGAGAAGGATGTTATCAAGTCCAGCTAGTGAATCCTCTCAAAGACATTGCAACTATTAACAACATCAAACCATTTTCAGTCTCTTCATAGCAACAACCAATCACCTTCAAAATATCAGTTTTCAAGCTTTGGGTACTTGCGGATAAGGATGGGTTTTTCTAATGTATCAAGTACAAACTTTGAAGTTTCTGGAATCCTTAGCACTATATAAAAGTTTAGAGCTCATTTATAACGTGTTTGACAAGGTACAAAGTATTTTAATAATTATTAAAGAGAAATGTGCAGCTTTTACTAGTAGAGATTTGGAAATCTAGTCATTGCAGAACCTACACTTCTAAACCTTCATTACTCTTAGGGACTGGTGCAGAAAACTGCTTTAAGATTAGCAATTAGTGTGCTTAAACATGATGTTTTACATGAGTATTAATGGCTGCTGTTAACGAGGTACACAGTAAAGCACAAAAAGTAAAGTGCATACATAAAATATGGAGTATAATTTAAAAAAAAAGAAAGAGAACTATACCTCCCCAAGGCACGGATAACATTTGGATGTTAATGCATTTTATATATTTTAGTGCAATACTCTTTCATTGTACTAATAGTGAAATATCTATTTAGTGTTGTGAGGAAGGTAAAGATGGGGGCCATAGAAAACAGGGAAGACAACCAAAAAGAGAAATTTCCAGATTCCCTGACCATCTAACTGCCACAAAAGGGGGAGTCCCAAGGGAGGGGTCTGAGAACTACACAGTTAGGTCCTCATGATCAAAAGCAAACTCCGGTGCTAGAGGCTGTTAACGCCATACTAGCGCTGGAGTTTGCAGCCGATCCATGTTCAGAGCCCTCGAGCGCCTGAAACAACGCACTCGAGAGCTCTTAGCGCAAGTAGCACACAAATGCATGCTAAACAGGGCTTCTAGTGCAATTAGCTTGCAAATGCATGCTAATCAGCGCTTAACGCATTCATCCCCAATGATCAGCGTCCAGCGCGCCAAAGATTGGGTCACTGGCCGTGGCAAAATCAGCGCCAGCTCCGAGCTGGCGTTAGATTTTGCGGATCATTGGGGAGGAATGGTGAGTCCTGTCCTGCATGCAGTTGCATGCTGGCAGGCCCCTGTTCCCCCCTAAAGAAAGCAAACGCGATCAGGGGGCTGGAGGTACGGTGGACCTCCTCCCCCCCCCGATGATCCCACCCCCTCCATGTTCAGAGAGGGCTGGAGATCCGGTGGGTCTCAAGCCCCCCCCCCCCAAACCCCCAGAAATCGAGAAGTGGCCGCCTCCGGCCAAAGGCTCTCCCACCCTCCCACCCAGCAACAGGGGGGGGGCTGGAGGTCCGGTGGGTCTCCAGCCCCCCAAACCCCCAGAAACCATTGAGTGGCCGCCTCCGGCCAAAGGTTCTCCCACCCTCCCATCCATCGACTGAGGAGGTTGGGGGCTGGAGGTCCGGTGGACCTCCAGCCCACCCAAACTCCTCCCCTCCAGTGTTCTATTTCGAATACCTGGTGGTCCGTGGTGACAACACCCCCTCTTGGCCCCCCTCTAGGCCCCCCTACCTTTCGTTGGAGGAGGGACGCAGCATGCTTGCCTCCCTCCTCTTCCAGTCCACGCCGATGCAAAATGGCGACGCCCAGCACTACCCATTGCATCCTGGGATGCACTGGGCGGGGCTACATACCATGTAAGGGAGCGATTCCCTTACATGGTCTGTAGTCCCGCCCATCACATCCCAGGATGCGATGGGCGGTGCTGGGCATCACCATTTTGCATCGGCGTGGACTGGAAGAGGAGGGAGGCAGGTATGCTGTGTCCCTACTCCAACGAAAGGTAGGGGGGCCTGGAGGGGGGCCAAGAGGGGGTGTTGTCACCACAGACCACCAGGTATTCGAAGTAGAACGCTGGGGGGGAGGAGCCCCCAACCCCCCAGTCGATGGATGGGAGGGTGGGAGAACCTTTGGCCGGAGGGGGCCACTCAACGGTTTCTGGGGGTTTGGGGGGCTGGAGACCCACCGGACCTTCAGCCCCCCCCCCCCCCATCGCTGGGTGGAAGGGTGGGAGAGCCTTTGGCCATAGGCGGCCACTTCTTGATTTCTGTGGGTTTGGGGGGGCTGGAGACCCACCGGATCTCCAGCCTGCCCTGAGCACGGAGGGGGTGGGATCGTCGGGGGGACCGGAGGTCCACCAGACCTCCAGCCCCCCCCCCCATCTCTGGGAGGGAGGGTGGGAGAGGGTTTGGCCACAACATTTTCTGGGGGTTGTTCAGGCCTCGGCAGGCTGTTTGACAGGTTTGGGCTTTTGACAGCCCAGACCTGTCAAACAAGTGCGGGAGGATTGTGCTGAGCACATGCTCAGGCGCAATTCTCCCGCACTCAAACATGATAATCAAAGATAATAGCGCTGCTTAGATTTGCATGCATTATCTTTGATCATCGATTCAGAAAAGTCCTGTGCTGTCCCGGCGCTATTTTTAGGGCGCTGTTTGGAACAGCGCGGGGCTTTTGATCATGAGGGCCTTAGAGAGGACGAAGTGGAAAAGTAGAGTCTGGGAGGAGTAGAGGAAGAGCCCCAGCCCATGGAAACAGAAAGCCCAACCCCAAACACGAAGGAGTTGGAGTAAGCCAAGGAGTATAAAGGGTCAAGGTAGAGCCCTGAAACTACAGAGGAAAACCCAGCAATGGAAATAAGTTTTTGAATGTACATTTTCTTCTTCTATTTTCCAGAAGTCGAGGAGTTTGTGGGTTATTGTCCACAAGGCAGCTATGGACGGGCCAGTGTCAAGTAAAGCATTGCGAAGGAGGAGGCTGCCCCAGCCCTTATGGCTAGAGAGTAAAAAGCCAGGGCTGTGTTTTACTGTTTGGTTTGTTTGGACTTCTAATAAGTTTGGAGAAAGACTGTTAGACAGTACAGACTTACTCCATGGGAACTGAGGAGGAGAAAGGAAAGGGAGGAGGATCAGAGGTCCAAAACCCAGTTGGGTCAGGTGTAGTGGGCCCAGGGCTCCCTTGAAAGTAAGGAAGCCCAAAGGAAAGACTGCCTGGACAAAATATTATAAACCTAATCTGGAATACTGCAGGGATAATGGGCTGCTGAAGCTATGGCTGAGTTTTGATATAAGCGATCCTAATAAAGCATTGGCAACAAGGAGTGGTTCCTGAGACCGTTTTGGGAAACTTTGCTACTGGAGACAAATTTGATGAAAAAAAGCTAGACAAGGCCAGAAACATACAGTCCATGACAGTGTGCATTTGCATCTCATTATCTTGTTGGCCTAAATTTTGCATTGATACTAACACTACCCAGTTTATGCATGTTAATAATATTAATGAACACTAGTTGCTTATGATAAATAATGCATTCATTTTACATGCTTTGACATTTGCATAATCATTAACATGCTTAGTACATTGGCCTCTTAATTCCCTAAAGTTATTGAGGTCAATATTCAAAGGCACTGATCCAGGAGGGGAGTTGCTCCTACCCAGATAAGTGCAAGGGTTCAAGCTTCTACAACTCTTCTTACCAAGTATAACCAGATAGGTAAACGTATGTCTGTACTGAAAATGTTTTCCACCACATAAGGGAGACTCCAAATCCTTCATCCAAATTCACATTTAATATAATTGATGACAAATTAATAAATCAAAAGGAACACATAACTACAATTAATCTGGATTAGGACTCAATCCATACAGAATGAGTCTGTGTCTGAAACTTAATCCTCTTCCAGAAAGGAGAATTGTCTATGAGTGATAAAGAGGTGTGACAGGTCTGGGCTGTCAAAAAAAAAAAAAAAAACCTGGATCTGTCAAACCTAAAGCCAAAGCTGCCAAGCACAAGGGCCTAGAGGTCAGGTGAACCCCTAGACCCCTCACCCCCTAGCACGTAACCTCCACCGACACCCCCACCTCACCAAACACAAGACCTGGCAGTTTTGTAGATCCCTAGACCTCTCATCCACAGCACATAACACATACACACACACCCCACTAACCCTCCCCACCAAACAAATAGAAGATGTAAGAGAGCTACCTGTACCAGAAATAGTTTTCAAGGGTGATGATACAGAGGAACTGAAAGAAATCTCAGCAAACTTGCAAGATATACTGAACCAAATTGACAAGTTAAAGAGTGATAAATCACCTGGACCAGATGGTGTATACCTCAGGGTATTGAAAGAACTCAAACATGAAATTGCTGATCTGCTGCTTGTGATCTGTAACCTGTCATTAAAATTGTAGTACCTGAAGACTGGAGGGTGGCAAATGTGATACCGATTTTTAAAAAGGGTTCCAGAAGTGATCATGGAAATTACAGATCAGTTAGCCTGACTTCAGTGCTGGGCAAAATAGTGGAAACTATTATAAAGAATAAAATTACAGAACATGTAGGCAAACCAATTTGCTTCATTTCTTTGAAGGTGTGGATAAACATGTCGATAAAGGTATAACGGTTGATGTAGTGTATCTAGATTTTCACATAGCTTTTGACAGAGTACCTCATGAGAGACTCCTGAGAAAATTAAGGAGTCATGGGATAGGAGGCAATGTCTATCCATGAATTAAGAATTGGTTATTGAACAGAAAACAAAGGGTATGGTTAAATTGCCATTTTTCTCAATGGAGGAGGGTGAATAGTGGAGTGATGCAGGGATCTGTACTGGGACTGGTGCTATTTAACATATTTATAAATGATTGGAAATTGTAACGATGAGTAAGGTGATTAAATTTGTAGATGACATGAAAATATTCAACGCTGTCAAAATCATGTGGATTTTGAAAAGTTGCAGGAAGGCCTAGGAAATTGGAAGACTGGGCATCCAAATAGCAGATAAAATCTAATGTAGAAAAATACAAAGTGATGTACACTGGGAAGAGTAATCCAAATCATAGTTATCTTTCATGCTAAGGTCCACTTTAGCAGTCAGCACTCAAGAAAAAGACCTAGGTGTCACTGTAGACAATACAGTAAAATCTTCTGCCCAGTGTGCAGTGGTGGCCAAAAAAGCAAACAGGATGCTAGGAATTAGTAGGAGAGGAATGCATAATAAGATCAAAAAATGTATAATGCCTAGGTCTCGCTCCATGGTGCGACCTCACCTTGAGTATTATGTTCAATTCTGGTCCCGTATCTCAAAAAAGATATAGCTGAATTAGAAAAGGTTCAAAGAGGAGTGACCAAAATGATAGAGGGAATGGAACTGCTCCCATATAGGGAAAGGCTAAAGAGGTTAGGGCTCTTCAGCTTGGAATAGAGACAGCTGAAGGGGGATATAATTGAGTTCTATAAAATCTTGAGTGGTGTGAAGCAGGTGGAGGTAAATTGATTTTTCACTCATTCAAAAAGTACAAAGACCAGGAGACACTCTATGAAATTGCATGGAAATACTTTTAAAACAAATAGGAGGAAATAATTTTTCACTCAGTGAATAGTTAAGCTTTGGAACTCGTTGTGGTAACAGCGGTTAGCTTATCTGGCTTAAAAAAAAGGTTTGGACGAGCTCCTGGAGAAAAAGTCTATAGTCTGTTATCGAGATGTACATGAGATTGGTAGCATGGAATGTTGCTAATAATTAGGTTTCTGCCAGGTACTTGTGACCTGGATTGGCCACTGCTGGAAGCAGGATACTGAGCTAGATGGACCATTGGTCTGACCCAGTATGACTATTCTTATGTTCTTATAATATCCATTTCTTTGTTGGAAATTCAACAATGTCATTTTGCTCCAGAATATTTAATTTGTCGCAAAAACTTGATAACAACTCTATCATCTTCATTAAACAACATTTTCAAAGTTAGTGCAAATAATGATATCACACTGATGTCACTTTTGTGTTCGGGAGGTTGAGATCTGATTGGAGGGCTCGGGGTTGTGATGGGGGGGGGGGCAGGAATGTGTAACACCATTGTCATTAGCTGTCATGTTATGTCTTAATGCATGACCACCAAGTTACCTGCCAGTAGGGGGAGCTGTTTCACTATTACATTTCCAATAGTGAGGGACAGGCAAGCTTTGAAGGACTTCAGGGAAACACAATAATGAAGCACCCCCCCCCCCCCCCCCCCCCCCGATGGCAGCAATGCAGTTGGAGGACTACCGCTCAGCTTAGAGGACACAGTGTTGTGCACTTAACTTACCTCCCTGTTCGCAAAGCCGCACTAGCTGCTATCGGTGCAGTAATGGGCTGTGTCTGCACTGCTGCACGGCAGCTGCTAGCACGGCTTTGTAAACGGGGGGGGGGGGGGGGAGGGGGTATAGAATTCTGCTAGTTATTTGTATATCTCCAGCATTTAGGCACAAGCACCTTCACCAACTGTATGACCGTAAGTGCTGGTATCTAAATTATAACTGTTATGCTGCTGTTCTTTAAAGGAAAGTAGATACCACATACAGTAGGTGTCCTCTGCAAACTTAAATATAGGTGCATGTTATAGAATTACGCCCAGTATGTACTTCTCAAATTCTTACAATAAAACACTGAGTCGATGGACTACACTAGTTGTTTTACAAATTGTCAAATCCAGTTTAATGGGACTGGAGGATTCCAACCATGGATAAGTACCCTATGCATGTCAACCTTTTCTACATACTTGTAGAAATAGTGCTACATACCTAGTTTCTTTTATTATTACCAAATATAAGAGCTACAACATATGTACATATTTCAAAATGAAAACTGCACTCACATTGCATTCCCTACTAGCAACAAAGATATCTTGTTTTAGTTGATTAATTTTTAAAAATAGAAATCATGGTGCGTGACAGCTCTTGTGTGGACATGCGAATCCTTTCATTAATCTTCTTGTCTTCAGCAAGTCTATTACCAAAATAGAAAAGAAAGAAATATTAGCTTCAAATAATAACCTGCCCATGGTGTCATGCTGCCTTACCACAAAACATGAATTAGTCTCATTTCTCAAGAAGAGATAGATAGGATATTCTTTTCTGCTACCTTTCTTTCTCCATCCATACTGGACAGTAGAGCAAATTCGACATACAGAGGCAGGCAAGACGTTTTGCTTCTTTGCAAAAACGGGTTCAGTTTTCCTATTGTGGGGTTCTTTCTATTAATAAATCTGAATCAGTTCCTTATTCAACATGCTGTGTAGTTCTATAAAATGCTTGCAAGTAGAATAAACCAACTGGTTGTCACCATTCAAAGATCTTGGTGACTATTTGCTCAGTTTTCCCAAATGTTACCAGCTATTGCACCTTTCCCTCCTTATTTTTTTAACTTTTGCTGTGTAAATATTTCTTTATTTCTAGGTAAGAAACTATAAGAAAGATGTCTTTTGGGCTTTGACAGCCTCTTTTAATTGAGCATTTAAAATGTTGATAGTGTTTTGGAATTCTGCCAGCCTTTCCTAATGCATAGAATACATTTGGTTTGTTCTTCTAAGATGGTATTTTTAAGCAGTGTTTTTGCCACATGCATACCTCTAAGATCTATAAACCCCCTTTTTAGTTTCACTCTGATTTCTCCATTTTATCATAGTCTTTCATTTTAAAAGTTAAGCATAATTTACTGTCCTCCCTCCTGTTATGAAGTCAAATTTAATTATGTCATGCCCACTATGGGACTAATTTTCTAAAAAGAAAAATATCTAAAAAGTGGCATAAAGCAGCATTTGGGTGTTTTTCTCACAAAAATGTCCAAATCAGTACTTTTGAAACCCATTTTTCAAAGGTTCTCTAGGCTGTTCATCTGCAATGCATCCAAATCTCAAGGGGGCATGTCAGGAGCATGTTAAGAGTGGGATTTGGGTGTTCCTAAGATTTGGATGTTTTTCAGCCATACTGGAAAAAATATAAAACTGTCCAGGACAAAAACTAATATGTTTTGAACTGGACCTATTTTTAAAACGAATAAAACACAAAAAAGTGCCATAAATGACCAGATGACCTCTGGAAGGAATCAAAGATTACCTCCCCTTACTCCCCTATTGGTCACTGACCCTCTTCAACCCCCCCCCCCCCCAAACAAAAAAGGTGATTATAAACATTACTTCACCCATAAGGGCTGTTATAGTGTGTACAGTTGGGGTAATGGGTTTTGGGGTGTTCAGTAGGCAAGATAAGGGAGCAATGATGAGATTTGTACACGAGAGCATTTATTTAAAGTCCACTTGGACAGGACTAAAATAAACGTTTGTTTCCCTATCACCTTTTACATCTGCTCAAAAGAACATATATATATATATATTTAAAAAGTGTTCATTTCAGCCAGGGTTTTTCATGAGGAATTAAGGGAGTCATTCTCTTTAATCCAAATATATAGTATATATAGCAAATGACAGCAGATAAAGTCCTGTACGGTTCATCCATATGCATACCTGATCTTGATTTGCCCTTGCCATTTTCAGGGCATAGACTGTAGAAGTCTGTCCGGCACTGTCCTTATTCTAAACTTTCTGAAGTTGTCGTCGAAGCCCCTGAAAAGCTCCACTCCAGCCCATCCAAGTCTATTCAGCTACGATCAGGGCACAGACAATAGAAGTCTACCCAGCACTTCTCGTTCTCCAACGTCTGAAGCTGAATCTGTCCAGCCATGATCAGAGCACAGACTGTAGAATTCTGCCCAGTACTAGCTTTGTTTCCCAATTACTGGTGTTGCTACCTAATCTCCGCCAAGCTCCTTTGGACTCATGCCTTCTAATAGGATTCCTTTGTGTTATCTCTCGTATTTTTGAATTCAGTTACTGTATGCATCTCCACCACCTACCACAGGAGGGCATTCCAGGTATCTACCATCCTCTCAGTGAAAAAAAATCCTTCCTGACATTATTCATGGGTCTGCCCCCTTTCAACTTCAATTCAAATACTGTAATTCTACCACCTTCCCATTTCTGGAAAATCCCAGCACTCCCCTTTCAACCCTTACAAAGAAATAGCTGAGACAGCCCCAAAGCTCCCTATAACCTAATTTTCTTTAAAAGAAAGGGAAATTTTTTTTTAAAAAATGACCCTACTTCCTGACCTGGCCTGCCAAAGCCTTCCCTTAGGCTAGTGGCAGGAAAAGACAGTCTTACGATTTCTTCTTTGCCTGAATACTAAGGAGGCAATTTTATAAATGGTTGACTCAATTTAGTCGCCTCAAGGATACATGGTAGGAGCTTATTCTACAACCGAAGCAAGGAGCCTTGGTTACGTTATAGAATATTAGTGAAACCTGATATCAGCGCCATTAGCATTTAAGCAGAGCTGATGTGTGAGCACCTCAGTGCATCAAGGATGCGTGTAACATGCCATATTCTGTAAGTTACTCACAACCAGGCTATCAGCTTAAGTGGGAAAGACTAATCAACAATGACAATATCCAACATAGCCCACTAAAAATTTTACAGAGCCCCGAAAACCTCGGTGGTGCACCTTACATATAGAAAGCCTTTTTAATGCAAGGATTTACAGCATCTACCTCATCATCGCTTCTCAAAGGGTTCAATGACTAATTTATAATCGATTTGTTTCTTGATTTCTAAACTTCCCCATGGACATCTTCATCAATAGTGTCAAATTAACAGAAACTTTGCAATATAACTTCTTATAACTTGTACTTATCTTGAGCAGAGCGTAAGTCAGACGGGGGGGATAAAGCTTCCGGCCATGATCATTTTTCGCCCCCCAGGGCTGTTTCAAGGACCATCCCCTCAGTAATTCCTTAGCTCTAGCTCAGCTCCTACGTATCAGAAACTTCCCTGCCAAGAAGTATTCTGTAAGTTACACATGCAAGTGGGAGCCCCACCTATGGGCTGCCCATATTCTACCCCTGTGTACCTCCCCTTGCAAATACATACAACATAAATTAAGCCAATATATGCAAAATAGCACTTAAGCAGAATTTTGCCATGTATCTGCATATATGCACACATACATGCCTATATGCCACTATTCTAAATATGAACCTTGTTCTGATATTCACCCAGTGTTCTGCTTATCAGTGAGCCCAGCCTCATAAATACTGTCTCAACAACTCTTTGTGTAAGACAGCGAACCTCAGAAGTGCCGCTCAGCGGATATGTTTTGTCGCTGAGTCTTATGCACACATGTTGTCATTGGTCAACCGCCTCCACCCACATGTACTATTCTAAATATGTACATGTGTAGTGCACACTTAAATGTGAATGCCCAGTTTATAAAATTGCCCTTTAAATACTAGTATAGTTGATGGCTGTCAGTACTTAGCATTCATTTTTCCAATTCACTTGGCAGGGTTGAGCAGCTTCAGCTTTTTTTTTTTTTTAATTGGCTGCAAGGAATCTGGAGCAGGTAAGAAGTTCTGCCAGCATCTTCAATTTAAACATTTCTTCCCATTCTCTCCCTATATTACTTTTGCTAAAATAAATCCATGGGAAGAATTTTTTGGCAAAAGGAAGGTGGTGTGAGCGTTCTGGGGTTGGAGCCTAAAGTTATACACATGGGACCAAATTCTATAAAAAATCAGCACTGAATGGGTTTTGTTGGCATTGCCGCCCTGGGATCACTAGCATGGCTTGGTAAAAGAGGCCCTTTATGCTTGGATACATTATTGTTCAGATACTGTGACCAGCTGCCTATTTCTGCTATTAAAATGATGACTTCACATTAAGGAGTCTTGATATATGTCTAATTTTCTGACATATGAAGGAGTGTTCTCTAATTTGGCAGCCTGACCCCTAGTGGTAGCATTGTGGGAAATATTCAGCAAATGGACCCCAAAGTTAGCCACTGGGATAATGCACAATAAGTGTAAATTCTATAAAGAAAGCTCTGTATGGAATTGTAGCCCCCTCCTTTGGAGTTACGTGCTTGACAAGCGAAGTGTTCATGGGTCTTTTTACTAAGGTGCGCTGAAAAATGGGCTGCGCTAGTTTAGGCACATGTTTTGGGTGTGCGCAGATCCATTTTTCAGCACACCTGTAACAAAAGTCTTTTTCCAAAAATGGACGTACGGCACGCATCTATTTTGAGTCTGAAACCCTGCCGCCAGCCATTGACCTAGCGGTAAGGTCTCTCATGTTAACGCCTATGTGCGTCATCATATTTACCGCCCAATTTTCACCATGTGCCGGAAAATAAAAATTATTTTCCAGCACGCGTAGCGGACGCACATAAAAAATTAAATTACTGCACGGGCCACGCGGTAGCCAAGTGGTAACTCCGAATTGGCACGTGTAGGCACCTACGCAGCTTAGTAAAAGGACCCCTCAATTTACAGAATGGGGCATACGTCAGTTACAAGCACAACTGCTAATTAGTGCAAATTATTGATACCTATCTCCATTTAAGTGTCAGTTTAGTACCAATTACCTAGTTATATTACACACGAAATGGTCCTTTTCTATAATGGGATGCACATTTACACACCCCACTTTAGGCTCCATTCATATAATTTGGGGGTCTGTGACTAGCAGTAGAGTCACATGGTGCCATTTTTGAAAATGGAGCCAGTCGATAAGTCCTGCTCCCTACTGGACACCAAGCATATCCTGGTAGATGACAGCCTGGACATGGAGTGGCTTGAAAGAGGGAGACAGGTTTTGTGAAAGGGCATGGGGAATCCAGAGGAGGACAAGATGCTTTATGTACAGTGATGAAAGGAGAGGAGATCTTTGAATTTTGAAAGACATCTTTAAAAGATAGTGGTGAAACTGTGCATTTTTGCAGCCTGGAATGCATAATTAATTGAATTTAAAACATTTATAGATGGCTTGATCCATAGCTCTAGGTGGTTTCCAGCTGTGGGAAAACAAAACAAATTGATGCAGGATTTATTAACTTGTTGCACTGAAGTGCTGAAGTTTAGTGAATCTTGCAGTAAATCTTCTATGGTAAAATAGTGCACAAATTTGTTATTTTTATTATTATTGTTAATAAATAGGCCTCTCTCATGTTTAGCCTTTTTGAGCAGAGAGCTACCAACTGTACCTGAATTTGTCAGTCACTTTCCTTCAGATTCTATGTATAGTACTCAAAGTTGCATGCTTAACTTTGGATGTGCTTCTGAGATGCACACAAATAAATTGGATAATGAGCTCTTATTCATCAATAATTGGATGTTATCAATCAATTATTGATGTTAATAAGCACTCATTAAAATGTACCTGTGCATCTGGCTGCTTGCTATTGTATAAGGCATGGTGCCTAATCCTATAGCATGTATCTCATAAGCAGGCGTGACCATGAGCCTGTCAGGTGCATTCTGAAAAGTTGCAGAATAATGCCTAAGCATGCCAAACTTGGGCTTTGGCATTTATACCACTTTTCAGCAGGTTTAAGTCCAATTCCCTAAATTTAGGCATGGGATCTGCGCTAACCCCTTGGATTCTACATAGCACACATAGAGAAACTTGCTGCAATCAAAGTGTATTCTGTAACAACATGCAAGCCAATCAGCGTTGATAACAGCACTTAACAAGCAATAATGGTCTCTAATTGGCGATAATTAGAATTTACATGCATTACTCACTAAGCATATTCTATAACACAGTGTGCCTAACTTCTAGCGTGCACAGTCAAATAGGGGTGTGGTTATGGATGGGGAAATGGGCATTCCAAAATTTATGTGCATAATTATAAAATATGGCCTTCTGCACCTAAATCTACACGCCGGGATTTACACCATGCTTTCGGTGGTTTAAATGGATGCACGTAGTTTTAGGAGCTGGGGTATTAACTAAACGTATTCTATATATTGTGCTTAAATCTAGGCACCACTTATAGAATGCACTTAAGCAAAAATGTTTTCCATGTGGATTTTTTAGGTGCCACATACAAAATGGCCCCCAAGCACTATTCTATATAAGGCACACACCCTTTATAGAATAACGATTAACACTGATTTTTTTTTGTCAACCATGTTTGGGCACCATTTATAGAATTCCTTCCTGTGTGCACAGGTTTGGAAAGGTGAATAACAAAATCCAAACACGTGCAAAATAAGTGATACCTGGTTTGTGTAGGTACACATGAAAAAAATAGCTAAATGTAGTTAGAGAACAAAAATAAAATTTCTCTAGTCACTGAAGTGTGAAGACTTTTACCAGTAAAGTGGTTGATCTTCCATTTTCTGCTGCACCAAATCATCTTAAAGTCATAATATTTCAAGAACCATCTGTCACAGAAACAAATAATGTATGTCTCTTGAAATCTAAAACTGTATCTTTCAAACAATTTAAAGCATATGCTCATGTGACAAACAGTACCAAAGAATTTCAGTTAAATGGTAATGAGAGGATCAGAAATTATACCAAAACAAACAGCATGAAGTGCTAGGTCTTTTTATTTTATTTTTGAAGCGCCAAAAAGTAGATTTCTTTCTTCCATGAAAGGAAATTGTAAACGCCCCAACTGATATTCTATGGTTGTTATATGCTGACTGCCAGGTAGCTAATGCAAAAATCTTCCAGGTAATTTTAAAAGTTATCTAGATAGTATCCAAGTGTTTAAATCACTAAGGGGACCTTTAAGTAGACCGTGTTAAGCACTTTGGGGTAGATTCAATAAATGGTGCCCAAACGTAGGCCCTGGGATGATCTATGCTAAGATAATATTCTGTAAAGGGCGCTCTGTGCAGAATGACCTTTATAGAATATTGCCAAACAAGAAGAACCTAACCCAATGTTCAAAGAAAATGTCTCTTGTGAGACCCTATCATAGCATTGGAATAAATACTGAGACTATGGTAAATGCCACTCTCAGAATGAAGCTATTTAGCATGATCCCTCACAGTCTTAAAGCTTCTATGACATACACCATCATTGGAATCAATCCTATGTATCAGTCAGATGCCATCTTTGAACCAGCGGTGACCTGTTTGAAGGCATCTATCTCTATCTATCTTAGGGGTTCCTGATGAAGGAGAAGCCTCAGAAACAGAGCTGTGTTGAACCTTTTGGAGAAACAGGGGTGATATGATACAGACGTTCAAATATTTGAAAGGTATTAATCCGCAAACGAACCTTTTCCGGAGATGGGAAGATGGTAGAACGAGAGGACATGAAATGAGATTGAAGGGGGGCAGACTCAAGAAAAATGTCAGGAAGTATTTTTTCACGGAGAGAGTAGTGGATGCTTGGAATGCCCTCCCGCGGGAGGTGGTGGAAATGAAAACAGTAACGGAATTCAAACATGCGTGGGATAAGCATAAAGGAATCCTGTGCCGAAGGAATGGATCCTCATGAGCTTAGTCAAGATCGGGAGGCGGGGCTGGTGGTTGGGAGGCGGGGATAGTGCTGGGCAGACTTATACGGTCTGTGCCAGAGCCGGTGGTGGGAAGCGGGACTGGTGGTTGGGAGGCGGGGATAGTGCTGGACAGACTTGTACGGTCTGTGTCAGAGCCGGTGGTTGGGAGGCAGGGCTGGTGGTTGGGAGGCGAGGAAATTATAGACCGGTGAGTCTGACGTCGGTGCCGGGGAAAATGGTAGAGGCTATTATTAAAAACAAAATTACAGAGCACATCCGAGGACATGGATTACTGAGACCGAGTCAGCATGGCTTTTGTGTGGGGAAATCTTGCCTGACCAATTTACTTCAATTCTTTGAAGGAGTGAACAAACATGTGGACAAAGGGGAGTTGGTTGATATTGTGTATCTGGATTTTCAAAAGGCGTTTGACAAGGTACCTCATGAAAGGCTACAGAGGAAATTGGAGGGTCATGGGATAGGAGGAAATGTCCTATTGTGGATTAAAAACTGGTTGAAGGATAGGAAACAGAGTTTGGGGTTAAATGGGCAATATTCACAATGGAGAAGGGTAGTTAGTGGGGTTCCTCAGGGGTCCGTGCTAGGACCGCTGCTTTTTAATATATTTATAAATGATTTAGAGATGGGAGTAACTAGCGAGGTAATTAAATTTGCTGATGACACAAAGTTATTCAAAGTCGTTAAATCGCGACAGGATTGTGAAAAATTACAAGAGGACCTTACGAGACTGGGAGACTGGGCAGCTAAATGGCAGATGATGTTTAATGTGAGCAAGTGCAAGGTGATGCATGTGGGAAAAAAGAACCCGAATTATAGATATGTCATGCAAGGTTCCACGTTAGGTGTTACGGACCAAGAAAGGGATCTGGGTGTCGTCGTCGATAACACACTGAAACCTTCTGCTCAGTGTGCTGCTGTGGCTAAGAAAGCGAATAGAATGTTGGGTATTATTAGGAAAGGTATGGAAAACAGGTGTGAGGATGTTATAATGCCGTTGTATCGCTCCATGGTGCGACCGCACCTTGAGTATTGTGTTCAATTCTGGTCGCCGCATCTCAAGAAAGATATAGTAGAATTGGAAAAGGTGCAGCGAAGGGCGACTAAAATGATAGCGGGGATGGGACGACTTCCCTATGAAGAAAGACTAAGGAGGCTAGGGCTATACAGCTTGGAGAAGAGACGGCTGAGGGGAGACATGATAGAGGTATATAAAATAATGAGTGGAGTGGAACAGGTGGATGTGAAGCGTCTGTTCACGCTTTCCAAAAATACTAGGACTAGGGGGCATGCGATGAAACTACAGTGTAGTAAATTTAAAACAAATCGGAGAAAATTTTTCTTCACCCAACGTGTAATTAAACTCTGGAATTCGTTGCCGGAGAAAGTGGTGAAGGCGGTTAGCTTAGCAGAGTTTAAAAAGGGGTTGGACGGTTTCCTAAAGGACAAGTCCATAAACCGCTACTAAACGGACTTGGAAAAATCCAAAATTCCAGGAATAACATGTATAGAATGTTTGTACGTTTGGGAAGCTTGCCAGGTGCCCTTGGCCTGGATTGGCCGCTGTCGTGGACAGGATGCTGGGCTTGATGGACCCTTGGTCTTTTCCCAGTATGGCATTACTTATGTACTTATGTACTTATGATAGTGCTGGGCAGACTTATACGGTCTGTGCCCTGAAGAGCACAGGCACAAATCAAAGTAGGGTATACACAAAAAGTAGCAAATATGAGTTATCTTGTTGGGCAGACTGGATGGACCGTGCAGGTCTTTTTCTGCCGTCATCTACTATGTTACTATGTTATGTTACTATGTTTTGGATAAGACACTTGAGGAAATGCTGTATGATGTGACCCAGAAAAGCATATAAGCATGTTTATACATTTAATTTGGGGCAAGAATTAAATTGGACCAACTGCCATTAAATTCCTCCTAGAGGAAATTGAAGGATAAATCTCTTGTAGAACACTCCATTGAAAGATTTCTGATTTTATTACATTTTTACTTGAATTTATCATGGAGGGGGGGATATTGATTTGAAGCTATTACAAATGGAGCAACGGTATTTTTAGGTTAATATTATTGCTCTAAATGGACTTAATCAAGAAATTGACTTGGGATTTTTCTTTTAATTTTATATACTTGTATGGCTATATGTTGATGTATAGAAAAGGGATATAGTGATACCAGTTTTTGCTCTGCCCGAGAAACCATTCCTGGTGGTTTGATGGTGTGACCCAGAAGGGTTGTGATTCATAACATTTTAATGTAACGATTTATGAAGTCAACTTTTTTTTTTTGTCCATTTGATCTGTTTAGCTAATTTATAGGCCCTTTTACTAAACTGTGGCATTTTTTCTACTTACTACGTTTTAACACAAAAATTAATGTGTGGCAGGTGGAAAGCCTTTGTGGTAAATGCTGGGGGTGTGCCCTGCATCTGCCCTGTATTTACTGCACAGGGAAGAGTTACTGCATGGCATGGCAGCACATTACATGTGGTGCCTTATAGGACAGGTGTTTCCATGCTATCAGGTACTTCATGTAATGCAGTGCTGGGCCACAGTAAATAGACTGCTGTGGTGGCGCTGCACACCTCCACCCCCGCATATTTGCTCCTGAGTCCGTTCCCCCAAGTTGGAAACCATTCTCTGCCCCCCACTCCCCTCCTCCAGGTAGGTCCTGGGAGAGGGGAGTGGGTTAGAGTGTAGGCCCCTGCAGGGGCTCGATGTTATGTCAAGAGAACCTGGATTTTCAATGGGGTATGTGAAGAGCATCAGGGTTGAGATTGGAGTTTGCTGGCAGTGTTGAAATTGCGATTGTGAGGGGGAATTGGAAAGGGAGGGGCTGACCTTGGTAGAGGGGTTTGAAAGGCCAGGGAGTTGAGCTGTGGCAGTTTAAAGAGGTCTGCAGTAGTGATACTGGACTGCTGATAGCGCAGCTGCAGTTACTGCCACCTCAGTAAGTTCAGATGTGCGATTGATAGTTGTGATAGCTAGTGCATGGTACCAAGCCATACACTAGCTGTCACAGCTGTTCTCACTGGCTGATGTCATGCAGATCTTGCCCACTTTGTGTTAGACAGCTAACAAAAGATTTTTAATGCAAAGGCTTCTGTATATTATCATCATAGCTAAGAGCTTTGATTCAAGGCCTGACTTTGATTTCAGGATCTAAAATGAGAGAAAACCTTACAGGCCCATGACTCTAACCTGAACTCCAGTGTGACTGCAGAACGTATGATCTGTTGTGACACTCTCATGCAGCAGAATGAGGAAAGGGTGTAGGTGGAAAGACAGAGTAACATCATTTGACAACATGGTGGTCATAGATGTTCTGCAGTTGACAGAACAAGATAATTCCTCAGGAAAATGACCTAGCTTTCTAAGAAAAGGTAGTCCATTATATTATTAGCATGAGATTGAAGGGGGGCAGACTCAAGAAAAATGTCAGGAAGTATTTTTTTCACGGAGAGAGAGTAGTGGATGCTTGGAATGCCCTCCCGCAGGAGGTGGTGGAAATGAAAACGGTAACGAAATTCAAACATGCGTGGGATAAGCATAAAGGAATCCTGTGCCGAAGGAATGGATCTTCAGGAGCTTAGTCAAGATCGGGAGGCAGGGCTGTGGTTGGGAGGCGGGGATAGTGCTGGGCAGACTTATACAGTCTGTGCCAGAGCCGGTGGTGGGCAGCGGGACTGGTGGTTGGGAGGCGGGGATAGTGCTGGACAGACTTGTACGGTCTGTGCCAGAGCTGGTGGTTGGGAGGCAGGGCTGGTGGTTGGGAGGTGAGGATAGTGCTGGGCAGACTTATACGGTCTGTGCCAGAGCCGGTGGTTGGGAGGAGGGGCAGCTGGTTGGGAGGCGGGGATAGTGCTGGGCAGACTTTATACGGTCTGTGCCCTGAAGAGCACAGGTACAAATCAAAGTAGGGTATACACAAAAAGCAGCAAATATGAGTTATCTTGTTGGGCAGACTGGATGGACCGTGCAGGTCTTTTTCTGCCGTCATCTACTATGTTACTATGTTACTATGTTACTATGACTTCTTAACTAGAGGACTCTTTGGGAGCACTCCGGCTCAGCAACCAGGCAGTTTTGTGGGTGCCTAGGAGTTCGGCCTCCTGCTGAAGCACCTGATTGTCGACTAAACGTAAGAGCGTCACTGCCTTGGGCACATGGCCATGGGCACATACTCAAAATTATTTTGTTCACATGTTTATATACACATAGGGTTGAGTCCAACGATGGTGTATGTCATAGAAGCTAATAAAGCTGTTAGGGATCCAGCTAAATAGCTTTATTCTGAGAGTGTTATCTACCATGGTCTCAGTATTTACTTGAATGCACTGAGGTAGCTCCCATTATTTAAAAAAAAATTTTCTTGTGTTCTGCTAGAGTCTCACAACAGAAATTTACTTGAACATTGGGTTTGTTTCTTCTTATCTGACACTGTACACATTTCCTTCTCATTTGCGTTTTTGTACCTTATACAATACTAGCTTTGCAAGCATTTTTTGCCAACTTTAGGCACAACATTTATGCCTGCCCCCAAAATCAGGGATAATTGGTGGCACCTAGTTTCTGGGAATGCCCTTGACCCCCCCCCCCCCCCCCCCCCAATATCCCTTCCTTTGCCATGCTCACTTTTGAATTGTGCACTATGAAATTTAGGCACTCATGTTCTAGAATAAGGCATAGGGCAGATTCACATGCAAGTTCTAATTTTTTCCGATTAAGTGCTTGTTAACACCAGTAATTGATTGTTATTGCCTAATTGCCTCATTTACTTGCAGTGCCAATAATTGGCTTTTTAACAATTATTGATACTAATTAAAATCAATTACCATGTACGTGTATAAATTTGCACATTTGATCTGTGCCTAAATTTTGTTTGTGCAGCGCTGCGTACGCCTTGTAGTGCTATAGAAATGCTAAATAGTAGTAGTCCTGGAAAAGAGGGGCACAGAAATAGGAGGATCATGGCGTTTCAGGGTGGAGCATGGGTGTGCATTCCAGTTACGTGAGCAATTATAGAATAAGGACATTCAGTGCATAAATTTAGGCGGGGCATTTGCACCACATTTTCGTTGGTGCAAATAGATGCATGTAAATTTACACATGACCCCTGCACTTATGCGCAATTCTATAAACTGCACCTAAGTTTAGACACGGCTTATTACACTTAAGCACTTTTTTTTGGTGCTGACTTTTTAGGCACGATTTATAGAATTCACCCCTTATTAAAGATTCTATAATGACAGGTGCACATGCAACTGTCATTACAGGATACTAGTGTAACTCTGCATTTACACGCCTAACTTTAGGCATGAGCACTTATGTTAATCTTCTATAACCCATGCACATAACAGCTTGACATCCCCCCCCCCCCCCACACAATTGCCCATTCCCCTCCCAGGTCCACTCTCCCCTTGCAGTTGCATAACTTATAGAATACTGATTAAGGATGATTACGCATAGAGCTGCCAATTAGTGCCATTAGTGCCAATTAACACTAACAGTCAATAATTGGTTGTGAAGGCCAATTAGCATCTACCTTTAAATTAAGTTATGCACACAACTGACCCTATACTATAAATTGCATTCACAAATTTGCACACTAGTTGTAAATTTGGTCATATAACTTTATGGAATTAGGGGGTTACCGTCTAGTGCTAATATTAAAACTAGCAAGCACCTATTTAAGGCCTGAGCCCTTACTGCCACCCATGGAGGGGCATAATCGAAAGGGATGCCCAAGTTTTGCTGAGGACATCCTCGCAAAACGTCCCAGCGAAGGGGCAGGGAAACCCGTATTATTGAAACAAGATGGACGTCCATCTTTTGTTTCGATAATACGGTCTGGGACGCCCAAATCTTGACATTTAGGTCGTCCCTAGAGATGGTCGTACCTAGACTTGGTCATTTCTGATTTTCGGCGATAATGGAAACTAGGGACGCCCATCTCAGAAACGACCAAATGCAAGCCCTTTGGTTATGGGAGGAGCCAGCATTCGTAGTGCACTGGTCCCCCTGACATGCCAGGACACGAACCGGGTACCCTAAGGGGCACTGCAGTGGACTTCAGAAATTGCTTCCAGGTACATAGCTCCCTTACCTTGTCTGCTGAGCCCCCCCAACCCCCCAACCCCCCCCCCAAAAAAAAACCCCACTCCTCACATCTATACATCACTACCATAGCCCTTATGGGTGAAGGGGGGCACCTAGATGTGGGTACAGTGGGTTTGTGGTGGGTTTTGGAAGGCTCACATTTACCACCACAAGTGTAACAGTTAGGGGGGGGTGGGCCTGAGTCTGCCCGCCTGAAGTGCGCTGCACCCACTAAAACTGCTCCAGGGACCTGCATACTGCTGCGATGGACCTGAGTATGACATTTGACACTGGCATAGAAGCTGGCACAAAATATTTTTAAAGTTGTTTTTTGAGGGTGGGAGGGGGTTAGTGACCACTGGGGGAGTAAGGGGAGGTGATCCCCGATTCTCTCCGGTGGTCATCTAGTCAGTTTGGGCAACCTTTTGTGCCTTGGTCGTAAGAAAAACCGGACCAGGTAAAGTCATCCAAATGCTCGTCAGGGACACCCTTTTTTTTCATTATGGGTCGAGAATGCCTATGTGTTAGGCAAGCCCAAGTCCCTCCTTCGCTACGCCTCCGACACCCCCCCGTGAACTTTGGTCTTCCCTGCGACGGAAAGCAGTTGGAGATGCCCAAAATCAATTATGCCGATTTGGGTGACCCTGTGAGAAGGACGCCCATCTTCCGATTTGTGTCGAAAGATGGGCGTCCTTCTCTTTCGAAAATAAGCCTGATAGTGATAAGGGCTCACGCACTACCCATGTGGTAACTATGCAGCATGCACCAACATGTGCGTGCTGCCGGTTACCACCCAGAAAGCCCCCTGTGGTAGAAAAGAGAAAATTATTTTCTACCGTGGGATTTGTCACACGACAAAATCAGAATTACCACCG
Source organism: Microcaecilia unicolor (assembly GCF_901765095.1). Taxonomy (NCBI): domain Eukaryota; kingdom Metazoa; phylum Chordata; class Amphibia; order Gymnophiona; family Siphonopidae; genus Microcaecilia; species Microcaecilia unicolor. The sequence goes on from NC_044040.1 coordinate 57,057,723, forward strand.
GGCACACACGCTACCCCAGCAGTAGCACCAATTGGGCATGTGCGCTACCCACGCATTAGCCCTGCATCTTTGTAAAAGGGCCTCTCAAATTCTAATTAATGCCAATTAGTATCAATAATTACTTGTTAAGTTGCATTTATCGATGCTGATTGGCTTGTTAAGCAATTAAATTGCACACACAAATCCAGAATATGACCGGATTTGCGCACGCAGTTTCAGTTGCGCTTTATAGAATCATATATTTATTTATTTATTTATAGTATTTATATCCCACAGTATTCCCACCCACAGACAGGCTCAATGTGGCATACAGCAGTTTCAAAAATGTACAATAATACAACAAGCATATAGGCAATGTCAGAAAGGGAAAGAGAAATAACTGAGGAGGGTAAAGGGAAAGAGTAAAGGCTGACTGTGTAGCTTCATTTGCCAGAGTTCAAAAGGATGGGATGCCAGGTGGGTTTGTAGCGTAAGCTCTACCAAAAAGGAAGGTCTTGAGACGCTTCTTGAAGGTCGGGTGATCAGGGGTGAGTTTGACCAATTGAGGCAGTCCATTCCACAGCTGAGTGCTGAGATAGGAGAAGGAGGATGCATAGGTGGTCTTGTACTTGAGGCCAGAGACAGCTGGGTAGTGAAGATTCAGGTACGAACGAGTTGACTTGTGGGAGTTCCTAGGCAGCAAGTTAATGAGGGTGTCCATATAAGCAGCGGCGTCTCCATAGATGATTTGGGGGCTGCCACTTATGCACAGATTTTACAGAATATGGTGTACCACATTTAGGCATCTGTACCAGGTCTATGTCTGGTTTAACTGTGGGTGTCTAAATGCATGGCCTACTGATGTCAGGTTACACTAGTATTGTGTAACAGAATCTGTGTGCCTCTATGTTATTAAGGAATAGGCTGTCACTGCATGGATCAGGGCACCTAAAAGGAGGCACCCATTTAAAGAATTGCCCCTTCATGTGCCACTGGGCCCTGTGGCAAGCAATAGTGTCCTTTTATTAAGGCGTGTAGGTGCCTACACGCATCCAACGTGCGTCAAATTGGAACTACCGCCCGACTACCTTGTGCCCTGGACGGTAATTCCATTTGTGATGCACTTATAAAACACGCGGTAGAAAATATTTTCTATGTTCTACTGCGTGGCACTTACCCAGCGATAAGCGCCAGGGTATGCTCGCTGACGCTTACTGCCCAGTTAGTGTGTGAGATCTTATCACCAAGTCAATGGGTGGCAGCAAGGTCTCAGGTCCAAAATGGCCGCGCACTGGTTTTAATTTTGCCGCATGTCCATATTCGGCCACACAAAGAAATGCCTCTTTTCCAGGCACGCTGAAAAATGGACCTGTGCACCTCCAAAACACGTGCCTACACCAGCGCAGGCCATTTTTTGGTCCGCCTTAGTAAAAAGGCCCCTATGAGCAAACGGCCTGACCCACTTTGTAATGCTGATGGATCATTGTATGCAAATTTTGTTCCAGAAAGGCAAAATATAAGAAAGCAAATCAAAATCTCTTTTAATAGCCTGTTTTCAGTTCATCCATTCTTTTCCAATTGCCAAGATCATTTATCATTTTAAATAAAAACAGAAAATTAAAATGAAATAGATTTATAGATATACAATAGATGCAGGTATAGAAAATGATATAACATTTCATAAATAAAACAGCAAACGTCTTATGTTTCAAAATCACTAGCCTTCAGCCTTATTTTTAAGAGCATGTCTAAGACAAGTGGATATGTCTTTACAACTGCACATCCTGTTGTGTGATTCCACCCCCCCCCCCCCCCCCCCCGAGACTGATAATCCGAGCATCCATCAGAAAGAGATAGAAGCTGCCAGTATGCTGGTTCAGTCAAACTCAGTCTTTACAACTGTTAATTTTCACGTCTTAATCCTGGTTGTCTTTATAAGTGCTTCCAAAAGTAGCATTTTGCCTACTGCAACACTTGCAAGTTTGTATAATTTTTAGACCTGGCTCCTTTTTGAAAATTAGTACTAATTGTGATCTTTTACGCTGTAGTAAAATAGCTAGATAATATATTCCTTTGAAAGATGGACAATATAGTTAGCAAGGCTGTATTTTTTATGCCATAACCCCTTGTTTTCCACAGGGGATTTCCATTCTTTGTCTGTGATACAAAAGGTTTGAAAATAGGGCCCACAAATTGTATGCAACAGCACAATAAATGTCAAGGGTTTTTTCAGTTATAGCATAATTTGCTACAATTTCCTACAAACAATCATTTTCATGATGAATCATAGGGTCTTAGTTCTTTGTCAGCAAGTTATAATTTCCTTTAAAGCGATCTGACTGTAACATAAAGTGAAATAAGTTTTAATTGGACAATATTTTAAGCTTTTTAAAATTCTCCATCCCCACGTAATTCTTTCTGCCTTGAATGTAAGCCTTTTAGTTTTGATATCCTGCTTGGATACATCATTAACAGCACAATTTGAAACAAAAGAGGATTTAACATTTTGCTTCCAACTTTTTTAGATCCAATTGTTTTACATCGCTCTGCGTTACTTCATTGTACTAGCCTAATAATTATTTAGGATGTGTGGTACGTTGACACTATAAGTAACATCATACTACCTGTTCTATATACAAGGTACAATAGGGTAAATGGTACAATTAAAGTCACATTCTTTGGTGAACAACAATAGAAGTGTGTGGCATTCAAGATAAATACTGGGATCAAACATATTTAAAACTAGTCATTACCAGCAGTCAAAAATGTGCATATCTGACCTTTATGGAAATTGGTAGTATTTTTACTAAATAGCTAAATCATCGCTATTAAAGATACACTTGTGTGCTTTTTATGACCCAAGGTCAGTGTGGCTCACTCTAGCGCCGACAAAGGCAATGAATCCTCTCAGTGGTTACATTCACAGACCACCACTCTCCAGTACCAGCTCACAAAATAGAAATGTGGAAAGGATATAAAAGTTACAACAGATGTGCCTGTGCCAGAGACAGATCAAAATGTTGACCGCAGTTCCGGTGACGGATGTGAGAGGGCAAGGCGATGTATTTAGTCAGAAGCTGCTCTTTGCTTTCCTTTGATGCGCCAGCATCTTGGACCCGAACTTTGGAGTTCCCCACAGAGCTGCTGTTGCCCAATCATGATTTACTATTACAGAAAAATCACAGAAGTAGCAATAATTTCCAAGCAACTAAAGCCTTATTGATCATTACGTTAATGTACTAGCTCATTATTTGCCCTGTGTTTAAGGGGAAAAAAATCCTTTTAGCAAGTGAAAAATAGCTTCAAGCTCCAGTGCCCCCCACATACATACATACACACACGGGGCACATCAAGATCTAGAAAACTATAACTGGAATGGTTATAACCCCTGATTAATGGACAGTGGAAAACAGATTAAAATTAGCTCTGGAAGGAAGCCAAGTCCTCACATTCACACCTTTATGTACTGAAGAATAACTCTAGAAAATAATAGATATTTATCTATCAAAACAATTGCTTACAAGCCCTTGAAAATGATAATAGAATAACTTACATTGGCAGAAAGCTTTATCTGAAGCCAAAGAGATAGAAAAACTAGCCATGTAAAAGGGTTAGCTGTTAGAAAAAATAAAAGCCATAGTTTTTACAAAATGTAGTCTGTCTGAAATTCATACTATAGAGCAGGGGTAATCAATTCTGTTCTAGGGTTCCACAGGCCAATCGAGCTTTCAGGGTATCCCTAATGAATATGCATGAGAGAGATCTGTATATCATGACGGTGATAGACATGCAAATCTCTCTCATACATATTCTTTAGGGATAGCCTGAAAACCTGACTGACCTGTGGACCCCTTTGAGTACCCCTGCTATAGAGTTTACATTTACTGAATCTAGCCCATAGTGCATATTTGCATGCAGGGTGTACACACAAGTGGAACATGGGAGGGGCTCCCACTTACCTGCATAACTTACAGAAGACTGTAAGTTACACATGTTCCTGCTGTATTTAGGTGCCTGCCCTTACTGGTGAACTGAATATTAGATGCACTGATAATGGGTTAAACTAATATTCTATAACAGCAATGGTAAGTCCAAGTGTCCTTAGAGAATAGGTTCCTACTGTACTGTCTCAGGATGCCTGAATGGAGGCACCTAGTTATAAAATTGTTCCCCTATGTGGTAATTCTATAACAGGGTGCCCTTAAATAGGCACCCAGAGGGCACCTGGTAGGAACCTATTCTATAAAAAAATGTAGGCACCTACTTACCTTTACAGAATACTGGCACAATCACAAATATACATCCCTAAAAGATAGATGCAAGCACTTATGACAGCCACAGAAGTAGCATAAGTGGGTGCACCTGAGTCCTGGAGATACATTTGTAACTTACAGTATTCTGGTTAACTAGCTAATCAGCCGTGTTAATTGGATGTTAACAAGCAATTAAGGGCGCTAATTGATATTAATTAAGATTTAAGTGCACAACTCACAAAAGCATATTCTGTAACATGGTGCGCTTAAATTCTAAGTAACATAGTTGAAGAGGGGTGTGACCATGGGCAGGACACAGGCGTTCTAAAATCTATGTGCATTGTTATAGAATGCACCCACGCTGCACCTAATTTAGATGTTGGGATATACACCAAGTAAAACATGACTACATTTGGTCGCGTGGAGAGGTGCTTGGCATAATTCTATATACCAGGTGGCAATTTAAGCCTATTACATAAAATTTAGGCGTACTTTACAGAATACGCCTAATCATATTTTTTTTTACACGTGGAATTTTCAGGCACCGTATATAGAATCTAGCCCATAAAACATTGAAAAACGACATTAAAGTACTACCTCTCTTAACTAATATAATATAAAGTGCTAATTCTCACAAAACATATTTTTAGAAAAAGCACAGAAACTGTTCTTACAACCTAACTTTCTTACATAAAGACTTCTACAAATAAGTAGGTTTTCAAAAGCCATTTAAATTGAAATACCTCTGCACACAAATGCATCTTTACCACCAATGCATTCCAGACCCACAGAGGGTTTGAACTACATACGTATGCTGACTAATCACTGTGACTGACTACTTCTGGCTGTTGGTTGGGACTGTTACTAGAGCACATACTTTTCTGAGTTTTTCTTTTGGGCTTTGGGACAATATTTGAAGAGTTTTGTTGTCTGAAAGCTCAGGAACCTGCTGAGCAAAACCATTGCCTGTTTAAGAGGGGGAGGGGGAGGCACAGAGACTGGGTTTCATTATATGACCTGCCCAGACAGCAGAATATTTATGTTCTTTGAACTTTAAAAGTTTTGCTTGTCACAGCTGGAGACCTGGAAAAACCCAGACCCGATTGGGTGTCAGATTTTTCTTTGATGTTGTTGTTTGAATGAGTGAGTGACCTGACCAGGTGACCCTAGACTATGCTAATAAAACAAGCACATACTTGATGCATAACTGTGAGAATATACTTTATGGAATTCCACTGATAATGTTCATTTTGGGGTACTTTATGGTCCTTTCACTAGGAGACCTTAAAGATGCATGTCAAATATATGCACAATTCTGCATCACAGAGAATGTGATTATCATAAGATAACCAAACCCCTCAGCCATTGCAAAGCATAAGGTTCAGCCCAGCACCTGTTGGCCACTTTTGGAAACAGGATACTGGGCTAGATGGACCATCAATCTGACCTAGTATTCTTATGCTCTTATGTTACTCAGCTGGTGAAAGCAATATAATATTTGTACTATAACACATGAAAATAACTGATTATAGCAGGCTAACTAGCTAAACAACAAAATGATTTTCAGACAGCTTTCAGAGGCTTAAGCACTCCCTGGCACATGTCATTGACATATGCAAAGCTTCACTGTTTTGGGCTTCGGGCCAATTATCAGCTTGTCTGTCCTTCCTCAAGGAAGGCCTTGGCAACATTTTCCTGACAACTCCATATTTGTAAGCAAACTTGTGGACCCTCAGCCAGAAAACAGCAACCAGCTGCCAATTCAGACTTGCAGTCTTTCCCTCTTGAAAGGATCACAATCATTGCCACTGTGTTTTTCTCACATCCCATTTTTAACATTAATCATTGTCAATGCCCTAGTCAACCAGTTAGTTTATCGTTTATCATTTATCAATCCTGATATACCACTAAGGTTGCTAAGCAAATCACAGCAGTTTACATAAATAAAAACAACTAAAACATTGTAGACTTGAATCATTTGTTTACTCTTTCCAAAAATACTAGGACTAGGGGGCATGCAATGAACCTACAAAGTAGTAAATTTAATATGAATAGGAGAAATGTTTCTTCACTCAACATGTAATTAAATTCTGGAATTCGTTGCCAGAGAATGTGGTAAAGGTGGTTAGCTTAGCAGGGTTTAAAAAGGGTCTGGACGGCTTCCCAAAGGAAAAGTCCATAGACCATTATTAAATTGACTTGGGGGAAATCCACTGCTTATTTCTGGGATAAGCAGCTTAAAATGTATTGAGTTTTCTGGGATCTTACCATGTAGTTGTGACCTGGATTGGACTCTGTTAGACACAGGATGCTGGGCTTGATGGACCTTTGGTCTGTCCCAGTGTGGCAGTACTTATGTACTTATGTCTCGCTCTGCACTGGCTCCCTGTCAAAGATCGCATCAAGTTCAAGATCTGTTCTTTAACGCATAAGATCATATTTGGCGAGGCCCCAGAGTACATGTTCAACCTGGTTGATCTACCCCCTAGGAATGCTCTGTCGTCATCGCGCAACTTCCTCTGTCTTCACTATCCCAGCAGTAGGAAAGTTAGATACAAGCGTATGTTTGCTTCGTCTTTCCCGATTACCAGTGGAAAATCTTTGAATGACCTGCCGAAGCAATTAAAGGGGATACCCGACCATCATCTCTTCAAAAAGTTCCTAAAGTCGTTCCTATTTTCAAAAGCCTACTCCCTGCCGAGCCCGGCCATTTGACTCTCCTGCTGATGGTTGGCGGGAGGCTCTGATCCACTGGCCCCTGCCGAACATTTTTACCCCCCCCCCCCCCCTATGTTTTCTCTGTCTATTCTGTCATCTTATGTTTTATCTTTCTTATTGTATTATTTCATGCACTATTGTAAGCCATATTGTGCCTGCGCTTGTGGGAAACTGTGGGATATAAATGCGCTAAAATAAATAAAGTAATACAAGACAAGGAACTCCATTATATGAAAGGAAAGCAACAAACATCCACACAAGAGAACATTTCATCCAGTCATCCATCCTTATGTTCTATTGAACTAATCTACTCATCTTTAAAATATGTCTCGGCTATCTCAATAGCTGTCAATAACTATATGAAACAAATAAGACTTTGATAAGGTATGAAAAGTCATATATGATTTTCTCTAGCCTAATGTATTGAGGCAAAGAATTACACAGTGCTGGAGCAAGAAAAAAAAAGGCATTACTTCTTGTGGATTCCCATTTCGTGTAAGATGGGGCAGACAGAAAGAGTTCGTAATCATTCTAGACCATAGTTCGGGGTTGACGAATAAGGAATAATCAAGGCATTAAGGTACGAAGGAACACCCTGATACAGAATTTCGTGTGTCATAACTAAGAATTTGAACTGTATTCTGTATTCTATTGAAAGCCAATGTAGCTGTTTCAAAAGCAGGGTCACATGGTCCCTACACTTTGCCTGACAAGAGTAATCTAGCAGCTGTATTCTGAAATGTTTGAAGCCTCTTTAGATTTGATTTTGATAACCCTGCATAAATGGTATTACAGTAATCATAGTGAGTGTTAACATAAGTGTAATATAATGTGCGCAATGTCAACATCTAGATAATGATAAACAGGTCTCAGATATAGTGCAAAGAAAGCTTGTTTAAGGACAACTGAAATTTGTGAAGAAAACTAATCCTGAGTCCAATACAATTCGCAAATATTTAAATGAAGAGACAGTAGGAACTGGTCTATCAAAAAGATGTGGAATAGTGTCAGGAGGTGTTGCAGAACCTGTGAGCCAGCATGTGACAATTTTATCGGGATTTAATGCTAGTTGATGCTGATTCAACCAGGCTGCTACTTCACAAAGACCTTGTTGCAAAGAAGAGAGATCCAAGGATTCCTTTGTGATGTGATGAATAAGAAGAAAATCATCTGCATAAGAACAGCAACTAATGCTATGTGATTCAATTAACAAAACTAAGGGGCTCACAAAAATATTAAAAACCACTTGTGACAAGACCAAACCTTTTGAGATATCCCAATCAATGGAATATACTGATAAGGTTGATGATGATTGACTTACCTGAAAGTATGATCTTGGATGAAAGATGAGAACCAGTTCAAAACAGTCCTTGTGGTACTTAAGGAGATTAGCTGCTGGAGTAGCAAAGTATGGTTGTCAAATGTTATGGAGAGATCTAGTGACACAACCAAGGCAATGAAGCCATGCAACTCACTAAGAAGAGAAGCACGAACGATGTCAGTACTAAAACCAGATCTAAAACCTGTTTGATGGATGGAGTGCATTAGTAGATTCTACATGGGCTTGAAGCTGGGCAAAAACTACTGTTTCAAGAAATTTGGACAAAATGGGTAAATTTGAAACTGGATGATAATTGGAAAGAAGTAGTGTGTCAAGGGTGGTCTTTTTCAGAACCAGGCATGCAAGTACTGGTTTGAATGTAGGCAGTACATGAAAGGTTCTCTGAAATTATTTGATATTTGAAGGGAACAAACTAGCATGAAGTGATTTGAGCCTTGATGATAGACTAGGGTCCAGGGTACAAGTGATAGAATTAAGATGTGTAAGGTTTTCGTAAGAGAAGGTGAAAGAGGAATAGTAAAAGCAGACCAATGAACCAAAGGTAGTGCAGTGAACCAAAGATGAGCATGCGATCTCATCAGTACTTATTATTGAAGCAAAATTTTCCCAGTTCACATTTGTATAAAAAAATTGCAAGAGTCTCAGATAAGATTAGTAAGGTTTACTGTCATGTATGGGCAGAAGTCAGCTTAGAAAAAATAGACACAGATGTGATTAGCTCAGAAAAATTAACTTTTTTGCAGCATGTAGTTGTTGAACATAATAATAACAGGAGTGCTGACATAGCTGTAAATTTTGTTTTGATGGGCATTTACACCAACGATGTTCTAATCTGTGGACATCACGTTGACACCAGAAAATAATACCAAAAGGATTGCTTTGGTAGTGTTTCTAGTTATTGAACCCTTTAGTTTGCCCAATTGGTGACTAAGGTAACAGCTGACCTACCCATGCCACTCCAATAGCCGTGCCCCCTTTTCAGTTACTCACTATGGGGCCATTTTACTAAAGGGTTGCCGCACGGCAACCCAGAATTACCACCGGCCCAAAGCAGCCTGTGGCAATATTTCCACCTCGAGCGTGCACCACTTCTGGCACAATGAAAAGATTTTACCATGGTGCTAAGCCCATGGTAATCAGTCAGCACTGCATACTGCCTGGTTATCACAGGAGTCCTTACCACCACCTCAATGGGTGGCAGTAAGTGCTCCCCGCTGCATGGCCAGGCAGTAAGGGTACTTTTAGTGCATTGCCATTTTTTTGTGGCTTTTTACCCACTGTGGGCAAAAAGGCCCTGGCACATAGGAAAAATGGCTCCTGCCACTACCGTAGGTCCCTTTTTCCCACAGTTAGGTAAAAGGACCCCTATAAGATTTATGCATGTGTCTTTCTAGAATAGCGTCTACCAAGAGGCATGTATAATCCAAATTGTTGCCAATTAGCACCAATAATTGATTGTTAGTGCACAGTTCTTAGCACTAATTGGCTTGCTACCCATTTAAATTGTACACGCAACATGGGCAAGCACCCAAATTTCTGTGCGCAATTTTGAGCACCATATACAGAATCTGGAGGTTAGCATCAATATTCTGTACCACTATCCAGATAACTTAGGACAAGCAAAATAAACAGTCCTATGTTAGGTGCATAGCTATCCAGATAACAATGCCAAATATCACTGCTATCTGAATAACAGCTGTGATCGTCAGTATTTCTGGATACTTAACAGTGATACCCAGAGAACAGCCAATGCTCAATATCCAGGTATAGGCAGGGCCGCTGAGAGGGGGGGCAGGGGGGACAAAATTCCCCAGTCCCACCCGCCCTCAATCGTCGACCGTCTGCCACCGGGCTGGGCCCCATGCATTGAAATCACAGTGCCTCTCACCTCCGTGTGAAAGTGCCGCAGGCAGCAGCAGATCGCCTCCCTTCGGGCCTCCTTCCCTCCCTGTATCTCGCCCTCGTCTTAACTTCTGTGAGGGTGGGACACAGGGAGGGAAGGAGGCCTGAAGGAAGGCAATCTGCTGCTGCCTGCAGTGCTTTCATACGGAAGTGAGAGGCGCTGTGATTTCAATGCAGGAGGCCCGGCCCGGTGGCAGACGGAGGGGCCAGGTGGAGGGGGACCGGCGGTGGCATCCCTCGGTATAGGTTAAAATACTATGTTCAACATTTCAAGGAAACATTGACTACAACATTTAACTATTGACCAGATAGAATTTCCATGGATTTATGTATCACCTTATAATAATCATCCTATAGAACAGTGTTTCCCAAGTCCAGTCCTGGAGTACCCATTTTCAGTCAGGTTTTCAGGATATCGACAATGAATATACATGAAATAGATTTACATATAATGGAAGCAGTGTATGCAAATCAATTTCATGCATATTCATTGTGGATATCTTGAAAACCTGACTGGCAAGGGGTACTCCAGGACTGGACTTGGGAAACACTGCTATAGAAGCTTATCTTCATGTTTTCCCAGTATTAATCTAATAGAATGGATGAAAATTAATAGGCATCTTAAAAATTACAAATTAATTTTCTTTTTGGTGCAAAATAGCACTGAACATTTTTTGCAATGTTCTTCTTTGAAAATAGAACGCCTGGAAAATTAAAGGGTCAGGTTTCTCTTTTTCTAGAGATTTACAATACCCTTGAATTGTATAGCTCACATTAGAATCCAGTGACATTGTCTCATCTGTATATATTTCTAGCTGTCAACAGAATGTCCTCAGGCACTCGCCTCCTGATTCTACAGCTATCATCTATTCTTTTATAATACACAAGGGTCTAATTTTCCATCAGCAAAGCATGAAATCATGTAGGAATGCCACATAACCAGCATGTGCAAACAAGTAGCACTTTTTCCAAGCATAAAAATACTTAATAAAATAACAAATAAATTAAATCTTCTGGTGAAGTACTTGAAAACTGGAACACTTTATAGATATTAGAGTACACAGACAGATTCACGCAATTCTTCCTATGAGCCCAATATTTAACATTGTCAATGCATTTGATGAGAACATTTCAGTTCACACTGCACAGTAACTCTTCTGAAATGGAGGTTATGGTTACTCATTTCTGATTAATACATCTGATTCCTAGCTTCAGAAAATATTTAAAAAGATGTAAATGCTTCTACAAGTAGGATACTGTTGAAGCAAACTACTATGATGGGAAAACACTGAATATCACATACCCTTATTTTAGGGGCACTTTTAGTAAGCTGCATTAGGCACTAACACATGTCTAACACATCTTAAAATGATGCTCAGTGGAATGCACTCAGGTGACCTGCAGTAACAACCAAATTTGTGAATGTTAACCGTGTGCAAATTTATTTATTTTTTAGCAGGTTTTTCAGGGGACAGAGAGGGCATGTTCCTGTACTAGCTGCATTGCTGCATGCTAATTAATTAACACACAAATACCACATGAGCCCTTATTGCCTTTATAGCAAGAGAATGGATCCAAAACTACACAAACCAAGGCAGCAAAAAAGTGCAAAAAGGCCTTCAAGACAGGAGCAATGGTGCAATCATTAATGAAATAGACCCAACACGGGCCATGTTTCTTCATAGAATGGCGCCTGCCTCAGGGGTCAAACCAGTATTCTCTTTGATAGAAAATAAAAGCCCAAACTGTTCTTCTAATCACACGTCAGGGTAGGCAGCAGATTATACCAAATGCATCCAAGTGCAGTAGTGGTTTCCAACAAACTGCTGGGTAGTAAAAGGACCCTTTACTGAAGTATGTTTTAGACTATTTCAGATGTTATTCTCAGGAGTTCTAGGAGTACAAAAATCTGAACTACTAGACCACATAAGTGAGTCAAGATCTTGAGAAGCACATTGTATTTTAAGCAAATTCAGCATTCTCACGACAGCTAACTTTTGAGTGACAGGAAATGTGAGCATCCAGGAGAACCCTCCCATTGATCACATGCTATCTTATCTTATGTAAGTCAAAATTAAGTCATGCAGATTCTAATCAGACCACTTGGACGATCTAAAACAACTAATGGGTTAATCGGATTCAGCTGGGAGCTCTTATACAATAAAAACATATTTACCGTGCTTGCTAGGAGATTGTAGAAACATCAGAATTTGGACCACCTTGACCTGGCTGTCCAAATGAATGCTCAGATCAGATTGCTGTGTTGACCCACTTTATTACTGGGTAAATCTACAGTATATCTGTCTACTGTAAATCTATTGATAAAATAGAGGAACATGAGTACGTTTTACATATCCAGGACTACACAGCCTCTAAGCTACTCGATTTTTAACTAGAGTATTGTCTACAGGGTCAAATCACATTGAACTCGGCTGCTTTAGAAAGCTAAAATCAAACAAAAAATGACATGCGCTAGTGCCTCAACTAAATATTTCTTCTTTGAAATATCTAAACATTTTTGTAAAAAAAAAAAAAATGGGGGGAGGACCTCATACAATAATCATTGGCTAACTTGGAGGCCCTTTTATGAAAATGTACTACAATTTGCAGTTACCGCAATTTAACACAGGATTTTACCGCACTGTAGCTGCAAATTTCATATGACACCTTTTTAGGGCGTTCCCAATATTTTTATTGCAGGTTGTGTGTGTTAATGTTCTCATCGGCACACACTATTTAGGAGACGGTAAGTGGTCCCACGTTAACTTTGTATTATCCAGTTAGCGTGTGGTAAGTGTAACGCTCTAGTTGACTAATGTTTCCACACCCACGCTACACCCATGCCATGCTTCCTGAGGGAAAAAAATCTAAAAATAAAATGCACTAACACACACAAACAGGCAAACTACGACAAAACCCCTTAACATGGTTGCATAGTATCCTGTTTCTGCTCATTAACCATGTGTTAAGGGCTTAACACCATCCAGTGAAAGGGCCCCTTTGTGATCAGCCTTGTACATTTTCATCAGTCATTGGTTCTTTTATATTGTCCATTATATTACTTATTTTAAATATATTTTTTTTTAATTCATAAAAAAAGTTTTCTTAGGCTGAGATTTGAACCTGACACAGACCTGTGGTTTGTGGAGTTGCATAGGGGGTAGTCCTCATTTTTTTAAACTTCATGCACATTTACTCTAGTATTCCATCTTTTGCAAGTATTTGACCTCATTCAAATGTATCTCATAGGAACTGGTTGTCCTCATACTGAAGCCCTTTTTCATGTACCTCAATCTTCATGTCCTTTGTTATAGATTCCTCTACCCCCTTATGCAAAAATGAGCAGTGCCCTGTCTTTCATTTGTCTTACCTTCGTTAATTTCATCTCCCAAATACCCTCCATGTTTCCTTTTAAATGAAAACACATTTCTATTGTTTATTGGCATCACTTTGTTATCAGTTAAGAAAATGGAACAACCAGTTTTCTGAGCTTATGATTTGTGTATTATACAGCATAATGTTTGAGATATACCAGTCAAGCGTTTCCCACTTTTTGAACTCTAAGGGGGGACGTTATCAAGGTGCAATAAAAGCTTTTACAACACCACCTGTGGTATCTCCGTACCTCAGGTTGCTAACTCCCATGGTAAAGGACTAATGCTGTCTATGCAGCTTTAGTCCATCAGTCCGGGAGCATCAGGTTATCAAGCCGTGGCCTGATGTTTCTGGGCCACAGTGTAAAGAGACTTAGTACTAGCTTAAACACAGTTGACAATTCCCCCCCCCCCCCCTCCTGAAGCAGAATGCCATTCTAGGGGGCCACTTCCAGCAAGCTCTCCCCCTGAAGTGGTTCCTGAACCATCCCCTCAAACCAAGTCTTTGCTAGTGGTAGCTCCCACCATGAATCACAACCCCAAGGCCTGAAACCTCCAACCAAAAAATAAGTAGTGAGCTCATTTAACTTGTTGTTAAAAATATGTCCTGTACATTTAGGAGGGAATTCTGTATAGATCACCCAAAGTTAGGCACCAGAAAGAACATATTTTGTGCCTAGCTTTCAGCATGAGCATTTTTGTCTGCCAAAGGCTTGTATAAATGCTCATGGCTAACTAATGAATCCAAAATAAATAGGCCAATTATAAAAATTGACTTGTACTTCAACCAGCGGGGGTAATAATATACCATCTATCAAAACCTCAAAAAATACCAAGCGCCTCATATACTCTCAATGTGTAGTAGTTCAATGTGGTATTAACAAATCATATACTGTTCCATCAATCACATCATACTCCATAAATAACTTAATCGTTTTTCTTTTTTTTCTTATTTCTGTATCCACCAGATTAATTACAGTATAGCCAATTTTAATGTTTAATTTCAAGGACCTCAGTGGCACAAACAGTGTGGCGGCGGTGGTTCATTTGTCAAGAGACCAGTAAACTCTTAACTCTCTTAACACGCCATTGCCTCTTCATAGGTCCGAATTATTTGTTCGTTTTAATCAATGATATATCTGTATTTTTTTTTACTTTTATTTCTTTCCAATAATTTCAAAACGCTAAAAACGTATTCATTTAAAAATCAAGAACTTTTTAGAATTATTTAGAACTTAGCTTTTACAGCTAGTTGCAAACACCTGGACCACTGGAAGGGAGATGGTTTATTCAGAAGACAGAAAGAGAGAGAAAAGAAAATAATTTGCTCATCACTGCTCTGCAAAAATTCAAATTCTGCTATATTCTTTGTGAGTAAGAGACTTTTGGGGATTTTTGAAAAAATTTCAGTGAAGAGTTTGGGCCCAGAATTCAAAGTGAATAAGATAGTTGCCAGCAAGTGGCAAAATACAAAACTCACTTATCCAGGTATTTTCAGCCCCTATCCAGACAAAATCAGGCTAAACAGCCAAATTTTATTCAGATAATAAGGGGCTGAGTTTGGAGAAAGTGGAATTGGATCAAACAACTATCTGCTTAGTGATAAGTTATCCATTTAATTTAGGCTTGTCAAAGAGCAAGCTTAAATTAAATTGAGTGTTGCTGGAACAGCCTTATATGGATAGTGCCACTGAATAAATGTATACAATTAAGCACCAAGAAAGGCACTTAATTTAAACACTGGCTGTTCCAGCAGAAAATCAGGCCCTTTACTTTTTGGACACCTGTGAGTGTGGGGGGGGGGGGGGCAGGAGATAAGGAGCAGAATGAGATGCTGGCCACCTTGGGGGGGGGGGGGGTTAGGGGAGAAGCTAGCCACCTGTGGGTGGAAGTGAGAGAGGAAAAGGAGATATTGGACATAGGGAGGAAGTAAGGTCTTAAGGTGGCATGGGGGGCACACATTCAAAGGTTTTCCTACTGTGTCTTATACCCTTGGGCTAGCTCTGCTGGATTCCTGGGCTTTAAGTTCAACCATTAGGTATCACAGTTGTATATGAGTAGGACTCCTTGCCTCTCCAGGAACTGCACAGACTACCTCTGAACCATACCAAGTCTTGTCTGACCAAACAGGGACATGAAACTCGGTAATCAACATGGGAGTACATGGCACTGCCACTGAGTCACCAGGCCAGCCCAGCAATGGCATGTTTCACTAAC
Organism: Microcaecilia unicolor; assembly: GCF_901765095.1. Classification (NCBI taxonomy): domain Eukaryota; kingdom Metazoa; phylum Chordata; class Amphibia; order Gymnophiona; family Siphonopidae; genus Microcaecilia; species Microcaecilia unicolor. The sequence continues at coordinate 57,073,508 of NC_044040.1, forward strand.
TGAACTGATCACACTTTCACCTTGCTACTGGCATTTTCTCATTTGCTTCAATATTGCTCTCTTCTGCTTGGCATGTCTAGCAGTCTTGGATCTGTTCTCCATCTGTGGGCATGTTGCCTGTTACTATAATCAAACTGTGGGTGAGCCAATAAATCACACACTTGAATTACCACAATTCACTATGTTATACACAGTAGCTATATTTTCCTGTGGCTAGCCTTGATTTATTTAGGTGGTGTGTCTGAAATTAGTCAAAAGCTTTGGATTGCATAAATAAATATTGTATGATACAGTATGTTTATGCAACCCTCTGACACCAAATCAAAAAATTGTTTTTTTTTTGTTCAGTGTTTTATTTTTCTCTTAGCTAGAAGAGATGATTGACAAGTATAATTACTTGTTCAGTACCAAAATATAAGTAACCATGCTATTGAAAGGCACTAGGTACTCTATGGTACTTCTAACAGATGTGATATTTAGCACAGTAAAGGAATGTATTTACATCTTCTATTCAGATATGCAAGCTTTTCTGAACTGAACTGAAGGGTGAACTACTTTTTACTTTCATCACGTAACAATGCAATCGTGTGTGCAACTAATGCCTTAGGCCAACCTTTTCCCTGTATAGCTCCTCTTTCAAAGCGCCCATAATGATTGCTGAATAAAGTTGATTGTTACTGTCATTCCCAAACAGAAACTTGACACTTTATCAATATCGCAGTATTTCCAAGGCACAGAACAGGAAATAACCCTATGCTACATTCAAGCTTATTTATTAAACACAGAATTAATTTGATGATAAAAAAAGGCTTAACATCATAAGCAGATGTTCATTTCCAATTTGGCCCTGTCAGAAAAGCTCTGCACCAGTGCCTGCAACCATTAATCGAGAAGCATAACCAGCTTCATGCCTTCGCCATTTTAAAGAGACATTGTACATGCTCACTTTTCCTCATAACTCAGAAACCTCATTGCACGGTTCTATTATATGCAGATTAGCAGCATCTGATTAGGTCCTGAGGCAGTTTCACCTAGCTGTTCAGAGGAATAGCAACGGGAACAGAGTAAGAATATTTCATAACTGAAGTATATTTTCCCTTTGGGGATGCCACCATTTGATTTTGACATTTATTTGTCCTGTGCAGTAAAGGACAAAACTACAATTACACATTTTTTTTCCCGTGCAGTGGAGAGTGTCAGAAAAATTTAATCAAAGATAATGTATTTTCAAGAAAAATAAGCTAGAAAACCAAACTTAGATATTATACTTTTTTGTTAAAAGTCTTACAGTATTAATTGCACCTTTGATTGAATACATGCAGTAAATGTTTAATTTAAAAACAAATTACCTAGCCACTCCATTACAGAGAGAGAGTGCTCATTTCATTACCTTCTTCTCCTCACGTCCACCACTCCTTAGGTATCCAGATGCTGCTCTTCCATAACCCACCATAACTCTTCCTCTACTATAAGCCTCTCTACGAGACACTCTAAAAAGAGGGAAGAAAACAGAGGAAAGGCTCCATATATTTCACCAAAGAAAAGGCTAAGGAATTTTACAAAAAGGAAATCTACGGACTGTACATATGTTAGAAGATATCCTTGTGGTTACAAGATTGTTTTCAAGTCTGTGTGTAATTATTCCTACCCACTCAGCTCCTTTCTTGTCTCTCTTCATCAGCCATAGTGAACAGCAGCTTCATGGCATCTTGACTTAGCTCCAAATGATAGTTGCAAACAAAAGAGGAGGCAGGGATTTGGGTTCCCCTGTTCTCCGCCTTCTTCTGTAGGCTTTCAGCATAGGCATAGTTCAAGTGATTAAACTGGGACAAGGAAGGGGAGGGGGAAAGGAAAGGGGTAGAGATGTCAGATGAGGAGTGTCACACTTTTTCTATTGTTCCACTTATTCACACAAACACAGGCTCTTATATTTGCATGTGTGTGTTACAGTGTGTTAGAATGAGGAGTGCATATATGTGTTTGTTGTGGCTGCTTTTGGAACGGGTTGGGTTTGCTTTGTGTGATTTGTGTGAGGGGTTGTATAAGTAAGAGAGGAAGTGGGGTGGAGCATGTGATTGTGAATGATGGATGGAGTAAAAAAGATACATGTGAGACTGGTGCATGAGGCACAATAGAAGCCCCTTGCACATTTATCACCTCATTCATTCTCCACCCATTCCTACTTTCCCATATTGATGAAGGAGAAAGTCTAAGGGGCCCTTTTACAAAGGCGCGTAAGGGCCTAAGCGCATCCAGCATGCGCCAAATCAGCATTGCTGCCCAGCTATTGCGTGGCCAGGGCAGTAATTCTGAATTTGGCATGTGCCAAAAACACACTATTTTCTGCCATGGGGCGCCTACCTGGTGGGATTGGCATTTGGCAGAGCAGACACAGAAACGTAGGTAGCAGATTCTAGAGGTCAACCAAGGCTGGGGTTTGGTACTCCTTACAGAACGGGAAATGGGAGGAACAAGAGTATCCAGAGCAGAGGAGAGAGTAGTATTTTAGGAAGAGACAGCCTCATTGAGAGGCTTGGATAGCATAGTGGTTGAGAAGAGATTTGAAACACTGGAGGACAGAGTAAAAGGGTCAATAACCTGTAGATTCCTTAATGTATTGGTTGAGATTGGATGGGACTGGGGGTGGGGTTAAATGTAAAAATTATCAGAAGATGGTCAGAGAAGGGAAGAGCTGAGGTGCAGAAACTGGAGAGTGATCAGTTTGAGAAGAAGATAAGATCAAGACAGTGGCCATTCTGGTAAGTGGGAGTAGTGGATTACAATTGAAGATTGAAAGACGATGTTAAAGTGAGAAACTGAGAAGCATAAGAGTAAGAGGGATCATTAGCATGAATGTTAAAATCTTCAAGAATGAGGGAAGGAGATGAAGGTTCAAGAAAGAGGGAAAGCCAGGCGACAAAGTCAGTGAGAAAGGAAGAAAGGGACTTATCAGGAGGGCCGATAAATGACTGCTACTTGGAGAGGCAGAGGAGTGAATAGACAAATGGAGTGGACTTTGAAGGAAGAAAAGCAGTGAGACTGAGGTGGAAGAAGAGGTTGAAATCTATAGGAGGGTGAAAGTAGTAGCCCGACACCACCTCAGCGGCCAACTGGGTGAGGAGTATGGGAGAAAAGCTAACCCCCAAGACACAGGGCCACAGCTGAAGCAGAGTTTTCAGGGCAAAGCCAAGTCTCAGTTAGGGCAAGCAGATGGAGAGTACAAGAGATAAAGAGGTCATGGATGTAGGAAAGTTTGTTGCTGATAGGGCAGGCATTCCACAGAGTACATCAGAAATGCAGGGAAGAAGGGGGGAGGAGAGGAACAGAAATTAGATTGGAGACATTATGGTGTGACCTGCACGAATAGGATAGAGCTGATGTGGAAGACCAGGATTGGGATTGATATCCCCAGAGAAACAGGAGAAGGAGCAAGATCATTTGGAGAAGAGTAGGAAAGACATGATGACAGTGAAGGATAGTGAAGTGATAGAACTGAAAAATGAACTTGCGGAGCTATTGTTAGTAATATGTAATTTATCCTTAAAATTGAGCGTGGTAGCAGAAGATTGGAGGGTTGCCAATGTAACGCCGATTTTTTAAAAAGTTTCCAGAGGAGATTCGGGAAATTATAGACCGGTGACGTCGGTGTCGGGCAAAATAGTAGAGACTATTATAAAGAACAAAATTACAGAGCATATTCAAAAGCATGGATTAATGAGACACATCAACATGGATTTAGTGAAGGGAAATCTTGCCTCACCAATCTATTACATTTCTTTGAAGGGATGAACAAACATGTGGATAAAGGGGAGCCGGTTGATATTGTGTATCTGGATTTTCAGAAGGCGTTTGACAAAGTACCTCATGAAAGACTCCAGAGGAAATTGGAGAGTCATGGGATAGGAGGTAGTGTTCTATTATGGATTAAAAGCTGGTTGAAAGATATAAAACAGAGAGTAGGGTTAAATGGTCAGTATTCTCAATGGAGAAGGGTAGTTAGTGGGGTTCCCCAGGGGTCTATGCTGGGACCGCTGCTTTTTAACATATTTATAAATAACCTAGAGATGCGAATAACTAGTGAGGTAATTAAATTTGCTGACGACATAAAGTTATTCAAAGTCATTAAATAGCGGGTGAATTGTGAAAAATTACAAGAGGGCCTTACGAGACTGGGAGACTGGCAGGCTCATCTTTCGACACAAATTGGGAGGTGGGCGTCCTTCTCCCAGGGTCGCACAAATCAACATAATCGAAAGCCGATTTTGGGCGTCCTCAACTGCTTTCCATCGTGGGGATGACCAAAGTTCAGAAGCATAGCGAAGGTGGGACTGGGGCATGCCTAACACATGGGCGTCCTCGACCAATAATGGAAAAAAGAAGGGTGTCCCTCACGAGCACTTGGGTGACATTACTTGGTCCCTTTTTTCTTATGACCAAGCTTCAAAAAGGTGCCCGAACTGATCCGATGACCACCGGAGGGAATTGGGGATGACCTCCCTTTACTCCCCTAGTGGTCACTAACCCCCTCCCACCCTAAAAAAAAACATTTTAAATATTTTTTTGCCAGCCTCAAATGTCATACCCAGCTCCCTGACAGCAGTATGCAGGTCCCTCGAGCAGTTTTAGTGGGTGCAGTGCACTTCAGGCAGGTGGACCCAGGCCCATCCCCCCCTACCTGTTACACTTGTGCTGGTAAATGCGAGCCCTTCAAAACCCACCCAAAACCCACTGTACCCACATGTAGGTGTCCCCTTCACCCCCTTAGGGCTTTGGTAGTGTTGTACAGTTGTGGGTAGTGGGTTTTTTTTGGGGGGGCGGGGTTGGGGGGCTCAGCACCCAAGGTAAGGGAGCTATGCACCTGGGAGCAATTTATGAAGTCCACTGCAGTGCCCCTTAGGGTGACCAGTTGGTGTCCTGGCATGTGAGGGGGACCAGTGCACTACAAATGCTGGCTCCTCCCACGACCAAATGGCTTGGATTTGGTCGTTTCTGAGATGGGCATCATCGGTTTCCATTATAGCCGAAAATCAGGGATGACCATCTCTAAGGACGACCATCTCTAAGGTTGACCTAAATGTCAAGATTTGGGCATCCCCGACCATATTATTGAAATGAAAGATGGACGTCCATCTTGTTTTGATAACACGGGTTTCCCCGCCCCTTCAACGGGAAGCAAAGCTTGGGCATCCCTTTTGATTATGCCCCTCTTTATTTCTTGCCCATGCTCATCCCACATGTTTACTCCCTTTTCAATTGCACACCATGCCACTTACATGCAAGCTTACAGAATAGTACTTTGGGCAAGCGCATATGTAAATAACTCCTATTCTGCATCTACTGATATCATTTCTTGGTGAGCATTGATTATTACTTTTGCTTCAGACATGCCTAAATCAGGGACAGATATCCATACAAACCTACTGGGCTCAGATCTAGGGGCCCAAATGTCTGGGAGGGAGTTCCATCTCATTATCAAGGATGGCTTTGCACAGCAGCCTACCTGTACAGTCCAGTGGTTGTGTTATAGAATGTTTGTACATTGGGAAGCTTGCCAGGTGCCCTTGGCCTGGATTGGCCGCTGTTGTGGACAGGATGCTGGGCTCGATGGACCTTTGGTCTTTTTCCAGTGTGGCATTACTTATGTACTTATGTATTTATAAACTCTGCTGAAACCCTGACATTTACCATTTATTAATGCTCATGTTGGTAACCTATAATACTAATAGTAACTTGACCAAGCAACATATTTTCTTTTCTTCCATCTACTAATATCTACGTAGACTACATTTCATACTTAATGCAAACTGTTTCCTCTTTCATCATTTACGTAATTTGTCATTGAAATGTTGTCAGTTTTTGTCAATATTGTTATTGTTAAATGGATCACAAGCTTTTAACTGGCACTGCTAAGCACAAACTTTAAAAATAAAAAGATAAGAAAGAATCAGAATTGTTAAAAAATAGCCTTACGTCTATGTGAGCAACAGGCCTACTATTAATACGTTAGACAGCAATTATCGGTACTAATTACATGTGAAACAGTGAGCTAGATCCTTGATGTTATTCACATATTTGTTTAACTTTAAAACACTACTTGATGTTATACATGTACTTGTATATACTTAAAACACTTTCACAATTGCATATATAGGGGGAGATTCTATACTGTATATGGCACCTAAAAAATTGGTTGTGTGAAATCAATGCCGACTAAGCATATTCTTTAATCAGTGCCTAGATTTAGGCATGGTATATAGAATATGCTTAGTTGATATTTCAGCCCATAAAACTACATACATCCATTTATACCAATGAAAAAGTGCGTAAATCCCAGCACGTAGATTTAGGCACACTGGGACATATTCTATAACTATGTGTGTAAATTTTGGAATGCCCACAAAACACTCATTTCCCACCTATAACCGTGCCCCCTTTTACCTGCATGTGTTAGAAGTTCAGCACACTTTGTTATAGAATACGCTTAGTGAGCTGAGTGCATAAATTCTAATTAGTGCCAATTAGTGCTCATTATTGCTCGTTAAGTGCTGTTATCAGCTCTCATTAGCTTGTTAAACTTGTTAAGTTACGTGCGTTGTTATAGAATCTGCTTGGCATGGATCTCTAGGAGCACTATATAGAATCCTCAGGATAGTGTATTCCTTGCGTGATGGATAGTAAAAATATGCACTTGGCAGTTGTGGCTAGAAAGTGGAAGGGGCCTTATGTACTAGTTGACCAAAGGCCCACAGACTTGTGATCCATCTCTGGCCTAAATACAGGCATACCTTACTTGGAATTGCCCTCATAATGACACATGTAACAAATTAAGGGGCCCTTTTTTATTAAATGCATTAAGCAGTTAATGCATGAACTAGTGTGCGTTGTTACAGTATAAGCATAGTAACAATTAGCATGTACTAACTGTTGCTCCATGAGTGTACTAAGGGGTCCTTTTATTAAGCTGTGGGAAAGAGGGCCCTGCGGTAGCAGTGGGGGCTGTTTTTTCTGTGCCGAAGGGCCCTTTTTACCACAGCCGGTAAAATGCCCCCCAAAATGGCCACGCGGTAAGATAACTCTTACTGCATGGCCATGTGGTGGGGAGCACTTACCGTCACCCATTGCTTGCTGCTGGCCACTCTTGAATATGGCTGCCGCAAACTCTGGCAGCAATCTTCTGGTGCTTTCAGTACCATGGGTACTTGAGGTATTGTGGCACTTGAATTGTCAAGAATGGCCAGCACTAGGCAAGAACGAGTGGGCATTGCTCCTGCCCATTTCTCCCTAGACCAGCAGGGACCAGCAAAGGTATGCCCACTGTGGGGTGGCAGGGATGGGATTGGGCCTCCTGATATATTTCTCAGGGGGAAGGATCAGAAAGGGGGTATAGTGAAGGTCTGGGGGGTTGGAGGGAGGAAGTTAATGGGGGGCTATGCTGCTCTGGGAGTGGAAAGGATTAATCAGCCAGGACCTACATAAGTGTGTTATTTGAATCCCAGCTGAATATCGGCCAGGACTCACATAAGACTTGGCAGCCAGCATCATTAAACCCAGATATTCAATACTGGTGCCTGGACATGGCCTGACACTGAACATCTGGGGCAATTTCTACCCTCAGCAATGAGCGTTTAAACAAACATTGACCGATAGTTTTTCTAATCGTTTTTACAAATGATATTCCTTACTGTGCTATCCTAACAATTTTCTTTTTTTGTTTCTTTTTGGGAGGCAAGAGGGTGGTTACAGTCTAATTTATTCAACTAGTTAAAAAAAACTTCACAGCAATACAATTTCTCTTCCTTTTTGCTATTATAAATGACCTTGATTTCTTTCCTCTATCCAGCTTTTCTCCATAGCTCTGACTGAGGTTTAAGGACATCTCTTCCATCCAGAATTGTGCACTAACAAATTATCCAATTTTTTTTTGTTTCTATGGCAAGTGAGCTGCTAAAAAGTTATTCAACCTGAATAATATATCTTTAATGACATTTTTCTAAGCACCAAAGGAGTGTGAAATTGTGCCATCCAGAGATATCTCCAATGAGCATTTTTTTAAAAAGACAAATAAAAATGAGAAAAAAATGCAGAGCTATAGCCATAATTTACAAAGAAAATGCACCTTACAAAGGTCATTACAGAACAAAATAAATCAAGTATCCCACATCTTATAATCACAGGTGCTGTAGCCCATATTACAGAAGCACAAATGACATTTATATCTACGAAAAAGAAAAAATAATTTGAAGAAAACAAAATAGAATTCAATCCTACCTTATGATAAGATCATTCTAAACCTATACTAGGAGTACTCAATTACAGAGAATTCAAATAGGCCCATCCTTGAAATTAGCCTAGGAACTTTTAATATTATCCAGGAACATTTCTAATTGTGTAGGATCAAAGAAGACATAATTCTTCCCCTGCCAACCAATTAAACACTTGTATTGGAAATGTAAAAACAAATGGCTACCAAGGCAAGTATGTACACTTTTTAATTCAAGAAATTGCTTCCTTCACAATTGGGTAGACCTAGCCACATCAGGAAAGATCTGAATTTTTGACCACAAAATAGTCTCCCCCCCCCCCCCCCCCCCCATTTAGTAAGTGATGCAGCAATGCCGACACAGCCCATTCAAACTGAATGGTCTGGAAGGCATTAGCACACGGCAGCCGTTAGCACAGCTTGGTAAACGGGGGGGAGGGGTATTTTTAAAGTAAACCTCGAGAACCATTAGTTTATGTTTCTCTGTCGTGAATATAGCAAAGAAGTTTGCCCTAGTTTTAATATCATCATTAAAACTTTCAAGGAAATCAGTCAAATCTAAACTAGCTTCTCCTAAGGAGTCAGTTCCTTCCTCAATAGAATTCTCCACACGGAAGCATTGAGAAATATAATAAAACTGAGCAATTACAATCCTTTTTCCTTTTCAAAAGGCGTTTGACAAGGTACCTCATGAAAGGCTACAGAGGAAATTGGAGGGTCATGGGATAGGAGGAAATGTCCTATTGTGGATTAAAAACTGGTTGAAGGATAGGAAACAGAGAGTGGGGTTAAATGGGCAGTATTCACAATGGAGAAGGGTAGTTAGTGGGGTTCCTCAGGGGTCTGTGCTAGGACCGCTGCTTTTAAATATATTTATAAATGATTTAGAGATGAGAGTAACTAGCGAGGTAATTAAATTTGCTGATGACACGAAGTTATTCAAAGTTGTTAACTCGCGAGAGGATTGTGAAAAATTACAAGAGGACCTTACGAGACTGGGAGACTGGGCGGCTAAATGGCAGATGACGTTTAATGTGAGCAAGTGCAAGGTGATGCATGTGGGAAATAAGAACCCGAATTATAGCTACGTCATGCAAGGTTCCACGTTAGGAGTTACGGACCAAGAAAGGGATCTGGGTGTCGTCGTCGATAACACACTGAAACCTTCTGCTCAGTGTGCTGCTGCGGCTAGGAAAGCAAATAGAATGTTGGGTATTATTAGGAAAGGTATGGAAAACAGGTGTGAGGATGTTATAATGCCGTTGTATCGCTCCATGGTGCGACCGCACCTTGAGTATTATGTTCAATTCTGGTCGCCGCATCTCAAGAAAGATATAGTAGAATTGGAAAAGGTGCAGCGAAGGGCGACTAAAATGATAGCGGGGATGGGACGACTTCCCTATGAAGAAAGACTAAGGAGGCTAGGGCTATTCAGCTTGGAGAAGAGACGGCTGAGGGGAGACATGATAGAGGTATATAAAATAATGAGTGGAGTGGAACAGGTGGATGTGAAGCGTCTGTTCACGCTTTCCAAAAATACTAGGACTAGGGGGCATGCAATTAAACTATAGTGTAGTAAATTTAAAACAAATCGGAGAAAATGTTTCTTCACCCAAAGTGTAATTAAACTCTGGAATTCATTGCCGGAAAATGTGGTGAAGGCGGTTAGCTTAGCAGAGTTTAAAAAGGGGTTGGACAGTTTCCTAAAGGACAAGTCCATAAACCGCTACTAAACGGACTTGGAAAAATCCAAAATCCCAGGAATAACATGTATAGAATGTTTGTACGTTTTGGAAGCTTGCTGTACAGTCCAGTGGTTGTGTTATAGAATGTTTGTACGTTGGGAAGCCAGGTGCCCTTGGCCTGGATTGGCCGCTGTCGTGGACAAGATGCTGGGCTAGATGGATCCTTGGTCTTTTCCCAGTATGGCATTACTTATGTACTTATGTACTTTTGTCTAAATTTCTTTTTTCCATACTCTGGAATTTACTCTTGAATTTAATAAAATACTAATAAAAATGACATATCTGTTATAAACTTCACCACAACACCAAATTAGCAATAAACTGATGGGTATTAGAATGCCAAATCAAAAGACTTCATAAAAATAGCATTAAGCCAATAGCCCATAAGTTTTTCATTTTTTATTTTTTTAAAGCTTTTGTTTTGACCTCAGTGGTACCACTCACACGATCTTAGGCTTTACTGAGCATCGTGCATCTCAATCAGCACAGGTCAATAAAGCTCAAAACATTACTTATATTTTCAATCTTAACTCATTCCACAGCTCTCATAAAAATCTTATATGACTATTACTCATCTGTTTTTAAGAAGAAGTTAGCTAGGGGACTATGTTAATAAATCCGTTATAAAATCAAAACACTAAGGGCCATGTTTACTAAGGTGTGCTAGCGTTTTTAGCATGCGCTAACCATGTAGATTATCTACACGATTAGCACGTGCTAATTTTTAGCACAAACTAAAAATGCTAGCACACCTTTGTAAATAGGGCCCTTACACCTTTGTAAATAGGGCCCTTAGCAAAGAATATGATTTTTACATACTACAAATTTTTGAGTCTATGATTCTGTGGGACTTATCTGGATAGTAGAAGCTCCTACTTGGATAAGTCCTGCCGACCGGACCATACCTGGATATTCAGCAGCACTTATCGGGATTGTGCCACTGAACATCCAACAGAGCGGCATCAGTTAGTGTCAAGGTGGTCCAGGGACAGAGTCAGGGTGGACCCGGAAGTTATGCAGGCACCACAAATAGTCAGTGTTAGTGCCCAGATAATTAACCAGAAAGGAATCTTGGAAGCGGAGCACATGTTTAACTTTAATACTGTAGGGGTATTTCCCTGTGATCTTACATAAGCTGGTCTTGGCCTATACAAGCCTATGACATTTTGGTACAATAAGATGGCTGCTACAACCCTCTGACCTGCACATCTCTGTGTCAGCAAGATCCAGCTTCAGCTTGTGGAAAATCACTGACAGGCTTGCTGAAGCCAAGGACATTCTGTGTTCCAACCATCCCCCTTCTATCTCTGAGAGGCTGGGAAGGGAGTCATACTCATGGCACCAGAAGTTACCATCTCCAAGGTCACAAAACAAAGAACTCTTCTTGCCCATGCACTGTACTATACGAGAGGGAATTGGTCGAGGCTATCACTCGAGCGAGATGTCTGGAAGAACGCGGGGAGAGTGAGAGAAAAAGTTAGTCGGAGACCCTCGGAGGAGGAGTACCTGTGAAGGAACTGAGAAATCCAGCAAGGCTCGGGTTGAGCTAGAGACTGTATGATACCAACCTTGTGACCTGCATAACTGGTGCAAATACCTGTGGCAGAGATATTGGCTCTGAGAACCAAAGGAGAGACGGAAACCTGTTTGTTTGATGAGAAAGACCTGCACTACATAAGACACAGACAGCTAAGATAGCATCTGGGGAGATTCTGCTCTGGTCTTATCTGAAGCCGTCATCAGGACAGCGTGGTAAGATCACAGTGATATATTTCCTGGTCTGGGGTTAGGCAGTGGTTTTATCTAAGTACGACTGGTTTATGTCAACTCTTGGTCAGGGAAAGCTGCTAATGTGTATTTTGCATAAGATGTGATAAGTTTTCATAAGGATCATTAGGATATCATTTGTACTGTTCTAATCATTACTGTACGTAGTCTCAGGATAATCAGAGTGTAGTTAGACAATATATTTTGTTAGTGTGCATATCAATAAGAGATATTATATTGCATATAAGCTACTGCAGAGTGTCTATTTTTCTACCTGTAATAAATAATAACAATTATCATCTGTGACGTGGCTTTGGTTCTTTGGCGAAGAACAAAACACTGGCAGGGTGCCAGCAACAAGGTTTCTTTATAATATTTCCCCTAGACTGAGCGGGAACCTTGTAATAAGTATTATCAGGGAATAATTATTGCCTAATTACTTATTTTCATCCTACAAATGGGGGCTCGTCCGGGATATTATTATTGCCTAATTATTTATTTTCACCCTACAATACTAATAACATATTTCTACTATGATTCCTTACCTATTGGATCTGACGAACTGCTTGCTAGTTTGTTTTTCAGATAACTAACCAAGAACGTTGGACCACTGGTAATGCTATCCTATCTATACCCAGGTAATTATCCCAGTACAGCACTGAGGGGCCCTTTTACAATTGTGCGACAGGGAGCATCAAATCGGCCCTACCACTGGGGTAGCACAGGAGCCTGGCAGTAGTTCCAAAGTTGGTACATGCAGTTTCCATGGTAGAAAATAATTTTTGATTTTCTATTACAGGGGGCATTCCCAGCAGTAATCGGCAGTGCGGCCACATTGTCCCCGTGCTGTTCCATTACTGCCCTTACCGCCAAGTAAACAGGAGGTGGTAGGGGCTCACGCAGTACATGACCAGTTACTAAAGAGTTACTAAGTATTTTATTAAATCCAACAGTATATTTTACTAATCCGTGTAAGCATCTAAGCGCGCCCAACATGCGCCAAAATGGAGTTATCTCCTAGCTACCGTGTGGATCTTGCGGTAATTTCATTTTTGCTGCACATCCGATACACGTGTCTGAAATTATTTTTGGATGTGCATATCGGACATGCATCAAGTGGTATTTGAAGCACGTAGGTCATTACCGCCTAGTTGCCACGTGAGTCTTTATCGCTAGGTCAATGGCGGGCAGTAAGGTCGCAGACCCAAAATGGAAGCACAGCAATTTTGATTTTGCCGCATGTCCATTTTCGGCAAAAAAGGCCTTTTTTACAGGTGCGCTGATAAATGGATCTACGTGAGCCCAAAACTTGCACCTACACTACCGCAGCTATTTTTCAGCACACCTTAGTAAAAGGACCCCTAATTTTGGACTTAGCGCCTGGCCATTATGGCCAAAAATAGAAATTCAGCCTTTTGGCAGATGCGCTAAGCGGTGGCCTGAGCATCTGCTAACAGTAGAGGAGGCCACTTTCTAGTGCACCTTTGTGAAAGGGCCCCCGAATGTTGGCCGTACTTGGATAACTTCCAGGCACTGTCAAAGACCTAAATATTGATACAGTTCTAATTCAGTCCACACTGGACTGCTCAGTGCAGGCAGAATATGGACTCATTTGCTTCCATTTACAGTATTACAAACAAAGACTAGTTGCAGACTGTTTTGTGCCTGGGAAATCAGGCAAGTTTGTTTGATGCTTGATTTCTATAAATCCGGTGTACAAGTAGATAGGCAGGTAGAAATGTGTGAAAATCTCCTTAGCAAAAAAGATAATTTTTTGCAGGTGTGGAAACACTGTAATTAATTAAATCGTTTGTCTACCACAGAATTTTGCAGGTAAGGTTAGTGGAAAAGGAGCAAATCTCTTCCTTATATCTTTTTGGACTGTTCCAAAACACATCTTTTAAGAAACGACTTTTATTAAGCATGGGCAGCCAGAAAATTTTCATTTTGTATTGCTTCACTTGTTGTTTCCAGGAATGTTCATTTTGATTGTTTTCATTATGTCCAAAGCAGAAACAGGAAAAAAAAAAACCTCTATGGTAATCCAAGGAACACCAGAGGAGTAGGTGAGTAGAGGATGACATGTTGACTTCCACACGAGGAGTAGTGACTCACAGTAACTTTATTAAAGCACCCAGATGAGACCCGACTCAGAGCTGTGTTTTGGCGGGCAGAGCTGCCTGCTTCAGGGGTCACAAGAAAGCTTTGAAACTTCAAATGTGTATGGTGTCTGGTGCAACAGCTTTATATTTCACAAAGATAGATTAAATGCTGCCTACAAGTTGGCATTATGTTACAGTGAAAAAACCGAATTGCCACTGTAGTCGGGTAAAAAGAAAAAATCATTTTCATTAGCCATTTTTATAGAAACATGATGACAGATAAGGGTAAAAAGGTCCATCCAGTCTGCCCTTCTTCAGCAACTGCTAACTCCTCCTTTTCCAAAGAGATCCCACATGCCAAAGGCTTTGGTAAAATCCAAGTACACCACCCCTCCCACACAAGCACCCCTCCCACACAGTAGCATACCAAGGGCGGGGTGGTGGGGGCGGTCAGCCCCAGGTGTAAGAATGAGGGGGGGGGTGCTCCACTCCCACTGCGCCTGACCGAAAGGCTGCTGGAACTCCTTCGACAACCCCCCGACCCGCTGCAGTTTAAAAATTGCTAAATCGGCGGTGCAGTTCTAGTAGAAATAGGAGGAGGGCGGGACACAGTGAGAGAAGGCCCGACGAGGCGATCTGCTTCTTTTACAGGCAAAGGCGGTTCACTGCATGCTAGAGCTGTGCCGCCAATTCAGTGATTTTTAAACTGCAGCAGGTCGGGGGACTGTCGAAGGAGCTGACTGCGGTGCCAGCAGCCTTTCGGTCAGGTGCAGCAGGAGCGGAGCACCCCCCCCCCCTCATTCTTACACCCGGGGCACCGCCAATTCAGTGATTTTTAAACTGCAGCGCAGCCAGTCGGGTGGCAGAGAGAAGGGGACTGTCAAGGAAGCTGACGGTAGGCAGGTGGGTATTGGATTGGGGGATGGGCTCAGATGGGAAAAGGGGACTGGGTCAGGGGGCTCAGATGACAGAAGGGGGCAGGAGCTGGGGTCTGAGAAGGGGGCAGGAGGGAGTAGTGCTAGTAGAATGGGGCCATGCCTGGGACAGGGGCAGGTGGGAGAATGGGTCTGGGGCTGAAAAGAAGGGCAGGTGAGAGAATGGGGCTGGAGCTGAAAAGGGGGGCCCTAATGCAAGGCAGGTGGATTAAGGGGATTGGAACTGGGGGCTGAAAAGGAGGGTAGGTGGGATAAGGGGGCTAGTACTGGAACTGGGGGCTGAAAATGGGCAGGGGATGAAACTGTGAGTACTGGGGGCTGAAAAGGGGACAGGGAGAAGTGGCTGGGGCTGAAGCTTGGGACTGGTGGGAGAAAAGGGCTGGGGCTGAAACTGGGGACTGGTGGGATAGTGGGGCTAGAACTGGGGGCTGAAAAGGAGGGGGCAGGTGGGAGACATGGGCTGGGGCAGGAACTAGGGACAGGTGGGATAATGGGGCTGGAACTGGGGGCTGAAAAGAGTGGGCAGCGAGAGAGAGAGAGGGGACAGGTCCTGGATGGAAGGGGGGAGATAGAGGGAGGGCAGACCCTGGATGGATGGGAGAGGGAGGGCAAAGGGTGGATCAAAAGAGCAGAGAGAAAGGGCCGACAGTGGATGGAAGGGGGGGAGAGAGAGGGCATACAGGGGCAGATGGTGGATGGAAGGGGCAGAGATAGAGGGCAGACGCTAGATGGAAAGGAGAGAGAGGGCAGATAGTGGTTGGAAGGGGCAGAGGGAGAGAGAGAGGGCAGATGGTAAATGGAGGGGACAGGGGAGAGAGGGCAGACAGTAGATGGCAGGGGCAGGGAGAGAGAGAAGGTAGACACTGGATGGTAGGAAGAGAGCGAAGACAGATACTGGATGGAAGGGAGACAGTGAAACAAAGATGAGGAAAGCAGAAACCAGAGACAACAAACTGTAAATAAAATATATATTTTTTTTCTTTTTTTGCTTTAGGATAAAGTAGTATTGTAGATGTGTTAATAAATGTTTATAAATAGAACATGGAAATAAGGTAATCTTTTTATTGGATTAATTTTAATACATTTTGACTAACTTTCGGAGAACAAAACCCCCTTCCTCAGGTCAGGTTAGGATACTGTAACAACAGTATACTGTATTGACCTGAGGAAGGAGGTTTTGGCCCCTGAAAGTTAAATGTATTAGTTCAATAAAATGGTATTATTTTATTTTCTATATTTGTTTTATTTCTATTTGTTAATTTGTAAAGTAGTGATTGGTATTTGTTAGTTTTTTTTTCAAATTTACATTTACTATATTTATATTTTGCACAGTATTAGGGGACATTTTCTGTTTCTGTGTGTTGCATTGTATGCAGAATCTGGTATCTTGGGGGTTCAGTTTAATTTTTGTTTAAATAGAAAGTTTATGATTACTTATTCTATAGTGGATTAGGGTGTGTCTGTGAAAAAGACAGGGCTTTAGTTGGCACTGACTGTGTGGGATCGACGATCTGTATTATTCTACCTGGTTTCATTTTACGATAGGTGAATTGATGTTCTAGTGCTCACAGTTGTGTTTAAGGTGCTTTCCTTTTCCTTGTGTGACTCATAGAAATGACTGCTTATGGTATGGTAGAATTGCTCCATAGGTCCCGAGTGTTTTGTATTCTCGGTATGCCTAGTACAGGAATTTAGAGGGGGTGTTAAAAATGACCGGCCCCGGGTGTCAAATACCCTAGGTACGCCACTGCTTCCACATCCAACTGTTTGGTCACCCAGTCAAATAGATTCATCTGACATGACCTTCCTCTAGATAAGCCAGATTAGTAAGAGACCCCTTAGCTTGTATTATTTTTATATGTACCACTTGAGGAATGAGACTGAAGATTGTTCCCGCCTCTATTATGTTTCTATAATTGTGGGTACAGTGTGAGCCAATCTCAAGAGACAAAGGGTATCCAGACTAGGTGAACAAGCACAGTGCCCAAAGTGACTGGATTTAATTTTTTGCCAATTAGTGCTCATTATTGCTTGTTAAGTGCTGTTATCAATAGATTATTAAGCCAATTAAGTTACGTGCATTATTATAGAATACGCTTGGATTCCAGCACGGAGTGCTAGGCGCGATATATAGAATCCGGGGGTATCTCAATTTGTGCTCTGATATTAAACCACCCCATCCGATGATCACTGAACCCCAGATGATCACCTACTATTATATCAGAAACAACAGTTTTCCTATTCATAAGCACCAAGTCTAGTATTGATTTCTCCTGCGTGGGTGCCTTTATCAGTTGACAAAACAGGATCTCCCTACTTCTAGATCACACCATAATAGCCAGAATGTCCCCAGTCAACAGCCATCAAATTGAAATCACAAAGCTATATTAGTTTCCCTCTCTTAGCAATTTTGTGAATGTCTTCATTTAAATCTCTGTTTCTTCAGCCTGTAACAGCTCTTTATATTATACCAATTAATAGTAACAGAGTAGCATAGAGAATGATGGCAGATAAAGAGCAACATATCCCTTCCAGCCCGTCCAGAAAGATGGTTGAGGTTGTAACTGCCATACAGTGCAAGTAGCTTCTCCCATGTTTCACATTTCTTTTCATTTCAGGGTTTTTCCATATCATTAAGTTTGGTTTCATTATTAAACTTGTTAATTGTTTGTTTTTCATGTACTAAAGCAATTTAGTGCACCGTAAATCCTTTTAACATTCATTCTTCTTTTGGGACCCTTTTGGAAAGAAAAACATCCAAGAGAAAAACGCCCCAAAAAACAGCCATTAGGATGTCTGGGAAGTCACCATTCTTAGTACACTGGCCACATAGACATGCTAGCAGAGCAGTGGTAAAGTTTAGGGGCACTGGACTTCACATAAAAGGTCTTTGTATCAGGTGTTCAGCGCTGCGTGCGTCTGGTAGCGCTATACAAATGCTAATAATAATAATATATATCTCACCATAACTCCCTTATATTGCATAATGAGCCCTCCAGGAACAGAGAAAAACCTACTGTATACCACTACAATAGCTCTCAAGCTTGCCGGTGTCACCTATATGTAGGTACAGTAGGTATTTAGTGTTTTTTACAGGACTCACATATTCCACCACAATTGTACCAGTTAGAGTGGGATATGGGCCTGGGTCCCCTTCTCAACATTCCACTGCACCAATCACTAGACTACTTTTAGGACCTGCCTGCTGCTCTAACAAGAATGGCCATGATTTCTGAAGCTGTCATAGAGCCTGGTATATAATGTCACTATCACATCTTAGGGGAGGGGGGTGGAAGGGGATATGTGACTACTGTGGGACTTAGGGGGTTATGCCATGATCCCTCCAGTGGTCATTTAGGATCCCCTTTGGTCACTTATTCATGACTGACATAGGTCTAGCCATAAATGTCTTAATTTTGGCCCTAGACATTTTGTTTTATTTCATTATTGCAGAAAAATATCTATCTTTTGGTGCCACCCATGTCCCGCCAGGTCCCACTCAAAACACACCCCCTTGAAATTTGGATGAACTGTGGAGAAAAACATCAAAAATCAGAGTGTCGAAAATCACAACTTGGGATGTTTTGAGAGAAAAACGTCCATCTACCACCTTATGAAGTTTTTCGAACATTTTTGGCTGTTGTTTTGAAAATAAGCCTCATAGCTACAAAGTGAGCTAATTAGCCTGGGTACCTTGCAGCAAACCTGAATGCACTATCCATTTCATAAAGCCATGGGCCCCTTCCATGTAAAGAAAATGTACCTTGTTTAATTAAGGAAGAGTGGTTGTCAAGTATTTGCTATATGTGTTTTATAATTAAGTTACAAAGAATTGCAATAAAATGGGAATGGCTTCCTCAACAATGGAGATAACAAGCTCATTCTCCAAGGACCTTGGGGTCATTGAAGAAGCAATTAGATGTTCTCTTGGGTGCATTAAAACAAAAAGGCTTCATATACTGCATGGCCTTTCCTATTCATAATATTTCTAATGCTTTTGTGAAAGTAAATCATGAAATAATATAAGGAAAAAGAAATGTAATTTCTACTGTCAATATTTAGACAATAAAATATATCATTTCAAGCTATTTTTATAGTTTTATCAGAGGTCATGAAGACTATTCCTTAACAGAATCATTATTATTTCTGCTCTAACATACTTGAAAAACAGAGAATTAAAATAAATGGACTTTATTACAATTTTAAATCAGAATGAGAGATGTATTTATTTATTTTATTGTGGAGACATTGAAATTTATTATTATTATTATTACAAAAACTTATATTCCACATTATCCATCATTCTAAACAGATTACAGTGGGAACACTCATAGTAAGAAAGAAGACAAAGACAGTATAAGTAGGTCATAGTCTAGTCATTGTAGGGGAGTCATTGGGATGTGTAGGAATAAGATGCAGTTCCGTGTATCATATATTAAATATATGGTGATAGATGTTCTGGTTCTCCCCAGCTGTAGGTGTGTAAAAACAGGAGCGTTTTGAGTTCTCTTTTGAATTCTTTGAAGTTGGTGATGTTTCTGATTCTCATTGGTAGCTTGTTCCATAATGTAGGTCCGGTAATGTAAAAGATCCTTCTTCTAAATTCCTCTTGACAGATGAGACTGCAAGTGGACATTGAAGATCTTTCTAATAGCAACAATAGAGTGGGGACAACACAGCTGATAACCATATGTCAGGAAGCATCCAGCCATAAGTTAAGATGTGATAGAATCGTTAGAAGATGAGCCTGAGAAGATTGGAGTGTGCAAGTCACTATGGAAGAAGAAGAAGAGAGTATAAGTAAGGAGGGGTACTGGTGTAATAAGCATTATGATCAATCATCAGAATCTTAATATGAAGCAACACTGGAAGCCAGTGCTGTTTCATAAGCAATGGGGTAACATGGGAAAAGGGCTTCAACTCATGTAGCAATCATATTGCGGTATTCTGAATCAAATACAGCCACTTGAATTGATATTGAGGACAACCTATATGCCAAGACTTGCAATAGTCAATTTAAAAATAGACAAGAGAGGCAGAAGACCTGCAGTGCAAACATAGCAGAACAAACAACTGACCAACACACGTTGGAAGTAGTAGCAAACACCCAAAATACATGGCAATAGTCAATTCAAGACATCACTAATTAGTGAAGTAGAATATTAATTGCTTTAAAGTCCAGAAACTGCCTTAGAGATTGAATCTTTCTAAGATAATAAATTGTGAATCTAGTTATCTTAAAGATATATAGCACAAAAGAAAGCTTAAAGAGTCCCAGATCCCACAGAGAGATAATCATCTCTTGAATGAATCTCTTGATAAAGGTGGTTTAATATTTCCCAATAAATAAACAAAAACATTTTAAGGCCTAGATCAGCTATGTCTCTCCCCTCTTCTCCTCTCCTCTACTCCTAATGCTTCAGTTTCTGAGAGAATAGAATAGCCGATGATTTTCCATACCCTATCCACTCCTCCCCTCATACTGTTGAGCTTCAATAGCAGAGCCTGTGACCAGGATAGCTGATATGTTGCCTTCCCTTTCTCTTATGCAGCTGTGAGTTTTGGAGATCTAATCAGAAAGGCAGAGTCTGTGAGCATCTAAAGTCATGTGCAGTCCTACAGGCATGCAGCTTACAGTGAATAATGTTGACAAACTAATGAGGAACAAATCACCAGGACTAGATGGTATTCACCCATGAGTTCTGCAAGAACTCACGTTGAAAAAATATTTCGAAAACAAAGCTAATACTAGTAAATAGATATGAAGGGGCATAATCGAACGGAAACGTCTATCTCCATGGGCGTTTATCTCCGAGAACGGGTCCGTGAAGGGGCGGACCGAACCGTATTTTTGAAAAACATGGACGTTTATCTTTATTTGAGCTGGGCGTTTTTGTTTTTCAGCGATAATGGAAACCGAAAGCACCCAGTTCAAAAACGAATAACTCCAAGACATTTATTCGTGGGAGGGGCCAGGATTCGTAGTGCACTGGTCCCCCTCACATACCAGGACACCAACCAGGCACCCTAGGGGGCACTTTTACAAAAAAAAAAAAAAAAAAGTTAAAACAGCTCCCAGGTGCATAGCACCCTTACCTTGGGTGTTGAGCCCCCCAAATCCCCCTCAAAACCCACTGTCCACAAGTCTACACCATTACTATAGCCCTAAGGGGTGAAGGGGGGCACCTACATGTGGGTACAGTGGGCTTGGGGGCGGTTTGGAGGGCTCCCATTTACCAGCACAAGTGTAACAGGTGGGGGGTGGGCGGGCCTGGGTCCACCTGCCTGAAGTCCACTGCACCCCCTAATAACTGCTCCAGTGACCTGCATACTGCTGCCAGGGAGGTGGGTATGACATTTGAGGGTGAAAATAAAAAGTTGTGAAACGGCATATTTTGTGGTGGGAGGGGGTTTGTGACCACTGGGGGAGTCAGGGGAGGTCATCCCCGATTCCCTCCAGTGGTCATCTGGTCATTTAGGGCACTTTTTGGGGCCTTATTCGTGGAAAAACAGGGTCCAGGAAAAGTGCCCTAAATTCTCGCTACAAACGCATATTATTTTTCCATTATCGGCGAAAGGCGCCCATCTCTGATCGGCTGATAACCATGCCCCAATTCCGCCTTCACCACACCTTCGACACGCCCTTATCAACTTTGTCCGCATCCGCGACGGAGTGCAGTTGAAAACGTCCAAATTCGGCTTTCGATTATACCGCTTTATTCGTTTTTGTGAGATAAACGTCTATCTCCCGATTTGGGTCACAATATAGGCGTTTTTCTATTTCGATTATAAGCAGGATAGTATCTGAAAACAGATGTGTGGCTAATGTAACACCAAATTAAAAATGATTAAGCAGTAACCCAGGAAACTATAAGCCAGAAAGCTTGATGTCAATGCTCAGTTCCATTGATAAAAAGGGCTTAAAGGGACAGAATCAATATGGATTTAGCAAAAGGAAGTCTTGCATTATCAATCTATTAGATTCTTGCAAGGTGTTATGTGGATCAGGATAAGCCAGTTGATATAGAGCAGCATTTTAGGAATGATGTCCATTTCTCATGTATTTTATAACTGGATCTGCCAACATACATTCTGTTCTAAATTATATGAAAATAGATATCCGAGTGGTGGCTAAATCCAGTATGAAGAACAAACTGAAACATCCAAACTATGAAGGGGCAAACAAGGGATATGTGTTTTTTGTATGTGTGGCAGCATAGGATTGACTATATTACAAAATGGCCACAGAAACACGTCTGCGGAGGAATAGCCTACTGTTTAGAACAACTGATTGCAAACCAACACAGAAAGAACCAAAGGGTACCCATTCAGACCCCACTATAGCTCTTTGTAATTTTCTTTTCCTTTTTTTAAAACTGTGAGCCCTCCAGAAACAGAAAAATATTTACTGTGACTTCCCTTACTCCCTCTAATGGAGAACTGCTCAATTGGAACACCTTTATGTAACCTTCTGATATCAGAGTTGGGTGTTCATATTTTGGCCCCTGCACTAGTCCCACCCAAAACACACTGAGACCATGTCCCCTTGCCATGAATAAATACTGCGGTTTTATATATCCATATCCTGGCTTATTAAAATCAGGATTTGGATATCCATGCTATATGGATGTCTAAATGCTGGTTTTCAAATGTCCAAACATGAATAGAGCTTCTAAAATAAGGGCCAAATTGCATCTGATTTTCAGAAGGCATTTGAAAAAAAATCCCTCAGGGAATTAAAATGTCATGGGATAGGAGGAAATGCCATATTGTGGATCAGAAACTGGTTAAAAGATGATAGAGAGTAAACCTAAATGGTCAGTTTTCTCAGAGGAGAAATATAAACAGTGGTATGCCATAAGGATGTCTGAACTGATTCATTTTAACATGTTTGTAAATGATCTGAAACAGGGAGTGACGAGTGAGCTGATTACAGTTGCAGGAGACACAACATTTTTAAAGTTGTTAAATAACAACTTGATTGGGAGGCTGGTCTAATGTGCAGTACTAGGTTGCATATCAGAAGTCACCACTTAGGAAAACCATCCAGAACAACATATATCAAGGCCATCCTATTTCATATGCAGTAGCCACACAGAATGGCATCATTCCACTAGAAATGCAATAGCTATTACTTGGGCTTGTCCATAAAAATGAGGAAATTAACATGAAAATTTTAGTTTTTAAAAGTATCAATTATTTTAAACGTTGTAGAGCAATAAGTAAAAAAGCTTAAATAGGTCATCATTGTGTAGGGTCGCATGTCAAATGTCAATTTATTTCTTTTCAATTAGAATGAAGAATTCTTAAGTTACAATAACAGGTACCTTATTATTATATTTAAAAGCAGCAATTAAGATTAATCTTTGTTCAAATCCTACCAAAAAGGATTTTTTAATGCATTGTAAATTGCCATTAATGTAATCCATGATTAGCACGTACAGCAACAAAACATTTGTTCACTTATTGTGCTCCTGTAAATTATGTATAGATTCTTTTTATTGTTGTTGTTTATATGCATAAAATTATGACTACAACTAGCCTAAATATATATATTTTTAAATTGTGTTTGTCTTTTTAAATATCAGGCCCCTTTACAAAAGTTGTGAAGGTTCAGAAGAATTAAGGGGGCAGTACAATTAAATAATCTTGTTCCTGATATTTAACCTCCCTGTTTACTAGGCCATGCTAGAGGCTGCTGTGTTGAATGACCTGTGTTGACATTGCAATGCAGCAGCCACTAGCACGGCTTAGTAAACAGGGGGGTAAGTCTGTAAAATGATTTCTGTCCATATCATATTTCCCTGGAGAAATAATACCTCTTTATGGTCCTATAGCAATTTACTTATTGACCCCTTGAAGGTACATTGCCGGAATTGTCAAACTTATTCATACAAGTTTTGGGTTTTTTTCTAATACACACACACATGTGTTTAACAACTCCAGCAAAGTGTTTTCAGGGAGTCATAGGTCAAAAACAGATGGTCTTACAGACAAGTGGACTAACCCTCAATTTTGCTGATTTGTGGCTTTTTGGATCTAAGGCCTCACAGAGCTCCTAGATGATGTGCATCTTACAGAGCTAAAACGGGTCTTGAAAAAGATCCTCTGTTCACCATTGGCCAGAAACCTAAAGTGTATTGCGATAACTATAACGTTCTTCACACACTGGTCAAGACTGATCAAAAACTTATGAAAACATACCACAGCAAAAGCACTGTGAATATGTGTATAAGGTTTGAAAGAGATACTTAGCTTTCAAACAAACAGCACTCAGGTGCTCCACGGTGCGCTACATTGTATCTTCGTTCCAACTCTGTTACCAAAGCAGTTCCGCCACCAAGACCCTGATGCAGCTAAATGAAACATTGGCCATCGTTGGCTTGGGGCGAGTGAGTGAGGCTTGGGGCAAGAGCGTGAAAGAATGGTAGCGCACCGTGGAGCACCTGAGTGCTGTTTGTTTCAAAGCTAAGTACACCACATCTATCGCCCCACTTAGACTGTAATTCTGGAGACAGCACCTACAGAAGGATATAAATAGGATGGAGTCAGTACAGAGGGTGACTACAAAATTGGTAAGTGGTCTTGGTCATAAAACATATAGGGACAGGCTTAGGAACCTCAACATATATACCCTGGAAGAGAGGCAGGAGAGAGAGGATATGATAGAGACATTTAAATACTCCAGTGGTGTTAACGTGCAGGAGGTAGGCTTTTTTTCAAATGAAGGAAAATTCAGGTATGAGGGGGCATACGATGAAGTTATGAGGAAATAGGCTTGGAAAGGGTGGTGGATGTGGGAATGGCCTCCTGTTGGGGGTCGTGGAGACGAGGACTGTGTCAGAATTTAAGAAAGCGTGGGATAGGCATGTGGGATCCCTTAGAAAAGAAGGAGTTAGTGGTTACTGAGGATGGGCAGACTGGATGGGCCACTTGGCCCTTATCTACCATCACATTTCTCTATTTCTATATTTCTATAACAAAACCTGAAACAAAGGAAAACCCAAAATGTCGGTTTGCTTTGCAGTATCCTTAAATTTGAGAATTGTTTTCCATTGTTAATAGTTAACCAGTACAAACCAGCCTTGAATCTGTGATCCTTGGGCTGGGAGAGAGTTGCTTTCTAAGAATAGTAATTCTACCTCTTAGATACAGTTGAGGCTGTCAAGAGAAGGACTACCAAAATGGTACAGAGAATGCACTTAAAGCCCTATGAAATTAAATTTAGAGACTCAAATATCTATGTCCTAAAGTGGGGAAAAAATGAAGGGATATGATAGAGACATTCAAATACCTCAAAAGATAAAAATAACTCACAGGAAACAAGCATTTTTCATTGGAAAGTACATTCTAGAATAAGAGGACAGGCTATTAGAATATTCACTCTCCACAAAGACCGTGGATACTTTTAATAGTTTTCCAGTAGGGGTGGTAGATGCAAAAAGAGTAACAATTTAGTTGCAAGGATGAAGTGATGGAAAAGCCAGAGAACAACTGGAGTCCTTGCTATGCAACTGGAAGAAAATTAAGAAAACCAGATCAACATTATAATCATTATGACATCATAATCTATTCCCCTCATCCAATAACAGGTTACCTAAAGTTAGGTAAAAATTGCACCTGTAAGTATAGAATACTAGCACTTAGATGTGAGACTGTTACTTACACACAAAAGTGCTAGTTGAATGCTAAGCTATATTCTATAACTTAAGTACTCTATTCGCCTACCCCCTAATTCTATAAAAGTCGCCAAAGCTTGTGCTTGCAAATTTGGGCATGCAATTTAATTGAATAACAAGCTAATTAGCACCAATGATTGGCTTTTTAACAAGTAATTATTGGCACTAATTAGATTTAATTGAAATATACACTGAAATTCAGGCACAAGTGAAAAAAGGGACGCAGAAATGGGAGGGTCATGGGCAGAATGGGGGCATTCCTAACATTTACGAATGTTGTTATAGAATAAAGGGAGATACACAACTAATATAGGCATGTACATTTGTACCACATTTCAGTTGGTGCAAATGCCACACCTAAAGTTGGGTATGATTCCTGGGCATAATTGCTATTCTATAAACTAAACGTAACTTAAGTGTGACTTCTAGAATAGTGCTTTTTTTGGTGCTAATTTTTTGGGCACCATATATAGAATTCACCCCTTAGTGTAAGGGAGGCATGCGCAGCAGTAGGCACATGGGTGGGGCATGGACAGGTCCCACATTTATACACATAACTTACACTCTAAAGTGTCGTATATAGATGTGTGCATTTACAACTGTTATTTATATGGTGTAAGTGGGCATGCCTAAATGTTGATGCAGAAAGGGTGCCCAGATGCCATTACAGAATTAGTGCTTAATGCGCTACATCTTGGCACCTAAGTTTGGCAATATTTATAGAATTGCCCCCTATTTCTATATAAATTTCCTATATAATAATTCTCACCTCCAACGTTCTATGCTTGGGACCGTGGCTCCCTGGCTGCAAGTGGTCTACGAGGCAGACACGCACGGACGTCACTGACGTCAACACAGCTGATTCCAAGGCAAGGGGAGGAGTAGGGAAACACGCGCAGCCTCGGAATCAGCTGTCACCCCCCCCCCCCCCCCGCGCTACGGCCCCCTCGAAACCCACCCCCTCCCGTGAACCTGTCGATCCCCCCCTCCCACCCCCCCCTCCCGCCGCTGTTGTGCACTACCTTCGGGTGGGTTCCTCAATCATCTTCTCAGAAAGTTTAACTCCGTGCGTCTGACGTCAGACGCATGCGTGCGTCTGACGTCAGACGCACGCAGAGGAACTTCCAGACAAGATGATTGAAGAACCTACGGGAAGGGAAGAACAACACGGCGGCGGTGGCGGCAGTTTTTGCTCGCACGGGGGGGGGTGATGACAGGTTCGTGAAAGGGGGGGGTTCGAGGGGGCCGTAGCTCGGGGGGGGGGGGGGGGAATTGCCTGCCTAAGGCCCATTTCCTTGCCTACAGAAACGGGCCTTTTTTACTAGTTATCCATAAGACTCAAATATATTGCGACACAGAATATGTGTATATCCTTGAAGTTTGCTGAATAAAGTCTACTAAATATGGAACCTCATTTTCAGAGCACATAGACTTACAAAGTTACGTGGAAGGGCATTTTCAATATGACATCTAAGTCCGACTTTGGATATTTTGCTCAAAACATCCAGAATCAGAATAGCAAATACAGCCATTTTCAAAACAGCAAAACGTCTAGCTTTTTTTTTTTTTTTTTTGTTAAATGGCCACTTGCTAGATGTTTTTGGTCCATTAAAAAAAAAAGTCCAAGTGAAAAATGCACAAATTCAAGCCATTGGGATGTAGGAGGAGCCAGCATTCTCAGTAGACTGGCCACACAGACATCCTAGCAGAGCAGTGGGGCACACTAGGGGGCACTGCAGTGGACTTCGCCTAAAGGCTCCCAGGTATACATCTCACCATTGCTCCCTTATATTGTATAGTGAGCCCTCCAAAGCCCACCAAAAACCTATTGTACCCAACTGCACACCACTACAATAGCCCTTATGGCTGCAGGTGTCACCTATATGTGGGTACAGTAGGTGTTTGGTGGGTTTTGGAGGACTCACACTTTTCACCACAAGTGTAACAGTTAGAGTAGATTATGGGCCTGAGACCCCTTCTTCATAGTGCACTGCACCGACCACTAGGCTACTCCAGGGCCCTGCTTGCTGCTCTAATAGGACTGGCTATAACATCTGAAGCTGTCATAGAGGCTGGTATCTACTGTTTCTTTTACATCTTTGGAGTGTGAAAGGGGATCAGTGACCACTGGGGGAGTAAGGGGGGGTCATTTCTTTATTCCTCCAATAGTTATCTGGTCATTTAGAACATTTTTTTGTGGCTTAGTCATTGTTAAAACAGGTCTAGCTCAAAACATCTTCGTTTTAGTCCTGGATGTTTTCATTTTGTTCCATTATGACTGAAAAACGTCCAGGTCTTAGGAATGCCCAGATCCAGTGGTGTGCTGGTAAATTTTTAACAACAGGCTCTCTCCCCGGTCCACCTCAGCACGCCCCCCCCCCCCCCGTCCACCACTGCGCCCCCCCCCCCGTCCACCTCTGCCCCCCCGTCCACCTCTGCGCCCCCCCCGTCCACCTCTGCGCCCCCCCCAAAAAAAAAAAAATTGCAGAGCTGGCTATAGCGGGGGACGGGGGCAATGCATTACTCTCTCCAGGAAAAAAAATTAAATGATCCCAGGTTCCAATCTAATTCATGTTTAATGTGGGATAAAATGCCATAAATAAGTAAATAAATATAAACTTTTAATGTTGAGCACCTGATTCTCAAAGTGAACATATTCCAAACACTATAATGAAAATAAAATGATTTTTTTTTTCTACCTTTGTTGTCTGGTGACTGTTTTTCTGATCATGCTGGCCCAGTATCCGATTCTGCTGCTATCTGTCCTCTTAACTCCGTTTCCAGGGCTTCCTTTCCATTTATTTCTTTCCTCCTTTCTTCTTCATTTCTGGTCCTCAGCTTCTGCCTATTTTCTTCATCCATGTGCAGTTTTTCTCCTCTCTTCCTTTTCCCTCATCTCATCTCCTTCCTCACTTTTCTCTCCCCTCCATCCATGTCCAGCATTTCTTCTCTCTCCCCTCCTCTCCCCTGCCCTGCATGCACCCATGTCCAGCAGTGTACCCTCCTCTCCCCTGCCCTGCATGCACCCATGTCCAGCAGTGACCCTCCTCTCCCCTGCCCTGCATGCACCCATACCCAGCGACCCTCCTCTGCCCTGCCCTGCATGCACCCAGATGTCTAGCAGTGACCCTCCTCTCCCCTGCATGCACCCATGTCCAGCAGTGTACCCTCCTCTCCCCTGCCCTGCATGCACCCATACCCAGCGACCCCCTCCATCCACCCATGCCCAGCAGCGACTCTCTTTTCCCCCCTGCCACCCCCTCCTGAGTTGTTTTGTGAATTCTTCTCCTCCCTCCCTCCCTCCCTCCCGATCCGGTCCCTCACCGCCTGCTTGTTTTTTAAATTCTTCGCTTCCAGCGCTGAGTCGCCGACTGTCCTCCCTTGCCGATTTGCACTTCAAAATGGCCGCCGAGACTTCAGCCGAAGTCTCGCGAGGCCGCCTCTGGAAGTCTCAGCGGCCATTTTTAAAGCGCAAATCGGCAAGGAAGGGTGGACAGTCAGCGCTGGAAGCGGCCCGAAGAATTCAAAAAACAAGCGGGTGGTGAGGCGGATCCAGAGGGAGGGAGGAGGGAGGGCGGAGAGCCAGAGCCAGCTCGCTATTTTCAACAACCGGCTCGCAAGCCGGAAGAAAATTTAAAACCGGGTCTTGCGAGCCGGTGCGAGCCGGTGCGAGCCGGCCCCAGCACACCACTGCCCAGATCCCACCCTTAACATGCCCCTGACACACCCCCTTGAGATTTGGGCAAACTATAGACAAACTGCATAAAAAACATCTGGAAAATGGGTTTCAAAAATACTGATTTGGTTGTTTTGGTGAGAAAAACATTCAAATAATGCTTTATGCCACCTTTTGGACATTTTTCTCTTTTGAAAATGAGCCCCATAGTTACCTATGTCTATGTGCTTTGAAAATGAGCACCATATTGTTTTAAGCAATGATACCAGTCATATACTTCCTTAATGTATGGAGGAGAAATGTCTTCTAAAACCACAAACTCTTCTCAAAAAAGTTAACAGAATGATAAAGACTACAGAGAAATGTTTGAAACAAACCTACTCATGTTTAAGATGAGTTATCAATAGGAAGCTGAC
Organism: Microcaecilia unicolor; assembly: GCF_901765095.1. NCBI lineage: Eukaryota > Metazoa > Chordata > Amphibia > Gymnophiona > Siphonopidae > Microcaecilia > Microcaecilia unicolor. The sequence goes on from NC_044040.1 coordinate 57,103,088, forward strand.
AACACCATTATTGCTATTTACATATTGGTACCGCGCTGGCATGAATTTACATAATGTATTGTAGTTCCATGCTCTAGGGACTTGCATTGTAACATATTGGTGCTTAATGAACTCTGAAAAAATTGATTTTCCACAGAGTAAATTAAGGAATGCATTATAGCTGTTAAAGCAATCTTAAGGGAAATCTGAGACTTCTACTGCAGTACCATGCTTAGTAAGTAATAAATTACATGTTATACTTATTTGCCTTAATTCATGCTAATTTTGTCCAATTAATGTATCACAGTAATTCAGAAGCCTGTCACAGGAGAGCTAATTATTTATTGGATTTTTGTGTTCAGCTCCCTAGGAGCCTACTACCAAACAAACTTGCAATTGTCTTTCTATTAGGTCCACAGTGACATTTCCCATATCCTCTTGTAGGTGAGCAATACTTTTTGACTGTTTCAAGTAATACAAATGAACTTTATATACTTTTGTTTACAGACAGGTAACAGAAGAGTAAGAGACTGCCACGCTGTTAGAATGAGAGCTCGTTAATTTTGCCCCATCAAATCACTTCCTAAAAAGGTCTTACGAGATTCAAGATCTAAGCAAGTTCTATTAATAAACCACTGCATCTTTGCTGAATAGACATAAACTTATTTCTACAACAGCCTGCCATTTTCAAAATGCACTACCTTGGAGAAGTTAATTCTGTGAGTGTTTTAACAAGTCTGAGCTTCGACGAAAAATTATATGTGTTTATTTTAGCAAAAAATTCTCTTACTATAAAGATACACAAGCTGTGTTTAATTTATGTGCTGCATACCTGTCCATAAGCGTGACTGATGATAAATCATTTATACAGAGTGAAATGTTGCACACATTGCTTCTGTTAAACTAAAAGCTGTTACTATATCCTGGAGGGGTCAGTGGAATCCTACATCAAAATCCAAGATCAAAAAACTTCCACACTCACATCTATCATGAAGATATCAATTAAGCACACAGAGGAAAAAGCCTCAACAAGCTGCGACCTACAGACAAAGGTCTGTTTCCAGGTTCTTTGCATCATAGGTATAAAAAAACTTCTTGTGTTTTTACTTATTACTTAATTAACTTAACTGAATCAAAATTATTTAAAGAAAAAAGTATTTACCTTTTCTTTCTGCTCAGCCCAATTTTACAGCATTCCTTATGCGACGATGGCCAGCGTTTCATGAACTGCATCAGGGTCATGAGGATGAAAGCTTATTAACAGTCTTATTTGAAGCAGCCTTCCACTGTCTCTGGGCTAAAAGTTCTGCCATCTGCAGAATGCCTGGGGGGGGGGGGGGAGACACCTTTTACAAAAGTGCATTAAGAAGTTAACACTGGAAGTAGTATGCACTGTTAGTGCACGACCATGCTAACCATTAATGCCACGGCTTGATGCTTAGGAGTCTTGGAAGAAATCTTTTCTATAAGGAAACATAGAGGGGCATTTTCGAAAAAAAACGTCTAAGTTGGAATTTGGACGTCATTGTAAAATGTTCAAATTTGGAGGCGGGGAAAAGGTCATTTTCGAAAAAAAGATGGACGTCCATCTTTGTGTTCAAAAATACCATGGATGTCCTTGGATTTGGATATCTTTGATTTTCGCCCATTTTTTAAACCAAAAACGTCCAAGTCTAAAACGTTCAAATTCAAGCCATTTGGACGTGGGAGGAGCCAGCATTTGTGGTACACTGGTCCCCCTGACATGCCAGGACAGCAATCGGGCACCCTAGGGGGCACTGCAGTGGACTTCATAAAATGTTCCCAGGTACACAGCTCCCTTACCTTGTGTGTTGAGCCCCCAAACCCCATTGCCCCCAACTATACACCACTACGATAGCCCTTACGGGTGAAGGGGGCACCTATATGTGGGTACAGAGGGTTTCTGGTGGGTTTTGGAGGGCTTGTTGTTTATTCCACAAATGTAACAGGTAGGGAGGTATAGGCCTGGGTCCACCTGTCTGAAATGCACTGCACCTACTACTAAACTACTCCAGTGACCTGCATGCACTGTCATGGACCTAAGTATGACATCTGAGGCTGGCATAGAGGCTGGCAATCAATATTTTGAAAGATGTAATTTGAGGGTGGGATGGGGTTAGTGACCACTGGGGGAGTAAGTGGAGGTCATCCCCGATTCTCTCTGGTGGTCATCTGGTCATTTCGGGCACCTTTTTGTGCCTTGGTCATAAGAAAAACACAACCAGTTAAAGTCGTCCAAGTGTTCCACAGGGACATCCTTGCTTCATTCGATTATGGGTCAAGGACGTCCAAGTGTTAGGCACGCCCAAGTCCTGCCTTTGCTATGCCTCTGACAAGCCCCCTTGAACTTTGGCCATCCCTGTGACGGAAAGCAGTTGGGGACGTCCAAAATCGGCTTTCAATTATAACGATTTGGACAACCCTGGGAGAAGGACATCCATCTTCCGCTTTATGTCGAAAGATGGGCGTCCTTCTCTTTCGAAAATTAACCCCTTTAGCAAAAACAGCTAATTTCAAAAAGCAAATATAGAACTTTAAACTGACTCCTATTTTGCATCGATAGCCAATGTAGCTGCCTCAAGGGCGTTAGATTCTGGGTTTAGCATATCTTAACATGGGACTTTCCCCACACACTAAGCCCAGATTCAGTGCATCACAATTTAAGGAATTTTTGAGTAATTGTTTTCCTCAGGCGTGTGCTAGTGTTCACATTAGAGTGTATTACCTATATAAAGTTAATGCAGAAGAACTTACCATTTCCTATTTAGCAATGGATTGGATTTAATAAATGTTATATACCACATTTTACCATATTCCACGTTAATTCGGCATCAGCCAGTTAGTATGAACTAATGTGAATGCACTGCCCCCCCGGATTCTATATATGGCATCTAAAGTTGTGCATGCAAATCAGCACACCTAGCCAATTTGCACGTGCAATTTAATTGATTGAGTCAATCAACGCCAATAGTTGGCTGCTAACAGCCAATTATTAGCGTTAATTGCCATTAATAGTGAGTTATGCACACACTGTATTCTATAGCTCTATGCGCAGAACTCCTATAGCATGTAGCGTCAAGGGTCTGTGGACAGAGGCATTTTGGGGGCATTTCAGGGACATTCCTAGAATTTATGTGCATTTTTATAGAATAGACTCGATCGGTGCCTAACTTAGGCGCCAGCATTTACACCTGCTTTTCAGCAGGCATTAAGCACTGGCAATGAAGTTAGGCATTGTTTGTGCATTTAGGAGGATTTTTACAAAGTCACACTAGTGTTTTTAGCTCACAGTAAAAATCAGCAGGTGATAAATGCTGAGATGCCCACAGGAATATAATGGGCGTCTCAGCGTTTACCGCCAGCTGATTTATATCATGAGATAAAAACGCTATTTCGGCTTTGTAAAAGGATGCAGATCCTTTATAGAATAGTGCTTAGCACTTACATTTTTCAACGCTGATTTTTTAGTGCCATTTACAGAATCTAGTCCTAACTGGTTAATTCTTCCCACCCATTCTCCGTCTATGACACTCACCCTCCAAAAAATATTTTTTTAACAATAGCTAATAGGCACAATACCACAAAATGCTTTACTGTGTATTGCAGTAGCCTGTTTTTCACTTGTGTTAGGGCTTAATGCCCTTTAGTAAAAGGACTCCTAAGTACCTGAAGCAATAACTTGCCCAAGAACACAAGGAGCAGCATCGTGATTTGAACCAGGTTTTACTGGCTATCAACCTAGTACTCTAACCACTAGGCTACTCCTCTGCTTTAGAGGAAAGTTTTTCTTCTTACTAATTTTCATTGTGTCTTAAGCGGTAACCTCTAGTGTTTTAATTCTACACACTCCCTTCACAGGAGAAAGTTTGACAGAACTGGATATTTAAAGAATTACTTGATCTACTCTGTTCAGACCGTATTAATTCTGATTCTATGTTTAATTTATTGCCTTTTACTGAGCTCCTGTGCACAAGGAAGGAAGGGCCCGTGGTGCTGCTCCTGTGTCTGAAGATCAGGTATGATAAAATTCCTTGAAGACTGCCCGTGATAGGCAGGATTGATCCCGTGAGGCAGGATCTCTCAACCCTTCCTGACAGTGAATTTTACTAAATCTTCTGAACCTTGCTAATAAAATTTAAACAAAACCTGATTGTTCCCATGTGATTGTGTCAGATCTTCTGAAGACAGGATCCTGTTCCAGTGTCAGCATGCCCAGTGTGCCTACATTACCTTATCAATAAACTGAATACATTTCCTACAAGAATAACAGCCGGTTTCACTTTTTGCATATCATTGTTCTTTCATTTTTAATGTTATTAAGCTTTTCACATGCAGTCCCCAGTGCCATACAAATATAAAGTACCTTTAAAAAAGTAAAAAGGGAGCGTGGCATATATACAATTTTAAAAAATAAAAAAAACAAAGGCAATATACTAAATCCAACCAATATCCCTAGATTCTATAGAATAGGAAATGAGCTGATCTCACAACAACAAATTCCAGGAAAATGTTTAAGCAGGAACATTTACAAGGCCCTTCTAATCATATCCTTACACATGCACTGCTGCCTAAACGTATGGTTAGCCCTATTCATTCCTTATACCTGTAGCCTGCTTCTGACTACAATTAAAGGAATTTAAATCAACTTCATCTGAAAACTTACAGTCCCTCCCTCTAAGCTTGACAAAACACTTTGTAGGGTATTTCAAACAGAAACCCATCACAGGCCTGAGCCCCGGGGCAGAGCAGAAAAAACTTTTTGTCTAATCTTCCCAGTTTTAACAGCACATATAAGGGGAGATTCTATACATGGCGCCTAAAAAATCAGTGCTGAAATCAGTTTTGCCTAAGCGCATTCTATAATTGGTGCCTAGATTTAGGTGCCAATTAAAGAATACAACAGTAGAAAAGGGAGGGTTTCTTCCAAAATTGGAGCCCAAATTTGTCAACTATGTGAAGAATTGTTTCAGGACCACTGACCAGAAAGTAAGTATGAATACAGTGAAATGGACCCTTGCATTTGTAAGTTAGCACATTTTTGCTCTTTACATTCCCATTTTTGTCTAAAGTGATTTTCAAAAGACTTACAAATGAGGTTTCAAGAGAAACAGGAATTTTAAGGATTTATTTTGGCCAGGGGAGTAGCAGTTGATCACAACTAATAACCTTTTCTCTGCTTGCCGTATTCTCTTGTTTGATTCCTTGGCATTCTTTGCATTATCACATACCGTGTAAATGAGTTTATCTTGTTGGGCAGACTGGATGGACCGTACAGGTCTTTATCTGCCGTCATTTACTATGTTACTTAGTTCATATTTCAGCACCTAAATCTATGCGCATCCATGTACACCAACAAAAACGTGGTGTAAATCCCTGCGTGTAGACTTAGGTACACTGGGGCATATTCTATAACTAGGCACATAAATTTTGGAATGCCTATAAAATGCCCATTTCCCCATCCAAAACCACACCTCTTTTTGCCTGTGCGAATTAGAAGTTTGGCGCGTATCGTTATAAAATATGCTTACCAACTTAAGTAAATAAGTATTGCCATACTGGGACAGACCAAAGGTCCACCAAGCACAGCATCCTGTTTCCAACAGTTGCCAATCCAAGCACCTACATTCTAATCAGTGCCAATTAGTGCTCATTATTGCTTGTTTAGTGCTGTTATCAGCACTCTTTACTTGGTAAGCTTCTTAAATTCTGCACATTGTTAAAGAATCTATGCCGATTTCGGTGCACATCTCTAGGCGCGCTATATAGAATCCAGGGATAATTTTTATGTCCATGAAATAACTGTTTTTTAGGAGCAACAAAAAAAAAACCCAAAGTTTCAAAATTCAGTCTGCAGTTGACACAAAAGATACCACCAATGTGGCTCTATTAGTAGACTTCTCAATAGATGTGGTCAAATTCACTATTAGGAGAGAATTGTGTCTGCTGACACTTCTGTGAGTTTACAAGCCTGTTTTCTGTATTTACCAAAACTCGCAGCCAGTTTCTCTACTATACACATGCATCTTCTTCAAACTCTGAAATCACACTCTCCATGAGTTTTGGAATCTTTCTCCTTTTCACATGTGGGCACATCACAAGGTTCACAGAACATTCTGGACCTGATGTTCAAAAGGATTTAACTGGACAGGAGAAGTTCATGCTCAGTTAAATTGAGCTGAGCACCTCAGTTGAGGATATTCAATGAACTGAGCATACCTCATGTCACCCCATTGGAAATAGGAAGTTGTGTAAGAAGGGAGAACATGACCGAGGGAAGGTTCTGGAATTGTAGCTGGCAGTGTGTGTTATTTGCTACTAATAATTTCAGTTACAAGTTTGAAGACTTGTTTAATTCCTTTGTTTGGTTTGTTTCAACAGTAGCACTCTGTGAATCTGACATAAGCTGGTTTTGCTGAAGCAGGCAGTCATCCGCTGAAACACGGTTCATGTCGTCCTGTATTTGAATTTTTTTTTTTTTTTTATTAAACTCTGAGATTGCCACTTCCTACCATTTTTTTTTCTGGAAGGCCATTGTCTAATCCCTACTTTGTGATTTTTATATATACTTTTATGGGGGTTCTGTCTTTTTCCATTGTGATTTTGTTTGTGATTTAACTGACCAATGCCACTGAATATCCTCTCCACCCACCATAGCACTGTCTAAGCAGAGCTGTGGCAGTCTGGAGGAAGACTCAGGGCAGGCTCCAAGTTATTCAGGTGCCCACATAGCTAACCGGACAAGTAGCACCACTTAAATATCAGTCCTAAGACTGCCTGGTTAGCTATGCCGGTACAGCTCTGAATATTCTATTCTATTCAGGGTATTTGTATCCTGCTAAAATCAATAACGAGTGTAAGCAGGTTACATAAGTATGAAACATAAATTGAAAAGTTAGGAAAGCTTACAAAAATTAATCATTCAAATATTTATTGAAAAGATACATTTTCAGTCCCTTGCGTAATTGTACATAACTAGAAATCACATGAACTTGTACATGTATGGAATTCCACAACTTTACTAGCCTAAAAAAAAAAGATTAATCATGGATTCTTTTATAATGAATTTTTCTATTAGATAGAAACCCCAACAACAAAGTTCTTACTTGTTCAGGCTAAACTGAATCAGGAATTGAAGTCAAACCTGATTATTGATGGAGAAAGTTTTACTCTGGATCAATCTATAAAAATATTGGGTATTATGTTAGACAATCAATTATCCATGGAATCTGATAAATTTGCTTGTTAATATAAAAAGATGAAGGGCTATTCATAAATACTTAAGGGCCCTTTTACTAAGCTGCATAAGCGTCTACACATGCCCAACGCATGCCAAAATGGAGTTACCGCCTGACTACCTCTTGGCTCTTGCAGTAATTTCATTTTTGGCATGCGTCCGATATGCACGTCTGAAAAATATTTTTTTATCTTTGGGCACTTGTAACGGACGCAAGCCAAGTGGCATTTGGCACGTGTAGGTCATTACCACCCAATTACCACGTGAGTCTTTACCACTAGGTCAATAGCTGGTGATAAGGTCTCAGACCCAAAATGGACATTAGGCGATTTTCATTTTGCCACATGTCCATTTTTGGCAAAAAATTTAAAAAGGCCTTTTTTTACAGGCACGCTAAAAAATGTATCAGCGTGCACCCCCAAAACCCGCGCCTACCACAAGCCATTTTTCAGTGCGCCTTAGTAAAAGGACCTCTTACTGACTGATCTGTTCAGACCTGTGGTCCAGTCTTTAATTCTTAGTAAGTTGGACTATCGTAATATTGCCTACTTAGGTTTGCCAAAATATTAGGAGCCATTTTACTAAGGTACATCGGCGCCTATGCACACCCAATGTGCATCAAATTGGCACTACCACCCAACTACCGTGTGCCCCAGGTGGTAATTCCATTTTTGGCGCACATCCAAAAGACACGGTAGAAAATATTTTCTATTTTTTACCACGGGGCCCTTACCCGGTGGTAATCAGCAGTTGATATGCGCTGCACGCTTACCACCCAGTTAGCGTGTGAGACCTTACCGCTAAGTCAATGGGTGGTGTTAAGTTCTCAGGCTGAAAATAGACACATGCTGGTTTTCATTTTGCCGCACGTCCATTTTCCAGCACATTAAAAAATCCTCTTTTTCCAGGCACGCTCAGGAAATGGACCAGTGCGCTTCCAAAACATGCGCCTACACCAATGCAGACCACTTTTGGGCATGCCTTAGTAAAATGGCCCCTTACTGAGAAAAATATATACCATCCAGATCGTTGCCATTCGTCTGATATATTCTCTGAGAAAATCGGATAAAATTACATCTTATTTTATTAAACTCCTTTGGCTTCCTGTTGAAACCAGGATAACCTTTAAATTAGGCTGTTTGCTTTGGAAAATTGTGCACAGACTAGTGCCCAAGCTATTTGATATCATTGTGTATTATTCACTACGTGGAAAGATGTATAATATTCGTAATCTTCTTTTGTTTGATTTCCCGATTCCCAAAGGCATTATTATGAAGAAATATTTTACAAGTTTGTTTGCCTATCAGGCAGCTATATTTTGGCAATTGTTAACCATTAATTTAAGGTCGTTATTTACCTATAATATGTTTAAGAAGGGTTTAAAATCTTTACTATTCTCTGAGTATGTGATTAAGAAATAGTTTTGTTATCTATACCAAATTTTTAATTTATGTTACATCCTAGACGTATTGTGATCTAGATTTTTGCTGTAATCCGCTTTGAACTATACAAATGGAATTAGCGGACTATAAGAAACCTAACTGTAAAGTAGAACAGAAACGAGAGCTCATTCACAATGCTGGATAAGCTATCAACTGCGGAAGGAGAGAGGAACAGTTCCCTTGCAATATGTTAAACACAATACAGGCAATCTTAAAAACTACCCAAGCAGAAACTGGTAACCAATGTAATCAACTCAGCAGCGGTGTCACATGGTCATAACATGAATAACCATATATCAATTTAGCTGCAGTATTTGGCCGTGTTCTCATAACTTCCGAGTATCACCACTGACCAGGGCAGTCGGTACCAGTGCCTGCAAATGGGCCAGCACTGAATATCAGGGCTTAACTTATCCAGCAGTCAGCATTTTATAAAGTGCTCACCACTGCCAGATGAATTTTGACCCCATCTATTCCTTTCACAGAAACCTGTCTTTTCTTGCACAGAGCAACACCATCTGGCTCTCCCATTAAATGTAGGCTCACAAACTCACTGAAAAATCTCTGTGAACTGCACATACAGAAGAACCTATTTAAGAACAGCATTAACATATGTTAAATGCTTGCGTTATTGCTTAACGTAGCATTAACAGTTAAAAGGTAATGTGCATATCTTCCTATGAACTCAGAGTTTTGTATTAAAATTGAAAAGAACAGCTATAAAAATTTACATTAATCAGTTCATTTACATTTAATGTGGATGATAATACTTCAAAGAACCATATGGCTGTCAGGGCACAACTTTAACTACACCTCTAGAGGGGTCATTAAAGGTTTCTGTCTTAGAAACCCACACTAACATAATCTATTGGTATATGTTATTGCAGCATTTTAACACACTATTCACTAAAAGGCATAAAGGTACTATTAAGGCCCTTTAGTAAAAGCACCCAATATCCTAAACTTGCTAAGGCTTGGGGTTGCCTCTAATAACCCCCCCCCCCCCCCACACACACACACACACATTCACAGTCACACCTCACACTGATAAGTATGGACCTTGTCGTTATATTTCATACTTGTACAAATATAACCCCTGCAGTAATTTACATAACTCCTTTCTAGGATGGAATCAACCTCCCAATGCTCTTTTCCTTCCTATCCCAATTCCTCCTATGTTTAACTTACTTTCCGTTAACCCCATTAGTTTTGCATTTACCACAAACTGTATATTCTTCTTACGACTTTGTAATTATTTATATTGTTACTATGTAAGCCGCATTGAGCCTGCCATGTGTAGGAAAGTGCGGGGTACAAATGTAATAAATAATAATCAAAGCAAAAATTAAGGGCCCCTTTTACAAAGCAGCGGTAAGCCCAAAGCAGACTTACCACTTGCTAGACAGGAAGTACCATCAGGCTACTGCAGCAACCCAGCAGTGCTTCCCACCCCTAGCATGCCATTATATCTGGCGCTACGAAAATATATTTATTTTTATAGCGCCGGAATGTACCCAAAGGTAATTGCGCAGTGCCGCACGCTGCCTGGTTACCACCGGATTAGCGTGGGAGCCCTCATTGCCACCTCAATGGGTGGTGGTAAGGACTCCCACTGAAATGGCTGCATGGCAAGTGCTTTATTTGCCACGTGGCCATTTTTGCAGGAAAAAGAGACTTCCTTTTTACCCACTGTGGTAAAAGAGGGCCTCAGCGCACGTGTCGATGCCAGCGCAGGCCCCCTTGTGCCACAGCTTGGTAAAAGGGGCCAATATTGACCTTCACACATGAAACAAGGGGCCCTTTTACTAAGCTGCATAAGCATCTACATGCGCCCAATGTGCGCCAAACTGGAGTTACCGCATGGCTACCGCGTGGCTCTTGCAGTAATTTCATTTTTGCCTGATGTCCGATACACACGGCCAAAATATTATTTTTATTTTCTGTCGCGCGTATCGGACGTGTGCCAAGTGGCATTTGGCGCGCATAGGTCATTACCACCCGGTTACAGCATGAGACTTTAGTGCTAGGTCAATGGCTGGCAGTAAGATCTTAGACCCAAAATGGACACGTGGCAATTTTCATTTTGTTTGCAGGTCCATTTTCAGCAAAAATGTTAAAAAGGCCTTTTTTACAGGTGTGCTGAAAAATGATTCTGCACGTGCCCAAAACCCAGGCCTACATTACTGCAGGCCATTTTTTAGCGAACCTTAGTAAAAGGACCCCAAGGTTTAGAGGGATATAATTTACATGGACTCTTAGGTACAACTCTAACCACCTTACTGAGCAGGCTGAATGGACTGAGCTGGTCTTTATCTGTCATTTACTAGGTTATTATGTGAATATGACTGGTGTAGAGAAATTAGGAGAGAAATATCATCAACATGAATTCATGTTTCATCATGGCAGCCATACTGTATTGTACCACAGAACATATCTACTGGAGACCAGCCTTTGGTACAACCGCACAGTGAAACATGAATTCATGTTGGCGATATATGTCTCCTAATTTATGATCTTCAATATGAGATAAGTGAAAATATATATTATAAATTTAGAAATTAATGTATAGAAGCACTATGTGAATGATAAGGTAGCAGTAAAATAGCAGAGATTAATGACAAACGGAGTGTGCCCTAATGCTGTGAAACTATTTTGGACAGAATCTCACGTAGATACATATTTGATTTCTTTGGGAATGTTTCTGTTGATATACTTTTCATTTCCTATGTTTCACTTATTTTTGTGCTAATTTGATTGTGTTGTTACAAACTTGCCATTAAAAAAACATGCAATTAATTTGGAGAACTACAAATACCATTATCTGCCAGATAGGAGTATTACAGAAACTTTCTAATAATGCATTACCATTATCCCACTTCACGAGAACAAAAGAACTTAAGCATTGCCATACTGGGACAGACCGAAGGTCCATCAAGCCCAGTATCCTGTTTCCAACAGTGGCCAATCCAGGTCACAAGTACCTGGCAATATACCAAAAGAGTAAAACAGATTTTATGCTGCTTATGCTAGAAAAAAGCAGTGGATTTCCCCAAGCCCATCTTAATAATGCCTAATAGACTTTTCTTTTAGGAAATTATCCAAACCTTTTTTAAAACCTTGCTAAGTTAACTGCTTTTACCACATTCCCTGGCAGCAAATTCCCAAAAGCCTTTTGAAAATTGGTCTCCTACTCAGTGCCGTAGCAAGGGTGCCTGACACTCGGGGCGGGTCGCCACTGCACACGCACCCCCCCCCCCCCGGGTGCAGGGCACAGCACACCCCCTCCCCCCCGAAACGCACCATACCTTTCAGCGGGGGGCAGGCGGGAGGGACGATCCGCCCCCAGTGCACCTCACTGGGAGCTGCGTCGGCTCTGGTCTGCTGCTTCCCTGCTTTCTCTGCCCCGGAACAGGAAGTAACCTGTTCCGGGGCAGAAAGAGCAGGGAACCAGCGAGCCGACACCTCCCTAGTGCGTGCACCCTGGGAAGACCACCCCACCGCCCCCCCCCCCTTCCTACGCCACTGCTCCTACTAATCAATGGCAGCAAATGACTGAGTTTTAGAAACACAAGAGGCAGTTTTCTGAAGGTTTACTACATGTAAATTGATACTTATTTGTGAAAATTGCTCTTCTCCTTTCCCATGTAGGGAATAACATGAACACAGCCCACTGAGAAAAGGCATGGCACTAGTGTCAGGGTTAGAGTGAGCCCCCTAAAGTCTCCTCAGAGATTTCATTTTGAAATTCTTACTCATACGTCACTCCACATACTTTGAAACTGCATAGTACATGTGGTAAAAGAAATTCCCATGGCAGTGGCTCACCTTTGGATTTGAAAATTAGAACTCTGCATGAAGTACCCTCCCATAATTCCTAATTTATCTTAGATCATGTATAAAATACATTTTTCATGCAACTAGTGTGACTGCTGTATCAGATCTAACAGGATATATAGCATAACCCGATACACTGTGACACCAGGCATTTCTTACATTCAACAGGAAAAAAAAATACACATTTACAATTAGGAGGAAATGGTCCAGATGGTACAATTCTAAAAAGAAAGCTCTTTATCTAGAACTGATTAATGATACTGATAAATCAGTGTTTCCCCCCTTTGTGTAGTTTGCGGTTTGTGAAAGAAACAGATGCAACTATCAGGCTTTCTTCTACCTGTCAGGAGACCTTCTTTTTCAGAAGAATCAAAATCCAAGATCAGCTATCAATGAATCCCTTATTTATATGCAATCCCTACTGCTTTTCAGCATGTAATCTAGTTATTATGCAGGCAACCATTCAAAACTACTTAATCTTTTCAAAAAATCATAAAATGTATGCCTCTCCATAACCACAACGGTACAACTTATACATGTGTAGTTTTGCATTATGAGGTACATTTTCAGTGAGGTGGTAGAGGATACAGGGGTAGATGCTATATATGGAGCCTGGAAAATCCATGCAGAAATCATTTTCACCTAAGCGTATTCTGTAAGATTTAGGTGCGGTATATAGAATATGCTTAGTTGATACCCCAGTGACTAAAACGCTAATTATTGTTTGTTAAGTGCTGTTAACAACACTGATTAGCTTGTTAAGGGGTCATTTTACTAAGGTGCACTGAAAAATAGGCTGCAGTAGTGTAGGTGCCTGTTTTGGCCGCATGCAGAAACATTTTTCAGCGCACCTGTAACAATGCCTTTTAAAAATTTTGAATGAAAATGAACGTGCAACGAAATCAAAATTGGCATGTGTCCATTTTGGGTCTGAGACCTTACCATCAGCCATTGACCTAGCGATAAAGACTCAAGCGGTAACCGAGTGGTAATGACTTATGTGCGTCAAATGCTATTTGGCACGTGTCTGATACGCATGTATTTTTGGAAGCGTGTATTGGATGTGCTCCAAAAATGAAATTACCACAAGAGGCATGTGGTAGCTGGATGGTAACTTCATTTTGGCGCATGTTGGGTGCGTGTAGACACTTACGCGGCCTAGTAAAAGGGCCCCTAAGCCAATTAAGTTATGTGCAATGTTATGAAATAAGCTTAGATTTAGGCTCTGAACACTAGGCACAATATACAGAATCCGACAAAGTTATACATATATTCAGCAGCAATGAATGTATATGTGCAGGGCCACCGAGGGGGGGGGGGGGCAGGGAAGACAAAATTCCCTGGGCCCGGGCCTCCAAGGGGGGCCCGGTGCCGCAGTCCCAACTGCCCTCCATCGTCGAATGTCTGCCACTGGGCAGGGCCCCCTGCATTTAAATCACAGCGCCTCTCACCTCCATGTGAAAGTGCTGCAGGCAGCAGGGCAGCAGATCGCCTCCCTTCGGGCCTCCTTCCCTCCCTGTGTCCCGCCCTTGTCTGACGTAACTTCTGCGAGGGCGGGACACAAGGAGGCCTGAAGGGAGGCGAACTGCTGCCTGCAGCGCTTTCACACGGAGGTGAGAGGCGCTGTGATTTCAATGCAGGGGGCCCGGCCCAGTGGCGGACTGAAGGGGCGTGTGGAGGGGGGAGCGGCGGGGGCGGGGCTTTGCCCCGGGCCCGGCCCAGTCTCTCGGCGGCCCTGTATACGTGCTGCGGCTGAATCCACATATCTAGTTCATCTATGTGTTATACTATGCCTGCTTTATCAAAGTGACACTTACATGGATAACTTATTGATGTTGATTAGATATCACTGCTATCCATAAACATTTTTAGCCTATTTCTGGACCATCCTAGAAATACCAACAAATCTGAAAAAGCTAACTAGCCATTTAGGAGGAAATTCTACAACAAATTGTGCCGGATTCGGCACTCAACACTATTCTGTAAAGGGCACTCCGAGATGATGAAAAAAATGTCCAGTGGACTTGACACAAATGTTTCAACCCCAGAGGCCTGCCTCAGGAGTCCCTGTAGTGTATTAGCATTAGATTTCTGAGCACTCTACAAAGTCCAGAGACAGCGCACCTAATAACTGATGAGAGCAAATAAGAGCGTTCACAGCCAATGTCACCACAAATGTACAGCAAGGCCATATATACAACAAATGGAAAAGAGCTCAGCTAAAAATGAGCTTAGCATGCATGAAAATTCTACATAAGGATACACTAAAGGCCAAATTCTATAAATGGTGCCTTATAAATCAGTGCCGAAAAACCGCACAGTTAGTGTGAGTCTATAAACTATGCATAAAGTTAGGCACAGATTATAGAATATGTCTACGTGCCTTTCTTGCAACTAAAATTTAGGTGCACCCATTTAGGCCACATAAAACCGGGCATAACTACCTGCGCCTAAGTTATGCGCAGATCGGGTGTATTCTATAATAGTGCATGTGGAGGGGCATAATCGAACACAAAAGCCTATCTCCATGGGTGTCTATGTCCGAAAACGGGTACATGAAGAGGCGGGACAGGCCGTATTTTCGAAAAAATGGATGTTTTTCAGCTGGCGTTTGTTTTTTTTTAGCGATAATGGAAACTAAAAACGCCCAGCTCAAAAACGTCCTAATCTGAGCCATTTGGTCATGGGAGGGGCCAGGATTCGTAATACACTGGCCCCCCTGATATGCCAGGACACCAAACTGGGCACCCTAGAGGTCAGTGCGGTGGACTTCAGAAACAGCTCCCACATGCATAGCTCCCTTACCACGGGTGCTGAGCACCCAACCCCCTCCCCCAAAACCCACTACCCACAAATGTACAACACTACCATAGCTCTTAGGGGTGAAGGGGGCACCTACATGTGGGTACAGTGGGTTTTGGAGACCTCCCATTTACCAACACAAGTGTTACAGGTAGGAGGGGGATGGGCCTGGGTCCACCTGGCTGAAGTGCACTGCGGTACCCACTAAAAGTGCTCCAGGGACCTGCATACATGCAGGCCTCTAGGACTTGTTGCTGCTATATAACATTGGCACACCAGTTGACACCTGAAGACTAATCTCTCCGAAAACGTCCTTTATTGGAATAAGCACGCTTACTCACAGTTAACTGCAGATCAGAGGTTGTGCCCCACTGGCAACGAGTCTCGCTGGTACTGAGATGAGCAGTAGGTCAGAGCTGGCAGAATGCTGTACAAATGCCCTCTTTCTCCCACATTCAAGGGCAGAACTAAGTTCTCTAACGTGGCTAACACGTGAAAGGGATCTAAAATTGACTTACAAAAATGGCCACTACCTCATGGACTACCGTAAACAAAACAGGGCATACTCTGACCCAGTAAGCAGGGGGAAAAGCACCATGGGAGTACAGCCTATCAACTACCAACATCATGAGCATTTGCAACAAGCTACTGGAATCATGGAGCCCAATACCCTACACCCACCACAATGCATTGCTGATGTGACTCTGCAGTGCGCATAACAGAAAAGGTGTCACACTCACCCGAGAGCCACATCAGAACCAGGGAAAGGCTGTCAGAGGATAGAACACATTCTGCTGTCATAGAGGTGGGTACGACATTTGAGGCTGGCATACAGGCTGGGAAAAAAGTTATTAAAGTGTTTTTTTTTTTGTGGGACGGGGTTAGTGACCACTGGGGGAGTCTGGGGAGGTCATCCCTGATTCCCTCCGGTGGTCATCTGGGCAGTTGGGGCACTTTTTTGGGACTTGTTCGTGAAAAAAAAGGGTCCAAAAAAAGTGACCCAAAATCGCGGTAAAAACGCCTTTTTTTCGATTATCAGCTAAAGACGCCTATCTCTCCTCGGCCGATAACCACGCCCCAGTTCCGCCTTCACCACGCCTCCGAAACACCCCTGTCAACTTTACCCATTTCCACGACGGATTGCAGTTGGAAACGCCCAAAATCGGCTTGCGATTATACCGATTTGGGCGCCCACGGGAGAAAGACGCCCATCTCCCGATTTGGGTCGCAATATAGGCGTTTTTCTCTTTCGATTATAAGCAGGATAGTTTCCTAAAAATGGCCACAAACCGCCCATTCCACACCCATGTCCATGCCCCTTTTTGATTGTGTACATTAGAATTGTAGAATACGTCTTGAAAGTTGTGCACATGAATTCTAATTAAAGCCAATTAGTGACACTAATTGGTTGTTGAGTACCAATTATCGGTGCCTTTTGGCTTGTTAATTAAGTTGTGCACGCAGTTTGTCCATGCGGCCAAATAAGTGTGCACAACTTAAGACGCCGTATATAGAATTTGGGAGTAAGCTCATTTCTTAGCGCAGTTTAGTAAAAGGGCCCCAAATATATCTACCTAATGCAAGAGTGCAATTCTTCAATTTTCAAAACCTAGAATGTGTTTAATCCTTTGTGTTACAAATTCAGATCAGATAGTTTCATTGCATTGGGCTCTTCTGAGACCTTTCCATCCCTCTCTCCTTTGAAAACAAAAATATAGAAAACTTGTGGGATGAGCAGAAGCCATTCAGTTAATTTATGCTCTGCTATTAGTAGCACTTTAATAGCCCCAAGTAAAATATTTCATTTTATCTTGATGCCTCAGATATATCATTTATTACAATTTCATCTAATGCAATATTCTTCACATTCATAGTGCTGTCCTCTGGGTGAGGAAGTGTTTTTTTACTTTCTCTTATAAAGGAAGAATGGCGAATTGAGGCATACGTACTACTACAACAAAAACTGCATATTCCATTTGTGAAACAGCAAGTACAATTTTTCTATAAAACCTATATGCAAATAAGCCCAGAAGAAAACGGCATATTAAACTTTTAACAAGAAATGTTGCAAAAAAGAAAAAAACACATAGACATACACAAACACCCCCCCCCCCCCCCCCACACACACACACACACATTGTACCTCAGACATTCAGATTTTTGGGGGGGAAGGGGTTGTGGAATGTCACCTACTACTCCAATTTCATGCTACTTTAACTACGTACTAATAGTTAATGAGCTGCTTTACATTGCAGATGTTTAACTATTAATTTGGATGAAATTTTGTATGTAATTTTCAAAAAGAAAATCTTCACAAATGACATTTTGTATGCTAAAAACTAAAATAGCATATATTATTACAAATAAGATGCACTGTTTCAGGGGAAAGTTTATTTATTTATCTATTTATTTATTAAGATTTATTTACCACCTTTTTGAAGAAATTCACTCAAGGCAGTGTACAATAAGAGTTAATCAAACATGAGCAATATACAATTACAGCAGTAAAAAAATATTCAAATAATACAATGTATGGCATAGTATATTACGTAATGTCAACACAATACGTAATAGAACGTTTTAATTCACAATGTAGGAAATAAGCAAAGATGGAACATATAGATAGGTAAGAGAGTAAGAGGAGTTTGAAAGTACAGTGACTAATTTAATGAAAGGGGCACATAAGGTCAGAGAGATGGATAAATATTATCTCAGCTAAGGTAGGAGTGGATAAATATGTCCTGCTGCAGTATGTGTAGCCCATGTCACTCCTTGTGTGTGTGTGAGTGAGACTAACAAGTAAGTTACTTCTTCCATTAAAGGCCTGGTTGAACAGCCAAGCTTTCACCTGCTTCCTAAAGTAGAGATAGACTTGTGCTAAGTGGAGCCTTTCAGGGAGTGCTTTCCAGAGTGTGGGGGCTACTTTGGAGAAGGTTCGCTTGCGGGTATTACATCATGTTATTTTACTGATAACCCCAATTATTAGTAACTAGGGGGTCCTTTTACTAAGGTGTACTGAAAAATAGGCTGTGCTTGTGTAGGCGCATGTTTTAGGTGCACGCAGATACATTTTTCAGTGCGTCCGTATAAAAGGCCTTTTTTAAATTTCTGCCAAAAATGAACGTGCGGCAAAATCAAAATTGGCATGCATCCATTTTGGGTTTGAGACCTTACTATCACCCACTGACTTAGCAGTAAGGTCTCAGATATTAACCGGGAAGTAATTTCTAAGCACGTAGAATGACGATTACCGACCGGTTTCAACCACATGCCGGAAAATAAAAATTATTTTCTGGTGTGCATAGCGGATGTGCATAAAAAACTAAATTACAGTCCAGGTCACACAGTAGCCAGGCAGTAAATCTAAATTGATGTGCATTGTGCGCGTATAGGCACCTATGCGGCTTAGTAAAAGGGCCTCTAGGTCTCATTGCATAAAGAAGTAATTATCAAAATGGGCTACCACTAACTCATGCTATTTTAACATACATCCTATTTTATACAATGAAACCTAGGAGGGAAGTTATCATGCTTGGTTAGGACTGTAAGTCACAGAGAGACCAAGATGGCTGCTGTGTAAGGAAGTTTATTAGATCTCTACTTACCTACTTTTAGAATACTATCAGGCTCACAACTGGGGCATTCAGCACTGCCCTCTTCTCCACGTTTCTTTACAACCAGAATAAAATACCCAGGAGCCACTTGTTTGAACAAATTTGGAATTTATTAAGGCCGCAGCCAAGCATCTTAACATTGAATCTCATATATAGCATTTAGTTCTGTAGCAAACCGTATACTTCAGATAACATCACAACTCATTGCAAACCCCCTGGGTACACAGCTTTTCAGTTCATCTGCTTTGCTGCTGCCTGCTCCGAATGACTCACCCTTACCTGTGTAGCCCCTTTTATGCCCTCCCACTCCCCCCCCCCGCCCCCTGCCTTTCCTTAACCCTTTATTTACCACTGCTCTTTTATTGGCCTACAGCCCAGTTGTGTCCGGCCTCCCTAATCGGATTGGCCTTTTTCTTTTTCAAAAGAGAAGGCCACCCATCTTTCGACACAAATCAGAAGATGGGCGTCCTTCTCACAGGGTCGTCCAAATCGGTATAATCGAAAGCCGATTTTGGATGTCCCCAACTGCTTTCTGTCACAGGGACAGCCAAAGTTTAATGGGGCGTGTCGGAGGCATAGCAAAAGCGGTACTTGGCGTGCCAAACACATGGACACCCTCGACCCATAATGGAAAAAAAGAGCGGTCCTGACAAGCATTTGGATGACTTTACCTGGTCCTGTTTTTCTTAAGACTAAGGCACAAAAAGGTGGCCGAAATGACCAGATGACCACCACAGAGAATCGGGGATGACCTCCCCTTACTACCCCAGTGGTCACTAACCCCCTCCCACCCTCAAAAAACATCTTTAAAAATATTTTTTGCCAGCCTTTATATGTAATGGAAGATGTAAAGGATTGCTTTTCAACCCTGCTTTGATTGATAATGAACTCTGAAATCTGCTGTCTTTGACCAAAAGTAACTTTCCTTGTAAATGCAAAAAATCAAGTTGGAAGATAAGAATTAATTTGGTATGCAAAGGGGAGGATGGTTTTGTTTTCGGAAGTTCAGCTTGGCCACCTGGACTTGGAAAGCATGTGACCACGTTCCCACAGTATGGCTTGTTTACCTAAACAGAGATGCATTCTGTAATTTTCCTTAGTTCTGAACATGAGTTCTGAGCTTAATAAAAAGGGGAGTTTCTTTCAGTGAAATCAGGAGCTCATCTGTGAGTAACATACGTACTGCGCAGAGGACTTGTTCCTGGTCTAAAAAGCTCCTGGCTTTCACTGTAACGCCCCCCTCCCAGCTGATGATAAGAGCCTGGATGATGTAAGAACCAATGATGATTGTATGTATAGTGTTTTATTGCTTCTTTTCCTGGTCTAAGAATTCTTAGCATTGCTTAGATGTAGAGACCAGTGATGTAATGATTGTTTATATAGTTAATCCTTGTGTGTATATAGCTAACCTTAATCACTGTAGAATTTAGCACCTCTAATAAAGGTTTCATTTATCTAATACAAATCCAAAAGAATCCACGGTAATTATTAAGTAGTCTGTGTCAGTGAGACAGGCTATAAATACATAGCAGTACACTATGCCAGCCTCAAATATCATACTCAGCTCCATCACAGCAGTATGCAGGTCTCTGGAGCAAGTTTAGTGGGTACAGTGCACTTCAGGCAGGTGGACCCAAGCCCACCCACCCCTACCTGTTATGTTTGTGAATGAAACAGCGAGCCCTCCAAAACCCACAAGAAACCCACTGTACCCACATCTAGGTGTCCCCTTCACCCGTAAGGACTATGGTAGTAGTGTACAGTTGTGGGTATTGTGTTTTAGGGGGAAGTGGGGGGCTCAGCAGACAAGGTAAGGGAGCTATGTTCCTGGGTGCATTTTATGAAGTCCACTGCAGTGCCCCCTAGGGTGCCCGGTTGGTGTCCTGGCATGTCAGGGGAACCAGTGCACTACAAATGCTGGCTCCTCCCATGACCAAATGGCTTGCATTTGGTCGTTTCTGAGATGGGCGTCCTTGGTTTCAATTATCGCCGAAAATCAGAAGTGTAGGGATGACCATCTCTAAGGACAACCTAAATTTCAAGATTTGGGCATCCCCGCCCGTATTATCGAAACAAAAGATGGATGTCCATCTTGTTTCAATAATACAGGTTTCCCCGCCCCTCCATTGGGACGTTTTGCAAGGACATCCTCAACAAAACTTGGGCGTCCCTTTTCGATTATACCCCTTGCAAAGTTCCATAGGTTACTGTATAACTTTGTAAGTCCAAGTGCTTTGAAAATATGCCTCTGAGTCTCTGTCTTGATTTTCTCATGCCAAAAAGAAAGTGCAAGGTTTCAACTGCTGCACACCAGACCAATGTTCCTTCACTGAAGCAGGCTAAAATCACCGGATATAGTCATACCCCCAGTCACGCCTGCCCTTGCTGGCATTGTATTTCAAAATGGTGCCCCTAACAGTAGTCTTGTGGTTCTACTGCTAGGGTTCAAGCTTTCTAGTTACTAATAACTGGAGTTGACAGTAAAATTGCATGTCTTAATGGTAGCCCACATTGATAACTCCCCCCTTATAGGTAGACCACATTGATAGCTACACCCCTAGGTCTCATTGCATAAAGGGGGGAAATTATCAACCCGGGCTTCTGTTAATACATGTTTGGGGTTTTTTACTGTTAACCCCAGTTATTAGTAAGTAGATCTCATTGCATAAAATGTGACTTGTACAAAACTAGCATGAGTTAGTGGTAAAATAGCATGTCTTAATGGTAATCCAGGTGGAAAACTACATCCCTAAAAGGGATACAATGCTATTAGAATACTGTAAACAGGTGCCTGTAAACTGAACCAGATAGTTTAAGTAAAAATAAGGTAAAGACAGAAAAATGAGAGGAGTAGTTATCAAGCTGCATTTATGGCTATAATGCATGTTATTTGCCCTTTAACACATGTTAAAGAGCACTAATGCAAGTTTTAGTACCATAACACATGGTATATTTTGTTACCACAGGTTACACACTAATGAGGTGCAAAATATGCAAATAAGTATGGGATATGAATTTCTGTGGTAAAACCAAAACAGTTTAAATATAATGTACAGGTACTTTCTCAGTCCCTTGTAGGCTCACAATCTATGCATGTAAAGCAACTCATTAGTAAGCAAATTTATGACATGACTTTGGGGTGGCCTTTGATGCTTGGGGGACTTCCATTTGAGGATGTATTTAATTGATGGGGGTTTTTTGGGAGGGGTGGGGGTCTTCAGTTGAGGGGGTTGTTTGCAAGGGCAGATTTGAGATTGGAGGGGTGTTTCAGGGGGCAATACATACTACTTTTTTGTGTCCCCTTTAGGATGTGTCTAGGAGCATGAGGCTGCTTCTTTGCAGCTCAGTGCTTCCAGAATGGTAGAATAACCTGTTTGTGAGAAAAAAGAATACTAGCAGAAGTGTCCAAAAACATGCTTATATTTAAGACATGAGCACTTACACCAGCCCTATAGGTGGTTTAAATGCCAGAGTGTAATTGTGAGCTAGAATGTGTATAAATTATAGTACTTGTGTGCTGTACCCAGGCTCTGCCCAAACTCCACCATTTGAATCCCCAACAATAAAGTACATGCTATCAAACCATGGCATTTACTTTTCCGCTAATCAGTATCTTTTAAGAGTCCACTGATGTGCATAAATTCCACCATTTACATGTCTTTTTGCTGCCTACAACTAGGTGGCTCCTTATATAATTACCTCTTTGTGTTTTTCCACAGAGCTATTCATTTAGGGGGCAATTCTATAAATGGCACTCAAAAATGGCCGCTAGAAAAAGTTGGCGCTAAGCGCTATTTTATAAAGGGCATGCTAGCTTTATGCCTGCTGAAACCTGATGTGAATCCTGGAATCCAAGTTGGGTGCATTGATATATCTATAACACTGTGGCCAACTTTTTAGAATACACCTGACCCGCCCACTCCCCTCCCATGGTCATGCTTCCTTTTGGGTTGTGCGCTATGAGATTTAAGTGCCAAGCATTATACAATAACATGCAACCAGATGTGCACGTAAATCCTAATCGTTGCCAATTAACAGCAATAATTGGTTGTTGCATGCGCATCTTGGGAGTGTCCAAATCTGGGCATTATCTGCCAGTTTCTATATATCGCACCTAGCATTCCATACCCTGAATCTAAGTGTGTTTCCATATCAATGTGCATAACTTAATTGGCTTAACAAGCCAATCAGTATTGTTAACAGCACTTAACAAGCAATAATAAGCACTAATTGGCAATAATTAGAATTTATATGTATCACTCGCTAAGTGTATACTGTAATAAACTGTGCCTAAATTCTAAAGCATGCAGTTCAAAAGGGGTGTGGCTATGGACATTTCATGGGTGTTCCCAAATTTATAAAATATAGAATACACTTAGGCGAAAATGATTTCCGTGTAGATTTTCCAGGTGCCATATATAGAATCTCCCCCTATATATAGAATCCTGGGATTAGAGACAGAAACAAGGAACATTTGTTTCATCTAAGCTATTTCTATTTAATACAAACTGCAGCTCGCCAACACTATGTTGAAAAATTGGGGAACTAAGGAGGTATTGATAATTTCAGATGCAAACAAGAGTCCAGCAATTTAGAGATCAATATAGTTAATAACTATTTCCACAAAGCATTTTGCTTTGATTGCTATATGCTGTGCCATTCCATCAATGTATCATGTATCATTTGAAGCTAATAATAATAATTTGAGCTTACAGAATGATTTCTATCCAAAACAAATCCCAATACACTTAGGAATTAGAATACATCAGAAACATATATAAAGCTGTCTCCAGGGTAGAAATCCTACCTACCAATTTTGGTAGGTGAGTTTTCTGACAGTTTCCAAAGAAGACAGGAGGGAAGCGGCAACCATCCCAATATTCCATGAGCTAGTAAGCAGGTCAATTATCCATATTACTCTATATGAACTTTCAGTGTGACTTATCTGGATATGTCTGCCACTTTTGTCTCTGTCAGCACTGGCTGTGTAAAGTTTGACCACGCCCTAAAGATACCTCCTACTCTACCTCTTTGTATGTGGTTAAGTTTTATATGGGCAATAGTTTGCAAGTTATCTGGGTGCATCTTTCAAATATCAACCACCTAATTTAAGGACAGAAAAGACATTAAGGCAAATAGCCACTAGGCATAGCTTTTTGACAAAGACAGTTAATAAAAATAACCTCTTCTCAACTTTGATTAGAGGCTGCATGGGAGGTCCTATACTGGTAAGTTAGGTGATGAGAACTAAGAACATAAGGGTTGCCCTAGAGGGTCAGACCAAGGATCCGTCTAACCCCATATCTTTACCTTTACCACTTGCTCCAGCAATGTTTCAGAGCTTAACTATACCTGATATGAGTATATGATAAAGCCTTGTTTCTAGTTGCAGAATGTACTAATGACATTTTCCTGTGCATGAACCTCATTAGCCCTTTTGGGAATGGGTAGTCACATGGGTGATACAGTCCACAATAGACAAAACCAGAGAAAGCAAACTAAGCATGTGTACCATACTCAGAGTTCATCTCAGGGTCTGTAGTGCTTTCACTTTCCCTTTGGTAACCATGCAAGTTTTGTAGGGACAGAAAACAGAAATATAACTTTATAGTTGGGTTCTTTTTTTCATTGATGAGTAAATCATTAAGTGAATGCAAATTAGAGCTTGTCTACGGTTATCTTTCTGATTGTATAACAAGAAATAACAACAGAATTTCCCAATTTTGCTGTCATTTTCCTCAGAGTTCTGAACAATTCTTACTTGTAACTGTGTTTCCTGATAGGCATCCAGTTCCTATATGACCGTCTTCTTTTGGCTGCATTACATTTTAATCAATTACTCATCTGAAAGTACGTTTTCCATAACTTGGATCTTCTAATCCTCTTAGATTTGGCACATGGCCCATAAATATCCTGCTGGTTTTCCCTCCTCTCAGGTCTTTGTAGTACTTTTCAAACTTGGAATGTTATGTTTATATACTATTAGTCTTATTGCCACATTATTAAATTCCAAATTACCTCACATAGGTTAGACAGGTTTATATGTGTAGAAACACATAACATTCACATTTAAATGGATACTGAAAGTTGTACTTCTTAATAAAATTATTTAGCATTAACCTGAAAGGAAACTTTCCAAAACTTGAGTCTTGTAATCCATTTAGACTTTATTGGCCTGTGGCTCACTGCTATCCTGTTACTAACCTCTACTGCTTCCTCTGAGGTCTGTGGAGGACTTAAAAAACAGTCTATTCTCCTGCTGGCTATATATAGCTTTTCCTCATATAGTTTCTTCAAGTATGGGCATGTGTATTGTCTTTAAGCAGGTTTAAGTAAGACAACAGCAACCATCTGAGCATGTTGTATGTCCTTGTCTTGTATGCTTAAGGAAAAACACAAAATGAAAATACAAAAAATGAGAATGATACATTTTTAGGCTGTGAAGTCAGAGGAAGATGCCAAAAGTGTCTGCTACACTTTTATCTCCGCATTGCCTCATTGGTATACTTTCTGATTTATGTATTTGCCCATACTCATTCACAATACATTTAAAAGCACATTTATTACAGTCAGAAAACAATCCACCAATGCCTTACCAACCTGCAAGGCATGAAGAACTGCTGGCATGCAAGATCAGCATATATCCAAATGTTAATTTATTTATTTTAACTTGCAGGAATGGATACAGTCTAGTGGATAACTTGAGAAATTACAAAAGGGAGATGAACTGAGAAGTAGTATAAGCTCCAGCAAGTTAAATATAAAGCACTGACAAAAAAGGCTAAGAGAATTTGAAAAGAAGTTTGCCATTGAGACAAAAACTCATACAAAACTTGTCCAGGTGTGTTAGAAGCAGAAAGCCTGTGAGGGAGTCAACTGGACCATCAGATCATCAAGGAGTAAAGGGGGCATTCAGGGAAGACAAGGCCATAGAGGAAAGAATTAAATGCATTCTTTGCTTTGGTGTTTACTAAGAAAGATATAAAAGAGCCACCCATGCCAGAAATGCTATTTGAATATGGCAATAAAGAGGAACTAAATAAACCTCGATGAACCTGGAAGATTTAATAGGCCAAATTAACAAGCTAAAGAGCAGCAGATCATCTGAATTAAATGACATACACTGCAAAGTATGGAAAGAACTCAAAATTGCAGATTTGCTATTATTAATCTGCAACCTATCATTAAAATAATCTACAGTGCCCAAAGACTGGAAAGTGGCTAATATAACACCAATTTTTTTTAAAAGAGTTCCGGGGCGATTTGGAAAACTACAGACTTATGAGGCTGACATCAGTGCCAGGCAAAACAGTAGAAATTATTATAAGGAACAAACTTACTGAACACATAGATCAACATGGCTTTGGCAAGCAAAGTCTTGTCTTGCAAATCTGCTACATTTTTTGAAGGTATGAATAAACGTGCTTAAAGGCGAACCAGCTGATATAGCGCTTCGAGTTTTTCAGTAAGCTTTTGACAAAGTCTCTAATGAAAGATTCCTGAGAAAATTAAAAAAACCATGCAGTAAGAGGCAATGCCTCTTGGGAGCTGGTTAAAAGGCAGAAAAGAGAGAGTAGGGTTAAATAGCTAATTTCCTCAATGAAGGAAAGTGAATAGTAAAGTACCACAGCTGCAAATGGGAACAATGAGTTAAGTGATCATATTTGTAGATGACACAAAATTGTTCAAAGTTGTCAAACTGCATGTGAACTTGAGAGACTGGAATATTGGGCATTTTCAGATGCAGGATGTTCTTCATGAGCTAGAGTTTTGGGCTAACTTTGAGAAAAAGCCTAAGGAACTGGACACAATATTATTTAAGCCTAGTACTAATAAAAAAATTATTGTCTCTTATTTTCCAGAGCATGATTGAACTAACTATTCCATATGATAAGCCATATCAGTGGGAATATAGTTAGGTAAAATTTTAGATTCAGATTGCTGGTTGCATATTTCTGAGCATATCTACAATTGTTCAACAGTCACAAACTGTCAATAGTTGCAATATGTTTTAATGATGAGATTATATTGGTACCCCGCAAAGGATCATTCTCACCAAGATAAGAGCAATGCAACCTGCCGTTGTTGGAGAAATTGTGGACAGATGGGGAGTTATGAACATTTATGGTGGGATTGTCCTAAGAGTCAATGTTATTTGAATCAGATTTGGGCACACACTAGAATGTGGAGTGGCATTTGAGGCCATTGGACTCAGATGTATGTTTGTTGGGTTTGCCATTTAGCAGGCCTTCATGTTCTCTTAATGAACAGTTGGTGGCGTCCTTGTTATTAACAGCCAGAATAACATTTGTGAGAGCGTGGAAAGATCCAGAAGGAGCTGTGGTCCCCTTGCAGTACAGATATACAGAAATTAGAAAATATGAAAAGATAACTGCCAAATTTACTGGTTGGAAGGATCAATTTGAAGTTAAATGGGCTAGGATACCTTTGTAACAAGTAGGTGTAGGAACCTTATTGGGATTGTTTGGTTACTTCCAGCTTGCACTTTACTGTCAATGTATGCTTATATCGTCTGTATTTTCATAGGATGCTAGTTGGGATGCTAGTTCTTTCCTTCTTAATTTGCTCCACTGACATAGTTGGGGATGGAGGGGGGATTGAGTGGAAGGAGTGGACATAGAAAAAATGTGAACTTGTGTTGGATTGGTTAATGATTTGATGTTTTTTTCTGTATGTATGGATTTTATCCTTGTGTTGTTATTCTTACAAAAGCTTTCAATACAAATTTGAATAGTTTGTGATTTCCACATTGAAATACCAGCAGTTACACATGTATGTTGCATGCACATGTAAAAACTGATTTCAGAAAGCAGCTATTTACATATGGAAATCAACACTACATAGAGAACCAAGGGGGTGTGGTTTGAGCAGGGATTGGACGGAACTAAAATCTACTTGTATAGGGGGAAACCTTCTATGTAAGCTGGTACACCTGTTCACCATAAGTATAGATTTTAAAAAGTTTTTATATCAGTTAGGGCATTACACAAAGGATTAACTAGGGAATTCTTTATATGGCACATAGTGTAATGTGCTATTTCTGCACTGATTTCTTGGGGCAGAAAATCATTCTAACGGAAGCAAGGTGCCAAAATGGACCAAAAATGTCAGATCCGTACGGAACTACGCAGCCAGTTATAGAACAGCACCTAAGTGTTTCCATGCAGATCTGAAAAGATGGTGTAATAATGGAATGGACATGGGTAGGTCAGGGACATTCATTTAAAATGCGTGCAGTGTTATAGAATTAGGAGGATCCGCACCTAATTTGTGTGCTGGGATTTACACCTGGTTTCAGTTGGTGTAAATCCTCGGCACAGATTCCGGTGGTACGCACTATTCTATAAATGGTGCCCATCCTTTATAGGGCACTGTTTAACGCTGAATTTTTTGGCACTGATATTTTGACACCTTTTACTGAATCTAGCCTTAAAGAAGTCATTCTCTTTAATCCTATATAGCTTTTGTCCACCTCTGTAATGAAACCATGTTAAAATTGCATCCTCACTACATAATTGATGGTATTAAACATGTATGTTTGTAAAATGGGACAACTACATTTGGAAGTGGTCAGCACTCACACGTTGAAGTTACAGAATCACTATTTTAACATGTATGACACCTCCACATGGAAGCTGCTGAGTCCCCATCACTTTTTCAACATGTATAATTGTAAAATGGCTGCATGAGCTGGCAAATATATGTACACTCTTGTGTGTATTTTAGAAAAGGCTCTATGTTGGCAGATCCTTTTCTAAAATACCATCAAAACTGAGCACATTCAAAACTGGGCATCTCAGATCTTATTTCTATGTTCTACAAACGAGAGAACTTCACTTGTCTTTAATTAAAGCTGCGGTAAAAGGGAGCCTGCTATGGCATCAGCGTGTGTTTTTGTCTTGCGCTGAGACCCTCTTTTACCACAGTGGGTAAAAGGCTGTCTTTTTCTGAAGAAAAGAAATGGCTGTGCCCGATTCCTGCTGGTTGAGTTCCAGCACTACGAAAATAGGACGTATTTTTCTAATGCCGGAAATGGCACACACTAGGGGTGGGAACTACCGCTGGGCTCCTGTGGTAGTCCGTCAGTAGTTCCAGATTGGTGCATAGTAAGCCCATGGTGGGCTTAGCGCAAGCTGAAAAATGGGTTGCGGTAGTGTAGGCGTGGGTTTTGGGTGCATGCCGATACATTTTTTTACGCACCTGTAAAAAGGTCCTCTTTTTTATGCTGTGGACGAGCGGCAAAATGAAAATTGCCACGTTTCCATTTTGGGTCTGAGTCCTTACCACCAGCCATTGACGTAGCAGTAAAGACTCATGCGATAACCAGGCAGTAATGACCTACATGCACCAAATGCCACTTGGCACGTGTCCATTACACACACTTGAAAATAAAAAATATTTTTCAGATGCGTGTATCGGATGCGCACCAAAAATGAAATTACCGCAAGAGCCACGTGGTAGTTGGGTAGTAACTCCATTGGCGCATATTGGGCACGCATAGATGCTTATGTGGCTTAGTAAAAGGGCCCATTTGTGCTTTATTTCTGCATTTTACAGTGCAGACGACATCCTTCTAATGGCTGCCCTTCATCTTTCTTCTCTCTCTCTCTCGCCTTGATACTACTTTTTCCATAGCCTCTAAATCATCATGTTCTTAACCCTTCCAAATCTGCTGCCTATTGGATCACTGACCAGCAAAAGCTGTCTTCAGTATCTCCTCAGCTCTTCGGTTCTGTATCACCTCTGCTCTAGCAGAATCATTCTGGTACATAGGAATAGAGATGAGGTCATTAATTTTTAAAATACTTAAGTAAAAAGTAAAAGCACTGGCTTCAAAAGTAGTGAAGTAAACTATACAGCTCTTAAAACTAATTTTTTGCTACAATTAAAAAGTATTCTTAATCAGTTGGACCACAGAATCTAGTATGTTTACAAGCAAACTTCCAGGGGGGTCACACAAGGTTCTTCCTAGAAAAAAAAAACAAAAAACATTGCAGTGGGCAGAAGAACATTAAGGGCCCTGTTTACTAAACTGTGCTGTAGGGGCGCTAGTGTTTTTAGCGCATGCCAAAAATTAGCACAAGCTAACGCTAGAGACACCCATATATTCCTATGGGTGTCTCTAGAATTAGCGCGTGCTAATTTTTAGCATGCGCTAAAAATGCTAGCGCACCTAGTAAACAGGGCCCTAATACATCTCTTGAAAAACAAAACAAACTGGATTAGTACAGATCAGTCCTACACATACATTTGATGCTAATAGAATACCTGGCCTTTTTCACACATGAAGAGACGTGGAGGGGCATAATTGAACGAAAACGTCTCCATGGGCATTTATCTCCGAGAACGGGTCCGTGAAGAGGCGGACCGAACCATATTTTCGAAAAAAATAGACGTCCATGTTTTATTCGACAATTTGTGAGCTGGGCGTTTTTGTTTTTCAGTGATAATGGAAAATGAAAGCGCCCAGCTCAAAAACAAATAAATCCAAGGCATTTGTTCATGGGAGGGGCCAGGATTCGTAGTGCACTGGTCCCCCTCACATGCCAGGACACCAGCCGGGCACCCTAGGGGGCACTTTTACAAAAACAAAAAAAAAGGTAAAAGAGCTCCCAGGTGCATAGCACCCTTCCCTTGTGTGTTGAGCCCCCAAATCCCCCTCAAAACCCACTGTCCACAAGTCTACACCATTACTATAGCCCTAAGGGGTGAAGGGGGGCACCTACATGTGGGTACAGTGGGTTTGGGGGGCGGTTTGGAGGGCTCCCATTTACCAGCACAAGTGTAACAGGTGGGGGGGGGGATGGGCCTGGGTCCACCTGCCTGAAGTCCACTGCACCCCCTAATAACTGCTCCAGTGACCTGCATACTGCTGCCAGGGAGGTGGGTATGACATTTGAGGGTGAAAATAAAAAGTTGTGAAACGTAATATTTTGTGGTTGGAGGGGGTTAGTGACCACTGGGGGAGTCAGGGGAGGTCATCCCCGATTCCCTCCAGTGGTCATCTGGTCATTTAGGGCACTTTTGGGGGCCTTATTCGTGGAAAAACAGGGTCCAGGAAAAGTGCCCTAAATTCTCGCTAAAAACGCATATTTTTTTTCCATTATCGGCAAAAGGCGCCTATCTCTGATCGGCCGATAACCATGCCCCAGTTCCGCCTTCACCACGCCTTCGACACGCCCCCATCAACTTTGTCCGCATCCGCGACGGAGTGCAGTTGAAAACATCCAAATTTGGCTTTCGATTATACCGCTTTATTCGTTTTTGTGAGATAAACGTCTATCTCCCGATTTGGGTCACAATATAGGCGTTTTTCTATTTCGATTTTAAGCTGGATAGCCCCTCATGACGTATAGAATAAGTAACCACAAACTAAAAAATAGAAATATGTAGACAAAAATTAAACTGAACTGCCAAGAAGCCATACTCTGCATACATTGCAAAACCAAAGCAGAAAGACAGCAGATGGAAATTTCAAAAACGTACGTATTCCAATTGCTACATTAAAAATTAACAAATGAAACAAAAACAGAAAATAAATTGATACATTTTTATTGGACTAACCTATTATATTTTTTGACTAGTGTTTGGAGGTGAAAACCTTCTTCCTTAAGTCGGGACAATCATACTATTTCAGCAGTATACCGAAGAAGTTGGTTTTGGTATCCGAAAGTAAAAAAAAATGTATATAGTCCAATATAAAAGTGTCACCTTATTTTTGCTTTGTCTTCTTTTATTTATATTTATTAACTTTTACAGTGGACTAACACAGCCACTGTGTTACTTCATCCTAAATTAAAAATAAAATTATTTTTTCTACTTTGCTGTCTGACCATTTAAATTTTCTAATTGTGTTGGTCCCAGTTTCGAGTTACTGCTTTCCAGTCTTCTTTTAATTTTCTTTCCAAGGGTCTCCTGTATATGTGTCATTTTTTTCTTCTTCTTTCTTCGTCACCTCTTCCACTATAACCAACTCCAACACTGATCTGTTCCAGCTCTGCGGGTGCTGTGGATGCTTGAGCACCCCCAGTATTGAGCAAACCCTTTGACTGTGTCCAGGGAGGGGTAATTTCTCTCTCTCTCTCTCTCTCTCTCTCTCTCTCTCTCTCTCTCTCTCTCTCTCTCCCTTCCCATCTACTGTGGCCCTGCAGCACAGTCTCATTCCCTCCCTCCCTCCCTCCCTTGCACCTCCGCCAGACTACTGCTAATAAACCACCATGGGAAACACGTGGGACCCGGCAGTCTGCAGCACCGCTAGTGCTTCCTGCACCAGTCACAGAAGTCTACTTCAGAGGAAGTGGACCTGGCACAGGAAGCACTAGTAGCGCTGCAGAGCGCTGGGTCCTGTGTGTCTCCAATGGTAGTTTATTAGGGTGAGCCCAGCAGGCCCTGTACACAGTGAAGGTGCAATTCCGGCTGAGGAGGCAGCTGAGCCTGACAACAACAAAGTAATAGCCAATCAATAGTTGTTCTGGGCATATGTAGAGGGCAAGGACTAGAGTTTCCAGTGATGTCAGATCCCGGCTTATATCTGATTGGGCCCAAATTTCCAGCCCCAGCTCAGCTGTTTTTGCAACCAGACGTTTTGGCCCAATCAGCTATTTCGCGTGTCTGACATTGCTTTGAAAACCTATAGAGGGGGAGAAGCATCGGGATGATATATACTTTTTTAAAAAACTACTTTCCAAATTTGTACGTTGTTTACTAAGTACAAAAAGTATAGCTTAAAAGTGTGGCAAAAATATGTAACTCATATTGACAGTAAAAGAACTGTCAATTGTACTTAAGTACTGTAACAAAGTACTTCATTACTACCCATCTGTGCCTAGGAATTATAATCGATTAGCATTTAACATCTGAATTATTATTATTATTATTATTATTATTAACATTGAATCTCAAGTAGCACAAGTAGCCCACAAATATTTTTGGGCCTTGCACCAGTTCAGATTCGTATGTAGTATTCTTGATACTTCTTCACAACTTAATATTCCTTCTTTATGCTCAGTGACTTCCAGACT
Organism: Microcaecilia unicolor; assembly: GCF_901765095.1. Taxonomy (NCBI): domain Eukaryota; kingdom Metazoa; phylum Chordata; class Amphibia; order Gymnophiona; family Siphonopidae; genus Microcaecilia; species Microcaecilia unicolor. The sequence goes on from NC_044040.1 coordinate 57,136,056, forward strand.
TCACTGTTCCAACACGGTATATGTGGGTCTCCCTAACTGTCTCCTAATAATTCCACAGTCTGTCCAGCTTAGAGAAAAGATGGCTGAAAGGAGATATGACAGAGGTCTATAAAATAATGAGTGGAGTGGAACGGGTAGATGTGAATCACTTGTTTACTCTTTCCCAAAATACTAGGACTAGGGGGAAGGCAATGATGCCACAAAGTAGTAAATTTAAAACGAATTGGAGAAAATATTTCTTAACTCAACGTGTAATTAAACTCTGGAATTCATTGCCAAAGAATGTAGTAAAAGCAGGTAACTTAGAAGGGTTTAAGAAAGGTTTGGACAGCTTCCTAAAAGTCCATTGGCTATTATTAAAATTCACTTGGGAAAAATTCACTGCTTATTTCTAGGATAAGCAGCATAAAATGTATTGTACAGTTTTCGGATCTTGCCAGGTACTTGTAACAGGATGCGGGGCTTGATGAACCTTCGGTCTGTCCCAGTATGGCAATACTTACGTTCTTATGTTCAGAATGCAACAATTTGGGTTCTTTGCTGGGCCAGTAATTTGATCATGTGAGCCCCCCCCCCCCCCCCATACACACACACACACTTGTTCATACAACACTGGTTTACAGTTAACTATCATATTCAGTTCAAAATACTTACCCTGCTTCATAAAGCCCTTTAAACCGGGTGCCTTCCATTTTCTTACCTCTCTTTTGATCCCTTTCACTACCTTTCATTTTCTATGCTCTTCTGGTAGTTTCTCTTTTTCCTTTCCTCTGTTGCCCCAGCCCACCTTGATTCTACAAGGAGCATTGCTTTGTTTTTTCTTGGACCGTTCCTTTGGAACTCCCTCCCTGACCATATACAGCTGGTTGCATCATATATCAGATTCAAAGCTGCCTTGAAAACTCACCTTTTATCCCAGGCATTTAGGGGCTCTGCCTAAGTAGAACATAATAGTATGTGTGTGTCTGTTCTCTCTATTCTTTATCTAATTAATTTCTCTGTTTTATCATGGTAAATGGAATTCCTATCATTTTTTTCTCTTTTCATTGATTGTTATTCGCTTTGTTATGCCTAATGAAAAGCAGTATATTAAATTCAAATAAACATAAACATATTATATCAAACGTATCAACCTTTAATATATCAGCTCTATAGAAAGATGAGCCTTCATTTCAGAAATGGATGAATATAAAAAAATACTTTATATAGAACTTGAAATCCTGGTTAAGTATTGCTATTTAATCACTTACACAAACATTGATGAGTTAAAATTACTATGTTCTGAGCTGCCACACTAATGAGTTTTTCATCTTGAAAGGCTGTAATGTTTCCAACTCATTTGATCATTTTGAATCTAATGTACATGTTTTTTCTTCTTCCTTATATATTTTATGAATTAAGGGGCTCTTTTACTAAGCTGCATTAGCGCCTACGCACGCCCAATGCGTGGCAATTCTGAGTTACCATTCAGCTACCGCATGGCCCATGTGGTAATTTTATGCACGCTGGAAAATATTTTTATTTTCTGGCGCGTGGTCAGTAATCGGCATTTTACATGCAGGTCAATGGCTAGCAGTAAGGTCTCAGACCCAAAATGGACACATGGCAATTTTCATTTTGCCACACGCCCATTTTCAGCAAAAATTTTAAAAAGGCAGTTTTTACAGGTGCACTGAAAAATGATTCTGTGCACGACCAAAACACGCATCTACACTACCACAGGCCATTTTTCAGCACGCCTTAGTAAAATGGCTCCCTAATTTTAATACAACTTTACATTTTAAAAATATAGGGGTCCTTTCAGTAAGCTCTTGTAAAAAGTGGCCTTAGCGCACCTATGTATGGGTTTTTCCCACATGCTAAGGCCATTTTTACCACAGCAGTAAATGGCCAATTGTCCATTTTTTTGAATTAATAGCCATGCACTAATGTTGCCATTAGCATAAGGCCATTAAAAAAATTACCATTTGAGCACTTACTGACACCAGTTTTGTGGACAGTAAGGATCACATGGTAATCCATGCGCTAACTATTTAGTACATGGAAATATAGCCATGTTAACTGATTAGCACAGGAACGTCAACTCTCTGCCACCCTGACATGCCCCCTCCAACAAAAAAGTATATATTTTTCAGCACACAGTTAACATGTGCTGATTTGGAACTTACCGTAAAATGCCTAAGGACATGCCATTTTATTAAAGAATTGACACGTGGCAAAGGGCTTGCTGTATGGCAACCCAGAACTACTGCCAGCCCAACGCGGCTACCGGTGGTAGTTCCACCTTGAGTTTGCACCATTTCCAGTGCTACAGAAAATAATTCTGTAATTTCTAGCGTGATGCTAACCCTGGGGTAATCGGGCAGCACAGTGCATTGCCTGGTTACCAGCGGGTTACTGTGGGAGCCCTTACTGCTACCTCAATGGCCTTGTCTTTTAGAGCCTTTTTACCCATTGTGGTTAAAAGGGTCCTGACACGTAGCAAAAATAGCCTCAGCCACTACCGCAGGGCCCTTTTTACCACAGGTTTCTGCCAGGTACTTGTGACCTGGCTTGGCCACTGTTTGGAAAACAGGATACTGGGCTAAATGGGCCATTGGTCTGACCCAGTATGGCTACTCTTATGTTCTTATGTGGCTTGGTAAAAGAACCCCATAGAAAGCAATTCTAAGCTTCAGCATAGTAAAAGGGCTCCAGAGAGATTCTGTTTTTATGTAGTTCATTACATAACAGAAATAATGAATTTCAGCATTATTCACGAAGTCCATTTCAGACATTTTCTCGGCTATCCTTTGTTTTGCAATAGTTTTGCAAGCATGACTCTTTTCATGCTTTGAAACATGTCCATGGCATTTTGTATAACAGTTAATTGGCAGCCCTCACACTGGTCAAAGGTTTTTCTACAACAAGATATATATGCTTTTCAGTCTTCTGGAATGCCTCTTGAGCCATCATAATTGAGATATTTTCTTTTAAGCATTTTACTTTTCTTATAAAACATACTGCCAAATTATGACAACCTTTTAGCCTCCTTTCAGAAGAGAAACAACTTAAACTTATGAGACTGCAATGTATATGTGTGCCTAATCACTTTTCCTGATGGTGTCCTATCAATATGAAATTTTGAAGATATGTCAGGGGGTATTAGAGGATTCTGACCAGAGTGGAAATTTGTTTTTTTTTTTTCAGATTCACACATACACAGACTGGGAAAACACACGTTTCAGAAAACAGACTCGGACTATTTCTGAGTGGGACATTTTATTTTCATTTAGAATTGCTAGCTTTTTACAATATATACAATCACATAGAGCTCTGGTAGAAATACTAAGGGGCCCTTTTACAAAGCTGTGGTAAAAAGTGGCCTGCGGTAGTGTGGGAGCATGGAATTGCCACGCATCAGGCCACTTTTAAAGGCAATGGGAAAAAAATTATTTTTCATATAGAGGTCGTTAATAGCCATGTGCTAATATAAAAATTAGAGTGTGGCCGTATACTGCCTGAGCCCTTACTGCCTGTTATTAGTAAGCGGTAAGGGCTCACATGCTAACCCAATGTCCTTGATGTGAATTACACCCCTGGGCTTAGTTAGGAGGAAAGACTTTGAAGAGTGCTCTATCCCTTAGCCACCCTTCCTTTCCTCCCTGCCCCTATTCCTGGTAGACCCTCTTGTATTCTCCAGCTTAGTTAAAACACGTGCTGGGATTCTGATGTCATGAGCTATCACTCATAGCTATCCCAAAGTTTTAACTGTTAGATAGGTGATCTGTATCACCATTAATTGAGACTATTTAAATGTTGCCTCAGGTTCTATTGCAGGGACAGGAACACTATGGCCTGTAGGCCAAAACCGACCCATGGGTGCCTTTCCTCCAGCCCTTGTCAGTCTTATGACCCCCAGCACACAGTAGTTTCAAGTATGATGCCCTTCTTCTTCTCTCCACCCTTCCTCCCCCCCCCCCCCCCCCCCCCACTGCTTCTCTTTTCCTCTGTGAACCTGCAACCAGCTGTTCACGCAAACAGCTGCTTTTATTTTTCTGCATTGCCACAGACCAGAATTCCAGGTTGGTTGTCATCTTAGAACCAGGAAGTGACAGCAGTGAACAAAGTGATCAGGTCTGAGACAATAAAAAAAGTGTGCAACCAGCTATTCATGGGGTTAACAGGGATGGAGATGGGCACAGGAAGAGGCACGTGGCACCTGGGACTGCTGCAGGCCAAGACATATACCAGACACTCTAATAGAAGACAAGAGGCAGGGAGGCAGTCTCTGAAGTAGGCTTTCAACAGCATGGATTTTAGATTGCTGACTGCAAATGGGCTCAGCATTGATGGATAAGGAAGTGCCATTAATGAGGATGGTCTCAGCATATAGTAGAAACCCCACCGAGATCTCTCGGAAGAAATTCCTGGCTACTTGTCTGTTCAATGCAGTCTACCCCTGGTAGTATACCTGAAAGGAGATCATAGGGGTAGCTGCCACCATGAAATTGTCCTCTTGGTCCCTTAATTCGTGAAAATTTTATTACCATTTTAATATGTATTGATTAGGGTTTATTTACTTCATTTTTGAAGAAATTCACTCAAAGCAGTGTACAGCAAGAATAAGTCAAACATAAGCAATAGACAATTGCAGCAGTAAAAATATTCAAATAACAGTACATAGTATGGCATAGTATGCTACATTACAATGTCAACGCAATACACAATAAAACATTTTAATAGACACCATAGGGTGTAAGCTAATACGGAACATATAGGTAGATAAGATAGAGTAACTGAAGTTAGAAAATAAGGGGATTAATTAAGTTGTACCTGAAGTCATAAAGGTGCATGAATATAATCTCAGCTAGGGTTAGAGTGGATAAACTAGATTTGCTACAGCATGTGCAGCCAGTGTTACTCCTTGTGTGTATGTGTTGGAGTGACAATATATAAGAGCAGAGCATGGGCACTATTCCATTCCCTATTTCTGAATTATAGGCCCTCCACTGACAAGAGCATAAAAATTTTTGCATTTCCATTGAAACCACTATTAGGACAGGAGTCCAAGGATATCATCTGTAATCCTCCTAATCTTCATCAGATTCAGAATCAGGAAGTACTAGGATGGAGATATTCAGCACGTATTATATTATATCATTCCATTTACCAGATGAGAGCAACTCAGCACCTGCACTTCAGAATCATCTCCTTCAGTACTTCTTCAATTCTGTTCTAAAGTGCTTTAGAAAAATACTGTAAGCCTAAATGTGAAAACAGCTGGTTCATAGTGTGTAATATTGTTCTTGCATGCTCCTGAATTTCTGATTTCATACCTTCTTAGGGGGAGTAATTGTGTTTTCCCACATGGTTAGTAAATACATGCAGTACTTAAAAATACTTTCATTGCCAAACACTATCTGGCTGATATTCAAAGCTATTTAAGGGGGTCCTTTTACTAAGGTGCGCTGAAAAATGGCCTGCGGTAGTGTAGGCGCAGGTTTTGGGCACATGTAGATCCCTTTTTCAGCACGCCTGCAAAAAATGCCTTTTTAAAAATTTTTGACAAAAAAATGGATGGGCGGCAAAATAAAAATTGCTATGCGTCCATTTTGGGTCTGAGAACTTACCGCTAGCCATTGACTTAGCGGTAAGGTCTCTCGCATTAACTGTGCGGTAATTGCCTTTGTGCATCAAGTCAGATTTACCGCCCGATTTTTGCCATGCACCAGAAAATAAAAATTATTTTCCTGCGCGCATAGTGGACGCACGTAAAAATTAAATTACTGCACAGGCCACGTGGTTGCCGAGCGGTAACTGCAAATTGGTGCATGTTGGGCACACGTGGAGGGGCATAATCGAAAGCAAACGCCCATCTCCATGGGCATCTATCTCCAAGAACGGGTATGTGAAGGGGCGGGACAGACCGTATTTTCGAAAAAAAATGGGTGTCCATCTTTTTTTTCGATAATACGGTTTGTGTCGGGCAAATGAATCGGATTTGTGCGGATTTGAGCTGGGCAGTTTCGTTTTTCAGCAATAATGTTAACCGAAGGCGCCCAGCTCAAAAACGAACAAATCCAAGGCATTTGGTCGTGGGAGGGGCCAGGATTCGTATTGCACTGGTCCCCCTCACATGCCAGGACACTAACCGGGCACCCTAGGGGGCACTTGGAACAAGTAAAAAAAAAGTAAAATACTTCCCAAGTCCATAGCTCCCTTCCCTTGAGTGCTGAGCCCCCCAAATCCCCCCAAAAACCCACTGCCTACAACTCTACACCATTACCATAGCACTTATGGCTGAAGGGGGAACCTAGATGTGGGTACAGTGGGTTTTGGGGGCGGTTTGGAGCGCTCCCATTTACCACCACAAGTGTAACAGGTAGGGGGGGATGGGCCTGGGTCCACCTGGGTGAAGTCCACTGCACCCACTAACAACTGCTCCAGGGACCTGCATACTGCTGTGACGGAGCTGGGTATGGCATTTGAGGCTGGCATACAGGCTGGGAAAAAAGTTGTTAAAGTTCTTTTGTTTTTGGTGGGAGGGGTTAGTGACCACTGGGGGAGTCAGGGGTGGTCATCCCCAATTCTCTCCCGTGGTCATCTGGTCATTTAGGGCACTTTTTTGGGACTTGTTCGTGAAAAAAAAGGGTCCAAAAAAAGTGACCCAAAAGAAGGGAGCTATGGACTTGGGAGGTATTTAACTTTTTTTTTTTTTTTACATTTGGAAATAACATAAGAAATGTCAACAACATTTTCCATATTTTCTGATGTCATTTTCTAAAAAAAAAAAAAACTGGGTAAAATCCCCCAATTGTTTTTACCATGTTATTAATAGTGGGGTCCTTTTACTAAGCTGCAGGAAAAGGGGCCCTGCGGTAGCAGTGTGGGCTATTATCCCCATGCACCAGGGCCCTTTATACAAAAGTGGGTAAAACGGCCACCCCCCAAAAAAATGGCCACATAGTAAGATAACCCTTACCGCGTGGCCATGCGGTGGGGATCACTAACTGTCACCCATTGAGGTGGCAGTAAAGGCTCCCACAGTTGCCCAGTGGTAACGGGCAGTGAGCGGTGATGCCTGATTACTGTCAGGTTGGCACCACTCTATATAAGAAAAAATGATGGAGCATTGGAAATTGGCGTGCGCTCCAGCTGGAACTACCACCAGCAGCCACGTTGGGCCGATGGTACATAAGTACATAAGTAATGCCACACTGGGAAAAGACCAAGGGTCCATCGAGCCCAGCATCCTGTCCACGACAGCGGCCAATCCAGGCCAAGTGCACCTAGCAAGCTTTCCAAACGTACAAACATTCTATACATGTTATTCCTGGAATTGTGGATTTTTCCCAAGTCCATTTAGTAGTGGTTTATGGACTTGTCCTTTAGGAAACCGTCTAACCCCTTTTTAAACTCTGCCAAGCTAACCGCCTTCACCACGTTCTCCGGCAACGAATTCCAGAGTTTAATTATGCGTATGGTGAAGAAAAGTTTTTTCTGATTTGGTTTAAATTTACTACACTGTAGTTTCATCACATGCCCCCTAGTCTTAGTATTTTTTGAAAGTGTGAACAGACGCTTCACATCCACCTATTCCACTCCACTCATTATTTTATGTACCTCTATCACGTCTCCCCTCAGCCGTCTCTTCTCCAAGCTGAAAAGCCCTAGCCTCCTTAGTCTTTCTTCATAGGGAAGTCGTCCCATCCCCGCTATCATTTTAGTCACCCTTCGCTGCACCTTTTCCAATTCCACTATATCTTTCTTGAGATGCGGCGACCAGAATTGAACACAATACTCAAGGTGCAGTCTCACCATGGAGCGATACAACGGCATTATAACATCCTGTTTTCCATACCTTTCCTAATAATGCCCAACATTCCATTCGCTTTCCTAGCCTCAGCAGCACACTGAGCAGAAGGTTTCAGTGTATTATCGGCGACGACACTCAGATCCCTTTCTTGGTCCGTAACTCCTAACCTGGTAGGTTCCAGATTAGCAAGTGGTAAGTACACATTGGGTTTACAGCTGCTTTTTAAAAGGCCCCCTGTGTGCACTACCACTATTACTACTACTACTACTACTACTACTACTTAACATTTCTAGAGTGCTACTAGGGTTACGCAGCGCTGTACAATTTAACAAAGAGAGACAGTCCCTGCTCAAAGAGCTTACAATCTAATAGACAAGTGAACGGTCGGTCCGATAGGGGCAGTCAAATTGGGGCAGTCTGGATTCACTGAACGGTAAGGGTTAGGTGCCAAACGCAGCATTGAAGAGGTGGGCTTTAAGCAAAGACTTGAAGACGGGCAGGGAGGGGGCTTGGCGTAAGGGTTCAGGAAGGTTGTTCCAAGCATAGGGTGAGGCGAGGCAGAATGAGCGGAGCCTGGAGTTGGCGGTGGTGGAGAAGGGTACTGAGAGGAGGGATTTATCCTGTGAACGGAGGTTATGGGCTGGAACGTAAGGGGAGATGAGGGTAGAAAGATAGTGAGGGGCAGCAGACTGAGTGCATTTGTAGGTAAGAAGGAGAAGCTTGAATTGAATGCGGTATCTGATCGGAAGCCAGTGAAGTGACCTGAGGAAAGGGGTGATATGAGTATATCGGTTCTGGCGGAATATGAGACGTGCAGCAGAGTTCTGAACATATTGAAGGGGGGATAGATGGCTAAGTGGGAGGCCGGTGAGGAGTAAGTTACTACTGCCTAGTACTGTGCAATATTGAAGAATAGTGTGTGCCTATTCATAAATAGGTCATGCTGTTGAACAATTAGCATTATTTATTTATTTGTAGCATTTGTATCCCACATTTTCCCACCTATTTGCAGGCTCAATGTGGCTTACATTATGCCGTGATGGCAATCGCCATTTCCAGGTACAGAATTTCAAATGGTAATACATTTAGTTGTATACATAGATGGTACAGAGGAATGCATTATGGCATTGCATAGAGGTTTCTAAGTGATAAAATGAGTTGTAGCATAAGTTAGGTCATCGACTATAGAGATGTCATCTTCAATTTAGGAAATAGATTGGTAGTGCGTATTGTGTAGCTTTCTTTAATAGCAGTGAAGTTAAACAGTCAAGTGACAAGAGTTCGGTTTTGTCTAGTTCCTGTAAAGTCTATTTATTTTGTATATAAGATGGAACATTATGGTTAGTCTTCTTGAACAGGTTCATTTTCAGTAGTCTGCGGAAGATTATAAACGGCATTGCCCCCTGAAATGAAAAAAAAAATTCCACAAATGACACAGGAAACTAAATTAATCAAAACATTTTAGGTCTGCATACCCCTAATTTCCAGGTGCTTCACTACTCACATATAAATTCCTCAGGGCAGGGATTCATTGAGCATCTCTGTAATCTATTGCAGGGGCGTAGCCACGGGTGGGCCTGGATGGGCCCAGGCCCACCCATTTTCCCTGCAGGCCCGCCCATCCTTCGCACGCTGTCACTGCCCTTTTGTCCCGCAGAGGCAGCGTTCAGTGTTTCCATCCTGCCCTGTCTTTTCCCCAAGCTCCGCTGCATCGGTCCCTGCAAGTGGAAATTTGGAATCCTTCTCCTTTTCGGCCGTCGTGCTGCGCTGCCATTCACACAGGCAGCTTCGCTCCTCCCTGCCGCGTCCATTCTGGCCCTCTCTGATGCACTTCCTGTTAGGGTCAGATGAACGCGGTGGGGAAGAGCGAAGCTACCTGTGTATATGGCAGTGCAGCACGATGGCCGAAAAGGAGAAGGATTCCACTTGCAGGGACGATGCAGCGGAGCCTGGGGAGAAGACAGGGCAGGAAGGAAACGCTGCCTCCATGGGACAAAAGGGAAGCGACAGCGCACAAAGGTTGTGGATGGGTGGGCCTGGAGGGAAAATGGCTGAGCTGCTGGGACATGGGAGGGAGAGGAGGAAGGGACTTAAGGGAAGGGAGAGAGCTACTGGGACATTGGAGGGAGAGGAAGAAGGGACTGGAGGGAAGGGAGAGAGCTGCTGGGACATGGGAGGGAGAGGAAGAAGGGACTAGAGGGAAGGGAGAGAGCTGCTGGACATGGGATGGAGAGGAGGAGGGGATTGGATAGGAGAGAGCTATTGGACATGGGAAGGAGAGGAAGAAGGGACTGATGGGAAGGGAGAGCTGCTGGGACATGGGAGGGACTGGTGGGAAGGGAGAGAGCTACTGGACATGGGAGGGAGAGGAGGAAGGGGCTGGAGAGCTGCTGGACAAGGGAAGAAGAAGAAGAAGGGACTAGAGGGAAGGGAGAGAGCTGCTGGATATGGGATGGAGAGGATGAGGGGATTGGATGGAAGGGAGAGAGCTGCTGGACATGGGAGGGAGAGGAGGAAGGGGCTGGAGAGCTGCTGTACAAGGAAGGAAGAGGAAGAAGGGACTAGAGGGAAGGGAGAGAGCTGCTGGACAAGGGATGGAGAGGAGGAGGGGATTGGATAGGAGAGAGCTATTGGACATGGGAGGGAGAGGAAGAAGGGACTGATGGGAAGGGAGAGCTGCTGGGACATGGGAGGGACTGGTGGGAAGGGAGAGAGCTACTGGACATGGGAGGGAGAGGAGGAAGGGGCTGGAGAGCTGCTGGACAAGGGAAGAAGAGGAAGAAGGGACTAGAGGGAAGGGAGAGAGCTGCTGGATATGGGATGGAGAGGATGAGGGGATTGGATGGAAGGGAGAGAGCTGCTGGACATGGGAGGGAGAGGAGGAAGGGGCTGGAGAGCTGCTGGACAAGGGAAGAAGAGGAAGAAGGGACTAGAGGGAAGGGAGAGAGCTGCTGGATATGGGATGGAGAGGATGAGGGGATTGGATGGAAGGGAGAGAGCTGCTGGACATGGGAGGGAGAGGAGGAAGGGGCTGGAGAGCTGCTGTACAAGGAAGGAAGAGGAAGAAGGGACTAGAGGGAAGGGAGAGAGCTGCTGGACATGGGAGGATAGGGAGAGAAAGAGGGGAGATGGATGAAAGGATGCAGAGAGAAAGGGGAGAAACTAGAAGGATGTGGAGAGAGGGAGGAGACTGAACAGAAAAGGATAGAGAGATAGACACTGGATAGAAGGAGAGGGGAGATGGAGACACTAGATGGAAGGATCAGGAGAGAGGGTAGATGAGTGGAAGGATAAGGAGAGAAAGAGGGAAGACACTGGATGGAAGGGTAGGGAGAAAAAGGAGACGCTGGATGCAAAAGAAAGAGGGGAGACACTGGAAGGATGGGGAGAGAAAGAGGGGAGCTGCTGGATGGAAAGAGGGAGAGGACAGAGTAGGGAAAGACTGGAGAATAAGAGGAAGGGGCTTGTGGAGATCAAGGGTGAGGAAAAGATGAAAAGCCATAGGTGATGAATGGACAGGAAACCCTGGCAAACGAAAGACGAAGGAAAGCAGAATCTAGAGACTGGGAGCAACACAATGAGAAAAAGTAAATGGCCATACAACAAAGGTAAAGAAAATAATTTTATTTTTAATTTAGGATAAAGTAATATGGTACCTGTGTTAATAAAGTTTCAGAGACCAATTCTTCCTTCCTTAGGTCAGGAGAGGATACCATAACAGCATTATACTGACCTAAGGCAGGAGGTTTTGGCCTCTGAAAGCTCATTGAAAAGGGTGTTAGGCTATTAAATAAATTATTTTCTGAAACCTGATGCACTGAAAAGCAGTGACAAATGCATCTGATTAGTGTGACTACATTTTGCTGGGGAAGGGGGGTAGAGAGGAAATTTTGTGCCCACCCACTTTAGGTTCAGGCCCATCCAAAATTGACAGTCTGGCTACGCTACTGATCTATTGTATAATAGGTAAATAGAAGTCATTAAATTGTATTTATTTATTTGTTTGCTTGTTCTTATATCCTACATTATCCAAAAAATAATTTCAGTTCAATGTGGCTTACAGTTAACAAACAGGATAACATTCACAAAGATTCTAAATAGCTTATTTTTAATGTTAAGATTTCATTCACAAAGATATAACCTCAATTTCTTGAACTCTTTCTAAATTAACATTTTTCTTTAAAAGATATATTTTTAGGCTTTTACAAAATCGTAAATAATTATTGATACTTCTTATTTCCTTGGGAATTAGGTTCCACCATTTGAACCCCAGGTAGCTTAGATTTGCTGTATGAACTCCCATATACTACATTTTTGCAGCTAGGGAGATGGAGAAGCAAATAGTATCTTGTTTTTGGATCTGCGTTCCTCCTTGATAGATCGATTAAGTCCATCATATAATCTGTTGCCATTCCAAAGGGCCTCTTTTATCAAGCCACACTAGCAGTTCCCATGTGGCAATGCTGATATCTTTTAACATTCTACTGCTTTGTCACCCTCTTATCTACCACCCAGCTCTCCCTGTTTCTCACATAACCCACCCCTCCCTGCTCCTGTGAGACTGTCATTGGAATGCTTTTGTGTTTCACTTTTATATTCTGATATTTGTCAACATTTGCTTATTTCCGATCTGAAGAAGAAGGGTCACTTTGAAAGCTAATCAAAAGATGTATTAAGTTAGTCCAATAAAAAAGGTAACATCGTATTTTCTTTCCTATGTTTTGATTTATTTCTATTTACTACCTATAAAAGAGGCCCAAATTTTTAAAAATAAGTGTTCAAGTTTTAAATATTAAATATGCCCTGATTGGGAGCCAGTGCAACGTAAAGAATAACGGGGTTACCCTTTTGTACTTTGATACCCTGAAAATCAAGCAGGCTGCTGTGTTTTGAGCTGTATGTAACATTTTGATCACAGATTCCTTACTCCCCACATATACTACATTACAATAGTCAATCTATGATAGTACCATTGTTTGTACTAGTAATCAGAATGTTTAGTGAAATGATCTCTGATCATTTTTTATTTTCAAAGTAGAGAGGTGTGGTAGCCGTGTTAGTCCACTCTTAAAGGTTATCAATAGAAATCAAACAAAATAAGACATGGAAAAGAAAATAAGATGATACCTTTTTTATTGGACATAACTTAATACATTTCTTGATTAGTTTTCGAAGGATATTCAATCATTCTGACGTAAGACCTTTGAAGTCAGAATGAATATTTTGGCACCCAACAGACAGGACTTAACAAGGATCTGGGTTTTCTAGCCCATTATAAACCATAAAGTTTTATTTCTCTGTTTATCACCCTCCTCTCACCTACCCACACCCCAGTGGCGTAGCCAGACTGCCAATTTTGGGTGGGCCTGAACCCAAAGTGGGTGGGCACAAAATTTTCTCTCTACCCCCCTCCCCCAGCAAAATTTAGTCACACTTTTCAGTGAGCTTTCAGAGGCCAAAACCTCCTGCCTCAGGTCAGTATAATGCTGTTATGGTATCCTCTCCTGACCTAAGGAAGGAAGTATTGGTCTCTGAAACTTTATTAACACAGGTACCATATTACTTTATCCTAAATTTAAAATAAAGTTATTTTCTTTACCTTTGTTGTATGGCCATTTACTTTTTCTCATTGTGTTGCTCCCAGTCTCTAGATTCCGCTTTCCTTCGTCTTTCTCTTGCCAGGGTTTCCTGTCCATTCATCACCTATGGCTTTTCATCTTTTCCTCACCCTTGTTCGCCACATGCCCCTTCCTCTTATTCTCTAGTCTTTCCCTACTCTGTCCTCTCCCTCTTTCCATCCAGCAGCTCCCCTCTTTCTCTCCCCTCCTTTCTTTTGCATCCAGCGTCTCCTTTTTCTCCCTACCCTTCCATCCACTGTCTTCTCTCTTTCTCTCCTTATCCTTCCACTCATCTACCCTCTCTCCTGATCCTTCCATCTAGTGTCTCTATCTCCCCTCTCCTTCTATCCAGTGCTTATCTCTCTACCCTTTTCTGTTCAGTCTCCTCCCTCTCTCCACATCCTTCTAGTTTCTCCCCTTTCTCTCTGCATCCTTTCATCCATCTCCCCTCTTTCTCTCCCTATCCACCCATGTCCAGTAGCTCTCTTCCCTCTAGTCCCTTCTTCCTCTTCCTTCCTTGTCCAGCAGCTCTCCAGCCCCTTCCTCCTCTCCCTCCCATGTCCAGCAGCTCTCTCCCTTCCCTCTAGTCCCTTCTTCCTCCCTTGTCCAGCAGCTCTCCAGTCCCTTCCTCCTCTCCTCCCATGTCCAGTAGCTCTCTCCCTTCCCGCCAGTCCCTCCCATGTCCCAGCAGCTCTCCCTTCCCACCAGTCCCTTCTTCTTCCTCCCATGTCCCAGACGCTCTCTCCCTTCCCTCCAGTCCATTCTTCCTCTCCCTCCCATGTCCCAGCAGCTTCTCCCTTCCCTCCAGTCCCTTCTTCCTCTCCCTCCCATGTCCCAGCAGCTTCTCCCTTCCCTCCAGTCCCTTCTTCCTCTCCCTCCCATGTCCCAGCAGCTTCTCCCTTCCCTCCAGTCCCTTCTTCTTCCCCCCTCCCATGTCCCAGCAGCTTCTCCCTTCCCTCCAGTCCATTCTTCCTCTCCCTCCCATGTCCCAGCAGCTTCTCCCTTCCCTCCAGTCCCTTCTTCCTCTCCCTCCCATGTCCCAGCAGCTCTCTCTTCCTTCCCTTAAGTCCGTTCCTCCTCTCCCTCCTATGTCCCAGCAGCTCAGCCACTTCCCCCCCAGGCCAGCGAATCCACATCCTTCCCGCGCTGTCACTGCCCTTTTGTCCTGCGGAGGCAGCGTTCAGCGTTTCCTTCCTGCCCTGTCTTCTCCCCAGGCTCCGCTGCATCGTCCCTGCAAGTGGAATCCTTTTCGGCCGTCGCGCTGCGCTGCCATACACACAGGCAGCTTCGCTCCTCCCCCGCTGTATCCATTCTGGCCCTCTCTGATGCACTTCCTGTTAGGGCCGGATGATCGCGGTGGGGGAGGAGCGAAGCTGCCTGTGTGTATGGCAGTGCAGCGCAACGGCCGAAAAGGATTCCACTGGGACGATGCAGCGGAGCCTGGGGGAGAAGACAGTACAGGAAGTAAACGCTGAACGCTGCCTCCGCCGGACAAAAGGGCAGCGACAGCGTACGAAGGATGAGCGGGCCTGGAGGGAAAATGGGTGGGCCTGGGCCCGTCCAGGCCCACCCGTGGCTACGCCCCTGCCACACCCATTCTGTTAGACTAGCAATGAAATTCTTTGATGTCCCCATGCATACCTCCTACCCACCCCCACCCTGTTAGACTGTCAATGAAATGCTTGGATGTTTCACTTATATATACTATCAGCTACCACATTTGCTTATTTCCGATCTGATGAAGAAGGGCAACCTTTGAAAGCTAATCAAGAAATGTATTAAGTTATGTCCAATAAAAAAGGTACCATCTTATTTTCTTTTCCATGTTTTATTTTGTTTGATTTCTATTGATTTCCAAAGAAACTTACAAATTTTAGCTATTGACGCTTGATTTTTGAATAACAAATTCTGGTCAAAGATTATTCCTAATATTTTTAACTGGGTTTCATTCGGATATATAATTTGGTTGATTTTGAAACTAGGATAGGATATTTGACAATGTGAACAGGAAATAACCAAACATTTTGTTTTATGCCTATTAAATTTAAGTTTGAAGGTTGTAGCCCATATTTCCATCATGTCTAGATCCTTTTTGACTGTATTCAGTATTTCAGATGAATAATTTTTAAAAGGAACATAAATAGTAACATCATTTGCATATATGAAAGGATTCAATCCTATCACAGGTAGTTTCCTTCCCAATGGGCCATCATGACATTAAACAAAATTGGGGAGAAAGGTGAACCCCAGGGTACTCTGCATTCCGATGTCCATGGGTTTGAAATTACATTATTCATCTTGACCTGATATGATCTATTTTTTAAGAAACCCCTGAACCATGTGTTCATAGCACCACTAATCCCAAAATGATCAAGTAGGCTCATTAATACGGTGTGATCCACTACATCAAACTTTAAAAACTTTAAAAAGTAATTATCCTTCAAGGAAGTCAAAGTTGCCTTAAAAACCTGGTAATTCCATACTGCATTTGCCCCTTAGTAGGCCAATTGCAATCCTGCTCTAGGAGTGTTGCCTTTCTGTTTTTCTTCTGCCCCCTCCATGATTTCCTTCCCTCTCCTCTTTCTCCAGTCAGCAAATTGACTTTCATAATCTTTGTTGTACAATTGAAACCTTCCTTGCTTTCCTGTCATAATTTGTAGTTCCTCTCCTGCAATCTTCACTTCCCCAACTGTAAAGGTCTAAAATACAAACTAATGCATGCGTCAACCTTTTCCTTCTTGAGCAAACAATTCTGGAATGCGCTGCCACGTAACTTAAAAACGACCTATGAATCAATCAACTTCCGCAAACTATTGAAGACTCATCTCTTTAACAAGGCATACCACAAAGATCAACATATGTGAACTCCTCTACACATATCCAGAACTGTATTATGCTATCTGCTTGTTTACTACTATCATGCTTTAACTTTATCATACTACCAAAATCCTCCTGTAACACTAAATGTTTATTTTCTTATATAATTCCACCATTCATGATGTATTGTAAGCCACATTGAGCCTGCAAAGAGGTGGGAAAATGTGGGATACAAATGCAATAAATAAATAAATAAATACATTATTGTAAACCCCTCTCAGCTGTGAGTTAGCAAAGGCAGTACAGCAAATCTGAATAAACCGTAAACTGTATGTGGAAATCAGCTATCAAATGACTGAGCAGAGTGCTAAGCACAGTGTATTCTCATGACTGCTACTTGTTTTATCTTGTACAACAGGTATATGACACACAAACAAATAATTTAAGTCTACTCAAATCTCTGTAAAGAAAGTTTTTGCTAAAGTGTCTTCATAAAGGTCCAGGAAGATAAAACATTATGGTCTTCTCATCACCCTTCGTGACATCTAGAACAATATGAAAATTATCCATTCACTTTTTATTTGAAAAACTACAACCAAATTATTAGAAGCAGTCTCATGAATCTTAATTTACAATATTTCTCCGTTTCCTTAACAAGTTCCCTGCACCATTTAAATAATTTCTATTTCTTTAAATTATTTTTCTAATTCTTTAACTTGTTTCTAGCATCTTCATTAGACTACATGGTTTTTTAGTTTTTTTTTTTTACTTTACATATTCATAAGGATGAAAGCATGTTTTGTTCTGTATAACTGACATGCAGATAGGGCGGGGGCTAGGAAAGAAGGTGTTTTAATCAGCCGAATAGAAATATTTCATATCCAGTACCTACTGTACTATAAGAAGATTACTACAGGTTCATCAGAGTCTGGTCTGTGGTGGTTGAAACTGCATTATTCATTATCCAGGTCAGAATGGATTTCTAAATGCTTGTCAATTACAAAATTCCATTTTTTTCATCAATGATTAGCTACACAGTAAATAATACTAATCAACTTGCCGCAACTCACATCACATTCCTTCAATGACAACTTTGCTAAACACTGAGCTTTTAAAATAGAACCTTTCACACAATGCATGTGAAATCAATATCAATCAAATGTATGTCCTCACAATCTTACCTCTTTCTTACTATGCAAAGGATCAGCTGCCATGTTAACCTATTATGAGCACTGAATGCCTCCAGAAAGAGCTATGCGCATAATTACTTCTAAATCAAGCATCTATTTATTATGTTCAGTGCTGAGAGACCCAGATAAACATGGAATGTCTCCTTCATATGTTAATTTCTATAAATGGCTCAGCAATAGATTGTGCTTTAAATTTCATTCTTTACACTTTCATGTCAATTGAAAGCCCTTTGTATGCTAGAGTCCTTGCTGTGGTACTGATTGTCTGGTTCCAGTTTATCAGCCATAGTCAACAATCGCCTTTCTTTTACTGTAATGATTACAATATGTGGATGTCAT
The DNA here is from genome assembly GCF_901765095.1 of Microcaecilia unicolor. NCBI lineage: Eukaryota > Metazoa > Chordata > Amphibia > Gymnophiona > Siphonopidae > Microcaecilia > Microcaecilia unicolor. Next base: position 57,153,818 of record NC_044040.1, read on the forward strand.
TCAATTCTTGGTGAATCCCCCACCGAGCACCTGCAGTTGATAGGTGACTAACCACAATACCAGCACTGACATGATTCGGAAGACATTTGAAATCTGATATCAACAAGCATATTTTCTGTTTTTCCACCCATATGCAAAGAAATACTTTGGCACTGCAATGTGATTCTTGACAGGGCTAAGGTAAATTCGTCTTGCTAAACTAAAATGTTTCTGGCAGGGGTCTACTCCACAGCAATCAATCTTTATATACACCATATTTGAAACCCTACACTGCTGTTTTTGCCTCAAAACCTGCCAAGCACCAATACCAAAAGTCCTAAAATGCACGACTGACTGTCGAACTTTCCAAAAACACCTGAAAGCCCAATTCTTCAGAAAATTGCTACTTGATGATCCCACATAACATAACTAAACACCAACCAACACACCATGGTCTTCAAATGACTAATAGAAACTGGTGGCTTCAAGACTCCTAATGACAATGTACTATGTTTAACTGTTGTAAATTTGAAGACTACAAATGGCAATGTAATGTGTCTAACTGGTTTGTAAATTGTAAGCCACATTGAACTGACAATTTGATTGGAAAATGTGAGGTACAAATGCAGTAAATAAATAAATCGAGCAGAGAGGGTAAACAGTATACATAAAAAGTGCACAAACACAAAAGCAACACTGGGCCTTCAAGACTGAGACAATAGGAGTATTTTATTGATAAGTGACCCGACACGGGCCGTGTTTCGGCATAAAAGAACGCCTGCCTCAGGGGTCAGCGTTTGGATGTGAATTGTTTAAAATGTATATGTGTCCAAAGCCTCCGAAAACAGATGTAGATAAATCTGTAAAGCCAAACTTGCCTGTTGGAATGGACAGCCTCGATATAAGAAAACAACTCGCCTGTATTAGCAAATAGTAAAATGCAGGAGAGTTGTTTTCCTATATCGAGGCTGTCCATTCCGACAGGCAAGTTTGGCTTTACAGATTTATCTACATCTGTTTTCGGATGCTTTGGACACATATACATTTTAAATAATTCACATCCAAATGCTGACCCCTGAGGCAGGCGTTGTTTTACGCCGAAACACGGCCCGTGTCGGGTCACTTATCAATAAAATACTCCTATTGTCTCAGTCTTGAAGGCCCAGTGTTGCTTTTTTTGTTTGTAAATAAATAAATAAATAAATTAAATACATTATTCATACATACTTTAGAGAGTGGTGAGCCTGCAACTAGTGCAGCTTGTTTTTACTGGTTTGATTGTTTTTAAGAGATCATTTTTATTTGTCAGTTCTTCATGTATAAACTTTTACACAAAAGTGATAGTTAAAATCTCCATAGGAAATATCTTTTGTGGTAGCTTTTAATGTTTTATAATCATACTTTCATATCTCCCAAATCTTGACTGCATGTCCTACTTTTTAAAAAGCTTATATTTATAATTTGATTACATTTTTTATCTTGTTTTCTAATTGTTCAGAGTTTTTATGTCAGCATTTATTAACTGTAGTCCTTGCTCATTTCAAACAACATTTAAAGAGAACTTAGTTCAATAAATTTAGAATAATTCTCATACCTATCATCAAAATTGCCTACAGTACCTGAAGATAGCCAGCATAACACCAATATTTTAAAGAGGCTTCAGGGGTGATCCAGGAAATTACAAACTAGTGAACCTGACATCAGTGCATTGAAAATGGTAGAAATTATTATTAAGAACAAAATTACTGAATACATAGATAGATATGGTTTAATAAGACAGAATCAACTTGGATTTAACCAAGGAAAGACCTGCTTCAGCAATCTGTGACTTTTTTTGAAGGCGTAAACAAACGTGGATAAAGGTGAGTCAGTTGATATGCACCCCATTTTAGAAAAGATATCAAAGTCGGAATTCAGACATCCAGGTCAGGACATCTCAAGTTTCACTAGTATTTTAGAACAGAATCTGTTGGTATAGTGGCTGTTCTAAAATACAGAAAAAAACTGAATGCATATGTGCTGAGTGTGTGCAGCATAAATGTCTATTTTAGAAAAACAATTTTCCATGGATTGAAAACCAGCACATAAATGTTTTACCTTATTCTAGAAATATAAACTTGTATTTTCTTGACACTGTTACAGAGACCAATATCCCTAGCCACGTAGGCTTTGGGGGGGGGGGGGGGACACTGGGGGATTGAGAGGCAACCTTCCTTAATTCCTCTAGTATCATGCTACTCAATTGGAACAGTTTGCCAAAACCTAAAACTTCTTGGTAGCAGGAGTAAATCTTGATCTGTTATGACATCAACGTTTCCTTCCCTTCTGAACTGGAGGATAAACATATATCTTCTAGGCACACCCCAGCCCTACGCAGAATACACCCAGACCTTGTCCCAATGCCATTTGCATGCACTTGGGTTTTTAATATGGATATCCCACTGGGAGCTTAGATATTTATATAAGACATTTTGGGCTAGATTCTATATATGACGCCGACAAAAATTGGCATTGAACAATATCTGCATAAGTGGTGTTCTATAAACCATGCCTAAAGTTTATAGAATAACCACTTAAACAAAGAGATTGTGGATAAATTTAGGCACTGTCATTTGTATCAATGAAAATGTGGTATAAATACCTGTGCCTAATTTACACATGGAGCACCCATATTCTGTAATTATGCATTGTACTCAAAACAACACCCCATTTTGACCCAAAATGTCCATGACCCTCTCATTTGCATTAGGTGTGGAGGTACCACACAGAGTGTGGAGGTGCACTTAATCATGACTCCTGTTTGCTCACAGTTTGTACTGTTATACTGTTATGCTCTGTTCAAGCACTGTTTAAACTTTTGGTGTGTTAACTATCAAAGCACCGGTTAAAACCTCTGGAAGACAAGTGACTAGGAGTTAGGAGTTACCGAATTGGCAAACGCCTTTAAGGTACTATGTAAGCCACATTGAGCCTGCAAATAGGTGGGAAAATGTGGGGTACAAATGTAACAAATAAATAAAAAAGCAGCTTCAAAAAGGTGGGTTTTTAGCCTAGATTTGAATACGGCCAGAGGTGGAGCTTGACGTATTGACTCAGGAAGTCTATTTCAGCTCTATGTTGCAGCAAGGTAAAAGAAATTGAATTTGGAGTTGGCAGTGGAGAAGAAGGGTACAAATAAGAGAGATTTACTCAATGAACAGAGCTCCTGGGGAGAAGTGTAGGGAGAGATAAGAGTGGAGAGGTACTGAGGAGCTGCAGAGTTAATGCACTCGTAAATCAGTAAGAGGAATTTGAACTGTATGCGGAAATGGATAGGGAGCCAATTAAGTGACCTGAGGAGAGGGCTAATATGAGCATAGCAATACTGGCAAAATATAAGTTGTGCAGCAGAAGTTTGAACAAATTGAAGGGGAGAGAGATGGCTTAGTGGGAGACCTGTGAGAAGCAAGTTGCAGTACTCTAATCGAAAGGTGATATGAGTGTGGATAAGGTTTTGGTAGTGTGCTCAGAAAGGAAGGGACAAATTTTGGTGATATTATAGAGGAAGAAATGACAGATTTTAGCAGTCTATTGGATATGTGTAGAGAAGGAGAGAGAGAGAGCGAGAGAGAGAGAGAGAGATGAGTCAAAGATGACCCCAAGGTTACGAGCTGATGAGACAGGGAGGATGAGAGTGTTATCCACAGAGATAGAGAGTGGGGGAAGAGGAGAGGATGGTTTAGGAGGAAAGATAAGAAGCTCAGTCTTGGTCATGTTTAGTTTTAGATGGTGGTGAGACATCCAGGCAACAATGTCAGACAGGCAGGCTGATACTTGGTCCTGGATTCCTGCTGAAATTTCTGATGGGGAGAGGTAGATCTGGGAGTCATCAGCATAAAGGTGATACTGAAAACCATGGGATAAGATCAGAACACCAAGGGAAGAAGAGTAGATGGAGAAAAGAACAGGTTCCAAGACAAAGCCCTGAGGTGCACCAACTAATAGTGAGATAGAACTAGAGGAGGATCCACCAGAACATACACTAAAAGTGTGATGGGAGACATAAGAAGAAAACCAGCCCTGAAATCCAAGTGTATCAAGGAGTAGGTGATGATCAACAGTGTCAAAAGCAGCAAACAGATCGAGAAGGATGAGGATAGAATAGAGGTCTTTGGATCTGACCAGGAAGAGTTCATTGGAGACTTTAACAAGGGCTGTTTCAGCTGAATGAAGAGGGCGAAATCCAGATTGAAGCAGATCAAGAATACCTTGATTTGAAAGTCAAGACAACAGCGGTGAACAGCACGTTCAAGTAGCTTGGATAAGAAAGGGATGAGGGAGATGGGGCGATAGTTGGAAGGACAGGTAGGGTCCAATGAAGGCTTTTTGAGGAGTGGTGTAACTACGGCATGTTTGAAGGCATCAGGAGCAGTTGCAGTGGAAAGTGAAATATTGAGGACAGGACAGATAGAAGGGATGACAGTAGGAGAGATAGTGCTGAGTAGATGGGTAGAAATAGGATCTTAAGGACAGGTATTCAGTTTGGAGAAGGAAAGAAAATGTGCAGTTTCCTCTTCAGTGATTTCAGAAAAGGAAGAAAAGAGGCAGCAGTTGACGGAGGGTTGATAGAATGGACTGGGGAAAGGAGAGGTGGACCTGACTGACTGGAGTGCCTCCAAGACCAGGTTTGGGAACCCCTGGTGTATCATCTTTAATATTTTCACTCTTATTAATCAGATATTAAATGGAGGGTATTACTAGATTGGTGATTCCTTTCATTGTGCTGCAGATCATAAGTAACAGCTATTTCAACAGCCTGTCCAGTTTTATGGAACTCTTTGCCTAGCACTATCTCCTGGATTCTATATAGTGCACACGTGTAACTTAATTGGCTTAACAAGCTAATCAGCATTGATAACAGCACTTAACAAGTAATAATGAGCTAAATGGCAATAATTAGAATTTACGTGCACAACTCGCTAAGCATATTCTGTAATGAATGCACCTAAATTCTAATGCATGCTGTTCCAAAGGAGTGTGACCATGGGCTGAGAAATGGACATTTCATGAGCATTCCAAAATTTACATGCGCAGTTATAGAATATGGCCCAGTGCATGTAAATCTATGCACAGGGATTTAGGCCTTGTTTTTGTAGGTCTAAATGGATGCACATTGTTTTAGGCACTGGGATTTCTGCCTAAGCACTTTCAATATCTGCACAGATAAAGCAGTAATTCGGTCTACATATTTTTACACTGAAAGCATTGTATCAGTTGAAACTATTTGTCTCCTACTGATTTTCATATGGAGGGGCATCTATATATAATAATTTGTAACTCTGCTTCCATGGATGGCTGGCTGGCTGGGTTTGTAACAGCATGCTGACGTCAGCTCGCCTCCAGCGTTCCCTTCCCTCTCAGTGTCCCGCCCTCGTGTAAAAATGACATGATGTCAGAGGAGGGCGGGACAGTGAGAGGGAAGGCTGGAGGCGACACGAGCCCAGCCTGCTGCCGCTGCGACCTCAGGTAAGATGAACGGCTTAAAGGCAGAGTTGCTGGCCATTGAGGGGAAGGGAGGAGAGAATCACTGGGCATGGATGGGATGGGAGGACAGAGCAGAGCAGAGGAGAATTGCTGAACATGGATGGGATGGGAGGAGAGGAGAGAATCAAGGGACACGGATGCAAGGGCAGGGCAGAGGAGAATCACTGGACATGGAGGGGAGGGGAGGGGATGGGAGGTGAGGTGAGGGAGAATTGTGGAACATGGATGCGAGGGCAGGGCAGAGGAGAATCACTGGACATGGAGGGGAGGGGATGGGAGGTGAGGGAGAATCGCGGAACACGGATGGGAGGGCAGGGCAGAGGAGAATCGCTGGACATGGAGGGGAGGCCAGAATCACGGGACACAGAGGGGATGGGAGGGGAGGGAAGAATCGCTGGACATGGAGGGGAGGGCAGGCGAGAAAGGAGAAATCGCTTAGACGAGAGCCTTCCTAGGACCCATTTCATTTTTGATGAAACAGGCTTTGTTGCTTGTTTTTTTACATAATGTCCCCATCCAATTTTGGATGTTTTCCAAAAAAACATCCAAAAGACCAATGCCAAACATGGCCATTTTTGAACCATAAAAACATCTATCCTTTTAGTTAGAAAATCATCCTATTTTAAATGTTTTTGTGCTCAGTGTATCTTTCTTAAGGGTCATTTTCAAACAAAAACTGTCCAAAGGAAAAACGCACAAAACAAACCATTGGGATGTCTGGGGGCCGGCAATCTTACTAGACTGTCCACACAGACATCCCAGCAGAGCAGTGGAGCAGACTAGGGGGAACTGCAGTGAACTTCCATAAAAGTCCCACGTACACATCACGTTATAACTCCCTTATAATTTATGGTGAGTCCTCCAGGAATAGCAAGAAATATACTGTACATCACCCAAATGTACACTACTATAATAGTCCTTATGCCTGCAGGTATCACCTATATGTGGGTTCAGTAGCTATTTGTGGTTTTTTAGGTATTCACATTTTTCACCGCAAGTGTACCAGTTAAAGTGGGATATGGGCCTGGGTCCCCATCGTTACAGTCCACTGCACCAACCACTAAGCTACTCTAGGGACCTGCTTATATCTGCAGCTGTCATAGTTCCTGGTATGTACTGTCACTTTCACCTCTTAAGGGGGTGGGAAGGAGTCATTGACTACTGGGAGAATAAAGAGAGTCATGCTTTTATCCCTCCAGTGGTCATCTGGTCAGTTTGACACTTAGACGGTATTAAAACAGGTCTAGTTAAAAGTGTTCTATTTTTTTGCCCTGGACATTTTTACAATGTTCCATTGTCACAGAAAAACATCCAAATCATAAGCCTGTCCTAGTCCCACACAAAGCACGCTTCCAACATGCCTCCTTGAGATTTAGACAAAACAGTGTATTTTTGAAAGAGATCGCCGGCCATCTTCCAACATAAATTGGGAGATGGCCGACGATCTCCTGAACCCGGCCAAATTGGTATAATCGAAAGCCGATTTTGGCCAGCGCCAACTGCTTTCCATCGCAGAGCCGGCCAAACTTCAAGGTAGGGTACAGAAGGTGGGGCAGGGCGGGGCAGGGGCGGGGCTACGAGATAGCCAGCTTCGCCCGATAATGGAAAAAAGATGGCCAGCTCGAACGAGCACTTCGCCGGCTGCACTTGGTCCATTTATTTTTAGGACCAAGTGGCAAAAATGTGCCCTAATTGACCAGATGACCACCGGAGGGAATCGGGGATGACCTCCCCTTACTCCCCCCAGTGGTCACCAACCCCCTCCCACCCAAAAAAAAATAAAAAAACAATTTGTTGCCAGCCTCTATGTCAGCCTCAAATGTCATACCTAGCTCCCTGACAGCAGTATGCAGATCCCTGAAGCACTTTTAGTGGGTGCAGTGCACTTCAGGCAGGTGGACCCAGGCCCATCCCCACTACCTGTTACACTTGTGGTGGTATATGTTGAGCCCTCCAAACCCCCCCCAAAACCCACTGTACCTACATGTAGGTGCCCCCCTTCACCCCTTAGGGCTATGGTAGTGGTGTAGAGTTGTGGGGAGGGGGATTTGGGGGGCTCAGCACACAAGGAAAGGGAGGTATGCACCTGGGAGCAATTTTTGAAGTCCACTGCAGTGCCCCCTAGGGTGCCTAGTTGGTGTCCTGGCATATCAGGGGGGCCAGTGCACTACAAATGCTGGCTTCTCCCATGACCAAAAGGCTTGCATTTTGCTGGGTTTGAGATGGCCGGGCCTGGGTTCCATTATGGCCAAAAACCGAACCCGGCCATCTCTAACCCTGGTGATCTCAACATTCAACCTAAATGTTGAGATTTAGCCGGCGCCAACCGTATTATCGAAGGAAAAGATGGCCGGCCATCTTTTTCAAAAATTTGGTTGGCTCCGCCCATTTACGGAGCTGGCCCCAGAGATGGCCCGCCACGGAGATGGCCAGTGCCGTTCGATTATGCCCCTCAAAATGCCTTAAAAATAAATTACTTTCAAAAATAGCCCCTTGGATATTTTTACAAAAAAAAAAAAAAAAAAATCTGCTGTATTGTGTCTTTTTTTGGACATTGTTCTGTTTCAAAAATGAGCCCTATGGTGTTCTAGAGTACTGTGGGGTAGGTAGTCCCCCTGAGTGGATGAAACACCAAATCAAAGCATAAAACAAGAAGTGGAAAGTGGACCAATGACTCCAGGAGACTGTGACAGTGGTTGTGTACAATAAACAAACTTTAATGTAGACTCGACACAGTACTGTGTTTTGGCCACAGGAGTCTAAAAAACATTGTTAAAGTATATAAATAATATGCATATAATCAAACAACATACATATAGTACCATCAAATAGATACTTAAAAAATGAACTTAAAGGAGATATATATATATATAGAGAGAGAGAGAGAGAGAGAGAGAGAGTAAAAAATATCAATAATCACAGAAAACATATAATTAGAACAGGAGCTGAAATGAACTAATTCAAAAGCTTAAACAATTTTGACATGAACATAACCATCAAAAATACTTGTAAAAACAGACATGAATAGATAAAAGTTACAAGACTTTTCTGCATAAATGCAAGGCAAAAACAGGTAAAAATAATTTATATTAATAAAAAAAACAACATTAAAAGAGCATTTATGAATGAATATTATGGAGCTAATCTAACACTATCTGCAAAAACTTCATTTATCTATCAATCTTGTGTAAGAAAGTTAAGGGATTACGGGGCTCAGTTATCCAGGATTCAAACCCAAAAACCTCTTGTGTAGTTCTGCTGATGAAACATCAGACAATCTTTTCATGGTCTTTATATAAATGAATGTAAAGCCTTATTTATAACAGGCATGCAATAAAAAATTTAAAAAATAATATGAAAGGTGTGTAATGAAAAATCCAAGGAGTAATAGCATTGCATATAGCGAAAGGTTCAAAAAGTACCGATCATTAGGAGGGTTGTGCTGTGGGCTAGAGAAGATGTTAAGTGTGAGCAGATGAAAACATGTGACTAACAAACCTTTGGTGGTCTTTTTCGGTATATAGTCCATATATGTAATAGTTCTTTTTCAATAGGTCTGTGAAATTTGAATTTACCATAATTTTATCTCTCTTTTAGACCATTACATATCAGGACTATATACCGAAAAAGATCAACAAAGGTTTGTTAGTCACATGTTTTCATACAGTATTCTAACACGATGACTATTAAGAAAAACTGTTCTCTGAATTAAAATCGAAGAAGTAGAGAAGGTTACAATGAACAAACACTTGTAGCCAAGAATCAAAAATACAAACTTTTCTTGGAAACTTTTGAAAAGATTAAAATGTATAAAATTTGGACTAATGAGGAAGTAATACTGGTCATTATTCCCTCGTTTGAGGGTATTGTATGTGAAGCCAGAAATGTAAACAATTCTGATGGATCCACAAATTGTTTTTTAAATGCTAAGGTTATAATTAATGGAATATAAGTACAGGCATGTATTTTTAGCTTCTTGTCCTTTGAATGTGCTGTCATCACGATCCACAGTGCATAAACTGGGTTTCCAAAATGTTTAACTATAAGGCAGCATATAAAGAACTAGTTTATTATAGAAGTGTTTAACTGCATTTTCTCTAATTTAATAAATTTCAGATAAACACTGTCCCCCAAATTCTATATAGTGCGACTTGAGTTGCATGTGCAAATCAGGATATATTCTGCTTAGCGCACGTGACTTAATTATCTTAACAAACCAATCAGCACCAATAATTGTCACTTAACAAGCAATTATTGACACTAATTGACTTTAATTAGAATTTATGCGCACAACTTGCTAAGCATATTCTGTAAAGTGAGGCTTGTAAATTCTAATGCGTACAGCCAAAAAGGAGATGTGGAATAGGCAGTTCATGGGTGCTTTAAAAAATGATGCATGCTGTTATAGAATACACCTGCTCTGTGCCTAAGTTAGTCACAAGCATTTACACCAAGTTTTACTTGGCGTAAATTTCCATGACTAGATTTAGTCACATGGGAATTTATGTATAGTTTATAGAATACACCTAGGTGTATTTTTTGGCACCAATTTTTATGGTGCCATATATAGGGGTCCTTTTACTAAGCTTCATAAGTGTCTACATGTGCCCAATGTGTGCCCCAATGGAGTTATCGCCTGGCTACCGCATGGTTCTTGTGGTAATTTCATTTTTGGCAGGCGTCCAATACGCACATGTGAAAAATAATTTTTATTTTCGGTCGCGTGTATTGGGCGCATGCCAAGTGGCATTTCGAAGCACATAGGTCATTACCACCTGGTTACCGTGTGACACTTTACTGCTAGGTCAATAGCTGGCGGTAAGGTTTCAGATCCAAAATGGACACATGGCAATTTTCATTTTGCCGTGCGTCCATTTTCTGCAAAAATTTTAAAAAGGCATTTTTTGCAGGTGCACTGAAAAATGATTTTGCGTACGCCCAAAACATGTGTCTACATTACTGCAGGCCATTTTTTAGTCATCTTAGTAAAAGGACCCATAGAATCTAGCCCTGTATTACTACAGCATTTTCTTATTGTTTGTTTTATTGTACTTTTGTTTTTGTACTGTAGTTTGGATATTCTTGTTTATTGTAAATGTGTTACTTTTTCTTTTATGTGGAATTGTTTTGATGTATCTTTGTATTTTATTAAGTTGTATATTGCGTCTGGTTTTATATTTAGGGTTATTGTGTATGTTTTACTTCTTTTCTCTATTGATTACCCTTAAAACTTACACGCTAGGTATGCCTTCAGCCTTCAGGACAGGGCTGAGAACAACTGCCTTATATTTCTTCTCATTCACTGAGATCTGCTGAGCAGGGCCTAATAGTGGTTCTGCTTGTTAGATAACTTCATCATGCCAGTCCCAAGCACTGGTCTTTTCAATCACTGGCCCCATTTTATTGAATTCTTTTTCTGTAGCGATGCAAGTGAAACATGATTTTCTTTACTTTAGAAAAAGACCAAAACATTTTTCTTTCAACAAGAATTTAATTCTCTGCAATAACTGTTACTGTGCACTAAAGTTGATCCTCTAAGTTATAAGTTGAATGTTTGTTGGATATTTTGTCATTGACTTGTCACAACCATTTAATGTGTTATTACTGCCTATATTATTTTATAATCCCTGCAGGGCTTACTGTAAATGCTTAAAACAAGAGAAACTAAAGCACTCCAGAGTTTGGAACAGGGTGGAACTGAAATGTTTCATTTTCATTCTATTTAACCTCCTGCTATTCCTCTCTTCCAACTTTGAACAGCAAATATTTTTATTTGCCAGGCTAAGTAAGTATTAGCTTCGGCCTCCTTTGTAGCTACGAAATAGGTGAATAGACCCCTTATAGAGGAAAACAAAATAATGTCCATATGACAATAAAATTTGTAGAAAAAATGTGTGCATGCAGGTTTATTCTGAAAGGAAAATTCTAACTCCCAGTGTCATACCCAATTAAATTCTCCAGGTAATGACCCCATTTGCATAGTGAGCTGAACCCACAAGTGGGAATTTTAATGGGCACACCACCTGAGTACATTAATTGAGAGTGACACTACTTGAACTAGTTTTGCACTTACCCACACCGGAAATTCTACTCATATTATTTTTAACGTCAAGCTGCAAGTCAAATTTCAACATGATGGATTTGTTCTTTCTAGGCATGGAGTTTGAATAAAAGAATGTTTTAATCCTGCTATGTACCTCACATCTTTGCTTCTACTAACCCATAGATTTTAATTCTCCCCAATGCCTCATTTTTAGTGATTAGAATTTAATTTTCTCAATTAATTTACAAATCATTAGACAAAAAAATATTGTTTTTAGCATCTAAATTGCTTTTAGATTGCTATTTAATGCATCTTTACTAGAATATATACAGTATTACACTAAAATTGGCATTATAATTTACTAAAATGTAATTGCTTAAATGAGTCCTTCTGATCCTGCATGGTTTTACCTGGGTACTTTCCTATGTACAATAATTACACAACTTATTACTTTAGGGCACTGGCGTTCACAACAGATCTGCAGTCATCCATACAGTGAGACTGCCTACTCCCATTCTCCCACCACGAAATGATGCATAATTTGAGAGGTGTGCAAACTTATCTTCTATATTTATTTATGTAACACCAACATCCAAGGTGGCTTACAAAATAACCATATATAACTGAACATTAACAAAAGACACACACCGTAACACAAACCCCACCTTCCTATAGTCACTAGATTTAGAGTGTTAGCTATTTGTTAGTTGATGGGATAAAAAAGTCACACGTTTATTGTTTATTTATCTTTGCTTGTATTTTATTCATATTTTTTCAACAATTGGACATCTATTTCTCTAACTTATTTGTAATTCTACTTTTGAATGCTGGATATAAAACTCTTATCAACTAAGGGACTTATTACTAAGGTTAGTTAAGACAATAATGCACATTATTTGTCCCTTAACGGTTACGGTTAAGGTTGTGTTTATTTGATTAACCGCCTAGAGCAGTGCGTTAAACATCTATACTATGTATTATATTACGTAATGCACATTACTTTGTTACCTCAAAAAACACAAAGCATAAAATTGTATGCAAAACACCTCAGTATTATGTAAATTGAATAACATAGCTTAAATAATCAGCAACCTGATGTTCACGGGTGGCATCTTAATGGGTCAGGGCAGAGTGTTGCTTCAATACCTTTCTAAATATACCTCTTGAAGGACTCAAAAAACACTCATCATAGAGACCCCCCAGCTTCCTATAGAGCACCAAAGGGCCTTATTAATGTAAAGCTTATAACGTAATGTCAGTTTGACCCCTAGTACAATGAGACTAGTACTAGGTGACACTGGCACTATTTTCAATCTGGCGTCAGCAGGGACAGGAGCAACCTGGGATTGCTTCTACCCCAGAACCTCCGCTCACAGGACAAATCCCTCTTCTCAGTACCCTTCTCCACCACCGCCAACTCCAGGCTCCACCCTTTCTGCCTCGCCTCACCCTATGCTTGGAATAAACTTCATGAGCCCATTCACCAAGCCCCCTCTCTGCCCATCTTCAAATCCTTGCTCAAAGCCCACCTCTTCAATGTAGCCTTCAGCACCTAACCTTTATACCTCTATTCAGGAAATCTAGACTGCCCCAATTTGACTGCCCTATTTGACTGACTGTACATTTGTCCTTTAGATTGTAAGCTCCTTGAGCAGGGACTATCCTTCTCTGTTAAACTGTACAGCGCTGCGTAACCCTAGTAGTGCTTTAGAAATGTTAAGTAGTAGTAGTAGTACAGGGAGTGTCATTCAGATTATAGCATTCTAACTAGTAACTCTATGCTGAACATAGCTTTTACAAGTACTTTTGCTTCTTTCAATCTGCCCTCCATGCTAGAAGTTAGAAACATAGAAACAGAAAAACATGAAGGCAGATAAAGACCATATGTTCTATTCAGTCTGCCCATCCATGCCATCTACTATCTCTTCCTCTCCCTTAGAGAACCTATATACTTGTCCCAAGCTTTCTTGAATTCAGATGCAGTTCTCATCTCCATCTCGTCCAGTGGGAAGCCATTTGACAAATTCACTACCCTTTCTGTAAAGAAGTATTTCCTCAGATTACTTCTGAATCCATCCCCATTCACCTTCATCCTATGCCTCCTCATTCCAGAGTTTCCTTTCAATTGAAAGAGACTCGCCTCCTGTGCATATATGCCACAGAGCTATTTAAACCTTACTATCATATCTCCCCTGTCCTGCCTTTCATCCAAGGTATGTATATTGAGAGTTTTAAGTCTGTCCCCATTTGCATTATGATGAAGACCACTGACCATTTTAGCAGCCGCCCTCTGGATCAACTCCATTCTGTTTAGATCTTTTTAAAGGTGTAGTTGCCAGAATTGTACACAACATTCTAAATGACGCCTCACCAGAGTCTTCTACAGGGGCATCATCACCTCCTTTTTGAAATTGGTCATTTCTCTCCCGATGCAGCCAAGCATCCTTCTAGCTTTTACCATTGCCTTTTCTACCTATTTCGCCACCTTAAGGTCATCACATATGATGACACCCAAGTCCTACTCCTCCTTCATGCACATAAGTTTTTCATCCCCTAAACTGTACCATTCCCTTGGGTTTTTGCAGTACAAATGCTTGACCCTGCATTTTTTTAGCACTATATTAGATTTTGGTATTATCCACAAAGAGGCAATCCTTACCAAACAGCCCTTCAGCAATATCAGTTATAAAAATGTAAAAAAGAACCAGCCCGAGAACCAAAACTTGCAGTATACCACTGGTAACATTCTATTCCTCAGAGTGAGCTTCATTTACCGCTACCCTCTGTTGCCTTCTACTCAACCAGTTTATAAACCAGTCAGTCATTTTAGAGCCCATACTGAAGGCACTCAGTTTATTTTACTAGTGGTCTATATGGAATGTCAAAGGCTGTGCTAAAATCTAAGTATGCCAAATCTAGCGCTCTCCCTTGATCAAACTCTCTGGTCACCCAGTCAAAGAAATTAATCATATTTGTCTGACAAGACCTGCTTCTAGTGAAATCATGCTGTCTCCGGTCCTGCAATCCATGATTGGATTACAGAAAAATTATTATTCTCTATTTTAAAAGCTTTCTATTGATTTACTTACCACAGAAGTCAAACTTACCGGCCTATAGTTCTCAACCTCCGCTTTTGTGGAAAGGAAACATGTCTGCCCTTCTCCAAACTTCTGGGACCACTCGCAACTCTAGAGAAGCATTGAAAAGGTCAGCCAGCAGAACTGCCAGAACCTCCCTAAGTTCCTTGAGTACCCTTGGATATATGGGTTCATCGCTTTGTCCACTTTTAGTTTAACTGGCTCCAGATAATAATTGAGGGTCTACCATTCCTCCATTCCTATTTATATCTGTCTTCTACAGTCCTGCTCCTGGCCCTTCAACTGTGAACACAGGGCAGAAATATTTGTTAACCAATTCTGCCTTATCTTTATTAGCTTCTACATATTCTTCCTCTTCACATTTAAGCCTCACAATGTCAATTTTGCACTTCTTCCTATCACTAACATATCTAAAAAATGTCTTGTCCCCCAATTTTACCATATTGTCTATTTTTTCTTCCATTTGCTTCTTTGCTTTCCTGACTACTTTACCAGCTTCTCTTAGTTTTTCCAGATATTGTTTTCTGCCTTCTTTCTTCTGCAGTCTCTTGTAGTTTATGAAGGTTAACCTCTTGTTCCTTACCTTTTGAGCTACTGCTTTTTAGAACCAAAGTGGCCTTCTTTTCCTCTTACTTTTATCTACTTGCTTTACAAAAAAGGCTTATTGCACTTAAAATAGCTCCTTTCAGTTTTGCCCATTGCTTTCCTACTTTTTCCAGCTGTTCCCTTTCCTGCTACCAACTCCTTGAGGTAATCCACCTGAAAACAAGTTAGTATTTTTAAAGTCTAGAACATTCACTTTTGAATGAACCCTGTTCATACCAGTCTTAACATTAAACCACACCATCCAGTGATCAATGGATGGCAGATGATCACCCACTATATCAGAAACACTCTCCCCTTTCATAAGCATTAAGTCCAGTATGGCCCCATCCTGAATGGGTTCCATTACCAATTGCCGGAACAGTTCTCCCTGTAGAAAATCCATGATCTCCCTACTTTTAGAAGACCCTACAGTAGGGATATCACAATCAACATCTGGCATATTAAAATCACCTGTTAGTAGTACTTCCCCTTTCACAACTATATTTTGAGTGTCTTCAATTAAGCTCTCTCCACTTCTATCTGTGAAGGAGGCCTGTATATTAGACCAATGCGTAAAAACATTTGCAATTCCTGCTTTCCAGATTGTTGCACAGTGTCCTTTCCTTGCCTTGTAGGTCCTGCAATATTATCTTTAACATATAATGCCACTCCCCCTCCCTTTCTTTCTACCCTGTCTTTCCTGAACAGAATATAGCTTGGTATAGCTGTATCTCAGTCATGTTCAGTTGTTCTCTTTCAGTAGAGCTTCTTTTTTCCCATAGCAGGAGATCTTTGATGCCTCATGAAGCATTTCATCAATATATTTCTCACAACTCGTGCACTCGGCACTTGCTCCGTCTCGCTCGCAAACACCACACCAAAAAGCATCTTAAAGAAGGTTGGATTTATTTTGACCACAGCCAGGAACGTTTTACATTACAATTCAAAACAACATTATAACATATTATAACATAATTATTGTTACAACCACATAACTTCATTTTATCATCTCATAATAACTTGGGGTACACAGCTTCGGGTTTCACAAATGCTTAGTATGACCCACAGGTTGCCGCCCAAGCAGCCTGTGCGTCCCCTGTGCCAATTACCAGCACCCTTAGACTCATGGTGCATCCCGCTTAAGGATGCCCACCCATAATAACAAAAACGGCGTTCTGGCCCCCCGGCCGCCTAAGCCAGGAGACACGCTGTCCACATTTTCCTGCTGCCACTATGCAGCCCTACTGTTGCTTATGCTTATCACTTTGCAAGAGGTCTTTCTGACTCCATTATCAGCCTCTCAGTTAGTACTGTTACTGCTATGTTGCTGTGTACCCCCTGGCGTCATTGCGTAAACCTTTCCTCTTAACGCTTGCCTGCGACAATTAGTGCCTGATGACTGGGTTGGTGGGTGGGTCAGCGCTGCTCTCTCCTTGCTGTCCCGATTCCAAAGAAACTCCCCCTTTCCTTCCTTTCCTTTCCCTTTCCTTTCTCTCCGCCCCTCCCCTTCCTTGCATTAACCCTTTGCCTGCTTATCTCCCTTTCTATCTTTCCCTGTGCCCTCCCCTCCCTCCCTGTCCTCGCAGGCCATCGGCCCGGTTGTGCCCAGCCTCCCTTTAGGAGGTGTGGCTGGGTTCTCAACTCGTGCACTCGGCACTTGCTCCGCCTCGCTCGTAAACACCACACCAAAAAGCATCTTAAAGAAGGTTGGATTTATTTTGGCCGCAGCCAGGAACGTTTTACATTACAATTCAAAACAACATTATAACATATTATAACATAATTATTGTTACAACCACATAACTTCATTTTATCATCTCTTAATAACTTGGGGTACACAACTTCGGGTTTCACAAATACTTAGTATGACCCACAGGTTGCCGCCCAAGCAGCCTGTGCGTCCCCTGTGCCAATTACCAGCACCCGTAGACTCCTGGTGCATCCCGCTTAAGGATGCCCACCCATAATATCAAAAACGGCGTTCTGGCCCCCGGCCGCCTAAGCCAGGAGACACGCTGTCCACATTTTCCTGCTACCACAATTCAGCCCTACTGTTGC
This sequence comes from Microcaecilia unicolor, assembly GCF_901765095.1. NCBI lineage: Eukaryota > Metazoa > Chordata > Amphibia > Gymnophiona > Siphonopidae > Microcaecilia > Microcaecilia unicolor. Next base: position 57,171,104 of record NC_044040.1, read on the forward strand.
TTATGCTTAACACTTTGCAAGAGGCCTTTCTGACCCCCGTTATCAGCCTCTCAATTAGTACTGTTACTGCTATGATGCTGTGTACCCCCTGGCGTCATTGCGTAAACCTTTCCTCTTAACGCCACCGACCAAGGCAACAACACCTTGTTCGCCGTGGTCCCCCAATTGTTCCTGACTGCGACCCGCTCAAAACATAAGTGCCTCGATATAATACTGTAAGTCAGAATTAAATATATCGAGCCCTATGTCTGATAGGTGTACACCATCCGCCCTGTAAAATCCCGCACACGATTCTTTGAGCATGCCCTTTAAGTGACATCATGAACTTTGTCAACCCAATATTAATTTTCTTTCGCGCCCTGTCCACTGCCTTGTGTGACCTTTCATCTCTCCATACCCTCCGTGGAATGATGCTGGACCAGACCAAATGCAACCGTGGGAACCAATGTGCCAAATTTGATAGGTCATGCTGCATATTTTTCCATAGCAAAACGCTATTAACCCTAGCCAAATCGTTGCCCCCCAAATGCACAATTAGCACGTCGGGCTGCCCGATGGACCGTAACATCCATAGCACGGTTGGGACGAGCTGGGCCTAGCACATTCCCCGTTTACCCAACCAAGTTATTGCTATCTTATCAGTGTTAAAACCCAAATTCTGTCCAGCGGGTCTTGCTGCTGCCCTCTTATGCGCCCAGTGTACATAAGAGTGACCGCATATCCAAATGTGCCGTGGCTCTCCCTGGTGACCTGCAACGCACAGGGGAAAATGAGACGTTAGCCAAAAAACTTCTACAAACATTAACATGTGCATAACCGAATATACCTACACAGTGTCATATCATGTGCATCAAAACAGCTGCCTCGGTTGCGCCATCTGCGTGGGCCGAACATATCGCTTGTATACGTCCGACCTCCACCAACCCAGCTGCCTGATGCCCTCCGGATGCATGCCGCTTGCTGCTGCTTCGGTGGCTGCTCCAATCTGGAATGAGTGTGTCTTGTAGACATCCGTTGGCATGCCTGTCCATTGCACACACCGCTTCAACACGGCTGTGAATTGAAAGCGGGTCAGCGGCTTCTTATCCATGTGTACCAGCAGCCAACTCTCCCCTTTGGGCCTATCCGCTAAGTATACCTTCAAATTCACTACTGGGCATGTTGTCTCTTGGCTCTTCCGGCATAGCCGGATGCGCGTCCTGTTTGCCAACTGATCGGTCTTGGATTTGCGTATCAGCAACTCCACGTTTGACTCCGTGATAGTGACATCATGCAAAAGGAGACCGATCTCTGGGCTGGCACTTTTTGATCTTGCGACTACCTTGCTGACGCGCAGGGCACCATGGAAAGCCAGTGCAAATGCACATCTGAACAAGCGGACCTCAGAGGCACTGGAGCATACCTCCTCTAAGGCTGCAAAAAGACCGACCAGTTGGTGATGCAGAATTGGTTGCCTCCTATCGGCTATCTTCCCTGCTGTCCTGTGCCAGCCTTTCATCATCTGGGTTATTGCAAAATTTTTTGCTGGATTAGCTATTCCCATTGCTTTGGTAAAGAATGCTATGCTAGCTAGAGTGACTAGTACATGTGTTCTACTGAGCCCTTGCTTGCGTGCTACCATGACAAATTGCACTACCGCTGACGACGTGAAGAAATCAGCGCATCCCATCTCTTTCACCTGCTTAAACATAAGAACGTAATGCTGCCATGTACCTCCTCCGCGTGGCGTCTGACAAGGATTGCAGAATCAATTCTCAGACGTCCGCGGTCCAAAACTCTATACACTGTCTGGGATCGGGGTCTGGAACAGTTCCGCACCAGGAGCCAGGGATCTGAAGTCGGCGAACTTGAAACGAGAGAGAGCGTCAGCTAGTACATTCTCCTTACCCGCAATGTGTTTTGCTTTAAGGGCAACATTATGTACCAAACACTGCAGTACTATCTCCCGAATCAGATTAATGGTAGGGATTGTGTGCGCGGACAAGCCATTTATGGACTGCACTACCGCCATATTATCGGAGTGAAAAATAATCGCCCTGTTTGCTAACTTGTGTCCCCAAATGTGGAAAGCCGCCATTATCGGGAAGAGTTCTAAAAATGTTATATCCCGAGTGGTCCCTGCTGCCACCCACTCTTCTGGCCATCACGCCGCGCACCATGCCCCTTGGAAATATATGCCAAAACCTTCCCCCCCTGCTGCGTCTGTGAAAAACTGCAATGCGTCTGCTGGGATGGGGGCATCATGCCAAAATGAAATCCCATTGAAATTTACTAAAAACTGTCTCCACACTTCCAGATCTTGCTTAATGGCTTTCGTTACTCTGATGTGATGATACGGCCGTGACACCCCGGCGGTCGCTAAGGCCAGCTTTCTAGCAAATATGCGCCCCATCGGCATCACCCTCGTGGTGAAACATAACAGCCCCAAAAGCTCCTGAAACTGCCTCAATGTTGCTTTTTTGGCCTGAATCATAGCATTAACTGCCTCAGTAAGCCTAATGATTTTGTCTACCGGCAACCTTGAACACTGTTCCTTAACGTCCAGCTCAATCCCTAAAAAGGTAATTACTTGCACCAGAACCACTGTCTTATCTGCTGCTAATGGGATGCCGAATTTCCACACTACCTGCATGAAAACCTGCATCATTGCGGCGCATTCCTGCGCATCTTTGCCGCAGAACAGGAAATCATCCAAGTAGTGCACTACCGCTCCCGCTGTGGCTATCTGCTCGATTACCCAGTGTACAAAGGAGCTGAACTGTTCAAAATACGCGCTTGATATTGAGAAGCCCATCGGGATGCATTTATCGAAGTAGAAGCAACTTTTAAAAGTAAAGCCCAGCAAATGAAAAGACTTGGGATGCACTGGCAGCAAGCGAAAAGCCGACTCAACGTCGGCTTTTCCGAGATGCGCATGCCTTCCCTGCTGCCGGACTATTTGAATAGCCTTATCTACTGACGCGTAATGTACTGTACAGCTATCCGGATCCAAAAAATCATTGATGGAGGCACGTAACGGATAAGAAAGATTCTGGATAAGGCGGAACTTTCCCTGCTCTTTTTTTGGTATTATCCCTATTGGAGATATTATCATGGGCGAGAATGGCGGGTCCGCAAACGGGCCCACCATTCTACCCAGCGACAATTCTTTCCGTATTTTATCTTCTGCTATCTGGGATTGCATGTTAATGGAGGCTGCATTCTTCGGGCAAGTGATGGACATGGGCTTGGGACCTCTATAAGGAATTACATAACCTGAACTGAAACCTGCGGCTATGGCTTCCGCACTAGCCTTATCTGGGTAGCGTGATAGCCACCACTCCATGGCCTCAAGCCTGATGGGGGATGGTGCTATTTGTGTCTGAACCGTGTCCTGACTGGAAGTTCTGTTGTCTCCTACTCTTTGAGCTCCTGCAGTATGTTGCCGGGTGGCCTCCACCACAGTTTGTGCAGGCATGCCTGAATTTACATGGATGCCACATACACATCCCACTATTAAACTGCCTGCATATTCTTTTTCCTGTCTGTCTGCTATATTGGCGCTGCCCTGATGTAAATGCCTGAAAGGACTGCCCCTGTCGATTCCCTGCGTTATCGGCCAGGTTGAAGCCCTTGTCATGCGCAAAGGGTCTATTGACTGCCGTCTCATCCATCCACAAGTCAAATACCCTGTGTTTCCTTGAGATAGCAGGGTTTTCGGCCATACTTTTACGAAATTTAATATCATAATTGAGCCAAGCCCAACCCCCATAATGCTTGTGTGCTCTGTTAATGGTCTCCATATATCGCACTAAGTATGGTCCCAATTCTGGCTCCCTCTCAATTATTACCATCATAAATATGTGAAACGCCGATAACCAATTGCTAATGGATTTATACGTTTTTGTTTTTCTTTCCCGCTCCCATGGCGGGATAAGTCTTTCACTTGGCTATTTTCTTCTTCGGTATCCCTTAGCAATAGAGAAAATATGTCAATGAACTCATTCCTCCAAATTTTCTCTTTCGTTGCCTTGGGAACACAAATAGAAAGGGTAAAGACCCCACAGAAAGCGTCACTGCTAGGATTGAATACATGCTCCACCCCTTCGTGCGTAGCCACTGACTGCGCCCTAGACTCTGCGGCGCTCGGCGCTCCACCCAATGCTGGTGCACGCGCTGCCGCGCCCCAGACTCTGTGACACTCAGCGCACCACCTTCCCCTGTGTGTCCACTCTGCACTGTTGCCGTCAGAACGACCAGAGCTGCCTCATAATCCTGCACTGTGTTTCTAATAACCTGTAAGAAATCAGTGTGTTGGCTCTGTGCCGTGTGCAGTACAGCGCTGTCCAGTGACTTACCCCCTGCGGGTGCGTGAGGGGCATTCTGAATTGCCGTCGTCTGCACCGTTGTCAGCGCCTGTAGATGCTGCGACCTGGAATCCGGCAGTTGTGATACCTGCGCAGTACCAGCTATGGCCTCAGTCGATGCCGGTGCTCCCATGTCCCGCAATTGCTGTGTGACCGTGGACACGCCATGCTGCTCGATCTGCCTCCTGAGCTCGACCATCAAGGCGTCCATGTCTGTTGCTGGTTGTCCTTGTGGTGCCTGCACCTGCTGCGGATTTCCTGATCGACCGCGCCACTGTGGCATCGCTTGGCTCGCCTCTCCATTTCGCCCATCTCACTCCTGGGCAGCATTGTTCTTCTGCGACGCTGCCTTCGTGGACGCTTTCCTTGCTGCCCCTTGCTTCTTGTTGCGTTGTGATGGCATAATTGCTCGCTCACGATGCAAATCAAAACATCTGGTCTCGTTGCCCGCCTAGAGTCGTGGCTATGGGGGATCGGAGGTACACGCAGGCTGTGCTCTGCCCGCTTTCAAGCTCGATGAGTACCCCTCTATGCGCCACAAAGCTTTTTCTAACGCTTGCTCGTCTACCCATGCGAAGACGAGGGATCCAAGGTAAGTCAGCACTGCTCTCTCCTTGCTGTCCCGATTCCAAAGAAACTCCCCCTTTCCTTCCCTTCCTTTCCCTTTCCTTTCTCTCCGCCCCTCCCCTCCCCTTCCTCACATTAACCCTTTGCCTGCTTATCTCCCTTTCTATCTTTCCCTGTGCCCTCCCCTCCCCTCCCTCCTCCCTCCCTGTCCTCGCAGGCCATCGGCCCTGTTGTGCCCAGCCTCCCTTTAGGAGGTATGGCTGGGTTCTTTCTCATGGATGCTTCTCAATCTTCTCTTTGGAGGGGTTTGTAGGAGTATGTTTGAGGGGTTCTATTTGTGGGAAAGTAAGGTTCAGCTCCAGATCCTTTAGGAATGCTCCTCAGGATTATTGGCCATGGGTTTATGGCTTGTTGTTTCTGAGGAAGATAAATAATGCAGCTTGTGAGATTAATGAAATTTGCAGTTTTCATGTATCATGGGAATCATTAATCTGCAGTACTGAGAAATAGCAGGTTACTGGTTTCCATAGTAAACTAAGGCATGATAAAAGGCCAATTTTTACCTCAACTTAGTAATTACTCTCCCCCCCATGCAATATGGAATGTGCACAAAAAAAGAAAAGAAAATCCCAATTTTCAGATTTTTTTGGTTAGTTTCAGAAATGTACTTTAATAAGAAATTTTAGTGAACACTAAATTGATTTATTTCATGCTAATCAACGAATTAAGGTGCACCAAGTTAATTAATGCATACAATTAATTTAGCATGCACTATATCTTTTAAGATTCACTAATGAATACAGACCCCTAAAATGCAGTTATTTAGTTACATGAGAACATAAGAATAGCTATACTGGGTCAAACCAATGGTCCATCTAGCCCAGTATCCTGCTTCCAACTGTAGCTAATCCAGATCACAAATACCTGAAAGAATCCCGAAGAGTAGCAGGATTCCATGCAATTGAACACAGCTTTCCCCGTGTCATCCTTAATAGTAGTTTATGGATTTTTCCTTCAGGAACTTGTCCAAATCTTTTTTTGAAACCTAGATATGCTAACTGCTGTTACCACCTCCTCTGGATATGAGTTCCAGAGCTTAACTATTTGTTCCTATTCATTTTAAAAGTATTACCATGTAACTTCATGGATGTCCCCTCATTTTTCTTCTTTTTGAAAGAGCAATCTGTTCATGTTCTCCTGCTCTACTTCAGTCAGGATTTTGTAGACCTCTGTCATGTCCCCCTCAACCATCTCTTCTCCAAGCAGAAGAGGCCTAACCTGTTAAGTCTTTCTTCATATGAGAGGAGTTCTGTTCTCATAATCATTTTGGTCTCCCTTCTTTGAACTTTTTTAATTCTGCTATATCGTTTTTATTTATTTATTTATTTATTTATTTGTTGCATTTGTATCCCACATTTTCCCACCTATTTGCAGGCTCACTGTGGCTTACATTGTACCGTAATGACGATCGCCAATTCCGGATCAGGAAATACAGAGTGTTATTGTAGTAAAGTTCGTACATGACAAAGTAAATTAAGCAGTCAAGTGTTAAAGATTCTTTTCCGGAATAAGAAATCAAGTGGTTTTGCGTTAAAGTTCAGTAATTGACAGAGTAGGTGAAGTAGTCAAGTATTGAAAGTTCATTTTTGTCTATTTCTAGTATCGGTTTCGTTGTCTGGTATTTAGGATGGATCAATTGTGCTATGCCTTTTTGAACAGGTTGGTTTTTAGTAATTTTCGGAAGTTTGCTAGGTCATGCATTGATTTTATGGCATTTGGTAGTGCATTCCATAATTGCGTGCTTATGTATGAGAAGCTGGATAAATATGTTGATTTATATTTTAGTCCTTTGCAGCTAGGGTATTGGAGGTTCAGGAATGTTTGTGCTGACCTTTTTGTGTTCCTGGTTGGTAAGTCTATGAGGTCTGTCATGTAGATTGGAGCTTCACCGTGAATAAGTTTGTGTACCAGGGTGCAGATTTTGAATGCAATACGTTCTTTAAGCGGGAGCCAGTATAATTTTTCTCTTAGGGGTTTGGCGCTTTCGTATTTTGTTTTTCCAAAAATGAGTCTGACTGCTGTGTTTTGTGCAGTTTCTTAATGATTTGCTCTTTGCATCTGGCATTTGTACCCTGCACTTTCCCACTCATGGCAGGCTCAATGTGGCTTACATGGCGCAATGGAGGGTTAAGTGACTTGCCCAGAGTCACAAGGAGTTGCCTGTGCCTGAAGTGTGAATTGAACTCAGTTCCTCAGGACCAAAGTCCACCACCCTAACCACTAGGCCACTCCTCCACTAATCTAGGTGGCTTAGTACCATTGATTATACCAGGCTGCAGAATGTTTCACTTGGGAAGAAAGGTTTTACTCTTTTGAGTTTCCACATTGAATGGAACATTTTCTTTGTTGTGTTTTTCGCTTGGATTTCTAGAGTGAGATTTTGGTCAATTGTGACTCTGAGAATTTTCAGGGTTTCTGAAACAGGAAGGGTGTACTCTGGGGTGTTTATGGTGGTGGGTTTGTACATGTTGTATTGTGATGAGAGGATGAGGCATTGTGTTTTTTCTGCGTTGAGTTTTAATTGAAATGCATCCCCTATGAATTCATGATTTGGAGACTGTGTTTAATTTCATTTGTGATTTCTGTGAGATTGTGTTTGAACGGGATGTAGATCATGACATCGTCTGCGTAGATGTAAGGATTAAGGCCTTGGTTGGATAGCAATTTGGCTAGGGGTGTCATCTGATGGATTCTTGGGCATCCAGTTTCAAACTCAAATTAAATCGGGAAAAGAATAAATTCCTCCTACTTATTTTTTTGTTGTTACATTTGTACCCCACACTTTCCCACTCATGGCAGGCTCAATGCGGCTTACATATTGTATACAGGTACTTATTTGTACCTGGGGCAATGGAGGGTTAAGTGACTTGCCCAGAGTCACAAGGACCTGCCTGTGTCTGAAGTGGGAATTGAACTCAGTTTCTCAGTTCCCCAGGACCAAAGTCCACCACCCTAACCACTAGGCCACTCCTCCTCTACTTACCAACCTCTATCAACAATTGTCATTAAAAAACTTCACTACTGACAACACATCATATGCCTTAGATCAATTGATGAAAATCCTGGGTATCACCATTGACCAGCATTTATCATTCAAAGCTGAGGTCTCAATGGTGATCTCGAGCATCTTCCATACACTATGAAAGTTGAAAAGGTTGCGTCCTTTATTCCCAAACTCCACACTTCGTACTATCATCCAATCTCTGGTGCTACTCAAATTTGATTATTGTAATGCCATATATGCAGGTATTAAAATCTCACTCTTTAAAAAATTACAAACAGTATAAAATACTGCTGCCCACCTTCTATGCAATGCTCCTCGCTTTCAGAAGGCTTCCCCTCTCCTGTTAAAATGTCACTGGCTTCCCATAAATGCTGTCTACCAAATAATATATGGTTTATTTCCCTCCTACATGCAACAAGTGAAACACATCTGGAGAATACCTCACGCTCCATTATCATAATAATTAGACTTCTTAGCAGTTTCAAATCGCTCCTCTTCAAATGCCCAACACCGCTATTTTCAAATATGCAAGCAATGTGCCCATAAAGTATATTGAAACTTGACCCATAGCAGTAAAATCATAATATTACCACTAGAGGTCTTGATGGCCATATTGGACCTGAGCAGCTATGAGATGGGAGTAAGAGAGCATCACTTTCACCCAGTACCCTCCAGGGACCCTCATAATCCCAGGGACTAGTTTGGGAGCAGTGGAGTTGGGGACCTTGAGGTTCAACATTTATTTTGGAGGGGGGTCCAGAGCCTGAGGTGAGGGGCACATTTTAGCCCCCCCCCTGAAACCGCTGACACCCCCGCCATTGCCGACCCCTCCGCCGCTGCCGCCACCACCACCACCACCAGCAACTTTGACCTCCCCCCTGCTGACAACCCTCTCGACCCCCCTTCCCGCCGCCAACCCTCCCCCGCCATTACCGTCGCCTACCTTTGCTGGAGGGGGACTTCAACCCCCGCCAGCCGAGGTCCTCTTCTTCCTTCATTCTGTTTCTGAGTCTGACGTCCTGCACGTTGTACGTGCAGGACGTCAGACTCAGAAACAACGAGGGAAGAAGAGGACCTCGGCTGGCGGGGGTTGGGTCCCCCGCCAGCAAAAGTAGCAGATGGCGACAGCGGGTTGATGGCGGGGGAGTCGAGAGGGTCATCGGTAGGTGGTCCAGGGCCAAATCTACTGGGGCCCAGGCCCCCGTGGCCCCACATAGTTATGCCTCTGCCTGGGGGGAGACAGATATCTTGGGAAGGCCCCCCTATTTTGGGCTCATGCCCAGACATGACCTCCCAGGAGAGGGAGCTGTCAGGGTTCAGGTGATGGTAGGGATGGGAGGCTTGACTGCTATTGGGGGTTAAATAATGGAGGGTTGACTGCTGTGAGGGGTCAAATGATGGTGAAAGGTTATGGAATTGTGTCTAGGAAGGGTGGGAGGCATTCATCAGGGAAGGGCTGCATGGGGGAATGTGCCAATGTTGGAACTGGGAAGTAGCGATTTTAGAAAGCTGCTCCTACATCTGTGTGGGGAGAGAAAGTATGTTTTATACTCACATCCAGTTTTCTAAAATCACTGTTCCCTCTTGGATGGAGGGGCTTGAATATGTAGCCCTGTTCCTATTTTACAAGAGGCTTTACATTAGTAGATCCTCTTGTAAAAATAATATTGGAATTCCACATATCCTGACTTGGATGTTAGAATTCCCCTCTGCACATCCTTTCTAAAATGCTCTGTTACATTTTGGAGAAAAGCCTAAACTATTTTGTAGTGATTATAATCTTCAGAGTGTGCATGTAAGATCATTTCTGAATTTGGTTTCACTGTTAATATGCTATACTTTTTTTTACGGTTTTGCAAACTAATTAAAATCTATAATTATAGCTTGTACAAATGTAGAAGCACCTGAGGGCTCTAACAAGCTCTGTTAAGGACAGTTGCTCAAATATGAGCTCCACTGAAGAAATTTTCACACTCTTATGAGCAAATAATTTTTAAAGAATTATTCAGAAGAGCTTAGAGCACAAAGAAGCACAGAGCTTTCTGCAAAAAAAAAAAATGAGAACACCTTAAGATGAATAAAAGGACTTCTTATTATGGTGAGTCTGACAATAGAATTCAAAATCTGCGGCAAGAGATCATATTCAGTTTGGGAACAAAAAACTACTCTGTGGGTTGGGGGTTGGGTAAATTTAGCCCCAAGTTGTTTCTCAGGATTGAGGAGGTGCAGAGCCCAATGTGAGGTTCTATTTGTAATCTAGGCATTACAATTGACTTTTATCTTGCTATGGAACAGCAGATAGGGAAAACTGTGTATAACATCTTTTTCTACCTTGTATTAGTTTTGCTGGTAGTGCATGGGACCAGTGTGCTACTTAGCACTTCTTAAATAGGGGCCCTTTTACACAGCGGCGGTAAGCCCAACATGGGCTTATTGCTCACTTTTCCGGGACTACCACCAGCTCAATGCGGCCGCTGGCAGTAGATCCCCCCCTGAGCACGTGCCATTTCTGGGGGAAAAGAAAACCTGGGAAATGGGCTTGTGCTGTCATAACCCAGCGGTAATCGGGCATTGCCGCATGCTGCCCAGTTACCACTGGGTTAGAGCAGGAGCCCTTATCGTCATCTCAATGGGTGGCGGTAAGGGCTCCCTCCACATGGCTGTGCGGTAAGATGACCCCGACACCCAGGAAAAACAGCCCCCGCTGCTAGGGCCAGGTTCTTTTTCCCGCAGCTTCCGTATTAACAGCATGTTAGTCAGTTACTGCCTGATTTTCTATAGTTTGCCCAAATTTAGACATGGATCGCAGATCCGTGCGTAAACAAATTAGCTAATTAGGCACTAACAACCATTGGTGTTAAAAGCACTTGGGGTCTTTTACAAAGGCATAGTTGTATTTTTAGTGTGTGCTAAACACTAGAGATGGCCATAGGAATATATAGGTGTCTACAGCATTTATCACATACTTATTTTTAGCGCATGCTAAAAACACTAGCGCACCTTTGTAAAAGGACCCCATAATTGGCAGTATTTAGGAGTTACGTGCAGATCTGCCCTATGCCCTATTCTATAACATGAATACCTAAATTTCATAGCATGCAACTCCAAAAGGGGTGTGGCCATGGAAAGGGCATAGGCAGGTTAGGGGCATTCCCCGAATTTAGGTATGATATACATGCCTAACAGCGATTAGTTGGGCACCAGCATTTACACCAGCATATGGCAGACATAAATGCTTGCTATCAAAATTAGGCACGAAATACGCACTGAGGACTTGTTTTGCAAAGCCGCATTACCAATCCCTGGTGCGGCAAATGAGAGGAAGCCCATTCAATTCCTAGCCCTAAGCTAGTATTCTGTATAGGTTGTTCTGCACGGAGCCAGAATACTAGCTTAGCATGGATCATCCTGACGCCTAACTTTGGGCATCATTTATTGTATCCCCCCCCCCCCCTTAGTGTGTGGAAGATCTAACATTTTATGTGCTGGGTGCTCTCCACACCCATTCTCCACCCATGCTTTGCGCTAATGCCATTTTAAAAGCAGTTAACGTATCTCTACTTTAGCTGTTACCACGTTGTTTAGGGACATCAAGCAGAGATGCCCCCTTTCCATCCTGCTTTAATGCTACTAAATTTCTAAATCAGATTATCCTGGCATCCCTGATATAGAAACCATTGAATTTGAGAGTAAGCCCTGATTTATGAAGACCTTTTTTTCTCCATTGTCTTGGAAAACAGCTTTGTAAATCATGTCATAGGACTCAATAAAATCATCCTGCATGCATATAAGGTGTTCCATGTTCCATCCTCTACCACATTCTTACCTATTGTTGACATTTTGAGCACTTATGGCTGTATAAATGGATATAAGATCAATTTTACTAACATTGAATTTTTCTACTTTAATATAGATGTTTCAAAAATCTGTTGGGGTCTTTTACTAAAGGTTAGCTCAAGTTATCTGCAGCAGGGCCCATAGGAATAAAATCAGACCTGCTACAGATAACTCGAGCTAATCTTTAGTAAAATACCCCCTGTTATTTTTAGCAGGGCAGTAACTCATTGGCATATTAAAATGTGTTCATAAACATTGCTATTTGATAGATTCCATTCATCTCAACTGAATTAACATAATTAAATATCAATTAAATATCTATGAGTGACAATTTCACAAAATATTGTATTATTATCCCTTATTTTCATTTCTCTGTTATAGTTCCTAAAACAGGACCTTATTAATTAGAAGGAACTCCTTGATGTTTGGATTAAATAAATATAATCCCTATGGTTTGACTTTCTAAAGTCATATATTCCTTTGTTTATTTATTTTTATTGGAAGCTTGGAAACATCAAGCCATAACAGCACTCATAAATTTATTGTACTCCCTTTTAGAGATGGCAGCCAAGAAACGTTTGTGTCATTTTTTTCAATTTTGGTTTTTGTTTTCATTTCAGAAATTCATCCATAGTGTGCACTCTTAGGAAAGGAGTGTGCACCATCATTATTCTATTAAGGCCACCAAAAATTGTACATGCAAATTTAGGCATTTTCCTGATTTATGTACACAATTTAATAGAATAATGAGCTAATTAGTGCCAATAATTGGCTTATTATAAAAGCGATTATTGGCTCTAATTAGATTTAATTGGGTCCAACGCATATAAAGTTAGGCGTGGGATCCACGCCTAAAATTTACATGCAGTCCAAAAAAGGGGCATGGAAATGGGAGGCTCATGGACATTTCAGGGCAGAACAGGGGTATGGTTTTGAGTTACACTCGCAATTACAGAATATGGGTATTCCACGTGTATATTTAGGTGTGGGTATTTGCACATTTTCATTGGTGCAAATCACAGTGCATAAATTTATACATGACCTCTCCACTTGAATGATTATTATATAAATCATGTTGATTATTCTATAAACCTTGCCAAACCTTTGGTGTGGCTTATAGAATATCAATCTGTGGGTATTTCTTGGTGCTGATTTTTTTAAGCACCATATTTAGAATCTAGCCCCATGTGTAAACAGAGTATTTTCTTAATGAGCATGCATTATGTGAAATAAGAGCTTTCTACTTAAAGAGCACATATGTGTACTCTACCATGAATAAAATGCACACTCCTTAAGAGTGTTGCCCTCTTTCCACATAGGGCTGAATTCAGTATATGGCGCTGAAAAATCAACGCTGAAAGAAATCAGTGCTGAATGGTACTCTATAAAGGGCGCTGCGGGATGGGCACCCATTATAGAACAGCACATAGCGTGGGAATCCATGCACAAATTTGGACATGAGCATTTACACCGCCTGAAAACAAGTGTAAATCCTGGCATGCAAGTTGGGCATGGATCCCCTTGAAGTCTATAGCAATGTGCACATTTTAAGAGAATGCCCTTGACTGGTCCATGCCCCTCCCAACATTATGTCCCCTTTTCAGATCTGCACACAAAACACTTAAGCGCTATTCTATAACTGGGCCCTGTAAGTGTAGGTCTACATGGATCTGCTGTTTTGGGGGCATTTCAGTACCAGGCTTCCATTATAATGCTTTTCCACACTGAAAAATTGGCACAGACATAATGCATAATGCTAGGCACCATGTGTAGAATTCCACACATATTGTGCAATCTTTAAGAAGAGTGCCCATTATTGGGTGTGCGCTGATCCATTTTTCAGCATGCCTGTAAAAAAGGTCTTTTTTTATTTTTGCCGAAAATGGACGTGCGGTAAAATCAAAATTGTCGCGCATCCATTTTGGGTCTGCGACCTTACTGCCAGCCACTGACCTCGCGGTAAAGTCTCACGTGGTAACAGGGCAGTAATGACCTATGCACGTCAAATGCCACTTGGCACACATCCGATACGCACGTCCAAAAGTAAAACTTATTTTTCAGCCGTGTATATTGGATGCATGCAAAAAAAGAAATTACCACAAAAGCCACACGGTAGTTGGGCAGTAACTCCATTTTGGCACGCTTTGGGCTTAGCAAAAGGGCCCCTATATCTAGCTAGTGTATTATGATTAGAATGCGCTAATTGGATATCCCAGTGTTAATGTGAGGCGATAGAGGTAAATAGGAGGCGATAAGAGTTCCCCCATTAATATTTTGTAGTTACCGCATACAAATGGGAACATTAGTGTACATCCGAAAAAAAAAAAAGGAAATAGCCCTACAAAAATACTGTGTTAAGTCTGGGCTTAGTGCACGGGAAAAGTTCCATGTAAGAACACACTAAGCCCAGTTTTTACTGCACTTTATTAAAAGGGCCCTTATATGCATACATAGTCCACTAAAAATCTGATTAGAGCTTAATTCACTAACCCCCAAATTCTAGATATGGTATAGCCAAAGTGCACGCACAGCTTAATTGATTAACAAGCTAAGCAGCACTGATAATTGGTACTTAACAACCAATTAGCAGCAATAATTGGTTTAAATAGAATTTATAAGCACAACTTTCTAGGTGTATTCTATAATGAGGTGTGCATAAATTCTAATGCGCACAGTTGAAATGAGGGCCTGGCCATGGGCATGGAATGGGCGGGACATGGGCATTTAAAAATACTATATGCACAATTATAGAATACACCCCATCTGCGCCTAACTTAGGCACAGGTATTTAGGCCAGGTTTTAGGTGGCCTAAATGGGTGAACCTACATTTTAGACGCAAGAATCAACCATTCCCACAATTAGTTTTCACTTATCATATAGTAATTCAGCCAAAACTAGAGTTTCATAGAACCAGAAAACTTCAACATGACTACCTCAAAACAATTTATTAGATCTTGCTCTGGTCAAGTGGGGAAATGAAAATGATTGGTGCCAGAACAACTAATCATTTTACTTCTATACAATTCAAGTATGGTACAAAGACTATTCTCAAATGAGGTTGCATACCTTCCTGTCACTTCTTATCCTTATTTGATTTTGAATTACCTAGGTCCCAAAATTTTAACTGTGCTGCTACTAATTCAAAATTCTGAATCTGTCTTTCTTGTCCAGAATCCTTATCTACTTTGATAAATTCAAAACTGCCTTTAAGTCCCTTTGCATCTCTAATTTAAAACATATCTAATTAAGCTGAAGAATAAAATGAATGAAAGGATGTCCTTTGAAGTTATCAATATTGCTTTTCAAAGTCAGAAAATTAACAGAGCCATTGGCATATTAGCAAGCCCTTGGCACACTTGTAGAGAATAAGGATAATGACTTTCCAATTTAGAAAAGGAGATAGGTTTATCCACCATTTTGCATGGAGACTAGTCCAGTATTCATGCCTTGTCCAGTATGTGGCGGTGGCCAAAAAAAGCAAACAGGGTGCTAGGAATTATTAGGAAATGGATAGAAAATATGACAAAGAATATTATAATGCCTCTGTATCACTCCGTGCTGCGACCAAACCTTGACTATTGTATGCAATTCTGGTCTCCATATTTTTTAAAAAGATACAGCAGAATTAGAAAAGGTTCAAAGAAGGGCAACCAAAATGATTAAGGGGATGGAACTCCTCTCACACAAGAAAGCTTAAGAGGTTAGGACTGTTCAGCTTGGGAAAGAGACGGCTGAGGGCAGATATGATAGAGGTCTACAAAATACTTAGTGATGTAGAACAGGTAAACATAAATCAATTTTTACTCTTTCAAAAAGTACAAAGATTAGGGGACACTCAAGGAAGTTACATGATCCTGGCTTTTAAAATAAACAGGAGGAAATATTTTTTTCACTCAATAAATAATTAAGCTCTGGAACTCATTGACAGAGGATATGGTATCAGTGGTTAGCGTATCTGGATTTAAAAAAGGTTTGGACAAGTTCCTGCAGGAAATATCCATAGTTTTCTATTGAGATAGACATGGGGAGAGTCACTGCTTATCCCTGTGATCAGTAGCATGAATTTTGCTACTATTTGGGATTCTGTCAGGTATTAGTGAACGGAATTGGCCACTGCTGGGACACAGGATACTGGGCTAGATGGACCATTGGTCTGACCCAGTATGGTTATTTTTATGTTATTATGATATGCAACTCAATGTTTCAGTGTAAACTATACATTGGATAAATTCTGCCACGTTACTAAGCAAAAGACTGAAAACTGTTGATGAAATGATAGAATTAAGGGTATATTAGGTAATATTTTTTTTCTGCGCTCTTGGGCATAAACTTTACCACCTCCCTGCCTCGGACCACTACCTGCAATCAGCATCACAACCCCTCTACCCCCTGGGAAATGATCATAAAGTTCAGTTTAAAAACTATATCATATAATTTGGGGCCCTTTCACTAAAGCTTAGCCACATGACCCATAGGAATGAAATAGAACATTCAGCATTTACTCCCATATTCTATACTATGTGCCCAAAATTGCATGCGCAAATCCAGGAGTATTCTGTATTTGCACGCACAATTTAATTAGTTAACAAGTCAATTAGCGCTGATACTTGCCACGTAATAGGCAATTATTGACAATAAATGCCTTTAATTAGAATTTACAGGCATAACTTGCTAAGTGTATTCTATAAAGTGGTGTTCACAAATTCTAAGGCACACAGCCAAAAAGGGGGCATGGCCATGGACATGGAATGGGCGGATCTTGGGCATTACAAAAACATATGCACGTCATTATAGAATACCATTGCACTGCGCCTAACTTAGGCGCCAGCATTTACACCAGCTTTTACTCAATGTAAATTCCTATGACTAGATTTAGATGCCTGCAAGGGATCTAGGCATATTCTATAAACTGCGCCTAAAGTTAGGTGCGGTTTATAGAATACGCTTAGGCGGAAATTTGTTCAGCACCATTTTTTCAGGCACCATATATAGAATCTAGCCCTTAGCCCACACTAATTCCATTAGCAGTGCTAAGCTTTAGTAAAAGGGCCTCTTTATCATTTGTGCATTTATTTATTTAATAGGATTTTTTTGTTTTTGTTACATTTGTACTAGAGAGCTGCATGGGAACTGGGTTTGCGGGAATCCCGCGGAACCTGCGGGATTCCCGAGGGGACGGAAACAGTTCTGTGGGGTTCCTGCAGGGACAGAAGCAGTTCCTGTGGGGTTCCCATGGGGACAGAAGCAGTTTTTGTGGGGTTACCGCGGGGACGGAAGCAGTTCTGTGGGGTTCCCGTGGAAGTGTAAGCTACTCCTGCACCAGTCTCTCATCTACCGAGCACCAAGTTCTTTGAGTGCTGTCTCCTCCTCCTCCTCTTCCTCCTTGCTTTAACAGCACAAATGTGGAAAGTCTTCCATTAAGGAGGTGGTAGAGACACAAATGATGGAATTCAAAAAGGTGTGGGATGAACACAGAGAATCTCTAATTAGAAAATGGAAGTTATAAAAAACCTAACCTTAAATGGCTGCATGGATGTGGATGTGTGAAGTAATGCTTAGATGGTGACTCTGGCTGTGATTAACTAGGGCCAATACCGGGCAGACTTGTATGGTCTGTGTCTAATATATGGAATTCTGGTTTAGGATGGGCTGGAAAGGGCTTAGACAGCAACTTCAGTGGCTGGAACATAAGGACAGTTCTGGGCAGATTTTTATGATTTGTGTCCCACAAATGAGAAGACGCATAGACTTGAGTGGGCTTCAACGACAACTCTAGCAGTTGGAACATAAGGAAAGGGCCAGATAGACTTCTATGGTCTATGTTCCAGAAACACAAAAGAAAGACCATAATCAAGTATATAATATCACACTCGTTGATTTAATCATTAATTGATAATGAGTGTGACTATTGGGCAGACTGGATGGACCATTCAGGTCTTTATTTGCTGTCACTCACTATGTTACAATTAATCCTCTTTGCTTCCAGGCTGATGAGCAGACCTTAGCTCTGACACAGTCACCTGACCTACTCACGCTTGCATGTGGTGACCTCTCAGCACACAGTGCCAGTAAATCAGAGACAAATCTTACATGTTCCAAGTTTCAGCTTCCATTCCTTCCTTGCCTACAGTGCTGTGGCTCAAATCCAGAGAGAGACTGAGGGAGCTGACTGGAATTTTCTTTTATGTACCATTAAATTCTTACAGTGATGGGTGGGGATGGGTAAGATTCCAGCGGGGACGGGTGGGGACGGGTAAGATTCCAGCAAGGACAGGTGGGGATGGGTAAGATTTCTGTCCCTGTGCAACTCTCTAATTTGTACCCCACGCTTTCCCACTCATGGCAGGCTCAATGCGGATTACATGGGGCAATGGAGGGTTAAGTGACTTGCCCAGAGTCACAAGGAGCTGCCTGTGCCTGAAGTGGGAATTGAACTCAGGTTCCTCAGTTCCCCAGGACCAAAGCCCACCACCCTAACCACTAGGACACTGGAATTCATTTAGATCTCTAAAGGGTCCTTTTACAAAAGTGCAGTAAAAAAAATGGCCTTAGCGTGCTCTTATGCTGGTCTTTCCCACATGCTAAGGCCATTTTTACTGCTGCTATAAAATGGCTTTTTTTTTTTTTGTCTTTAGCATGCAGCCATTTTTTAAAAATTACTGTGTACTTACCGCCACCAATTTTGTAGGCAGTAAGAGCTCATGCAGTATCCCAGCACTAACCACTTAGCATACAGTAATGTAGACACACTAATTGGTTAGAGTAGGAATGTCCACTCTCCGCCCCCAAGTCCGCCCCCTCAAAAAAAATTTTTTTAGCGCATAGTTTGCACATTTCAAAGTTACCACAGGACCCCTAGGCACATCCTGTGGTACTTCATTTTTAGCTGCATAAGGCACAATTTGGGGCTCATTTTCAAAAGAGAAAAACATCTAAAAAGTGGCAAAAAACAGCATTTGAATTGGTATTTTTGAAATCTATTTTTCAGAGGTTTTTCCATGCTGTTCGTCTGCAGTGCATCCAAATCTCAAGGGGGCATGCCAGGGGCCTGTAAAGGGCAGGGTTTGGGACATTCCTAAGACTTGGATGTTTTTCAGCCATAATGGAACAAAACAAAACTGTTCAGGACTAAATGTAAGACGTTCTGAGCTAGACCTGTTTTTATAATGAATAAGGCACAAAAAGGTGCCCTAAATGACAAGATGACCACTGGAGGGAACCAGGGGTGACCCCCCCCCCAAGTGGTTACTGACCCCTCACACCTGCTATGTGTTTAAAAACATTACTTGCCAGCCTCTAATGTTATACTCAGGTCCCTGGACTAATCTAGTGAAGGGTGCAGTGCACTGCAGACAGGCGGACCCTTGCCTATACCTCTTCCTAACTGTTACACTTGTGGTGGAAATTGTGAAACCTCCAAAACTCACGAGAAACTCACTGTACCCATATATAAGTGCCCCCTTCACCCATAAGGGCTATTTTAGTGGTGTACAGTTGAGGGGGGGGGTTCTGGGGGACTCAGCAGACAAGATAAGGGAGCAATGGTGAGATGTGTACCTGGGAGCATTTATTTGAAGTCCACTGCAATGCCCCCTAGGGTGTCTCATTGCTCTCCTGGGATGTCTGGGAGACCAGTCTAGTAAAAATGCTGGCCCCTCCTACATCCAAATGGCTTGATTTTCTTTTTTTTTTTCATTTGAATGTTTTGGGGGTTTTTTGCTAAAATGATCCCAAAAAATGTACAAATAACAAAACCTTGATCAAAATGATATTAAAAAAAAAGATTTTTTTTCTTTTTTCAAAAATGACCTTCTTTCCTATTTGTATTTTGGATGTTTTAAATGTCCAAAGTCAGACTTAGATGCCATATCAAAAATACCCCTCTTTAGCACCTAACACATCTTAGTAAAAGGACCCCTAAATGATTATGTTTAACAAAATTGACAGTATGCCAAATACAGTATCAGAGTTGCTGAATTCTTCCTATTAATAGGAACAAAAACAAAAGAAAAATATTAGGTAGCATTAGTTTGATGCAGCTCTCTTGTTGTTTGATTGGTTTCAATATGCCTGCCAAGTAATGCAAATGGGAAAAAAAACAGTGACCATATTGATGATAAATTAATAGATTTCAGCAGAACTGGTCATCCTTGATCTAACTTTATAAAACTGTAACAAGTAAACTGTATCTCAAAGTCCTCCCCATAGTACTAGCAAAAAAATCTGCATCCAGTCACACAGAGGCCCTGACCACCATCACCTTTTTTTTTCTTTGTCTATGCACATACAACATGCCACTCACCAAGCTTGTGATCATATTACATAGTAACATAGTGAGTGATGGCAGATATTCTATATACCACACCAAAATCTAGGTGTGGCTTTCAGAATACACTTAGGCAGAAATGTTTTCCTCACGGATTTTTTAGGACCCATATAGAGAATTCCCCCCCCCCCCCCCCCCCCAATATGGATGGCAGCTGAAAGCTAGATCAAGCACAATGCAATATGTAGCCAGCCTCAGACACTACTTGGTGAAATAATTGTTCTGATGTGTCCTTTTTAAAGAGAAAACGAAGATCTGCTAAACCTGTTGAGTTTTCTTATGAGGAAAGAATGAAACAGACATGAATTATTTAAAGCTGAAAATCTGTCCATAAAGTGATACAGCTGGCAGTAATTACAGAGTTAAGATTTCAAACTGTAGACCACATTGCTTCTCAACTAGAATGGAATTTGCTGGATACTAACTATATACATGCTTTAACCCAAATTCTATATATTGTGCTCAAAATTGTGCATGCCCAATTTGTCTGCACAATTTAATTAAACAGCAAGCCAATTAGCACCAATAATTGGGTACTAACAATCAATTATTTACACTAGATGGCAACAATTGGAATTTGCATGTGCATCTTCCTAGTCGGGATTCTATAAACATGCCTACATAAATTTTTCTGCACAGACCCAAGAAGGGGGTGTGGCCATGGGAGGGCTGTGGGCAGGTCAGGGGGGTTCCTAGAATTTCCACGCTGTGTTATAGAATATGGGAGATCCAAGCCTAAGGCATGAGGATTTACACCAGGTTTCAGTTGGTGTAAATCCTCGCACCAAAACTGGATGTGGATCCCAGAGCGTCGTTTATAGAATAGTGCTCAGTGCCCATTTTTAAAAAACTGAATTTAACCCTATATGGAGTAAATATTTGGAATAAACTAACATATACTTTTTTTTAATAGTTTCTATAAATGAAAATTTTATCTGACAAATTTAAGCTATCTAATCCCAAAAGTAAGACAACATTACTATATACTTCCAGAACCACAAAATGTCATTCAATACAAACGTTAAATACTATTTAACTTGCACAGAATCTAGTGGAGAACATGTAAAATTATATTTGCATTTGCTGAAGTTTTTAATATGAGATTCTAATCCTGCTGTTACCTTATATATTACTACCAGCTGCCTTGATTTTTCAGTTCCATTCATGCTTCAATAATATATACCTTAAAAAGAACATTTTCTGAAACATTTGCAATGCACCTCTTTGCGCTACATGTGTGTTTTCCAGTTTCAGTTTAAAGTAGCTGTGGTCTAACAAGAAGTCTGAAATACTCCCTTCCAAGTCTCCTGGTCAGAGCATGCTGTGCCATATGAGTCATCTTCAATACAACTTGGACACTCAGCAAAGGGTGTATCAGGGAGCTTAACACAAAGCAGTGTCTGTATGCAGACTTCACCATTCACCAACACCAAGCTACAGTATTCTAAAATTTAAAATAAAGTACTCCTTTATTTTAATATAGCATTGCTTTTAGGGGTAAGAGAGAATTCCAGTTAATATAAAATACAAATAACACGTCAGCAACGTAAAAAGAATGACAACAAGGTTGCATTTCTGCAGAAAATACGTTTAAACCCTAGCTTAAAAACCATTGATGTTTGTCAGGACATTTTCATTTTAGACAATACCGATTTAAAACTACATTTTCACATTACCTACTTTGCCTCTGCTTAGTACACATTAGAGGCATGCAGCCAAAACAATTTCCATTTGTTTAATTTTTTTTGTTTCTTTTTCTTTTCTATCATTTTGTTTTAATGCATACCATAGCCCCTATTTATTGATGCTTAGGGCTTTATTCAGTAAATGGTGCCCAAATTAGGCATTCATAAGTTCCACGCTAAGCACTAATTTTATAAAGGTCACTTAGAGAGAGATTCTATATATGGCACATATAAAATCGGCACAGAAATCAATGCCAACCAAGTGTATTCTATAAGCGGCACCTAGATTTAGGTGCAGTATGTAGAATACGCTTAGTTGATATCTCAACACCTAAAACTATGCATCATCTCCATTTACACAAATGAAAATGTGGTGTAAATCCTGACACATAGATTTAGGCACACTGGGCCATATTCTATAACTACACACGTAAATTTCAGAACGCTCACAAAACGCCCATTTCTCTACCTATAACCATGCCCCTTTTTACCTGCACACATTTGAAGTTAGGTGCACTGCATTACAGAATGCTCTTAGCGAGTTGTGTCCATAAATTCTAATTGTTGCCAATTAGTGCTCATTATTGCTTAAGAGCTGTAATCAACGCTGATTAGCTTGTTAAGCCAATTGATTTATAGATGTTGTTATAGAATATGCTTGAATTTTGGCGCAGATCTCTAGGCACGCTATATAGAATCTGGGGATTAGTGCTAAGCAACCTTTATAGAATAGCACATAGAGTGGATTCCCACTTCCAACTTTGGATGCGGGGACTTTGCCTGCTGAAGCCTGGTGTAAATCCTCGAACCCAACTGATGGTAGTTGGGCCTGGAAAGCCAAGTATTCTATAGCCCCTATTTACTGATGCTTGTTTAGCTAAAAGCATCTTGGAGTAGCCTAATGTTAATGCAGAGGCCTGCAAATCTGAGGAACTGGGTTCACTTCCCATTGTAGCTCCCTGTGACACTGGGCAAGTTATTTAACCCTCCGTTGCCCCAGGTACAAAATAAGTACCTGTATATAATAGGCAAACTGCTTTGATTGTAACCACAGAAAGCTAGTATATCAAATCCCACCCCCTTTCCTTATAAAATAGCATCTAATTTCTGGGAATGCCCTTGCCCTTTCCCCTCCCATGGCCACACCCCCTTTTGAGTTGTGCACTATGAACTTTAAGCTCCCATGTTATAGAAAAAGGCAAAGGGCAAATGTGTGCAACCATCATAATTAAGGCCAATTAAATACCAAATAACTCTAATAATTGATTGTTGACACCTAATCAACTAACTCATTTCCATTCGCATCTGGGATCCACCCCAAAATTTGTGATTCCCAACTTTGGCCAAGCTTTATAGAATCCGGGAGTTAGTGCTCAATAACAGCATTATCTCAAGTCATCTGCCACAAAGTCCTTTGGTTGGTTTTGGGTCACTAGTTGTTGAGAAATTGGATTTTGGACTAGTTTGAAGATAAGTACTTGTCCATTTTTTGCTTCATCATATGAGTGAAATAAGTTTATTAGAAGACAAGTACTTTTCCAATTGTTAAGTTATATGAACCTAAGAAAGTTTTCTTTAGAGATAAATATATTGGGATAACT
This sequence comes from Microcaecilia unicolor, assembly GCF_901765095.1. Lineage (NCBI taxonomy): Eukaryota > Metazoa > Chordata > Amphibia > Gymnophiona > Siphonopidae > Microcaecilia > Microcaecilia unicolor. Next base: position 57,194,531 of record NC_044040.1, read on the forward strand.
TTTAGGAGTTTCATATAGTGCAGTATTGCATGGAGGACATTATTTTGGTATTAAAATCTATTTGGACAGAATATGGTTATGTTCAGTTGATAAGTTCTTTGATATTTGCCTGTAGAATTAATGGTATTCCTCCTATACACTATGACCCTCATTTTAGAAGCCCTAATTGTGATATGCATGTGTAAAACTAGTATCCGCAAGTATATATAGCAGATATGTGTAAAAGGCAATTTTAGAAAGCCAGTATTTTCCCATGCATATGAGAAGTTCACCCATCTTGGATGGGGGCTTGTTTGGGCTGGGGCTAGGCTGGAACTGATATCTAGATGTGTATTCCTTATTTTGTTAAGGCAATACACATCTATGTACATTAGGCGTTAGACCGCCAGGGCTCATCACCTCCATTTTGGAGCTTGTACAGGATGAGATAGAAGCAGAGCAGGTCTGCTCCTGCTCATGAAAACTGAACCACTAGGGACCACCTCCGGGTGGGCACCAGGGTAGGTAGGTGATCTGTGGGGAGGGCGAGGAGTAGGGAAGAGCTTTGAGGCAGATTGCAAGGAGCAGCTTGAAGGAGGGTGAGGCACCATCTGGGAGAGGGGAAAGTGCTTCTGATCAGGTGACTGTGATCCAGGAAGGGGCAGCTATGATGGGGGGGGGGGGGGGGGGGGGTTGTTAACTGTGAGGCTGCTGTTGTGATTGGGGGAGGAGGGTTGTGATGGAGAGCTAATGCCGGGGGGGGGGGGGGGGTTGTGACATCACAGAGGTGGTTGAGATGTGATTGGGGGGTAGCTAATAAGGTGCAGTATTAGGGTAGTTCTTATAGCACCTTACTGGCTACTCCCTTGTGCAATTACAGTGCCAGCAATGCAAGTGTATGTTTGCAAAATGGCTCTCCTACATGTGTATGAGCTGCCACTCACCCTGTTGGTTGCAATTTTACAACCTACATGGGTAGGTATGGCTACACTCCTGTCTAGGTTCCTCTACTTTCTACATGGATTTTTTGCTAAAATGGGTCTTCCCCCCAAAATGTCTATCCCTGCCTGTCCTAGACGCTTGTCCCTGCTGGCACCTACACATTTATTCCTTCATGCATTTTCGAACAGGATGTACCTCAGGCAGATCCTGTTCTAAAATATTACCAGAATTTATACATGTACTGACCTTGATGTGTCAATTCCAGTTCACACATCCTTCCTAAAATGTGCCTGCATATATATTTTTATATGTGCTGATCACCATATGTTCTACTACTTTTTTGCATGCTTTCCTCTTGTTTCTAACAAGGCCCTTTGAGACAGATAACATGCAATTACACCATTACTGCTTGCTAAATATTAGTAAACAGGGGCCTACATGTTTTAGTTTGAAGTAATTCAATGTTGCATGCACTCATTCTTACAGTATACCATAAAGGAGTTATTTACTGACGGTTATTGCATGCTAACCATTAGTAAATAGCCCTCTAAATTTTTTTAGTTTATGCTACATGAAACAAACGGCACATCCTTACTATGCATACAGCATACTTACAAAATTAGTTATAACACACTTAAGATACAAAAGAATTAAAAGGAGTATAAAATGAAAACAAAGTTTGCTACAACAATACATTTATACTGTTTACTACACTAATAAATATTACAGGCTAATAATCTTATAAAAATTAGTAGCATGTTATAGTTAAATATCAGGATCAGATCACAGAGTCAAAATACTGTTTTCAGAGAACAGCAATTATGGTCATTAAAAGTTTTAGTATTTCCATAAATAAACAGCATTTTCATTTCCTTGTATTTCTATTGAGTATAAACAATATTAGATTTGTATAAAAGAAAATAATCATATTCTGGTTATATAAAACTTAACAATGCCTATCTTACAGTACATTATAACAGTGGAAAGTGTAGTCTTTGTTGGAGGTAAGGGGATGGGTATTTATGAGCCCTTGCATTTATAAACTCATGGAAAAGTTCATAGTTTATTGATGTGTCACAACAAAAGTCTGTAGAGAACCATGAAACAAGCAAAACATGCCTTTGTGTGAAACAGAAATCAAGAAACGTCAAATAGCTAAATGTTTGATGTTCATGCAACAGCAGCTCTAGGTAATACATTTTCCATACCTGTGTAGGGAAATTTTAACTATGGTTATACTTGTTGAAGATTTGCCACCAAAATGTGATTTTGCAGCAAACCACAGAAGTCATGGAAACACAAAGACCTGACTAGCATCAATTTATTCTTACATTGGCAAAACTGTATACAACACAAATAAACTAAAATGTAGAAAAATAAGTGTTAGGAAACAACTTGAGTCATATTCTTTTTCGACATACTCAAATGTTACTGAATTCAGTTCATTGTAGGAGGTCTGACAGTTTTGCAACAGGTACGTTGCTGAAGCGGGCAACCACAATTTAGACAGGACATAGAAGTGTTTATGCTGGCACATACACATTTATCTTTGCCATTTTCAAAATATAAACGTGTATTTTCCCAGTGCTGTCACAGAGATGGGTATCCCTTACCAGTTTGTCTTTTGGAGGGAATAAAAAACACTGAGGGATTAAGGGGACATTCCATTATGTCCCAAGGATCAGTCCAGACAAATGGGTTGTGACCATCTGCCAGCAGGTGGAGGTAGAGAATTCTAATGAGTTGTGCCCCATATTCTCCTGTGCTTAGCAATCAAGCCAGTATTCACAAGTTTTGCCCTTTATTTCATAGCTATTTTTCTATCTAGTGGCTTCAGTTTTTTTTCTCTGGAAGTCACTCTCTTTCACTGCTTTGTTATCAAATACTGGCTTGGTTGCAAAGCGCAGGAGCTTATGAGGCATAACTCATTAGAGTTCTATATCTCCACCTGCTGGCGGATGGTCACAACCCATTTGTCTGGACTGATCATTTGGGACCAAAGGAAAGAAGATTATCAGATAATTTTCCATCTCCCCATATCTCTCCAGTGGAGAGCTGCTCAACAGGAACAGTTTGCCAAAACCTAAACATGCCTGATAGCAGGTGTAATTCCCAACATCAATCTTTTAGGCCATAGATGTTTAGTCCCTTTCTGAAATGGAGAATACATCTGTATTATCTTCCCATGCCCTTGTCCCATCCAAAACATGCCCAGTGCATGCCTCCTTGCCATTTGCATGCACTTGGGTTTCACATGTGCATATCTCGGCTTTGTGAAACAGAGACATAAACGTTTATGCACGATAAATGTCTAAGTGCCAGTTTATGCACATCTCAATATGACTGCCATAGCTAGATAGCTGGCCCATGTCCCTCTTTCCATGTGTAGCCGAGCACTGGATGATGACCTAGCTGTCTCAACTTCCTCAAATTCACAGTGTGTGTGGATGGAGGTGTAAGAGGAGAAGGAGTCAGAGTTAGCAGAGATCTGGAGTTGGGTTAAAGAAAGTTCACTGGAGAGGTATTTGGGTTCAAACACGAGGGTCATTGCAGTATTTGGACACTTACTGGCTAGCTGACTTGGGAATGAAAGGAGGAGGGGAGAGCTTAGGAGAGAAAAGGAGGGATAGATGACTATATTTCTTCCTTTTCTTTCCTCAGAAGTCCAAGCTCCCACCCTACCCCCTTGGGTGGGGACTGTTTGTATATTACTTACATATTGTTTAATGTTGCTGTGGTGTGTTCATAGGGCACCTGGGCTGGTCAGTGTTTGACTGAATGTATTTGGCTCTGCTTAGCTACAGTAACAATATGAAGATTAGCTTTTGGGCCAGAGTCTGGTAGGCTTTGTTTGGCTCGAGTGATTTTGTTGTACTACATGTATAATGCTGTGTATGTTTGCAAATAACTCTTGTCTGTGCTGTTTTTTGGAGAAAGGTAGGTGAGAATAGAGTCAACTTGGCTGCCTCGGTTATTGGTTTTCTTACCTCTACTGCTTCTCTTCTTTGGTCTTATATATATTTAATTGCACAAATGCTTTTTTCTTATATATGGTATACTCATACTGCGTGTCCCTGGGATCAGTAGCATTCTGTGGGAATTGGCCACTGTTGGAAGCAGGATACTGGGCTGAATGGACTATTGGTCTGACCCAGTATGGCTATTTTTATGTTCTCATGTTCTTTTGCCATAAAAAGGTTAGTACTTTTTTTCTATTATGGTTGCATCTGTTTCAAAAAGAATCCCACTTTTATGAGTTCAATGAACAGGTGTTTGTGATATATTCCCACTCTGAATATATCACTGTACTAACCTGAATAATATAGATCATAAATCAGAGCAGCAGTGCCCATATTTCCTTAGACTCGTGGACCAGATATACCAAGCACTTTTCTCTTGGGTACAAAATGGGAAAACACCATAAGACAGAGATTCCAAAAGATTTAAATACATGAGGAGGGGCAAAAACCATCCAAAATCTGAATACCAAAAAAGAAAAACATCTATCTTGGTCCATTTTCGGAAAAAAAAAACGTCCATGTGCAAAACACACAAAATCAAGCCATTGGGATGTAGGAGGAGCCAGCATTTTTAGTACACTGGCATCCCAGGAAAGCAATAGTGCACCCTAGGGGGCACTGCAGTGGACTTCATCAAATGCTCCCTGGTACACATCTGACTTGTCTGCTGAGCCCCCCAAAACCCACTACCCCCAACTGTACACCACTACCATAGCCCTTAAGAGTGAAGGGGGCACCTATATGTGGGTACAGTAGGTTTCTGGTGAGTTTTGGAGGGCTCACAGTTTCTTCCACAAGTGTAACAGGTAGAGGGAGGTAGAAGCTTACACTGCACCCACCACTAGACTACTCCATGGACCTGCATGCTGTTCTAATGGACCTCAGTATAACATCTGAGGGTGGCACAAACGCTGGCAAGTAATGTTTTTCATCACATTTTTTTGTAGGGTGGGAGGAGATTAGTGACCACTGGGGGAATAAGGGGAGGCCATCCCTGATTCCCTCCAGTGATCATCTGGCTATTTAGGGCACCTTTTTGTGCCTTATTCGTTATAAAAACAGGTCTAGTTCAAAACATCTTACTTTTACTCCTGGATGTTTTTGTTTTCTTCCATTAAGGCTGAAAAAGTCTAAGTCTCAGGAATGCCCAAGTCCCGCCCTGAACACGACCCTGATACGCCCCCTTGAGATTTGGATGTACTTCTGATGGACTTCAAACAAAAATGTCTAAAAATTGGTTTTGAAAATACTGCTTTGGACGTTATTGTGAGAAAAATGTCCAAATGCTGCTTTATGCCACTTTTTTTAGACGTTTTTCTGTTTTGAAAATGTTTTATTTATTTTATTTTATTTTATTTCATTTGTATCCCACATTTTCTCACCTATTTGCAGGCTCAATGTGGCTTACATAGTATTGTTAACATAGTTAATTCCAGTATATTAGGTATAGTTAGTATTGTGTAGAGGTTAATTAGGGGAAGAAAGAAGAAGGAAGGGATTTATAACGGTATTTATAGCAGGTGGGTTTTCATAACTGAATGGGTTGGTGAAGTGGATTAGTGGGGCTGTAGGTTATCATTGTAGGCCTTGTTGAAAAAATATGTCTTCAGAGATTTGCGAAAGATAGTTGTATCGTCGATTGTTTTCAGATCTGTGGGTAATGCATTACATATCTGCGTGCTCATGTAAGAGAAGGTGGTGGCGTGCATCAGCTTGTATTTTAGTCCTTTACAGCTGGGGAAGTGCAGGTTGAGAAATTTGCGAGACGATCTTGTGGCGTTTCTGGGAGGTAGGTCCACGAGGTTTAGCATGTAGGTTGGGGCGCCTGCGTGAATGATTTTGTGTACAGTCGTGCAGATCTTGAATGCAATGCGTTCCTTAAGTGGGAGCCAGTGAAGTTTCTCTCTTAAGGGTTTTGCACTTTCATATTTAGTTTTTCCATAAATGAGTCTGGCGGCTGTATTCTGGGCAGTCTGGAGTTTTTTAATAGTCTGTTCTTTGCAGCCAGCGTACAGTACGTTGCAGTAGTCCAGATGACTTATTACCATTGACTGTACCAAGGTACAGAAGATGTATCTCGGGAAGAAAGGTTTTACTCTGAGTTTCCACATGGAGTAGAACATCTTTTTCGTAGTGTTTTTCACGTGGGCATCAAGAGTGAGGTTTCGATCAATGGTGACTCCAAGTATTTTCAAGTTTTGTGAGACAGGAAGAGAACAGTATGGTGTGGTTATGGTGGAGAAGTTTTTTGTGTTATATTGTGAGGTAAGTACAAGAAATTGTGTTTTTTTCTGCATTATATTTTAGTTGGAATGCATCTGCCCAGGTGTGCATTATTTGGAGGCTTTGGTTGAACTTGTTGGTGATTTCATTTAGATCATGTTTGAACGGGATGTAAATTGTGACATCATCTGTATATATGTAAGGGTTGAGGGTTTGATTGGCTAGAAGTTTGGCTAAAGGTATCATCATTAGGTTGAATAAAGTTGGTGATTGGGGGGATCCTTGGGGTACTCCACATTCAGGTGTCCATGGGAGTGATCTGTCCGTGTTCGTTGTTACTTGGTATGATCTTGTGGTCAGGAATCCTTTGAACCATTTGAGAACTGTGCCTCCTTTTCCAAAGTATTCTAGTATATGTAGAAGTATTTCATGATTAACCATGTCAAAGGCGCTAGACATGTCGAATTGTAGGAGGAGTATGTTGTTACCAGTTGCAATTGCTTGTTTAAATGAGTTCATTGCGGACACTAGAACTGTTTCGGTGCTGTGATTTGACCGAAATCCTGATTGAGACTCATGCAGGATTGAGTGTTTATTTAGGTATTCAGTAAGTTGTTTTGTCGCTATGCCTTCCATGAGTTTGGTTATAAGTGGAATAGATGCTACTGGGCGATAGCTGGTTAGGTCCATTGTGCTTTTCTTAGCATCTTTCGGTAGCGGAGTAAGTAGGATGTTTCCTTTATCCGTGGGAAAGAGTCCATTTTGGAGTCTGTAATGAGCCCCAAAGTGTCAGGAATGAAACCGAAATCAAAATATTAGCAATAGATCTTAATTATTTTGTCTGTTCTAGTTTTTACTATTACCCTGCTGTGTTTGGTGTCCTATCCACATTATCACATGGAATTTTAAAGATCTGTCAGGAGGATCATGAGGATTAACTGGAATTTTTTTTTTTTTTGAGGGGGGGGGGGAGGAATATCTATGCATATCCAAGGATGTATCTCAGAAAGAGAGCTCCTTTGGTTCTGGGTAGAACTCTTTTCTTCTCTTTTTTTTTTTTTGTAAATACTGCTATCTTTCCCAGTGGAAGTAGTAGAGACAAAGACAATTTCTGAATTCAAGAAAACATGAGACAAGCATAGAGGATTTATGAAGGAGGGGAAGAGCCTATAAAGCTCAGTAGTTAATGTGGATGGGCAGATCAGGGGCGTAGCCAGACTTTGAGGTGGGAAGGGGCCAGAGTCCAAAGTGAGGGGGCACATTTTGGTCCCCCTCCACACTACCACCGCCTTGCCGCCCCCCACCCACTGGCACTGGCACATTTCCTGCCCTTCCCCTTATGTCATGTCCAGAATGCTCGTTTTAATGATATTGAGCATGCACAAATGCTCAGTTTCATTAAAATGTGTGTGCCAAATGTGAAGGGAAGAGAGAGAGCAGGGCAGGACATTTTTTCAAATGCCGGAGACCAGCGCTGGAAAAAATGCTTCCAAATCAAGGGGACAGATCCAGTTTTTTGGGGGGGGTCCAGGTCCCTGTGGCCCCCCATAGCTACACCACTGGGGCAGATTGGACAGAGTAGGCTGTATGGTCCTTTTCTGTCATCATAATGCATTTAACCTGATCTAATACTCAATTCTTTTTTAACCAGAATTTGAAACTAAGTTTAGAAACTGAACAATTCAAGTAACATTAGAGAGAAGCTTAGTAAATAGAAAATGCAACCATAGTAGTCTCACACCAACCACTAAGCGTGTCTTATATCCATTCTGTCACAGTGAATTCATGAACATTTTTAAAAATCCAGTAACTTTTGTACCTTGGCCATGGTCAAACAAAAAAAAACAGATTTTTCTTTAATCTTTAATTGTTTTTTCTTTGTTGGATCAAAGCCGGTGTATCTAATTTAAATGTTTTATGCAAACTTGTACGAAATGTTTTTCCATTTGGAAAATTTTCCTTTCAAGGTTACTAGTAGTTTTCTTACTAAACCATACATATATAAATCACAATTTAAAAACAAAAAAAAAAACCCAACAACAAAAAAAACCAAACCAACCCAAGACTGCATGGACGTGGAGTTAACAGTGCAAATAGATGGACCTTTCCCATGTGTCTGACCATGCATTTTCCTTACCAACAGAAAAGAAACATGATTCTCCAGTTTTTTGGTGTTAATAAAAAAAGAAAAAGAAAAAAAGTTAAGCATTTCATGAAGGGAAACAAATTCCACAGCATTCCATGCAGATTTCCAAGCAGTCTGAGGACTCGCAGCAGGCATCCATTATCCCACAATCCATGTCACATGGGCAGTTACAGTCATCACCCTCATCTCCGCAGCAGCAACAGCAAGATTCTGAAGTGCAGATTCCACATGATGCTTGTCCTAGTACAATGTTACAGAATGTGAGGAACTCGCAAAACAGACAAGCTAGGATACAGTGAACACAGCAGTCTTCAGATGCATCCAGGTTGATGGTTGACCAGAATGAACAGCCAAAAAAAAAAGAAAAGAATAAGATTAATTATTCAGCATAAGAACATTTTAAAAAAGTAAACAGGGCAGTAATGGTATGATGTTATCAAGGATGGGATTTTCAGAGGACTAGGCAAGCTTCATTTTTCACACCGTTACATAAGATGGAAGCTATCAACGTGGTCTACTGTTAAGTTGGGTTATTTTACCCCAAGATAGGTAGCTGCAGAGGATGGAACTCACAGTGCTGGTGTCAGTCACCTGAGCTTGATTTTCTGGAGTCTCACCAGACATATACAGAGGAACTATCATTTTCTTTTTCCTGCTGGCCATCCCCTTATCTAGCTGTTGGCCAATTTAAGATTATATCACCCCTAGATCCCACTCTTGTTTCATGCACAGAAATTCCTCCCACATTTTGTAGTGCTCCCTTGATTTTTGAACATGTGCAGAGAGACACATCAAAGATAACCCCCATGTTGTAGACGGAGGGGACTGAAAGGATGATGGTGTTATTCACCACCTTTTTAGCAATATGTAAGCCACATTGAACCTACCATACGGTGGGAGAATGTGGGATACAAATGCAATAAATAAATAAATAAATAAAATAAATATATAAAGTGGGCTTGGGATGCAAGAAGTTATGTATTGGTCATGTTACAAGTCAAATGGCTCTGGGCCGTCCGGATGACAGAAAATGAGGCTGAGATTTGGGATTGAATTCTCAGTAAACCCTAAGGGTAATTTACCTTTTTATACATTTTGGAAATAAGAAGTCCTTTTACTGAGGAGACTGTTTCTGATTTACCAATATTCAGGCCCAATGGTGCCTGCTACCCTCCTTTAACTATAAGTGGTAGATGTGAGAATCTGACAGGAAAAAACATTCAAATCATCAGCTGCAAAAAGATATGGTAAAGAAAAACTGTTGTTAATACTGAAGACACAATTAAATGAGTATAGGAATCTCATCAATACAGGAACTGAAATAGCACCAGTGCACATAGATTAAAAAATGACAGGTCACAGAGATAGAGAAGGGATGAAAAATTAAAGAGAACAATTTTGAATATTTCATCTTAATACTGTGGTTCCTATGAGTGTGAAAGGAGAGATTGAGTGTTTACTGCTTATTTGAATAGTATAACGAATGTGAGATTAAAACAGAGTTGTGATTGGTGGAGAAACTGCCTGACATCATATATTACCGAGACTGCCATACAGTACCCATCAGAGGGGACTGTTGAGAGCAGAATGTTTTGTTTCTTGCTGCAGAACATTTGAAAGTGATATCATGATGGACAGATGATTGTTGGAGAGTTTGAGTTTATGAACGCTAGTGAGATAAGTATAATTTTACACACTGGAAGAGCACTTTGGAAATTTAAATGAGAAAAAAATGGTTTAGACTTATGATTATAAACAGTGGGAAGAAGAGAATAAATGTATACGCTCCCTAAAAATGAATATGATTGTCCATTTCCACTATAATATAAATAATTGCACGCATACCTAGTTCTTTTTTGGATCACTGAGATGTGGCTAATATTACAACAGCAGCTTTGGCTTTTGTTGAAGCAGTTGCACTGTCATAAGAAAACTAAAACGTCCTTTAAATTTGCCAGAGGTTTAACAAAGTTGCATAGCTTTTCCTAGTATCTCCAAAGGCAGTATACAGTCACTATAATGATGAAAAATTGTTTTGGAACTGCATGAAAGCTTTTAACTGTGCATCCAATCACTTAATAATAACTGTATGTAACTTCAGGTTTACATAACTGATTCTTGCTTCTGACAGACATAAATAAGATTTTCAGAGGAACAGTCCTTCAGCAGTCTTGGGCTAGTATATACATATTTTAAAAAAATGCTCCATGCCAGGCTTCTGCTGAGCAAAAATAAAGGATTATGCCAGAGTCCAGCTAGAACAGTTTGCCATGATAAACCAACGAAGACTACTGGATCTACTGTCTGATATTTTATTTGTATAAAATTTGTTGACAGGTTTTTATACAACATGATAATTTAGGTTTCATGTGGTTATTTTAACTATGTTATAGTTGAGAACATTGTATTTTTTTGTAATAGTGTGTGTTATAATTGTTAATTGAGTAAACCGCTAGAATACATTGTTTGTATGTAGCAGTATATTAAGATGCTCATTTTCAAAGCACACAGACTTACAAAGTTCCATAGTAACATATGTAACTTTGTAAGTCTATGTGCTTTGAAAATGAGCCTCTATAGTAAATCAAATTTATTTATTTAAAAAATTTGTATACCACCAATAACTAGGTGGTTTCCATAAAAACATTCATAATAAAACAAAGCAACAATAAATACAACAAAAACATAGCAACATCAAATCAATACATTGGGGCCAGCTCAGCTGCAAAGGTTACAGGACAAGGGTCCTGCTGTCTTGTTTGCCTCCATCCATTGAAGAGACAAGCTTGCTGTGTATAAATACCCTTGCTCTTTGAGCAGGGACTGTCTCTCTTTGTTAAATTGTACAGCGCTGCGTAACCCTAGTAGCGCTCTAGAAATGTTAAGTAGTAGTAAATGAATTGCCCACAAATAAAGGAAATTAACTTATTAAAACCTTCATAGCCTAAATGGTCCCTCCAACTTGCCCTCTAAAAGATACATTTATATAGAAACCTAACTGACACCACTAAGGGTTGCTGGAACCATTTTAAACCTGGTGTTGGCAATAGAAGGTGTGACTGGAGATTGTTCCTGCCCAGAACTCATTAGACCCCAGTGAAACTGAAAGGTATGTCTGGGGGGAGGAGTTTTCAAATTGGGAGAAGTAGTTCCGGGTGAGAACCTTAACTTTGCAGGACACTTCCAGGAGGGGCCACTTCCAGGTGAGAAGAGCTTCGGGGTGAAGGGTCTTGAACTGGGGATATTTTGCACTGGGGGGGGGGGCTGACTTTGGGGGGGATGCTACTGGAGGATGGCCTGTAATTGGGGTAGGCTTGAAGGCACCTGTTTTACACTGTGGCCGACCCATTTACGATGTGGCTTGATGCTCCCAGGATGGTGGAAAAGCGCTGCTTGCGAGGTGAGTCACAAGCAGCATTGGTCATATACGTGGGAGTCAGTACCCTGCAATACTGAGCTACTACTGCTAGTTGGTGACTTTTACCGCACCTTTATTACTTCCCCACAAGAGAATTATTTACTAAGCAGTGGTAAGGTATTGCAATTACCAAGTGATAATTGCCAAATTGAAGCACAAGAACTGAATAACCTCTGCAACAACTGATGAGAGTGTTCCTGCGTTTTTGAAAGGACTACTGTGGTGTTAATACAGAGGAAACGTAGCTACCATGTATTACCTTCTCGATGCCATTCACTATCCCCCTGATTCTATAAAGGTCACTAAAACTTCAACGTGCAAATTTAGGCGCAATCCCAATTTGTGCATGCAATTTAATTGAATAACAAACCAATTAGTGCCAACTGGCTTTTTAATAAGCAATTATTGGTACTAATTAGATTTAACTGGGTGATACACACCTAAAATTCACACACAGCCCAAAAGAGAAGGTGTGGAAAGGGGACAGTCATGGGCGTTTCGGGGAAGAGTTTTCAGTTATATGTGAATTACAGAAAAAAAGGCTCTCCATGCCTTAATTTAGGCATGGGTATTTGCACTACGTTTTTATTGGTGCAAATGGTGGCGCCTACATTTATGCAGAACAATAATGCTTAAGTGTTATTCTATAAACCATGCTTAACTTTAGGCACGGCTTATAGAATAATGCTTAAGCGGGTTTTTTTCAGTGACGATTGTTTAGCCACCATATATAGAATTTACCCCTATATCTCTTGAGGTGGTGTTAACTGCCCTGAATTGTGTCAAAAGTTTACATATAAATTACCACACGCTAACAGTTAACATGCGGCAGAACGTTTTAGTGCAGTCTGCACTGTTATCACATGGGAATTCCCATCCTAAACAACTAAAGCATCTTAGTACATAGTTCTCTAAGTACAGGAGAATGTAGAAGTGTGCTGGGGTATGGTTATATTTAACTGGATAACAATGGTATTCAAAGCTATCCAGTCAGAGTTTACTAATTAAGGACCAGAGTTACTAAGCTGTGGTAAAACATCACATTTTACTGCAATAAAATGTAAGGGCAAGTCACTAACCTGCAACTTAAATTTCATTTTACATTGCTGCAGCTGGAAACAATTGTTCCTGGTCTCACCAACATAAAGATAGTTAGTTCACAGTGCGCACCCTTATTTGTTAGCTTGTGAGACTACCATAGGATTGAGAAGTGCTATTTTGAACTCAGGCACTGATGAGGCAGAAGTGACTGGGGATTGCTTATACTCTTTCCCACTCTGATATGTGCCAGGGAGACAGGGTGGGAGGTTAGTTACACCACCAGCCCTTTTAAGAGAGCCTCTGGGAGAACTGGCCCATGTGTTATTGTCGGTTACATACTGTAAGCATTGAAACTATTTTTCTACTGTATTGCCCATACATAGTTGCTATAGAGAATTATTCCTACTTTTGCCTGAAGAATCCAAGTTCCGGTTCAGAACTTATATGCTGGCCTGGACTACATTATAGAGAGAGAGGAGAGTGATAAGTGAGAGGGTTGTGGTGCCAATCGGCCTCCCAGCTCAAGCTGGTCCCAGCCCTGACCCTACCATAAACTGATGCTCACCAGTCGAGAAAGGTTAAATTCATTAAACAAAAAAAAAAATCCAGAACACAGAAACGTTTTGAGCCACGTTTGCAAAACTGCGAAATTTCAAAGAGATGCATTTCACATTTTCTAACCAATTAGATTACCGGACATCAAACTGAGCATCCAGTTTATCTTATAATTTATATGCTGGGATGTTTTTTAAAGAGAATATTGTATCATGTGCTGCTGTTACTGGATGATAAAAAAGCCTCATTCTTTATTAAATCATTAATCAGTCCTGCTAAATGCACGAAAATTGCAAGAACCCAACTCAGGCCTGCTAATGATACCTTTAAATTATGCACTCCTCTTTTTCAGATGTTTCTATTTTTATTTAATCATGCACAGTATTTGCATGCTCTAGCCTTAGATGCACCTGTCTCAGCTGATTCCTCTTTCATGTATTAAGCACTACACAGATTAGTTAGAATGAGGTGATCACAGGAGCACAAGGCAAGGCTGGGAAAGGGAATGAAACAGACTAGTGTGCATGTGTTATAAACAGGAAATGCCTACGCTTTTGCAGTCATTTATATTCTCTTTGTGACATTAACCTTGTAAATCATTAGAAAAGGTTTTATCCTGAAAACAACGTGCAAAGCAGAACCAAGTCTAATGCAAAATTCTTATATTTGAACATAATTATGTTAGCATGATTTGTTAGCTTGTAGTCTGTTTCCCTTGAATGCACATTAATCCGGCAAAGATCAGATATCGAAAGGGAGAAAAAAAAAGGCAGAAATGCTACGTTTATCACAACAAATTAGCCAGCGTAAAGCTCATAACATTTGTAAAAGTCATGCACAAGCTGACCTGTGCTCCTTTTGTCATATTTGACATTAACTCTCACAGAGTGAGCCTGTATACTTTCAGACTGGTCAGAGGTCATATATGATAGAGGTCTTCAGTGTCAGTGTAATAGAAAATAAACTCACTTACAGAACATTGACCTTGGTCAGCTTTTTAGCTAGCTATATTCACAGAGTTCAGAGCACTCAAAACAAATCTCCAGGCACTCAGCTGTCTCACAGTGACAATCAAAAAGGGCAAAGCCACAATCATAGCGGCAGTTGAGGTCCTCAGCAGGAGTTTCCTCAAGGACCACACATGGAAAGAACAGCAGTCACAGCAGGTGATAAAAGGTCTCATGCAGGCAGGAAGAGCAGACCTGAAGGCAGCCGAGGATGAACTCAGTGCACTGACAGAAAAGACATGACATGGTCAAAGAAGCACAGCAGTCTGCAATAAACAGGAGAGAATATGAAGTAAACCAACAGAAGAAGAGAATTAACATGTATACAAGTTCGATTGTACTGTGGGCTGGGGCCCAAGGTGGAAATCTGCACGGGGGCCCCAAAGTCAGCTAGCAGACTGTACTGCCTTCCGTTTCGGACAGGCTTGAAGCCCCTTCTGGCGTGGAGGCTCAGGGCAAATATTGTGTGGGAATTATGTACGCATATAATCCTATTCATCTCCCTTCCTATCCCCTATCAGACAATCATCTTGAGATTGTGAAGGTTAAGCAGACTTTAAATGTGCCTTTAATACCATCTGCAACTGCATCATGTGAAGGTACAGTATTGTACACATTCAAAGTCAACGCTCTTTCCTTCAACCTTTGAGGATCACTTTTAGATGAAGGATGTTGAGCTGCCCATTGTTTTCTTTCTGCATCCAAAGTTGATGAACACATCCATAATAAAAAATTCTTAAATTTAGTGGAATTTGCAGTTTTAAAAAGGTGCAACTGTTGACTGTTTGCAAGAATCCTTTCCTTCAACTGATATTAATACAACAATTTTGTCAGTTTTTAAATACAATTGCATTGAGGGTGATGCTACAGAGTCTGGTGCTAAATCACACGTGATTTATCGAATAGCGAATAGGCCAGGTGGATGCGTCTAGATTTAGGTGCAGCCATTTAAGCCAGAGAAAAGCTGGTGTAAATTCCTGTGCCTAAATCAAGGCACGCTTCCACGAATTCTATAACCACACACATAGATTTGATTGCTGGCCCCCACACACTTCCTATTGCCACTCCCCCTTTTTGGTTACATGCACTGGAATTTTCACACACCTATTTTTAGAATACGCCTAAAAATATGCATGCATAAATTCCAATTATTGCCAATTAGTGTTGATAATTGGTCATTATTGGCCAATTATCCACACTAATTGGCTAGTTAACTGAGTAGCACACATAAATTGGCCGTTTGCACAAATTTACATGCGCTACTCAGCATGCCATATATAGAATCTAGGGGAAAATGTGCACTAAGCTAGCATTTTTTAAAGGCCGTTCTGTGTGGAGTAGGCTTTATAGAATTCACACTTAGGGCAGCTCATCCTGGCACCTAACTCTGGGTGACCTATACAGAATTCCCCAGTATAGGTGAGGATGGTCATACAGTGGATGAGCTTCAAATGGTGCAAAATTGTTTATTGCTTATTTTTTTAAAAATTTGCTATACTCCCCCTTCAAACAAGATCAAAGGGGTGTACAGACTAAAATAAGATAGAAAAGAACTCCATAAATGTAAAGGACAGATTCACACAGTACAATTGAACTAAGAATAAGAAAAAGAAAGAGAATAAAAGCATAAGCAGAAGATAATAAAAACCAAACCAAAATAGAACAAAATTAAATAAAAGCACTCAAACGAAAGGTGCTGCAACTCAATTACAGGTCAATGTGCCTACTGACATAAAAAACTCAATTAGAAGAAAAAGCCTGCTCATACAAAATGGGTTTTCAAAGCTTTGTTAAAAGGGCACAAAGTTAATAGACAGTCAATATCGCTGGGTTGCAAATTCCACAAGCATAGAGCCAAAAAGAAGAAAGCAGAGTATCTCGTAGATTCATAATGCGCAACCTGTGGGGAAGGAAGGACTAGTCAGTGTGCATTTAATGAACGGAACTGCCTAGAAGGGGAGTAAAAGGAAATTAAATTGGATAAATAAGATGGAGTACAAGAGTGAAGGGCCTTAAATTGTATTCGTTGGCACACCAGGACCCAGTGTAGAGATTTCAGTAAAGGTGAACAATGGTCAAAATGATTGGCATTACAGAGAAATCTAACAGATGTGTTATGAAGTGTTTGCAAACATTTTAATTCAACTTGGGAAAGACCTGCTTAGGCTACTTTACCAAAAAAATACAAATACAAAATTAATGGCTTAGTTTTGTTCCCTAAAAAAACTTTGTAAGCATACACAACAGCTATCAGCTGTTCATGACGTAATCCCAAGAGGTGGAGCCTATGTCTGTTATAATGAGAACGCCAACGCCATTTTAGTTTGGCGTTTCATTGATAGAAGCCAATGCTGTTGTGAGTCCACACGCCAGGAATTGATAGCAAGTAAGCTACAATATGTTTGATGTTTTTAATCTAAATGCATTCTCCGTTTTATAAAGGTTCCTGCCCTTGACAAAGCATGATACCGCGAAACAGGGTCCTGTCGGGCTTACCACAACATCGGAGTTGCCAATTAGGGTTCTACTAATCTAAGATGCTATTTGTTGAGCTTCAGTCCTAGAAGACAACATACAAAGCCTGGAGCCCTCAAGTTAAGTCAATTTTTTGCATTATTTGCTTTTATATGTGCAATAATGTTTATTTTTTGAATCAGTAGTACGTTTTGAATCAATTTTTAAATTAAATATTCAAATAGAATACGATACTACTGGTTGGCTGGAGGTATTCTATGATTACAACTGTATGCAGACTTGTGAGCTATACGATCCGTTAATGCACACAGTCGCTAAGAAAGATATGAGTAAACCTCTACAGCCAATTAGATACGTATTGCTACATATCAGTTTTGTTCAACTATTGTTGTGTAGGCTACTTTACAGCAGTCTATGTGAGAAATAACAAAAGAATGTACTAAGAGCAACGCTGAAAAGTCCAAAAGTGCTACAAAACCAGATTGCATTACTTTAGAAGCTTGTTTATGAAAGGAAAGTGCAGTATCAAAGATCACGTCCAAATAACTGAACAAATTAACTGTTGTAACTGGAGTATAAAATAGAAGAGGTGCTAGAGATGGAGTAGTCAGCTATCTGGTCAGTCAACAGGCAGTGGTCTTGTCTTGATTCAGGACCATTTTATGGACAGAACATCAAGTTGCCATCTTCTTAAGGCATTCTTTGGAAAGTACTGAAATCTGGAAAAAAAGGACTAACAGGAAAAACTAACAGAATGCCATCCACATAGACATAGAATGAGATACAAGATTCCTGAATGATAATGAGCAAGGGACTGAGAAAGATATTAAACAGGAGAGGGGAAAGAAAGGAACCCTGGGGAACACCACAACCAAAAGATCAATATGAGGATGAAGCAGTGGCAGTCTTGACATAAAAAGAACGTCGGAGAGGAAAGAAGAGAACCAAGAATACATTGTTCCTGATAAACCAATTTCAACCAGATGGTTCAGAAGAAGGGAATGATCAATAAGGTCAAAAGCTGCTGATAAGTCAAGTGATATCAAGAGAACAACGATTTCTGTTTCAAAAATGGAATGAACCTCACTCAGGAGGGCTGCTATAATAGTTTCAGTACTGTTTTCTTTACGGAAACTCGGCTGTCTGGGATGTAACACATGAACCTGATCAACAAAATCAGACAGTTGCTCAAAGACCAAGTGCTGTCAATTTTGATAAAAACACAAATTAGAAATAGGTCAATAGTTCTCTATTTGAGCAGGATCTGAACCAGTTTCAAAATGAGATGGGCTAAGGCTATCTTCCAAACATTTGCCACAGTGCCCTCAGCTAAGCTAGAGACAGTTATTTTTAGAGCTAATCGAAGAAGACCATGACAGAACAATTTTAACCAAGACAGAGGGATCGGATCAAGACAACAGAAAGCAAGTCTCATATTAGGTAAGTGTCACGGCTCCCGCCGTGACTTGCTCCCCAACTCACATCCTGATGCCGTGGGGGTGTCGGGTTTATAGAATATACATAGCCGGTTTATAGAATATGCCTAGCAACTATGCCTGCGCCTAACTCTTGGCACGTCCATCTATGCCAAGTAAAACCTGGTGTAAATATTAGTGTATTAGTTAGGCGTGGAGCAGGTGTATTCTATAACCATGCGCATAGATATTCAGAATGTCCACAGTCCGCCCGTTGCATGCCCATGACCACACCCCCTCTTCAACAGCACACATTAGAATTTATGCCAATTAGTATCAATAATTGCTTGTTAAGTGGCAATTGTCAGCACTGATTGGCTTGTTAAGTAATTAAATTGTGACACAAATCCAGAAGATGACCAGATTTCCATGCCAATTTTGGTCATGCTATTTAAAATCCGGGGGAGTTTGTACAATTCTGAAAACCACACCTTCAAAAAGATATAAAACAGGACAGAGTTGGTCCAGAGGATGGCTACTAAAAGGTCAGTAGTCTTTGTCATAAAGCATATGGGAACAGATTTAAAGATCTCAATATGTAGAAAGGCAGGAGAGTGGAGATACGATAGAGACATTTAAATACCTATGCAAAATAAATGCAGAGGAGGTGAGTCTCTTTCAATTGAAAGGAAGCTCTGGAATGAGGGGGGCATAGGATAAAGATGCAGTGGCGTAGGAAGGGGGGGGGCGGTGGGGCGGTCCGCCCCGGGTGCACGCCGCTGGAGGGTGTCGGCGCCTCGCTGGTTCCTTGCTCTCTCTGCCCCAGAACAGGTTACTTCCTGTTCCGGGGCAGAGAGAGAGCAAGGAACCAGTGAGGCACTGACACCCTCCCAGCGGCATGCTCTCGGTGGATTGGCCCGCCCACCCGCCCCTCTACCACCTTCCAGGTATGTTCTCGCGGGCGGGGGGAGGGTGTTGCGCTACGGAGGGGGGAGGGTGCGTCGTGCTGCACCCGGGGGGGGTGCGCAGCGGCGACCCGCCCCGGGTGTCAGCTGCCCTCGCGACACCACTGTGAAGATGAAAGGAGACAGACTCAGAAGTAACATGAGGAAATACTTCTTCATAGAAAGAGTGGTGAATTCGTGAAACGGCATCCGGTGGAAGTGGTGGAGACGAAAACAGTAACTGAATTCAAGAGAGCTTGGGACAAGTACATAGGATCTCTAAGGAATTGATAGGGAGAGTAGATGGCATGGATGGACAGGTCATGTGGTCTTTATCTGCCTACATTTTTTATGTTTCTATGTTACACCTTTTCTTGAATGCCGGCACATTTATGCCAAAATGCCACTTATTCTGTATTACACTGTAGACACAAACATCTTCCACATATAATAGGTGAGTGTACATATGGGCAAGACTCACATTCAGGTAACTTTTAGAATACTAGAAGTTACATGCATATCTCTGCAATCTAGACATGAGCAACTATACCAGGCTGGTTTATATGAGAACTTATAACCTCACAAAGTCCACTCAACTATGAGCGCACACCTCCTATAATTACCCTAATAATTCTCTTCCCTCACCCCTTCCTAAGCGCTACACATTACTAATTGTATCCGATATCCTGTTATGACAATGTTATCAAATCTATGTAAGCCACATTGAGCCTGCAAATAGGTGGGGGAATGTGGGATACAAATGCAATAAATAATAATAAGTGTTCGTATCTAACCACATAGGTGTATATATACCCAGTTACTCTAGTAATCTGTAAAGGAAAATAGGCTCCAATCAGGCATTCTCTAGGTGCCTCTTTAAAGAATAGCTTTCATAATGTCAACCATGACCACTGTACCTCACACCTAATTTTTTAAATATGCAATGGTTCACTTCCTCCTTCACCTCTCCCACCTCCTTTCCCATCATGCACTTTCTACCATAGGGCCATTATCTAACCAAGCACATAGCATTATGAGGTAATTTTGTAACATAAGAACATAAGCATTGCCATACTGGGACAGACTGAAGGTCCATCAAGCCCAGTATCCTATTTCCAACAATGGCCAATCCAGATCACAAGTACCTGGCAAGATCCCAGAACTGCAAAACAGATTTTATGCTGCTTATCCTAGAAATATACACAACTAAAGGGTGGATGGGGCTTAATCAGCTGTATGTATCATTATTAGATTAGAAGGAAGTGTCTCATACAGTCACTGAAGCACCATTATAGTGTGCTATATCAAAGCATATGCTTATGTGACATTTTCTAATCATAGACCACCTCCAACCTCCGATAGTGCAAACAATTGCTTAATCAGTGTCCTCAAAAACTTAGTCCAAATCAAAAACCGTGAAACAAATTTTTGTTATTTTTATAAGCATTAACGGTGTACATAAAGCTTGAAAGGTATATATATCAGCAGGAAAACACTTATCTTAATATTAGATGTTCTATAATCTTGTTGTGATTTAAACTTCCTGTGTTTTCAGTTCTCCGTAGTAGTTTTACGTTTTAAGTCCGGTATATGCCAAGTCCCGACAGGAGCCTGTTTCGCACTTCCATGCTTTGTCAAGGGACAACTTCACACATACTTTAGTATGATATATATACCTTTCAAGCTTTATGTACACCGTTAGTGCTTATAAAAATAACAAAAATTTGTTTCACGGTTTTTGATTTGGACTAAGTTTTTGAGGACACTGATTAAGCAATTGTTTGCACTATCGGAGGTTGGAGGTTGTCTATGATTAGAAAATGTCACATAAGCATATGCTTTGATATAGCACACTATAATGGTGCTTCAGTGACTGTATGAGACACTTCCTTCTAATCTAATAATGATACATACAGCTGATTAAGCCCCATCCACCCTTTAGTTGTGTATGTTTCAATAGAATTTGGCTGGTGCGGTGCCATTTCTTTATACTTTTGATTATCCTAGAAATAAGCAGTGGATTTTTCCAAGTGCATCTTAATAATGGCTTATGGACTTTTCTTTTAGGAAATTAGCCAAACCTTTTTTAAAACCCTGCTAAGCTAACTGCTTTTACCACATTCTCTGGCAATGATTTTCATAATTTAATTACATGGTGAGTGAAGAAATATTTTCTCTGGTTTGTTTTAAATGTACTACTTAGTAACTTCATTGCATGTTCCCTAGTCCTGGTATTTTTGGAAAGAGTAAACAAGCAATTTACATCTACCCGTTCCTCTGCATTCAGTATTTTTGTAGACCTCTATCATATCTTCCCTCAGTTGTCTCTTCTCCAAGCTGAAGAGCCCTAGCTACTTTATCGTTTTCTCACAGAGTTGTCCAATCTCCTTTATCATTTTCATTGTCCTTCTCTGTACCTTTTCTAATTTCGCTATATCTTTTTTGAGATGCAGAACTGCACACTGTATTTGAGGTGCGGTCACACCACGGAGCAATAAAAGGCATTATAACATTCTCATTCTTGTTTTCTATTCCTTTTTTAATACTTCCTAACATTCCATTTTCTTTCTTAACCACCGCTGCACACAGAGCAGAGGATTTCAATGTATCATCAACGATGACACCTAGATCCTTTTCCTGGGCGGTGATTCCTAATGTGGAACCTTGCATCATGTAGCTATCATTTGGGTTTCTCTTTCCCACAAGCATCACTTTGAACTTGCTCAAGTTAAACATCATCTGCCATTTGAATGCCCCGTCTCCAGTCTCGTAAGGTCTTCTTGCAATTGTTCACAATCCTCTAGCGATTTAACGTTGAATAACTTTGTATCATCAGCAAATTTAATTACCTCACTAGTTATTCCATCTCTAGATCATTTATAAATATATTAATAAGCCGCGGTCCCAACAGAGACCCCTGGAGAATCCTACTATCTATTCTTCTCCATTGACAAAACTGATCAATTAACCCTACTCTTTGTTGTCTGTCTTTTGACCAGTTTTTAATCCACAATAGGACATTACCTCCTATCCCATGAGTAGGCACCTACATTAATTCTCGCAGAGTGAGCCTGATATTTAAAAAAAAAATAAAGTAGGTGCCATCCTGTCTTTATAAAATACTAGGGGGTCCTGCTGCTCAGGCATGCTGAAAAATGGCCTGTGGTAGTGTAAGTGCAGGTTTTGGGAGCACACCTGCAAAAAATGCCCTTTTTTTATTTTTGCCGAACATGGACATGCGTCAAAATTAAAATTGGAGTGCATTCATTTTGGGTCTGCAACCTTACTGCCAGCCATTGACTTAGCAGTAAGGTCTCTCGCGTTAACTGTCCAGTAATCGCCTATGTGCGTCAAGTTGGAGTTACTGCCCAATTTTTGCACGGGCCAGAAAATAAAATAAATTTTCTGGTGCGCATAGCGGACGAGCGTAAGAAATGAAATTACCACACGGGCCACATGGTAGCCAGGCGGTAACTCTGAATTGGTGCATGTTGGGAGCACGTAGGCGCTTACGTGGCTTATTAAAAGGGCCCCTAGTGTATGTGGCAGAGAATGCTCCTTGACTGTAGTCATGAGCTGGTGTAAATGAAGTCATGTACTTTCTATACATATGCAAATAAATTTAGGTATTTCATAATCCATAGAAATACGTGCTAACTCTACAGTGTGAGGCAAAAAAAGCAACCCCCTAGAGGTTTTTGCTGTTTTCACAGCAACTGCTTGGAATTTCAATGTGAAATTTTACAGCTTTATTTGTTGCTACTGTCCATTTTTATGTGCTGAGTAGAATAAGATTACCTTTAAAAACAGTGGAGTTACAGACTTTTTAGATTGACCATTAGAGATTTTCACATGTTCAAAAATATTTGTACTGTAAAAACTGCCATTATTTGAAGTAAAAAAAACAACAACAGGGTACCAGCTTATTGTTAATGATGTCACAGTGATGTAGACTTTTGTCTAGGGAGCAATGATGGAGGCCTGTCACAAGCTTCACCAAAAGCTGCAAACAACTGCTGAACTCAAGAAAGCATTGCAGATGGTCTGCTACAGAGACTGATCAACAAGGCTGTTAAGAAATTCCCAAAGCAACTGAAGGCCTGTGTTAAAGCTGGGGGGTGGACACTTGGAGCATTCAAAGAGGTTGCAAAATTCTAACACTGTTAATTGTATCATTTGAATGATATTATTTTACTGTGTTTTAGCTTGAACATTTATAACTAGCACAAATCGCTAGGCAGTAATGCTAAAATATCAGTAACATCAATATAGCTTAAGATAATTAAATGTTGTTACTTTTTTTGTCTCACCCTGTACACATGCTCCACCTGAACTTTTCCCCTATGCACGCCCACTTGACAAGTATGTGTCATCATGCCTTGACAAGTACTTTTATGAGAGTCTGTATTTTATAAGGATATGTAAGCCAAAAATTTGTGTTTATAGTAATTTTTGTTCAGTTTTTTCTTTTCTTTTCCTTTTCTTTGCTCTTCAAAGAAGTTGAGGCAGATCTGCATGGAGCAGCAGCTGCAACCTTTATTGAAGGCGTGGAGGGGTAAGTAATCTGCATTAAGTGGCAGTTTACAACCCTAACCACTTTACTGGACAAACTGGATGGACCTTTTTGGTCTTCATCTGTTATCATATATTGTGTTTCCTACTGCTGCCATCAACAGAGATACTAGCGCTGTTTCCCTCTTTACCCCTTTTCTCAACGTAGCTTTTCTTACATCTTTCAGTTTTCTCCTTTACCTCTCCACTTTCCTATACTTTAATTTTGTTTCTGCTTCTTCTGTCCCCTCCTACTCTTCCATCTTCACTTCAAGACTCATCCTGATAATGCTTGCATTCTCATTTCTTGTACTTTGCCGCCACCAAATCTCTCCTATTCTCAGGGTTAACAAAGATCAAACCCCCGGCCATGGGAAGCTGAGACTGGAAACCCGCAACAGAGCTATACAGCCCCAGATATGAGAGGAACTCTGGATATACTTAATGCCTCTGGAAGCTCACTAAGCCAGCATGCTGCTGCTCCAATGTTCTGTTACTAGGGCCACCATGATTGTCCAATCCTTGCCAGTTAGACAGCCACTACTGCCCTGATCCACACTTGAAAAGGCCACCATAACCACTATGATCTTAGACCTATTATAATCATGATTACAGGCTTGATCTTTCATAGTAACATAGTAGATGATGGCAGATAAAGACCTGTGCAGTCCATTCAGTCTGCCCAACAAGATAAACTCATAGAATAAGGTATGATACGTTTACTTGATCCTGATTTGTCTTTGCCATTCTCAGGACATAGACTATAGAAGTCTGCCTGGCACTGGTTTTGTTTCCCAATTATTAGTATTGCCATCTAATCACCACTAAGCTTGTTTGGTTCCACGCCTTCTATAAGGCATTTTGAATTCTATTACCATAATCATCTCCACCACCTTCCGCAGGAGGGCATTCCAGGTATCTACCACCCTCTCCCTGAAAAAGTACTTCCTGTTATTATTCCTAAGTCAGCCCTCCCCCAACCTCAATTCATGTCCTGAAGTTCTACCACCTTCCTGTCTCTAGAAAAGGTTTGCTTATAAACTGATACCTTTCAAATAGTTGAACACCTATCATATCACCCCTATCTCTCCTTTCTTCCAGGGTATACATGTTCAGGTCCTCAAGACTCTCCTTATACATCTTGTGATGCAAACCCCATACCATTTTGATCACTTTTCTCTGAACTGCTTTAAGTCTTTTCACGTCCTTAGCAAGATACAGTCTCCAAAACTGACACAATACTCCAAGTGGGGCCTCACCAATGACTTCAACAGGGGCACCAACACCTCCTTTCTTCTGCTAGTTATACTTCTCTATATGCACTTCTTGGCGTTATGTTTTAACTTCCAGACCTTTGACTATTCTTCTAATTTTTGGAGATCTCGTCTCATGGTTTCAACTCCCTCTGGAGTATCTACTCTATTGGCTATCTTTGTGTGATCAACAAAAAGGAAAACTTCTCCCTATAACCCAGCAAAGTCTCTCACAAATACCCCGGTCCTGACTCCTGAGGAACTCCACTAGTCACCTTCCTTTCCTCTGAGCAGATTCCATTTACCATCACCCTCTGCCATTGTTGGTCAACCAGTTTCCAATCCAGTTCACTACTTTGGGTCCTAAGTTCAGCCCTCTCAGATTGTTCAGGAGTCTTCTGTGAGGAACTGTATCAAAGGCTTTGCTGAAATCCAAAGATTACATCTAGCACATGTCCTTCATCCAGTGCTTTGGTCACCCAATCAAAGAAATGAATCAGATTCGTTTGACAGGATTTTCCTTTGGTAAAGCCATGTTGCTCCATATCCTGAAATGCATTGGATTAACTATCTTTTCCTTCAGTAGTGACTCTATTATTTTTCCTACCACTGACGTGAGGCTTAGCAGCCCGTACGTTCCCACTTCTTCACTGTCCCCACTTTTGTTAAGAGGGACCGAGTCCACTTCTCGCTATTGCCGTGGAACTTCTCCCATCTCTAAAGATCTATTAAATAAATCCTTAAGAGGTCCCACCAGGATTTCTCTGAGTTCCCTCAGTATCCTTGGATGTATCCCATTTGGCCCCATAACTTTGTCCACTTTCAGATTTTCTAGTTTTTCATAAAATCTTTTTTCCATGAATGGCGCAATATCCACTCCATTCACCGATATACCCTCGGCAGCTGACCTTCTCCAGGATTTTGTTTTGTGAACACCAAAGAGAATAATTTGTTTAGAATGTTCACTTTATCCTCATCACTTTCCACATAGCTATTCTCAGCGTCTTTCAGTCTACCATTCCTAGATTTTCTCCTTTCCCCAATGTACCTAAAAAAGGTTGTGTCACCTCTTTTTACATCTTTAGCCATTTTTTTCTTCCACCTGCACTAATGTTAGCCCTATTTCCCTCTTCGCTTTGAGTTTATTGTGGTAAACTTTTCTGTGATCCTCTTGTTGCGTTCTTCTGTATTTCTTGAACGCAGTCTATTTTGCCCTTATTTTTTCAGCCACTTGTTTGGAGAACCATATAGTCTTCCTGTTTCTCTTGTTTTTGTTTACTTTCCTTGCATAAAAATCTGTTGCTATACTTATAGCAGCTTTCAGCTTGGACCACAAGTATTCCCCCATTTTACCAAAATCAACATGTCTGAAATCCAGTAGTTTTGTGTGTCTTCACTCAGCTTTCGCTCTTATATCAAACCATATTGTGTGATCACTATTGTCTAGGTGGGCATCCACCTGGACGTTGGTGAGCACCAGGATCCAGAGTTGACCCTTCCCTCCTGGGTTTGGTCACCATTTATCTGAGCAAAGCACTTTGAGTAGCATCCACAATCTCTCTGCTTCTTTCCGATTCTGCTGATGGGACATTCTAATCCACATCAGGCAAGTTGAAATTTCCCAGCAACAGCGCCTCCCCCTTTCATTCCAAGCTTGTGGATATCTTCGATCAGATTTTCCAGCTGTTAGGATTGTCATTGTTGCCCTGATCTATGGGATGTATCAGGATGTATGGGATGTATGTGTCTAAATCCCATTGCTGTATCAGGCCACACCTTCCCAACCCAACAGTAGAAGGTAGTTTGGTAGCTTGATGCAGGCAGGCCAGAGCAATGGACACATTAGAATCGGCTGTGTGGGTTGGATTGAAAATACTTGTACAGTCCTGGTATACATGCCTTTTCTAAAATCACTACTTATATGTATACACTGTTCTGCATATATATATATATATATCCACTATATATACTTACAAGTGGCTCTTACAACTTCTGAAATTTACTCCTAAGGGGATAATTTTGTAACACAAGATACATCAATTTTCAAAGTGAACTCCCAATTCATTTCTTTGAAAACCATCCAAGTAAATTACCTCACACAATTACATCTGCTAGTTGTGCTGTGAAAATTTGTGCATACCAAAATAGGACGGAGTCGGTCCAGAAAGCAACTACAAAATTGGTAAGCGGTCTTGGACATAAAACATATAGGGACAGTCTTATGAACCTCAACATGTATGCGCTGGAAGACTGGAGGGAAGGAGAGAGATATGATAGAGACATTTAAATACCTCAGGGGCATTAATGTACATGAAGTGAGCCTTTTTCAAATGAAGGAAAACTCTGGAATGAGGGGGCATATGATGAAGATAGGAGGAAATAGATTTAGGAGGAATCTAAGAAAATATTAGTTCATGGAAAGAGTGGTGGAAGCATGGAATGGCCTCCCGGTGGAGGCCATGGAGACGAGGACTCAGTCAGAATTTAAGAAAGCATGGGACAAGCATGTGGGATCCCTTAGGAAAAGGAAGAGCTAGTGGTTATGGAGGATGGGCAGACTGGATGGGCCATTTGGCCTTTATCTGCCATCATGTTTCTATGTTTCTAATCTAAACATATGTGCATAAATGAAAAGTCAAACCAGAACCCACCCTAGAACACCTTGTTCAGATGTGAAACATTGAGAAATATAAAAATGAAGGCCGATAAAGACTATCAGGCTTATTTTCGAAAGAGGACGCCCATCTTTCGACACAAATCGGAAGATGGGCGTCCTTCTCCCAGGGTTGCCCAAATCGGCATAATTGAAAATCGATTTTGGGCGTCCCCAACTGCTTTCCATTGCAGGGATGACCAAAGTTCCCGGGGGCGTGTCAGAAGCGTAGCGAAGGCGGGACTGGGGCATGCTTAACACATGGATGTCCTCGACCAATAATGGAAAAAAGAAGGGCGTCCCTGACGAACACTTGGCCGACTTTACTTGGTCCATTTTTTCTTGCGACCAAGCCTCAAAAAGGTGCCTGAACTGACCGGATGACCTCCCCTTACTCCCCCAGTGGTCATTAACCCTCTCCCACCCTAAAATAAAACTTTAAAAATATTTTTTTGCCAGCCTCAAATGTAATACCCAGCTCCATCACAGCAGTCTGCAGGTCCCTGGAGAAGTTTTAGTGGGCACTGCAGTGCACTTCAGGCAGCCGGACCGAGGCCCATCCCCCCCTACCTGTTACACTTGTGGTGGTAAATAGGAGCCCTTCAAAACCCACCCCTTAGGGCTATGGTAGTGTTGTACAGTTGTGGGGAGTGGGTACTGGGGGGGGGGGGGGGGGTTGGAGGGCTCAGCACACAAGGTAAGGGAGCTATGCACCTGGGAGCAATTTCTGAAGTCCACTGCAGTGCCCCCTAGGGTGCCCGGTTGACGTCCTGGCATGTCAGGAGGACCAGTGCACTACAAAGGCTGGCTCCTCCCATGACCAAAGGGCTTGGATTTGGTCGTTTCTGATATGGGCGTCCTCGGTTTCCATTATCGCTGAAAACCGGGGACGACCATCTCTAAGGTCGACCTAAATGTTAAGATTTGGGCGTCCCCGACCGTATTATCGAAACAAAAGATGGACGCCCATCTTGTTTTGATAATACGGGTTTCCCCGCCCCTTCCCAAGGACATCCTGCGAGGACGCCCTCAGGAAAACTTGGGCGCCCTGTTCGATTATGCCCCTCCACATCTATCCATGCCATCTACTATCCCTTCCTCTTTCTTAGAGATCCTATGTGCTTCTCCCATGTTTTCTTAAATTCAGATACTGCAGGAGGCTGTTTCACAAATTCACCACTCTTTCCTTGAAGCAATATTTCCTCGGGTCTATCCTCTTCCACCTTCATTCTATGCACCCTTATTCCAGAGCTTCCTTTTAATTGAAAGAGACTCACCTCCTATGCATTTATGCCACGTAGATATTTAAACAAAAAAATCCCCAAATCACTGGTTATTATTCAAATAATGCTCTCAGAAAAAACCAGGATAAATGCTACAAAATAATATAATTAAATGTGAAGAAGAGTGCCCTCAGAGATATCCACTTTCTTTTAGCGGTTAATGATAACCTCTGTCAGGTGATATAGCACTTCATTCATCGGGCTGCTCTTCATTTAATACCATGCTATGTGCTATTTGTGTCACTTGTGTAGTCAAACATAAACTTAATAAACCTTCACCAATGATGGCCAGCTGCCACTTCACTGAAGTTACAATATCAAAAATAGAAATAAACTTATCTTTGGAGCTCCGCGTCCTCACTGTCTGGACGCCCAGGGTTCCTAAAGTGAAATAGCAAAGGACTGCTCTCCCCTGGAATCACTTGACACTGCTGGTTTCAAACTGCTTTCCTCAGGGACTCGGGTTAAAGCTGTCACTGTCTTAGATATGAGATGCTGGTCCTTCAAAAGTCAAACCAGAACCCACCCTAGAACACCTTGTTCAGATGTGAAACATTGAGACATATAAAAATGAAGGCAGATAAAGACTATATCTATCCATAGTCAAATTTCAGACTTTTCTTCAAGCTTCACAAGGTCCTTCCTCATTTTATTCACACCATCAGGGGTGTCTACCCTATTGCAGTTATTGGTATTATCCGCAAAGAGGCAAACCTTACCAGAAAGCCCTTCAGCAATATCTATATATATAAAAGGCAAGACCAACGTTCTATGAAGCCTCCAGCCGGAAGTGTGAAGCGCCAGAGATATCCAGTTTCCCCATGAGTGAAGGAAAACAGCACAGCACGAAATCCATCTCTCTGTAACAGTGAAGGACTTAGAGGGGGAGGGGAGAGAGATGCCCTCACTCTCTCTGTAACACAGAACAGCAGGAAACTTAACACTGAAGGACTGGACTCCAAGGGGGGAGGGGGAGGGAGAGAGGGCAGAGGGCAGGGACACACACTCCCACATGCACACTCTGAAGAAAACCTTGCTAGCCCCCGTTTCATTTGCATCAGAAACGGGGCTTTTTTACTAGTCTTTGTATAAAATGTTAAAAAGAACCGGCCCAAAAACCAAACCTTGCAGCATACCACTAGCAACATCCCTTTCCTCAGAGTGAGCTTCATATACCATTACCCTCTGTCACCTTCCACCAGTGGTGTGCTGGAGCAGGCTCTCACAGGCTCTCGAGAGACGTTTGTTAAGTTTTAAAGAATTTTGGGAGCCGGTTCTCCATGGCTACTTTAACAAATGGATCCCAAAATGTGGGCTTGGGCCCCTCCTGAATTCTCTTTTACTTTGCTGGTGAGAGAGAGCCCCCTGTTAACAATTTAACAGCACACCCCTGCCTTCCACTCAACCAGTTCCTAACTCAATCAGTCACTTTAGGGCCCATATTGAGGGCACTCATTTTATTTATTAGTAGTCTATGTGGAACTGTGTCAATGGCTTTGCTATAATCTAAATGCATCACATCTAGTGCTCACCCTTGATCCAATGCTGTGGTCACCCAGTCAAAGAAATTACTCAGATTTGTCTGACAAGACCTGCCTCTAGTGAAATCATGTTGCCTCAGGTCCTGTAATCCATTGGATTCCAGAATCTTCCTTATTCTCCATTTTAAAAGTGTTTCCATTTATATACTTGCCACAGAAGTCAGACTTACCAGCCTGTAGTTCCCAACCTCTTCCTTACTTCCACTTTTGTGGAGAGGGACCATATCTGCCCTTCTCCAGTCCTCTGGAACCACTCCCAGCTCTAGCGAAGCATTGTAAATGTCAGCCAGCAGAGCCACCAGAACTTCCCTAAGTTCCTTTAGTACCCTCAGATGTTTGTCATCCAGCCTCACTGCTTTGTCCACATTTAGGTTAGCTAGCTCCTTATGAACAGTCCTCTGAAAATGCATTTGACCTTCAAGCTATGAACACAGAATAGAAATATTTGTTAAGCAATTCAACCTTATCTTTACCAGCTTCTGCATATTACTTCCCTGAACCTTTCAGTCTCACAATACTACTTTTGCACTTCTTTCTATCACTAACATATCTAAATAAATGTGTTGCCCCTCCCCCCCTTTATCATATAGACTAAAATAGTGTGCAAATAGGGCTTATGTGTGTACTTTACATGCACAAATATAAATTGTACATAAGTGTTGCCATATTGGGACAGAGCAAAGGTCCATCAAGCCCAATATTCTGTTTCCAACAGTGGCCAATCCAGGTCACAAGTGCCTGGTAATTTCCACAACCACAAGCTTTATTGTTAAGTGCAAGCTTATATCTTTCATTCAATCTCTCCTCCCCCCCCCCCCCCCCCACTAGATCCTGGAAGTATTTCATCTGCTTCAACCAATCCATCCCATCATTTCATTGATTAATTTTTCCCTCCATCATTCACATCAAGTGTTTTACGGTAGATTATAAAATATACCAGTGATATCAGTAAAGTACCCTCTTCTTTGGATCTTACATCCTTCGCTATTGCCTCTTTAGATCTCCTAACTATTTCAACTTACAGGGGGGCAGAGGCAGGGGTAAGGGACTATATAGTTGTATATTTCAGAGGTCAAAGAAAAAAATATTCATTCCTTCGCATGCAGTAATACCACTCTTTCCTCTTTTTCCCTTTCACATAAAGAACTAGAGAAAATGGCCTTCTGTTTTCTTTACAATCATGCCCCCATTTAGTGTAGACCATTTGCAACTACAGTTTCATGTAAAATTAAGCGCAGAGACTCTTTTCTGTTTGTAACTAATAATCTCTTCTATGCAGACAGCATTTAAGTTCTTATCAACTTCTGTACTGTGAAGAGCAGAGAAAATGTAAACTGAGGTCTCTAGTTCTGTCCTATTTATGCTCTTATCAATTTCTTTGGTTTCTGTGGTAAGCTCTTTTCCATCTGCAAACTCCTTTTTTATGGGATACCCTTGGTTTTATCTTTCTCCCCCTCCCAACTCACATATCCCCCTCTTCCATTTGAATTCACTTTATGTTTTCACTGTGCTCACCGTTTTTCACAACCTGAATGTTAAACTTAATTCATTTAGTAAAAAATGTTCATTTCAAAGCACAGACATGGTTTCAGTTCAGTTTTCTGCTGCTGACTGTTTCAAGACTGATGTCTTCCTTCAAGGGCAGGAAGTCTGACAGGATAATTCTGTATCCTCTGGTTCCCTTCTTGACTACGACCTCCCACTTGCTTCTGTCAGCATTGTTGCAGTAACCCTTCATTCAGAAACATCTCTGTCTTTCTCTGCTCTAATAGAAATACAGAATATGATGGCAGATAGGTTATGCATCAGTTATGTATGTAAATGTTTGGAATACTAGCATATATGCACATACATGCTAGAAATGTGCCTAAGAGCTATACTTTAACTCCTCACTTATCTTTGAAAGCATGTAGTGTGCAGATGGGCATACACATAGGCAAAATATGGAAAGTCTCTGGAATGCAGGTGCATATAATTTCATCAGGTCAATGGCTGGCATGCATGCTGGTGCCTACTTTCTATTATAGAATATTTGCCAACCAGCAATCCTCTGGGCTCCTATATAGAGTTACCCCCCATGGAGTAAATTCTCAAAAGGTTGCCAAAATTTAGGCACTGGGCTGATGCGTGCTAAGTGCAAATTCTATATTCTGTGCATGCAACTGCCATTACAGAATACTAATGCAAGTCTGCATTTACACACAACTTTAGATGTGAGCACTTTTGCCAGCTCAGTGGTTGTCGTAAATGCTTGTACTTGTCTATGGGCAATTAGGCGTGTAATGGGCTCATTTTTGAAAGAGGACGTCCATCTTTTGACATAAATCAGAAGATGGACGTCCTTCTCCCAGGGACGTCCAAATAGGTATAATCAAAACCCAATTTAGGATGTCCCCAACTGCATTCTGTCGCAGGGACAGCCAAAGTTCAAGGGGGCATGTTGGAAGCGTAGCGAAGGTGGGACTTGGGCGTGCCTAGCACTTGGACGTCCTTGACCCATAATCAAAAAAAACAGGGACATCCCTTATGAACACTTGGACGTTTTCATCTGGACCTGTTTTTCTTATGATTAAGGCAAAAAAGGTGCCTGAAATGACCAGATGACCACCGGAGATAATCGGGGATGACCTTCCGTTACTCCCCCAGTGGTCATTAACCCCCTCACACCCTCAAAAAACATCTTTCAAAATATGTCGTGCCAGCCTCAGATGCTATACTCAGGTCCGTGACAGCAGTATGCAGGTCCCTGGAGCAGTTTTAGTGGGTGCAGTGCACTTCAGACACGCGGACCCAGCCCCATCCCCCCCCCACCTGTTACATTTGTGGAGGAAACAGTGAGCCCTCCAAAACCCACACAAACCCACTGTACCCACATCTAGGTGCCCCCTTCACCCGTAAGGGCTATAGTAGTGGTGTACAGTTGTGGGTAGTGAGTTTTGGGGGGGCTCAGCACAAAAGATAAGGGGAGCTATGTACCTGGTAGCAATTTATGAAGTTCACTGTAGTGCCCCCTAGGGTGCCCGGTTGGTGTCCTGGCAGGTCAGGGGGACCAGTGCACTACACATGCTAGCTCCTCCCACGGCCAAATGGTTTGCTTTTGGTCATTGCTAACGTGGATGTCTTTGGTTTTGAAAAACGCCGAAAATCAGAAACGACCATGTCTAGGATATCCAAATCTAGGGATGGTGAAATTTAAGGATTTGGACGTCCCTGACGGTATTTTCGAAACAAAAGATGGACGTCCATCTTGTTTTGAAAATATGGGTTCCCCGCTCCTAGATTTCGCTGTTTTGCAAGGACATCCAAATCAAAAATGCCCCTCTAAATGTTAGTTTTCTATAGCCCACATGCATAACTCTCCGACCCGACCCTGACCCGCCCATGCACCTCTCTGGTTCATGCCCCCCCCCCCCCCTTGAAGTTGTATGCTCTGGAATTTGTGCATGTAATTTATAGAATAGCAACTAAAAGCAGTTACACACATAACTGCTAATTGATGACAATTATAGCTATTTATTGCTCATTAACATTATCAACTCATTATTAAATTAAGTTATGCACACAGTTGCCCTTATTCCATAAGCTGTACATTCTAATTTACACCCTATTTGCAAATTTGGACACACAACTTTCTGGAATGAGGGGGATAATATCTATGCAATTTGCTTTCTTCTTTAGTGTCATGGCCATAGTTGGTTTTCCCTTCACTTCTTCTCAAATGAAAATAGTGAATCTATCCATCATCAAATATATAATAATGCTTGAATCATCTGTACATATAATAGCAAACCTGAGACCTCCCATGGTAGTGATGGAGAAGACAGCAATGTCCTGGAGAGAACCGACTCTCTACCAGACTAAGAAGCAGTGATGTCCCTCAGTGCTGGGGAAAAAGTGAATTTGTCAATGGGCACCGAATTCCCACCGAGACAAGAAAAGTAGGACTCCCACAACAGTGGTGGAACAGCGAGCAGTTTTCTGCTGAGTGCAAGAGTATTTTCTGTATACAGCCCTGCTCTGACCAGGTGCCCAACTCTTACAGGTGTCTGATGTAAGAGACTTGAAGAGGCTAAGCCTTTCCAAATCCTAGGATGGGAGAAAGGAGTAGGAGCTCTCATAGTATAGATTTAAAATGGGGCAGAAACTAGGAAGGACACAGACAGAAATCCAGGTGGCGGTAAGGGCTCATGTGCTAATAGAAAATCGGCCTTTTCTGGCGGCAAAAAGGGGCATTAGTGTGCTGAAAAGACCCGTATAAGGGTACACTAAGGCTACTTTTTGCCACAGCTTAGTAAAAGAACCCCTAAGGCTCATTTCTTAGCTTTTTTCAAACATCATAATACATTACTCCACTCCTCAGAAAACTCTCTAAAAACTAGATAAATGACTGTCACAGTTTTTCATGAGGGGGTATTTGTGTTCATTCAAAGCTCAATATGTTTCTTGTAAATGATAACCTAAATAATTTTTTTAGAGTGCGCTATTGAGTAGCTCGTAAAATGAGTAATTTTAATGTATTTTCAATAACATTAGCAATTTTGCATATGTTTTCCATCCGAGGACATGGACATGGATTACTGAGACCAAGTCAGTACGGCTTTTGTGTGGGGAAATCTTGCCTGACCAATTTATTTCAATTCTTTGAAGGAGTAAACAAACATGTGGACAAAGGGGAGCCGGTTGATATTGTGTATCTGGATTTTCAAAAGGTGTTTGACAAGGTACCTCATGAAAGGCTACAGAGGAAATTGGACGGTCATGGGATAGGAGGAAAAGTCCTATTGTGGATTAAAAACTGGTTGAAGGATAGGAAACAGAGAGTGGGGTTAAATGGGCAGTATTCACAATGGAGAAGGGTAGTTAGTGGGGTTCCTCAGGGGTCTGTGCTAGGACAACTGCTTTTTAATTTTATTTATAAATGATTTAGAGATGGGAGTAACTAGCGAGGTAATTAAATTTGCTGATGACACTAAGTTATTTAAAGTTGTTAACTCGCAACAGGATTGTGAAAAATTACAGAAGGACCTTACGAGACTGGGAGACTGGGCGGCTAAATGGCAGATGACGTTTAATGTGAGCAAGTGCAAGGTGATGCATGTGGGAAAAAAGAACATGAATTATAGCTACGTCATGCAAGGTTCCACGTTAGGAGTTACGGACCAAGAAAGGGATCTGGGTGTCGTCGTCGATAATACACTGAAACCTTCTGCTCAGTGTGCTGCTGCGGCTCGGAAAGTGAATAGAATGTTGGGTATTATTAGGAAAGGTATGGAAAACAGGTGTGAGGATGTTATAATGCCGTTATATCGCTCCATGGTGCGACCGCACCTTGAGTATTGTGTCCAATTCTGGTCGCTGCATCTCAAGAAAGATATAGTGGAATTGGAAAAAGGTGCAACGAAGGGAGACTAAAATGATAGCGGGGATGGGACGACTTCCCTATGAAGAAAGACTAAGGAGGCTAGGGCTTTTCAGTTTGGAGAAGAGACGGCTGAGGGGAGACCTGATAGAGGTATATAAAATAATGAGTGGAGTGGAACAGGTGGATGTGAAGCGTCTGTTCACGCTTTCCAAAAATACTAGGACTAGGGGGCATGCGATGAAACTACAGTGTAGTAAATGTAAAACAAATCGGAGAAAAGTTTTCTTCACCCAACGCGTAATTAAACTCTAAAATTCGTTGCCGGAGAACGTGGTGAAGGCGGTTAGCTTGGCAGAGTTTAAAAAGGGGTTAGACGGTTTCCTAAAGGACAAGTCCATAAACCGCTACTAAATGGACTTGGGAAAAATCCACAATTCCAGGAATAACATGTATGGAATGTTTGTACGTTTGGGAAGCTTGCCAGGTGCCCCTGGCCTGGATTGGCCGCTGTCGTGGACAGGATGCTGGGCTCGATGGACCCTTGGTCTTTTCCCAGTGTAGCATTACTTATGTACTTACTGTATGTAATGCTTGCATTTTGCTCTAAGGGTCTGATATTTATCAGATAGCCCTTTCTTTCTCTGGATAAGGAAGTACAAAATATCAGTTTTAGAAAGGAACATTTTTATCGCAAAACAGTATCATATGAGCCTTCCTTAATTACTGAACATATAATGCTGGAGGTCCCTCTCAGATTGCTACCTTGTTTCTTAATTTTACTCTGATCATATCACTAATGATATCATGACTGTCTGAGAAAGCTTAAAGACTAGTCAACTGCTTGGTAGATAAGTTTCAATGTTAAAATATTCAGAGATGCATTTGGGCTGGAGAAATTAATTAGGACTATATATGATAAGGATGGTCTTAGCTAACAGAGCACCAATAAAATTTTGAATGTTTAAAACGTAAGACTATGTTTAAATTTTTATCTCCCCAAATACTATGGGCCCTGTTTACTAAACCGAACTGTAGGCGCTAAAAATTAGTACGCGCTAATGATACAGATAACCATTATATCTTATGGGTATCTCTAGTGTTAGTGTGTGCTAATATTTAGTGCATGCTAAAATGTTTGCACGCCTACAGTGCGGCTAAGTAAACAAGGCCTTATGTTAATTAAGTAAGCTTGTTCATTCTCTAGGACCTGTTTCAAACGTTGTCATCTTCTTGTAATATATTTATTTACACCACAGAATTTAAAGTCTCAAAAATTCTTCACATCTATTTTAAATATTTTTTAATGCCTACTTCGAAAGAATAGGTTTCAAAGAAAACAAACTGGAGATACAAAGTTTAAAACATCATGAAGCATTATAGTTAATATCACACTGCAAGCAGCAAGAAGAAGCAAATTGGAAAACAAAACACACAGAAATGAAGCACTGGAGACAGAAGAGGTACAATACACATAAGAACTGCCATACTGGTACAGAATAAAGGTCTATGAAGCCCAGTATCCTCTTCCTAACAGCAGCCAATCCAGGTCACAAAAACCTGGCAGGATCCCAAAAATCTGCAAGATTCCATGTTAATGCCCCAGGGGTGACATTGGATTTACCCAAATCTGCATTAATACTGTTTTATGGAGTTTTTGTTCCAGGACCCTTTTTTTTAAATCCCAGCTATGCTGTTTTTACAACTTCCAGCAATGAATTCCAGAGCTTAATTATGGATTGTGTGAAAAAATATATTTCTTCTATTTCTTCTAAGGGCCCTGCGTGTTTTGTTTTTAATGTGCCTACAATTAACGCATGTGCTAACCGTGTACACGCCTATAGGGATATTGCAGGCATACACAGTTAACGTGTGTGCATTGTTAGCGTGCGCTAAAAATGCTAATGTACCATTAAAGGTGTTTTCGTCTCCCTGAGATAGTTTGCGCCTCGGTTCAGTACTGTGCACAAGGTCCTCCTAGTCGTGCCTCAGTGCCGTGCTATGCACTGCAGATTGTGAGCACTGCATGGCCGGCCAAAAATGGCAACCGCGCTGTGGCAAACCCATCTGCCATGCGCCATGGGCAGCGTATGTGGGACTCTAGCCTAGTGCACGTAATGCCATGAGATAGGCAGCTAACCCGAGATGGCCGGCCATCCTGGAAAAACTAAATGGGGGTCGGCAGGAGAAAGCTAAAATGCCTTGCACAAAGTTTTAAATGTCTACATACCGTAAAATTTGTTCTCAATTTGCTGGAATATCGTGCTCTGCTGTAAGAGCTTCTTTGGCTGTACTCTGCACAAGCTCTGCCCAGGGCAGACACAAAACATGTGCCTGTAAAAATTTCAGGAGCTGCTGCCCAGGGTTGCTCTTCTCCTGCTTCCAAATTCAAAAGGACTTCCTGTGCAGTTCAAATTCCTCTCTCCTCCTCCCTTGCTCCTCCCCTTTTTTCCTGCCCCCTCCCCTTGCTACCCCTTGTTTCCCTCCCACTACTACCTCTGCTCTCTAGCTAGGCCCTCCCTGTACCCTCCCCCACACTTCTGTCTTTGCTGGCCTTCAGCCCGGTTGTGGTCGGCCCCCCTTTAATGGGTGTGCCTGGTTCTTAACACGGCTTAGTAAACAGGGCCCCAATGTACTACTTAGGAACTTCTATGGCATGTCCTTTAGTCTTTGTAGTCTTCCAAAGAGTAAACAGTTGAGGAAACAAGAAAAGAAACAGTTTTCAACTCTGAGCAGTACTATGATTTTGCATGTACC
Source organism: Microcaecilia unicolor (assembly GCF_901765095.1). NCBI lineage: Eukaryota > Metazoa > Chordata > Amphibia > Gymnophiona > Siphonopidae > Microcaecilia > Microcaecilia unicolor. Next base: position 57,233,093 of record NC_044040.1, read on the forward strand.
AAGCATAGTACCTTTTATAAAAGGGGTCCACGAACTAAGGCCCATAGAGCAGGTTTTCTGGCCTCCCATGCTTTTTCTGTTCCCACAGCAGATCTGGCCTCCAGAGCAGGGGGTTATTTTTAATTGTTTGACCATGTGCTGAAATCCTGCATCTTTCTTTCCCTCCCTTCCTCCTGCAGCTTCCACCTCCACTCCTCCAGTCAGCAGACAGGAAGAAATCCAGTCTCAGTCTTTGGTCCTTCTCTCTCTGCTGGTCTTACATAAGTACATAAGTATTGCCATACTGGGAAAGACCAAAGGTCCATCAAGCCCAGCATCCTGTTTCCAACAGTGGCCAATCCAGGTCACAAATACCTGGCAAGATCCCAAAAAGTACAAAACATTTTATACTGCTTACCCCAGAAATAGTGGATTTTCCCTAAGTCCATTCTCATTGCTCAGGTCCATCTCCTCCTCCTTTCCTCTGTCAGGAAATTGGCAACATTCTCAGGAATACAGTCTGGGCGACATAGCTGGGAATAGTTACTGACTACAGAGACAGGGATTGCTAAAACTGCCAGAGGTGAATCCACCCAACTTCCTTTGATCCCCACGATTACAGCTCATCGCTGGCTTGCACTTATCATTAGTTTGACAACAATACTATTAGGGGAGGAGATATTTCTCATTTCTCATTCATGCAGGGCTTGGAGATTAGTGTTTGTCTCCCTGCTCCAGCACTGCAGCACTGGGAATATGCATGAGTTCTTCTGGCATTTGGATCAGAGCATGTGTGTGTCCAGTGGGCACAGCCCTGGGACTGCAGGACTGGGGTATGTATGTATTGGGCCTACTTGCTTTCAGTATTGAAGGACCACGCATGTGTATCGCAAATGCAAACTGATCTAAAAGTTAGATGTTTTGCTCTAGACCTGTTTCAATCAAGGCTAAGTCACAAAACCGTGCACTAAATAAACAGATGAACACTGGATGGATTAAGGCATGACCCCCCCTTACTCCCCTAATGGTCACTGTTCTCCCCACCCCCATCCCCCAAAATGTGAAAGAAACAGTACATACAGAGGTGTGCTAGTAAATTTTTAACAATAGGCTCTTTCTCCGGACGTAGCCAGCTCTGCAGTTGGAAGGGCCAGGGGTGGCCGGTGGGTGGGGGGGGGGAGCAACACTTGCCTCTATCTCCTCCCTCCCTTCGTGCGGGCATGCTAGGCATACCTTTGCTGGCAGCCAATAAATGGACTGCCACCACTCCCAATGTCTTGCTCTGAGCAGCATGCTGGAACTTCTCTCACATGCTCGAGAAGTCCCAGCCTGCTGCCCAGAGCTGGAAACAAGGAGCGGGGAGCAGCAGTAGTCTATTTACTTGGCTGGCAGGGCTCAGCATCCCCACCAGCAAAGTAAAAGATAATTCAGCAGGGGGCCCAAGCCCACATTTTGGAAGCCAGTTGTTAAAGTAGCCATGGAGGGCCCTACTTTAACAACCGGCTCCCAAAATTCTTAAAAACTTAACAACCGGCTCTTGCGAGCCTGTGAGAGCCTGCTCCAGCACACCACTGAGTACATACCAGCTTCTTGACTACTTCAGATGTTATAGCCATAAAAGAATATAAGAATAGCCATACTGGGTCACACCAATGGTCCATCTAGTCCAATATTCTGCTTCAAACAGTGACCAATCCAGGTCACAAGTGCCTGGCAGAAACCCAATTAGTAGCAACATTCCATGCTACCAATCCTAGGGCAAGCAGTAACTTCCCCCATGTCCATCTCAATAACAGAAAATTGACTTTTCCTTCAGGAACTTGTCCAAACCTTTTTTTAAACCCAGATACACTAAGTGCTGTTAGCACATCCTCTGGCAGCGAATTCCAGAGCTTAACTATTCTTTGAGTGAAAAAATACTCCTATTTGTTTTAAAAGTATTTCCATGTAATTTCATTGAGTGTCCTGAGGTCTTTGTACTTTTTGAAAGAGTGAAAAATCAACTCACTTCTACCTGTTCTACACCACTCAGAATTTTATAAACCTCAATCATATCCCCCCCCTCAGCCGTCTCTTTAGCCTTTCCTCATATGGGAAGAGTTCCATCCCCTTTATCATTTTGATCGCTCTTCTTTGAAACTTTTCTAATTCTGCTATATCTTTTTTGAGAATTGAACGCATTACTCAAGGTGAGGTCGCACCATGGGGCGATACAGAGGAATATTTTTGGTCTTATTTTGCATCTCTTTTCTATAATTCCTAGCATCTTGCTTGCTTTTTTGGCCACTGCCACACACAGGGCAGAAGAGTTCAGAGTACAGTGACAGTGACACGAAGATCTTTTTCTTGAGTGCTGACTTCTAAGGTGGACCCTAGCATCAGATAACTATGACTCATATTATTCTTCCCAATGTGCATCGTTTGTCCACGTTAAATTTCATCTGCTATTTGGATGCCCAATCTTCCTGTTTCCTAATAGGCCAGGCCAGGTCTATTAGAGCAGCAAGCAGGTCTCTAGAGTAGCCTAGTAGTAGATGCAATGCACTGTACAGAAGGGGACCCAGGCCCATATTTCACTCTGTTACACTTGTAGTGGAAAATGTGAACTCTCCAAAACCCACCAAAAACCTACTGTACCCAACTGTACACCACTGCTATTGCCCTTATGTCTGTAGGTGTCACCTATATGTGGCTACAGTAGGTTTTTGGTGGGCTTTGGAGGGTTCACCATACAATATAAGGGAATGACGGTGAGATGTGTACCTGGGACCTTTTATGTGAACTCCACATAAAAGGTCCCAGGTGCCCCAATACAGTGCTAGGATGTCTGTGTGGCCATTCTACTAAGAATTCTGTCATCCCATACATCCCAATGGTTTGTTTGTGTATATTTTCACTTGGATATATATTTTTTAATGCTCACAAAAGAAAAATGCACTGAGCACAAAATGTCTACAAAACATCTGGGAAATGCTCATTTTTGAAACAAAAAGATAGACTTTTTCTGCTTCAAAAATCAGTATGTTCACCACTTGATTTTTGGATGTTTTCATCAAAACATCCAAAATTGGATTTAGACATCATATTGAAAATGCCCCTTAAATGACAACCCTTTTACTTGTGACCCCCTCCCCCCACCACCCCCCAAAAAAAGTGCCTCTGCTTCAGGCAGAGTTGGATTATTTTCCGGGGGTCACAAACAGCACAGGGGCTGGCATTGCCAGCCTGGTGGGTGGACCTCAGAGGGGCTAGGAGATAATAAAAGAGGTTCATCTTGTGCAAACGTGGTCTTTGGTTGCCTACCCCCGCCGAGACCCAAGTACTGAGGGGGCAGTCCTGGAACTGCAGAGGAGAAATTTGCCACAGGGCAGAGGGTGCCCACAATTTGGTTTCCTGAAGCAGAAAATCTTAAGAGAAAGAGTTGGCCGGTGAAAAGGACACCCCAGGTGGGAGAAGTGGGAGCAGAGGAGACTCAATCCTGGCAGAACATTTGCTGGAGCTCAAAGGGATCCTGATCCGGGATGGGACAGAGCTGTGGTAAGGATTGTGATGATACCACTTTAAGACTGTTGCCTACCCGGAGATATAGATTAGGTGTGAAATCGTTCCGTGACCATCAAATGCCCAGAACTGTATATATTGAGTTGTGGTTTCTCATGAACTGTTTTTCAAGTTGTTGTTCAGTAAAGAGAGTTAAAAGTTCACCCTGAAGACTCCTGGTCACTTGTCTTAGAGTGAACTGTGAACTCTCCCAGAGGAAAATTACCCTTCAGTCTACCAGTGTTAATCCAGCTCAGGCCTGCACCCAGTTGACAGAGGTAGAATATCAGTTTGTGTGCCCCAATTCCTGGTGCGCCTTGCTGCAGAGGAGTATGTGCTATCTTAATACATTGTTTGACTAATTTTGGAGATCTGGAAAGCCAGTTAAGAAATATATTGCTACTCCAATAAGAGATATCACCTTATATTATTTTTTTAACCTAGAACTCAAGTATTTGGGATTTTAAAGTCATCATATGCAGCACATTGTATTACACATTTCTCATGTACATGTACAGTTATCTAACTGGGCTTTGATACGTCCCAGATTATCTGAATAGTATTTTAGAGGGTGACACCATTTAGGTGTCCATGAGCTTGTGGTAACTCTTGAGATACAGTTATTGTGCAAATTATCCTATTTGATGACATTTACCAGAATATACATGTGAAAGCCTGAGTCACTGTGTTCCCAGATGATATAGCATGTGTTTAAAACCACAAACAGCTCTAGAAATAAACAACCTCTTTCTTGTGAATCTTTTTTTCATCTCATGATCCTGTAGACCTCTAGCCTACATTCCAACCCCAATGCCTTCTCTTTGCCATATTAAAAAGCCTTTCCACATATCTTATTTATATGAGAGATGGCCCAATTCTCTTACAGTTCTGATCGCTTCTCTCAGTGCCTTCTCAAACTATGCCACAATTCTTTAAGTGGGGTGACCAGAAGTGCATCCAATATTCTAGGATTTGGTCATCCAGGCACTCTGCACACAGTCATGGTAATATCCTCAGATTTGTTATCCATACTTTTCCAAATTATGGTTGGCCATTTTGGCTGCTGCTGCACTCTGTGCTAATAGTTTGAGCGTATGTTCCATGATCACTCCAAGGTTCCTCTCTCAATAGCAGTTTCACAGACTGAACCCCAGCAGTTTGTACTGGTGGCCATTTTGATCCATATTCTTCCTTATTCAATTTCAGACTGCCTTCAAGCATTCAATCATTTATGCTACCCCTCCTGCCTGATCATTTCTTAGAGGAACCACTATTTGACTATAAGCATGAAATTTAGCCTGGGAAGAGTGATGATTAAAGAGTTGAGCAGGTAAAATAAGAAGTTTGTCTTTTGTATAGGCAGTTAGAGAAAAGAAAATGAAAGAGGCGATTTAAGGAAATCAAAAAAGGAGTAAAATGGGAAAATTAGGTTCTTACCTTGGTAATTTTCTTTCCTTTAGTCATAGCAGATGAAGCCATTACGTATGGGTTATGTCCATCAACCAGCAGGGGAGATAGAGAGCACTCAAACTTTCACAGTGCCCTCTTGGCCAGCTAGCTCCGCTGCCTCTTCAGTATTTGAAGCTTCCAAAGCAGTATGGCAAACCGCAATGGGAATCACAAGAGCTTTCCTCACAGCGAACGATGGCCCATCACAAGGGCATGAACTCATAAAGGAGGGAATGCACATCCTCCTGGAGGGAATAAACTCATCCTCCTTATTGTATAAGTGGAGGGGAACACACGCGCCTCCTGGAGGGAATCACACATCCTCCAAACACACTGGAGGGAATGAACTCATCCTCCTATTTATAGAACTGGAGGGGAACACACGCGCCTCCTGGAGAGAATCAACACATCCTCCAAAAAAAACATGCTGGAGGGAATGAACACATCCTCCTAAATTTAAACTGAACATGAATCCTGAAGATTGTTTTCCAACTTTCTCCCAAGGAAGGAACTTCAGGAAATTAGAACAGAACCTGAAAAACAGATTCACAGCATACAGACAATCATACAGGGAGGGCTCATGGCTTCATCTGCTATGACTAAAGGAAAGAAAATTACCAAGGTAAGAACCTAATTTTCCCTTCCTTGTCATCAAGCAGATGAAGCCATTACGTATGGGATGTAACAAAGCAATCCCTAGATAGGGTGGGAACAAGCCACACCACGTGCTAGCACTTGTGCACCAAAACGCGCATCCCTCCTGGCAGCCACATCCAGCCTGTAATATCGAGCAAAGGAGAGCTTAGAAGCCCATGTTGCTGCACTGCATATCTCTTGAAGAGAGAGTGCTCCAGTTTCAGCCCAAGAGGAAGAAATCGCTCTAGTAGAATGCGCCTTAAAGGCTACAGGCGGAACCCTGCCGGCCAGCAGATAAGCTGAAAAGATAGTTTCTTTGAGCCAGCGGGCAATAGTGGCTTTAGACGCTGGAGACCCTCTGCGAGAACCGGATAGCCAAACAAACAGATGATCAGAAGTCCTGAAAGAGTTAGTAACTCGCATATACTGCAGCAGAGTCCTGCGCATATCCAAAAGGTGCAGCTGCCCAAAAGATTCTGGAAACTCTTCCTCTGAAAAAGAGGGCAAGAAAATAGGCTGGTTTAGGTGAAAGGCTGAAACCACCTTAGGCATAAAGGAAGGCACGGTCCGAACCGTGACTCTGGACTCTGAAAATTGCAGAAATGGGTCTCTACAGGACAGCGCCTGGAGCTCTGACACCCGTCTCGCCGAGGTAATGGCCACCAGAAAAACGGCCTTCAGTGTCAAATCTTTCTCCGATGCTCGCCGAAGCGGCTCAAAAGGAGATGCCTGCAGGGTTTTCAAAACTAGCCCCAGGTTCCAAGCTGGACAGGGTGCTCGCACTGGAGGTTGGAGCCAAAGCACCCCTCTAAGAAACCATGCCACATCTGGGTGAGCAGCCAAAGACACGCCTTCCACCTTACCACGAAGGGAGGCCAACGCTGCCACCTGCACCCGCAGGGAATTATAGGCCAAGCCTTTTTGTACACCTTCCTGCAAAAAGTCCAGAATCGGCGAGACAGGAGCCCGCATTGGAGCAATGGCTCTGGAAGCACACCAAGACTCAAACAGGCACCAAATCCTGGCATAAGCCACGGAAGTGGACCGCTTGCGGGCTTGCAGGAGAGTGGAAATAACTTTATTGGAATAACCTTTATCCCTCAATTGCGCCCTCTCAATAGCCATGCCGTAAGACCAAAGCGGCCGGCGTCCTCCATGGCTACCGGTCCCTGAATCAACAGGTTCGGTACCAGAGGTAACGGCAGAGGAGCCTCCAGGAGCATCTGTCGGAGGTCTGCATACCAAGGTCTCCTTGGCCAATCCGGGGCGATGAGGACCACTTCTCCTGGGTGCAGCCGAATCTGCAAGAGCAGGCGCCCTATCAAGGGCCATGGGGGAAACACATAAAGTAGACCCGGAGGCCAGGGTTGAGCCAAGGCATCCAACCCCGCCGAGCGAGGATCTCTCCGTCTGCTGAAGAAGCACGGGACTTTGGTATTGGCACTTGTCGCCATTAGATCCATCACGGGCTTGCCCCATTTGGCACAGATCTGCAGGAATACTTCGTCTGCCAGATTCCATTCTGCTGGATCGATCTGATGCCTGCTCAGATAATCGGCCTGCACATTGCTCTGACCTGCAATATGAGCTGCCGACAGACACTGAAGATGCAGCTCGGCCCAGTGGCAAATCAGTTCGGCCTGCGCGGCTAGTGCTCTGCACCTTGTTCCGCCTTATCGATTTATATAGGCCACCATTGTCGTGTTGTCCGACATCACTCTGACAGCCAATCCTTCCAGGGTCACTTGAAAGGCCAGAAGCGCCTGAAACACCGCTTTCAACTGCAGGCGGTTGATGGACCACTCCGACTCCTCGGGTGTCCATAGACCCTGGGCATGCTTCCCCTTGCAATGTGCACCCCAGCCCTTCAGGCTGGCATCCGTTACCACTAGGCACCAAACGGGGAGCGTCAGCGGCATTCCTCGCCGCAGCATGCTGTCCAAGAGCCACCACTCCATGCTGAGTCGGGCTGCAGGGAGCCAAGTAAGTCTGCATTGGTAATCCTGAGAAATAGGAGACCATCTCCGGAGTAGGGAATACTGTAGAGGTCTCAGGTGCGCTCTCGCCCAAGGCACCACTTCCATCGTGGCTGTCATTGATCCTAGCAGCTGGACAATGTCCCAAGCTCGCGGGCGGGGCATCCTCAGGAGCAGACGGACCTGATTCTGAAGCTTGCACCGCCTTAGCTCGGGTAGGAACACATAGCCCGAGACTGTGTCGAACCTGGCCCCCAAAAGTTCTAGAGATTGTGAAGGGGTCAGGTGACTTTTGGCCATATTGACGACCCAGCCTAGAGATTGCAGTACTGAGACCACTCTGGCTGTAGCTTGTAAGCTCTCTGTTGCAGAGTCTGCTCTGATGAGCCAGTCGTCTAGGTACGGGTGAACCCTGATACCTTCTCGCCTGAGAAAAGCAGCTACTACCACCATTACCTTCGAAAAGGTTCGGGGAGCTGTGGCGAGGCCAAAAGGCAAGGCCCTGAACTGGAAATGTTTTCCCAACACCGCAAACCTCAGAAACTTCTGGTGCGGGGGCCAAATCGGTATGTGCAAGTAAGCTTCTTTCAGGTCTAGAGACGTGAGAAACTCTCCTGGCTGTACCGCCGCAATGACAGAGCGCAGGGATTCCATGTGAAAATGCCGCACTCTCAGGGACTTGTTCACTTCTTTTAAGTCCAGAATAGGGCGAAAGGACCCACCTTTTCGTGGCACCACAAAGTAGATGGAGTATCGGCCACAGCCTTGCTCGGCGGGAGGCACCGGGGTCACTGCCCCTAACTGAATCAGACCTTGTAAAGTCTCCTCCACCGCCGCCCGTTTGATGGCAGAACCGCATCGGGACTCCACAAACACGTCTCTTACTGGGGCATTGAATTCTATTCTGTATCCATCTCTGATCAGGTCCAGAACCCACTGATCTGAGGAAATCTTGGCCCACTCCTCGGCAAAGAGGGAAAGCCGTCCTCCAATGACAGGCATCGAGGAGAGGGCCGGCGCACCATCATTGAGAGGGTCGCCCCTGAACTCCTGGTCTTGAGCCACCGACTGCGGAACGCTTGTCCGAGCGAAAGGAGTTCCTCTGCTGACCACGGGCACGTGAAGTGAACCCAGCAGAACGCCCTGGGCGGTACCTTCTAGCTTCACGGAAGCGAGGTCTGTACGAGGAGTGGACCGCCTGGCCCTTAGAGGAAGGCCTCTGCCTATCTTCGGGCAAGCGCTGGGGTTTTGGATCACCCAGGCCTTTCACAATTTTCTCCAACTCCTCACCAAATAGGAGAAGTCCTTGAAAAGGCAACTTCACCAACCTTTGCTTAGAGGCCATGTCCGCTGCCCAGTGTCGTAGCCACAGACGACGGCGAGCCGCCACTGCTACTGCCATTTGTTTAGCCGAAGCTCTGACAAGGTCATAAAGGGCATCAGCCAGAAAGGACAAGGCCACCTCCATTCGCGGAGCCACATCCAAGAAGGGCTCCACTCCAGCACCGGGCTGAGCCACTGCCTGTTGCAGCCAAGCTAGGCAGGCTCTAACAGCATAACAGCTGCATGCAGATGCCCGAACAGTGAGACCTGCAATTTCAAAGGACCGTTTCAATGCTGTTTCCAGCCTACGGTCTTGAACATCCTTCAGGGCAACACCTCCTTCAACAGGGAGGGTAGTTCTCTTTGTCACCGCAGTGACTAGGGCATCCACTGTAGGCATTTGAAAACGAGCCATATGTCCCTCACGCAGAGGGTATAACTGCCCCATAGCCCTGGAAACTCTCAAAGGTCCCTCGGGGTCAGCCCACTGAGCCGAAACAAGCTCTAGGATGGAGTCATGCAAAGGGAAGGCCCAAGCAGCTTTCTTGGTACTAGCCATCCTGGGATTACCCGAGGAGGCCATGCCACTGTCAGGATCTTCAATCGAGAGGGCCTGCAGGGTATCTGAAATAAGTGCTGGCAGCTCATCACGGTGCAAAATCCTCACCGCGGAGGGATCATCCAGATCCTGTGGTAAATCCGCACCTGACTCTGGTTCCTCAGACCAAGAACGTCTGTCAGAGTTCTCCGAATCCTCACACCCCGACCACGGGGGGGGGGGGGGGGGGGGGGGGAAAGGTGCACCACAATCTGAAGGGGAATTAACCCTTCTGCACTTATCTTTAGGCCAAGCATCCGGGAAAAAAGCCTCACTGGGCAGTCCCAGGCCAGAATCCATCGGGGGGGGCAATCAGAGAAGCCTCAGGCGACCCTTGAGGAAGGGCTCTTTTCATCATGTATGCTTTATGCAGCAAAAGCACAAAATCCGGGGAGAAAATCTCACCTGAAAATCAGGTCAAAAACCTCTGTTCCAGCATCTCTGCGTTTAAAAACGCGACGCGACTTCTTTTTTTTTTTAAGCTGTGAGGAAAGCAGAGGTATTGAAGACTCCGGAGGCTCAGATGAGTGGGAAAGGCAGGGAAAGGGCGAATCTATATGCCTGCATCCACTGTTGGTGGGTAAGGACAGGGAAAGCAAGGCAATATGTCCACATCCACAGAGGTATGGGTAAGGCAGGGAAAGGGCTAACCTATGTGCCTTTAAAGTGAGGCTGCTATAGCCTCCAACACCCCGGTTAACAACTGGCAAGCCCACCTCCCGGCAGATTTTTCTGGAGCTCGAACAAGCTGCAGCCACCCTGCTAGGGGAGATAGAGAATACTGAAGAGGCAGTGGAGCTAGCTGGCCAAGAGGGCACTGTGAAAGTTTGAGTGCCCTCTATCTCCCCTGCTGGTTGATGGACATAACCCATACGTAATGGCTTCATCTGCTTGATGACAAGGAAATAATATTTGTAGCAGAACTAAAGTACCAATTATTGGCCAAAGAATGGAAGAACATATACCAGCAAAAAGGAGTTACAGTACACCATGGTGATAACAAAGGCATTTACTACTGTACCGATACACTAATCAACAAAAAAGCAATGGACCCAATTAAACGAAAAGAAAAGACTCCTTGCCCACTTAAATCATGCTCACTGAATATTGGCACTAACCAGCCATTTTGAAAGTGGGCAGGGGAGGGGTATTCCGAGGATGGAGTTGCGAAGAACTGGCAGCTATGCAAGTGCTGACAATATTCAGTGCTGGAGACCGCATAGCTAGGCGACCAAACAGGACCATACAAAAGGTGGTACTGTCCTCAAAGTGGCTATTGTGATCTCTAGCAAAATACCACAAGGCCGCTGCTGGAGGTTGTGGCAATCATTTTGAGGCTGGCACCACAATAGGCAGGAGTGAGTAGGAATTGCTCCTGCCATTGGGACCTAAAGACAGGTCTCAGGGGAAACTACAGAGTGGTGGAGGGCTCTGGTTTGGAGTTTCCATGCTGTTCAGGGGGGGTCAGGAGGGAGGGGTATCAGAACAGTGGGAGAAAAATGACTGATTCCCTTATGTGGGTCCCAGTTGATTTTTATCTGGGACCCACACAAGTATATTATGCAGGTCCTGGCTGAATATCAACTAGGACCCGCATAAATCTTGGCAATTATTTGTGGGCTGGTCAGACCCAGATATTCAACGCCGGTGCCTGGACATAGTCCAGCATTGATTATCAGGGTCTAATTCTGCCCACAGCAGGCAGTGTTAACAAAAACGCTGACCACTGCTGGCTATATAATAACTAGAATAGATCCGGCAATGAAAGAACTTTGACTAGCTTGGAAATTCTCCATTTGTCACTATTTGGGAGATTTTAAGTGATCTATGGTGCACAGAGTAAAGTGTTTTGGTTCATTTTCACTTTCTTTAAGCATTCTTCACAATTTTTGGATTTTTTTTTTTGTTCTTTTCACGCATTCATTTTAACACATTTTTAATGTGTGTTAGAATTTGTCAATGCATGCTAATACTAGATGAGACACAGGAACTAAAGGGTTAGTACTCAAAGGCCTTTACCCAGTCAGCAGGTGCTACTAACCAGGTAACTGCTAGTGAATATGTTCTCTGACCGCCTTGACACTATCCAGTGTCAAGGTGGTCCATAGGTGGGGCTTGGGTGGAGCCAGAGGTTATCCGCTTAGGGCTATATTCAGTCTTCTAACCAGAAAACAAACTGGATAAAGTTAGGAGAGCAAAATGGCTGTTCTAACTATCCAGTCAGCTATCCAGTTAACAATCTGAATATCACCACAAATCAATCAGTATTTCTGGGTCAGCAATATCTGGGCACCAGTATTGAATATTGAGTTTAAGTTTAACCACAGCCTGTATCTGGAATTTGGAGCGTCTTTAAACTTTGGAGTCGTTTTAAAGACTACCTTAGAGAAGCTCATGTTGAGAATTACAACCTACTCACATTCACCTACAAGCATATGAGACTCCTGATGCAGGCACCCTAGCCAAAACATGGTGCCATGTCGAGTCCTTTTATGCAATAAATTCAAATTTGATACATTATCACCGCCCACGTGTTTCTTCTGGAAGAGTTCTGTGGACTGTGCTGCTTACTTACACATTGACCACCATGGTTCAATATTGGCAAGTAAGATTACAAGAAATACAAGACACAGCAAGGAATGGACTGGCTGGAGCTAAATACCCAGGAGACAGAATAGCTCATCCTTGAAAACCAGTGTCCTTTCACACATGGAGCACCCATTTTGAGCTGGCATTATTTTTCCTGTGTGGGAGCACTAGACTGCTACAATGAACAGTATTTACAGTAAGCAAGACTGCCTTTAGGGATCAAGAGGCAATGTCTTGAACCCAGAGCCACTCAGGGTAGGAGTGACCTACCTCATTCCACTGGACATCAGTGATTGGTCTGGTATGGCAGGATGGGGAGCCTACGGTAGGTAGGGAGCCTTTGAGAGGTGAGGGGCATTGACTGGATGTCCACAGGTGTTCCATGGGTGCTTGGACTGGGAGTCTTAAAAGTATCTTTGGAAGGTGGAGTTCTGTTTGGGAGTGTCCGCTAGGGGGAGAGATAAGTGGGAAAGAGTCCACGCTTATACTTTTCTAACACCTTTAAGATTCTTCGGGCCCAGTGCTCTTGAGGAACAGAATAACATAGCTTGCAAGATTGATCATAAGTTGTGTTATTCATTTATCGCCGGAAATACTAATCTGTGCAACTGAGTTACAACAAGTTAGTGACTCCAGTGGTAAATTAACCTGTGATAAAATGGCCTGGTTATTCAAACAAACCTGGGTACCAAGCTTTGCGATTACATATTTTTAATGATTCCACCATTTTATTAGAATTCCCTAAATATTAATTTGCATTATTGTTTTATAATTTACTTTCTTTGTTGTATTATATCTTTTTCATGTTTTCTTTTTTATAATCTAGGCATTGAAACTCATTTGAAATGGTATGGAGAATGTGAATGATATTTCCCATGCCATTTGTAATCCAAAACAGGAAAAAATAAACTTCATTTTTTTCCTGTCATTACTGGTATGCACTATTGCTTGATAGTGCACACAACGTATGAATAGACACACTATTGCATAGTAGGGTGCATTGTTGAGCAATAAGTGCACTATTTGAGCAATAGGGCATATTATTGAATAATAGGGCGCATTACCTGAGCACACGGCTGTACAACAGAGTGTACTATTGACATTGCCACCAAAACAAAACAAAAAACCCTGAATAAAATGAAAAATCCTGCACACCCCTATTGCAATCTACTTCACCCCTACTGTAATTTGTAAAAACAAATTATTATTATTTAAAAAATAAAAATAAGCAGATAGCAATTAATCCTGTGTGTGGAGGAGTGGACTAGTGGTTAGAGCACCGGTCTTGCAATCCAGAGGTGGCTGGTTCAAATCCCACTGCTGCTCCTTGTGATTTTGGGCAAGTCACTTAACTCTCCATTGCCTCAGGTACAAACTTAGAGTGTGAGCCCTCCTGGGACAGAGAAATATCCAGAGTACCTGAATGTAACTCACCTTGAGCTACTACTGAAAAAGGTAAATAAACCCAGGGCTTGAGACAAAATCAGCCAATCTGCCTTTCAGGATAGCCGCAATGAAGATGCAGAAGAAAGATGATTTACATACAAAAGGAGGTAGTGAATGTAAATCTATCTCATGCATATTCATCAGGTACATTCTGAAAACTACGGCCAAGATGCACTAAAGTCATAGAGCTGTTCCGTACTGAATTCCATAGCAAATTGGTAGGGAACGGCTATGCATCAAGGAAAGGGAATGCAAATGAGCTACTCGTAGCTCACTTGCATTCTCTATTCCTTCTTAAAACAGTCAGAGAATCAGCAGATCAAGCATGCGCAGAGCAGCAAAGTGTTATGCTGGCTGCTCTGCGCATGCCAAATACGCCTTTATAATATGTTTTTATTATTGCGGTGGAGGACGCACAAAATGGATGGGTTTTTTTTTTAAGCGAAGCTTTATTTAAAAAATCACAGGCTCCGATGCTGCTTCTGCTAATGTGTTGACTGAATTTCATTCATAGCAAACAAGTGCAATTTGGAAGTTGTTGGTTCATGAATGGCAGAATAACAAATGTTCAAATAAATAAATAAATAAATAAAAACGGGGAGAAAATAATAAATAACTCCAATTTTAACAAAACTGTTAGTGGGATTTGAGCCCACCATCTCTGGATTACAAGACCAGTACTCTAAACAATTGCCACAACTCTATTTGTTTGGATGTCCCTCCCTTACTTCCAGGTCTCTCAGCTGAGTGAAGCACGGGCAAAAAGGACGTTTTTATTATTGCGGGGGAGGACGCACAAAATGGTTTTTTTTTTTAAAGCGAAGCTTTATTTAAAAAATCAAACAGGCTCCGATGCTGCAGGCTCTTTTTTGGACATCATTCAACCATGGAATAATAAAATCGTCCTTTTTGCCCGTGCTTCACTCAACTGAGAAGTCTCTGAGCCAATCACAGCGTGTTTAGCTCAGCTAAACACGCTGGGATTGGCTCAGAGACTTCCAGGGTTTTTTTTAAACATTTTAATAATTTTTCCAATCCTGCGCAGCCCCAACGAGAGGTACAGACCTCTCGTTAGATTTTCCAGCATTTAGGAAATCGGAAAAGGTTAGTGCATCTCATTACAATAGGGTTTCTACACGATTTGCTCATCTGCATTCCATTTTTGTTAGCTGCAACCGTCGTCGGAAAAAAGTATTTAATGCATGCCGGGGTTTACTGCTTGCTCGTTAATGGCCCACTATTGGCTCGTAAAGTTTAGTGCATCTGGCCCTAGATCGGCTGGGTGCATCCCAAGGACTGCATTGAGAGACACTTTCATGTTAAAATGTGGTGTATGTAAATGGAAGATAAATCAAACTAATTTCTCATCTTTGGCTTCCTTTAGGGGTCCCTTTATAAAGGCCCAGTAGTGTTTTTAGCGCATGCTAAAAATAAGCATGTGCTAAATGATAGAGATGTCCATATATTCCTATAGGAATCTCTAGCATTTAGCGTGCGCTAATACTGTACCTTTGTAAAAGACCCCTTGCATTTTTAAAGGAGGGTAGTTTTACCCATGCACTTTCATCATTACGTTTTTTTTACTTGAGTCTAATGTTGCTAAACTCCCATCCGCAGATCTAATAATGGTCATTTGTGTCTACTCTATGTTTCCAACTTCACACTGCTGCAACACTCTGCTTACCTTCAGGTGAAGAGCCTGGTTTTTGAGGATATGCAGAGCCTAGCTTGCTTTTCTTGCTGTTATCACTGCTTACAGATAAACTGGACTGAATCTTTCTGTGCATTTTCTGTGAAACAGGAGCTGAAAGTTTTCTGTTTTCTGCAGCTACATTTTTGACCCCGATGTGAATTCCATTTGCATTACTCAAACCTGGATGGCCATTCTGTATCTTGCCAGTTTCTTTTTCACTCTGTTCCAGTGCTGAAGTATTTGGCTGTGGCAAGCGCTGAGGTTGAGCTGAAAACAAAGAGAGAGGGACACACATTAACAAAATTGCATGCATGAAGGCAAGACATCTTACTTTGTAAAAGTATCTATAAATATTAGAAGCCACACAGTATAAAAATGTTACCAGTCAATAATTAGAAATCCTGGGGAAAAAATGCAAGTTATTAAAAAAGCCCAAACAATCAAGTTGTACTAATGATTGTGATACTTCATACATAAATACAACTTTAGAATCAAATCTCTATAAATGGTTAACTTAAA
Organism: Microcaecilia unicolor; assembly: GCF_901765095.1. Taxonomy (NCBI): domain Eukaryota; kingdom Metazoa; phylum Chordata; class Amphibia; order Gymnophiona; family Siphonopidae; genus Microcaecilia; species Microcaecilia unicolor. The sequence continues at coordinate 57,248,841 of NC_044040.1, forward strand.
AGAATACATCACATTCTCTTCTATATGCTTGAAATAAGATGTGTATACAGTAGGAAACAGAATTTACAAGATGCATATGTAGAGCATCTTACCTCTAAATTAAAAATCCTCCCACATATGCTCTCACATCAGACAGATTCTTAAATAACCTCAATTAACACAGTTAAAAGACAATTGTCTTTAGTAGTTCTACCATGCTGTATGGTAAACCACTGTATCAACACTTACCCCTTAAACTATGCAATTAAATTAAAATCTACTGTAAATTGACAGCATTATTATAGCATTTAAATGGGTTACAGCCAATGGCCATGGTAAATTCCCAAAGTTTAAATCCCATCGCAACTTAAAATTCTTGGTTTGTGCATTTTAGCAGCTCTTGACAGCAGGTTCAAATTTCAATGAGAGATTAGCCTTTATATTAAATTATATCAGCTCATAACAAAATGTAGTTTGGACTCATCCAATAGCCTAACACCAAGTTCTGGAACAGACATTGTTTTCATAAACCAGAGCTATTATTATTATTATTATTTATTGCATTTGTATCCCACATTTTCCCACCTCTTTGCAGGCTCAGTGTGGCTTACAATAAGATATGAATAATGGAAATACATTTGTTACAACTTGGTTATGGGTTACATTGTACAAGTTATGTGAAACCATCGAAGTAACTGAACCCACGAACCACATGAAAAGTCACAACCCTCCCAAATGATCCTAATGCTGAGCGAATAGAATACGGCCTTACCTCCTAACAGCATGCTCAAGGACATCCAACATTGCTCAACGGTAGCCTAGTGCCACAGCAAAGCTGCAGGCTGTACTAGTAAGAGGTGCAAATGTGAACTACTGCCAACTCATTAGTATTATTTTCTGATGGAGGTGCTGAGAAGCAGGGCCAGGTAATGGGGGAATTTGTTTCTTAATGACATCAGATAATGAAGAAGAGTGGTAGAGACTGTCTGTAGGCTGATTTTTAAAACTCAGGCAGGAAGGCAGGCTTGGGGAGTCAAGCTAGTACTGGTTTTCACATCACACTGTGTGGACCAAGGACTCAGGGAATGGAGGTAGCTTTAGCATTGGGAGGCAGCTCTATTTTTGCTTGTATGACTATCAAATCAATTGTGGATGAAATTATCTTAAGCATGTATGCTTTATGCCCTTTACCCTTGATGAAGGCACGAAGCTGAAACATGGCCATATTGGACTTCAATTAATGTGTGTTGTCTGAATCATCTGTCTCTATAACATTTAAATTATAGCTTCATTTTCTACTTTCATGTGTACAGAATGACAGCCACCACCCCTTAGCCCAGTTAGCCACCAATTCCTAGCCCAGAGAGTCAATCAGTCACCCCCCCCCCCCCCCCCCCCCCGGCCCCTATTCCAGTGAGCTAATCAGTCACCTCTAGGTTCTACCCCAGCAAGCCAATTAATGATCCCCACCCCCAGACCCTGTTCTCTCAAGCTTATCAGCATCCTTGTTTCCTTCCCAACCTTTACCCACATCTTGGTCATGGGAGCAGGAGCCTCTTCCTCTGCACAGCTCTGTGTGACTCTGAGCTGTGTGATTTAGGAGCTCTCATATTGGTCCCTGGTTCTCAAGTTTCACAAGACCAGCACAAGAGTCTCTGTATTATGCAGCTCAGATTTACACAAAGCCACACCAGGCAGGGAGGAGGAAGTGCCTGCCCTGATAGTGGTTGCGACATTAGCCGCAACTCCTTTTTTTAAGTAGGGTGGAGGGGGGGGAACAAAAATCTCTGCACCACAGAGAAATTTCTATTTGCAATGTTGTCTGGGATTTGTTGAGCCCTGCTTTAGATTATGTGAGTTCATAAAATACTGCCCTGGGCCCAGGATTCGTTCAAACCTTTTAGGTATCTCCATAGTATATATGTTGGGAACTGCTTTTCTTTTCCGTTTTATTTTTTATATATAAATAAGAATTACTGGCCTCAAAAGCTTGGACTACACTGGGAAAATTATTTCTTTTAATCTTATTCTTATGTGCTATTATTTACTGTCATTGTATTAAGTGTTATGTGTTTTTTTATTTCAAATGTAAACTACATTTCTCTATTGCTTACTCATTTTAAGTTTTTATTTTTTTTCTTATTTGATTCTCTGTTTTTATGTTTAGATAGCTTGTATTAGCTCTCTTTTTGTATTATTATATGTTAATTTACCTTTTATGTTGCATTGATTTTATATTACACTCTTCATATTCAGTTCATCTTATATGTTCATAGTACTGATATTTTATACAGTTGGTCTTGAGGCTCATTTTCAAAGCACATAGACTTACAAAGTTGCATATCTAACTTTTAAGTCTATGTGCTTTGAAATTGAGTACCTGTATATACTTTGTAAACTGCATAATTATGCTAATGAAACTTGAATGGGATGTAACTGTTGTCATTTCTGTTCAGAAAAAGTGATAGTGCTCATATCTTCTAAAGGGGTTTATTAATTGCATGACCTGTCAAGAATCAGACAGATACAATCATTTCTTTTCTATGATGGCTACTTTAATTTGATGTGCTAATGTTCTTTGTTCAATCTTGTTAGGAAAATAAGGGTCTTTACACCACTCTTCAGTTTTCATGCTTCATAACTAGCAATTCTTGCATGGATTGAAGTAAATTCTTTCCAAGACAGACCTTAGATAATTGAATGGGTGCAACTTCTTTGAACACTTCTAATTTATTACTGCACCATTCTTCTTTCTCAACTGGTGCTTCAGTGACACTGTACACAATCTCCAATACTTTTTTGAATACATTAACAGACACCTTTGCGTTCTTATTATTATCATTATATTAGGGCCCTAAAATATTTGCCCAATTAATCTCACAGTAAAGAATACAACTAAGTGGTCAAACCGGAGAACCAACCAAGTTTCAGTTGGATACCTTCCTTCACATCTTCTGGTAAAAAGGCCAAGTCATATCTGTCACCCTGACTTTGAGTAGTTCTTTCACTAACTGACTATAGCCTAGTATTGTCCTCATATTTATAAAGAGAACTGCATTACTTGCACCCCCAGTGTCCAAATGAAAATTAAAATCACTTAAGGCTTGAGTACTGTAAGTATTTTGGTAATTAAATTCAGCAGATTACAGAGATGCCAAGGGTGAACCATCACAAAGAGTGATATTTTCCATGCCAACGAGTGACATTGAAGGCCAAAGAGTGAGATTTTTTTTCAAAAAGGGTATAAATCCAAAATGATTTAAGTGTAGAACTGCTTTGCAAATGAATCAAGGCAGAATTAGATCATATTGGCTTTTCTTTGGAGCCTCTGAAAGAATACAAAGTGGAGAGCAATTTGGGTTAATTTTTTTGAACTGAAAATCATGTTCCACCCAGTAGTTAAAAGTATATGCATTGGTTTCAGAGCACATGTACTTGCAGTAAAGGGAAGAGAGACAGGGCAACAGGAAGCAGTAGGCAGGAAAGTGTGCTCAGATTTCTTCCTATTAATTGGACCACTTGGTTTACTTCTCTAAGACTTCCCTCTCATGAAAGCAATGATCAAGAACAGTGAACTGGTACTGAAGCTCTGATAAGTGAGAAATAGGGTTCAAAGAGTGTACAGGTGAGAGAGCTTTTAAATGAGTATGACACACTCGAGTGAGACTTGCAGGCTTATTTTCGAAAGAGAAGGGCGCCCATCTTTCAACACAAATCGGGAGATGGGTGTCCTTCTCCCAGGGTCGCCCAAATCAGCATAATCGAAAGCCGATTTTGGGCATCCTCAACTGCTTTCCGTTGCGGGGATGACCAAAGTTCACAGGGGCATGTCGGAAGCATAGTGAAGGCGGTACTGGGGTGTGCTTAATACATGGGCATCCTCAGCTGATAATGGAAAAAAGAAGGGTGTCCATGACGAACACTTGGCCAACTTTACTTGGTCCTATTTTTTTACGACCAAGACTCAAAAAGGTGCCCTAAATTACCAGATGACCACCGGAGGGAATCGGGGATGACCTCCCCCTACTCCCCCAGTGTTCACTAACCCCCTCCCACCCAAAACAAAATGTAAATATTTTTCCAGCCTCTGTGCCAGCCTCAAATATCATACCCAGCTCCATCACAGCAGTATGCAGGTCCCTGAAGCAGTTTTAGTGGGTAATGCAGTGCACGTCAGGCAGGCAGACCCAGACCCATCACCCCCCACCTGTTAAACTTGTGGTGGTAAATGTGAGCCCTCCAAAACCCACCACAAACCACTGTACCCACATCTAGGTGCCCCTCTTCATCCCTAAGGGTTATGGTAGTGGTGTACAGTTGTGGGGAGTGGGTTTGGGGGGGCTCAGCACACAAGATAAGGGAGCTATGCACCTGGGAGCTTTTCCTGAAGTCCACTGCAGTGCCCCCTAGGTTGCCCAGTTGGTGTCCTGGCATGTCAGGGGGACCAGTGCACTACGAATGCTGGCTCCTCCCACAACCAAATGGCTTGGATTTGGTCGTTTCTGAGATGGGCGTCCTTGGTTTCCATTATCGCCGAAAATCAGGGACGACCATCTCTAGGGATGACCATCTCTAAGGTTTGCCTAAATGTTGACATTTGGGCGTCCCTGACCGTTTTATCGAAACGAAAGATGGCCGCCCATCTTGTTTCAATAATACAGGTTTCCCCATCCCTTCGCGGGGTTGCCCTCAGGAAAACTTGGGCGCCCCCGTTCGATTATGCCCCTCTTGGCATCTCTGAGATTAATCAACCACCCCATATCCAGTACCCAATACACAATAAACCAGCAAAAACAGTAGCACTAGTTTCTCCATTAATTCTCAATAGCAAACATTTACCTCAATTTTTCTTTTGAACACATTCTAGGCACCTGATTTACACAGGCGTTGAGTCTAGTCTATAATGCCAATCACACACATAGAGGTGAATTCTAATTATGGTACTGAAAAAAGCGCTATTCTATAAGCAATGCTTAAAGTTAGGTGTGGTTTATAGAATAGCACTTATGCCCAGGAATCACACCTAACTTTAGGTGCGGCCATTTGCAGCACCTGAAATGTGGTGCAAATCTTCACACCTAAATTAGATGCATATCCCCCCTTATTCTATAACAAGGTACATAAATTTTAGGAATGCTCACGTTCTGCCCATGACCCTCCCATTTCCACACCCCCTTTTTGAACTTGCGTGTAAAATTTAGGCGCAGATCCCACACCTAAATATACACATGTATATTCCAATTAAATCTAATTAGTGCCAATTGTTAACAAGCCAATTATTGGCACTAATTAACTTGTTAGTCAATTAAATTACACATGCAAATTGGGCATACGCCCAAATTTGTGTTTGCAATTTCTCATGGGTGCTTTATTTCTCTTTTTTCGCTTCGATTTCTCTTTTCTCTAGACTTCCTCTTTTCTTTATATTGTGTATAGTCTTCCTGGCTATTGCTTGATAAAAACCTTATTTTTCTTTGGTATGCTAATGTATTTCTCCCTGGATTGCCTTTATTCTGTATTATCGTGTTGATATGATTGAACTGTTCTTCTGTTTTGTTATATTTGATATATTTCAATAAACTATTTTAACTTAAAAAGCAAATAGGTCTGCTATTCATGCATTCAAACTTGAATGCGAAAGTAATATAGAGAGGGGTTTTTTTTAACTCCACCTTCAGGCCCTTCTCCAGATCCATGTACAGGGGTATTTCTGATATGGCGTCTAAGTCATACTTTGAAAGTTTTACACAAAACATCCAAAATCTCAATAGGAAAGAAGGCATTTTCAAAAAAAGGAAAACGTCTTCTTTTTTTCCCTTCAAAAATACCATTTCGAACAAGGTTTTGTGTTTTGTACGGTTTGGGGTTTTTTTTTTGGACGGTTTAAAAAAAAAAAACATCCAAATGAAAAATGCATAAAAGCAAGCCATTGGGAAGTAGGAAGGGCCAGCATCTTTACTAAATTGGTCCCCCAGACAACCCAGAAGAGCAACCACTCATTTTGAATATCGACCCATTTGTAAATAGGATCTTTCTTTCTTTCCTTTTCTCTTAGCTTGTGTTGTATCAATGGTCACTTTCCTATCTAACAATGGTATTCCATTTCAATTTTTCTTTTAAAAAATGTATTATGTAAACCGCCCTGTGAGGCTCACAGGAAGTGCGATATCTACATTCAAATATATCATAAATATAAACATATAGGTCTCCATTGGGGCTTACATCCGATATAAAATCATGTTTCACAACAAGCAGTACCAAGGATTATCCTCCTTAGAGCGCATAACATGCCACGATGATATCCCTCTGCTATTACATATTAAAAATTGAACTTGATATTGGACTTATGACAACTATGGTGTGAACTCCTCGGTAAAAGAGTGACATCTCTGATGTTCCGATATACATTTGCATGTTGATATTTCTAGTGAAATAATTTGTCTTTGTGAGATATCTAAAGATCTCCTAGACTTAAGAGTGTGCCTGTGTTTAATTTTTTTATACAGAATCAATTTTGTGCCCACTAAAATTTTTAACTTAAAACAGACACAATTAAAGATCCATCTCACTTAAAAGACGGGGGCGATTATATGTCCAAGAATCAAAACAATTGGCCCAGCGTCTTATGACGTGTAACAAATTCTTTATTTTCCACAATTGCTTGAAAAATTGTATATATAAAATGATTTTTTCATAGCTTAACTAGCTTTATGAAGTACTTAATTTCTCTGTGTAAGGACCATTGGCCAATGTGCAGCATGTTTTGCTAATGCTGCGTCAGGGTTTCGGTCCACGTACTGAATGCCATAACCTGTGTTGGTTCTGATCGAAATAAAGGACTCCGGTTGTCTTATTGAAGGCCCAGTTGTGCTTTTTTCTTTTGATTTGTGATATTTGTATACTGTTTCACCCTCTCTCATTTCACTTTATAAACATCTAGGCTAGACCTTTCAAATTATATAGTCACTGCACAGCTAAATATTGACTTACTGATTTTCTTTACAGATTCTAAAGAGCACGCCTAGAGATCCCTGCTGAAATCCAACCAGATTCTATAACAATGCATGTAACTTAACAAGCTAATGAGCACTGATATCAACACTTAACAAGCAATAATGAACACTAATTGGCACTAATTAGAATTTACATGCACAACTCTCTAAGCTTATTCTATAACAAAATGCACCAAACTTCTAATGCATGCAGACAAAAAGGGGCATGGTTATGGGCGGAGAAATGGGCATTTTGTGGGCGTTCTGAAATGTACGCACATAGTTGTAGAATATGGCCCAGTGCACGTAAATCTACGCGCTGGGATTTATGCCACGTTTTCATTGGTGTAAATGAATACGCGTACATAACATAAGAACAAAAGATTAGCCATACTGGGTCACACCATTGGTCTATCTAGCCCAGTATCCTGATTCCAAACAGTGGCCAAGCCAGGTCACAAGTACCTGGCAGAAACTCAATTATTAACAACATTCCATGCTACCAGTCCCAGGGTAACCAGCTGCCTCCCCATGTCTGTCTCAATAGCAAACTATGGACTTTTCCTCCAGAAACTTGTCTAAACCTTTTTTAAACCCAGATATGCTAACCAGTTGTTGAGATATCAACTAAGCATTTTCTATATACCGTGCCTAAATCTAGGCGCTGTTTATAGGATACATTTAGTCGGCACTTATTTCCACACCGATTTTTTAGACGCCATATATAGAATCTCCTCCTATACACTACATTCTGGGCACCTCAGTTCTGTATTATATATGCAACACTTTTAACGTACCACTATTTGACACTTCATAAAACCGGCAAACAGTTTTTATGGTTGTGCATTTTCATATTGTAATATAACATTTTAGATGACTGGCTACACTTTATTTCCACGTGAAGTTGTCCAATTCAAAAATCCATAAACTTCCCAAACCTATTTTAAATTTAAATTGATTTTAATTTGATAATTTTTCAGTTGAGAGGCCTGAATCTAAGAAACCAATTAAACAAAGAATACAAAACATTAGACAGTTTGAAACTTCAGCTACAACTATTGAATTTAAACCAGTAATATTTTGCCTTTAAAAGATTACATATAAATGAAAAAATCTAAAACAGTTCTATGGGAAATGGCACAATGCTTCTTAAAATAGAGTGATACCCTGGGACCCTCACTCTCTCTTTAATGATCCACTGCTCTCATTCAGCTGTCTTTCGTTTTTCAAACCTTTACATATGTGACAGCTCTCAAAAGTAGACCATAGCCCATCTGGCATTTTCAGAGGTATAACTTGTGCAAATTCAGCTCTACTGGGAACACAGTGCAATCTTCTGCTTGCGTTATAAAAGATACAATAGAGCGTGGAACTTATGAGTTATTTTGAATTATTCATTTTTCTCCCCTGTATATTCAAGACATTTTTTTTACATACTCTGCATTTTGTACTACATAACCACGTATGTTAAAAGTACAAAGAAACTTTTTGGCCTCTTTTCTACAGAAAAGTGGCATTTTGTTTGATATGTGAACTTTTAATGCTTTTTGATATTATTCTAAACAGGCTGTGTGCATCTACCAAAGACCCCATTTTACTCTTCTCCTTTTCAAGCAAAAATTGTATTCTCGATATTCTCTAACTAATGCACATTGGTGTTTTATTTAACAGCTACATGAAGACTCAGCACCAGGATATGATTGGTCAACCCTTATATGTCTGAACATATATAAAGAGCCATTCTATTTATAACATGAAGATAGTGTAATTTTAATATCCATGAGAACATTTTCAGAAGCCTTAACAAATACACTGCTCTTCACTGTATTTTTATTTTAACCTGAAGCAAACTAGTGGATCTTTTATAACAAGATTTTAAGCATTGCTGACTGTCAAATTTTCAATAAGAATTATAAATAATGAGTTAAAAATTCAATAGACTGAATCACTTCTGGTTATAATAAAAACTAGGAGATGTGGTACACAGTAATAGCTATGTATGAATCTGCAGCCTGCAGAATAATATGAAAGGCAATATATAGCTACAGTATATAATCTATTAGCATGTTCCACGGCTGCACTATCATTGCTTTCTATTCACAAAAGCATGTGACCATTGCACAAAAACGTTGATATGGCATTTCACAAACTTTACACAGTAATTTAATTCCATGTAAGTCAAGTAATGTCATAAATATAACTTTCTATATTGCTGAAAAGAAATGAAAATGTGTATAGAGAGATAAAATGAGTGCAAGAAAAATAATCAAAGACTACAGAAAAATATTTAAATTCTCCTTTTCTTCCTGACTTTACAGTTTTTGATGATTTAGAAAGACATTTTGGTCCTCAAGCCATACCAAGATCACTGAAAAAGAATACACGAGAGTGTGCAAACAGTAGCTAACTTTCACATTCCTGCTCAAAAAAGAATATTCAAAATATAACCCGTTCTACAAGAGCATCAGCAGTCCCAGTAGTTAAGTGCAGCCCCATTTTAGATAGAATGTAGAAATTGGAATTGAAATGTAACGATCAAGACATGTCCAATTTTCGATATTATTTTAGGAAATGATCTGCCAATATAGAACCTTTTGTAAAATATATGCAGAAATGCACATACATGCACCAGTTACACACAGCCGGAACAACCGTTTTACATTTGTCAACGTCAAAAAACATCAATAGACATAACTAGCCAACATACACAACTGTTTGCACTTACAACGTGTAAGTTGGTATTTCAGCCAATAGACATGCCAATGCCAACACATAGATATGTATGCTTGCCATTTTGAAAACCTACACATCTATGGGGAATTGTATATATGGGGGGGGAAATTCTATATATGGCGCCTAGAAAATCCACATGGAAAACATTTCCGCCCAAATGCATTCTATAAGAGGCACCTATTTTGAGCTGCGGTATATAGAATACATGTAGGGGCCCTTTACTAAGCCACGTAAGCACCTACATGCACACAACATGCGCCAGTTCTGAGTTACCACCCAGCAACTGCATGGCCCCTGCGGTAATTTCATTTATGGCGCACATCCACTATGCACATCCAAAAAATAATTTTAATTTTTTCTATGCGCACCAAGTGCCATTTGATGCATGTAGATCATTACTGCCTGGTTAACGCATGAGAGTTTACCGCTAGGTCAATGGCTGGCAGTAAGGTCTGAGACCCAAAATGGACGTGCAGCAATTTTCATTTTGCCGCAAGTCCATTTTCGGCAAAATTATATAAAAGGCATTTTTTGCAGGTACGCTGAAAAATGATTCTGCGCGTATCAAAAACAAGTGTCCACACTACCACAGGCCATTTTTCAGCACACCTTAGTAAAAGGACCCCTTAATTTATTTATCCTAGCACCTAAAACTATATGCCTCTATTTACACCAACGAAAATATTGCATAAATACTGGCGTGGAAATTTAAGTGCACTGGGTCATATTCTATAACAATGCGCATAAATATTAGAACACTACAAAACGCCTATTTCCCCACCCACAACCATGCCCCTTTTTGCCTGTGCGTATTAGAAGTTAGGTGCAGTACACTACAGAATACGCTTAGCAATTTATACATGTAAATTCTAATTATTGCCCATTAGTGCTCATTATTGCTTGTTAAGTGCTGTTAACAATGCTGATTGGCTATAACCTTTCATTTTACAATCAGGATATACAAAAAACACAGTGACATTTGAAATAAATTAATGCAATAATACAATACCAATTACCAGTGCGTCTTTTCTAGCAAAAAAGGTGCCGGTACTCAAATGCTAGGCCACTCTCCAGGAGTGGGGTAATCACTGAGGGACCCACCCCACAATAGCCAGGTCCCCTGCAACCAGTCACAGTATCTATGACAAGGCAGAATTGGTGTGTAAAGCCTGAGCTCTTTCATTAAAACTTGGGGTCCATGGATCAATTTTACAGACAATGGAAAAGGTGCCAGTACTCAGTACCCCCAAGTACCCTCTCAAAAAAAAAAGCCCTGCCAATTACAATAATCAAATTACAGCAGAAAAACCGTGTTTTCAACCAGTCAGTAGCCTAATCAAACGTCAAAGAGAACACAGACTGTCTTCACAAATTCTTGTAAAAGTCACAAAGGAGGAAGAAATCCTCCTGGAATACAGAACCTTCCACTTTATCTGGTCCTGTGATCATTTTCAACGGCAAGAAAAAATGCATACTACCATCGATTGCATCTCTTAAAACACAATAAATAGGGATATCACAGCCACCATAAGTGTTTTCATAGATACATATATAAATATGGCAACAATAATAAGCTGATTCAGGACCCCTTTTACCACGCTGCAGCAAAAGGGGGCCTGCGCTGGTGTCAGCACATGTTTTTCACGTGCGCCGAGGTCCCCTTTTACCACAGCGGGTAAAAAGGAAGTCTTTCTTTCCTGCAGGAAATGGCCATGCAGTAAGTAAAGCACTTGCCATGTGGCCTTTTCAGGGGGAGCCCCTTACCACCACTCATTTTTATTTTTGTAGTGCCAGATATGATGGTGCGCTAGGAGTGGGAAATACCATTGGGCTTTTGCGGTAGCCCGGTGGTACTTCCTGTTTAGCAAGCAGTAAGCCCGTGTTGGGCATACCGCCACTTAGTAAAAGGGGCCCTAAGCATTTTGCCAGTTTGTACTGAAGTAATACAGCATTTATCACATAACATTTAAGTTAGAAAAATACTCAGCACCAAGAAAATGGCATTACATGCAAACCATCTGTAGCCTCCTAATTCTATAACTGCTGTGCACATTATAGAATGGTATCACTTAAGATGCATAACATAATTAGTTAATCGGTCCTTAATTGGCATTTAATTAGCACTGTCAATAATTAGCCTTAACTAGCACTAATTGACGTGTTAATCTGTGTTAGCACATAGCATAGTTACTAAATCTGGTCCTTGATGTTAATTCTCGTAATATTCTTTGTATGCTGAGTTCTAATGTTTGGTTGTAGAGGAGCCCATGACTCTTGTCTGGCTGGTGACATTTGCTGCTCATCCACTTCTTGTTCTGCTTCTCTTATATGGATTGTTTCTTGGGCAAATATTTTCCTGCTGAATCACTTAATTGGGCAGGGCAGGCCTCATCTTCAATTGCATTCCATCCGTCACTTGGACCCTATTCATTCTTAGCTAGAGGCGGTACTGTTTGCAGCTAGCCTCACTGTTTTTAGTCCAAGACTCCCACTCTGTATGTTTTGTCTGTGTGATTTGCCTAAGGTACCCTTCAAGAAGCACAGGCTATCCACTACGTGTGTCTATAAAGCAGCGTATACACCTGGTAGTGTTATACCAATAATAATGACTTCAAGTCAAGCTTGGCTGCATGCCTGCTTTTAACACAGTGATTTTCCTTTTACCAAACTGGATAAGACTCGGTGCATTTTTACACATCATTCTCTTCTGACAGCAGCAAGCCTGGAAAGGTTTTCTGAATTAATTCTTTATTCAGGCAGATCAGTTTTGGAACTCATGCACTTACAATACAGCTACTGCTGGCTGCATAAGTTACCCAAAAGCATACAAATCTTTAGCCAAGCTATTTCTGCTGTCTGATCTTTCATAAAAGGGCCAACTATTACCCTGCATGAAGCCAATGAAAAACAGTGTGTTCTGGGAAACCAAGATGGTAGACAAACTTAATATGGTGTCTCCTGTTGTGTTGTTCATTTCTTTAGGCAATACATATAATATTACTAGTAGAAAAGGCCCGTTTCAGACACAAGGTTTTGCTTGGAGTGTGTATGTTTGAGAGAGTGTGTGTGAGAGTGATTGTGTGAGAGAGAGAGTGAATTTGCGAGTGTGTGTGCGTGTCAGAGTGAGTGAGACTGTGTGCGAGTGTCTGTGAGAGAGGGTGTGTGTGCCTGGGGCCCTTCCCTCCCACCCAGTTCCAGAGTCCCCCCTTCCTCCGTGTTCCAGGGTTGCTCCCCTTCCTCCCTTCCGCCGTTCCTCCGAGCTCCGGGTTGTCCCCGTTTTTGTTTTTGTTTTTTAGTTTTTGTGCAGGTGGTGCATTCCTCCTCTCTTGTCCCCTCCTCCGAATTCCAGACCCCCGCCCCCCCCAGTTCCAGACCCCCCCTCCAAGTTCCAGACCCTTCCCTCCCCCCAGTTCCAGACCCCCCTCTGAGTTCCAGACCCCTCCCTCCCTCTCTCCGAGTTCCAGACCCCACCTCCCTGCCTTCCTCCCTCCAATTTGCAAACCCCCTCCCTCCGATTTACAGACCCCCTTGGAGTTCCTGACCCCTGGACCCCCCTGTCGCGACCCTCTCGAGGCCCCTTCCCGCTGCCAACCCTCCCCCACCGCCGTCGCGTACCTGTGTTGGCGGGGGACCCCAACCTCCGCCAGCCGAAGTCCTCTTCTCGGCCGCGCGGTGTGGACGAATGATGTGATTAAGTTTGAATCAGTTTGTGTTCATGCGTCTGACATCAGAGGGCGGTCTGGAAATTGGAAGGAGGGGGGTCTTTGCAAATCGGAGGGAGGGAGTTGGGGTCTTGAACTGGCAGCTGCGGGTGGCGAGGGGTTGATGTGCCTGGGGGGGCGTTGATGTGCTTGGGGGGAGGGGCTTGGGTGGTGCCCGGGGGGGGTGTTGATGTCCTTTTGGGGGAGGGGCTTGGGTGGTGCCCGGGGGGGTGTTGATGTGTTTGGGGGGGGGGGCTTGGGTGATGCACCGAGGGGGGGGGTTGTCGTGTTGCAGGGAGCGGCGCACTCACAGCTGATTCCCAGGCAGGGGGAGGAGTAGGAGAAACACGCTCCTCCCCCTGCCTGGGAATCAGCTGTGAGTGACGTCAGCCTGCCTACAAAGCCTAGCTCAGGAGCCACGGACACAGGCAGCTACTTTAGAACGTTGATGGTGAGAATTATTATATAGGATATATCTATATATTTAGATAGATAGATATTTTTATTATTATTATTATTATTACTTTACATCTAATGGGTTGCAAGCATAAGGCAAAAAAAAGGACCTGTGCAGATACCATTAAAAGTTTATGGGCTGGGCTCATGGATATGTTTTTACTGTCAGGTACTTTAGCTTCTGTGGATGGCTTGCTTTGTCATCTGGGATGGAAGAAGGCCCCATGATGCTGAATAGGAACTACTACACTTGAGATGCTAGAGGTGCAGAGGAGTACCTTGTTGCTGGTAGAGGTGCATATCCTTCAGCTGCCCGGAGCCTAGCCTTTAGGTGTTGAGACCAGTGGCATGAAGGAGTAACTGGGTGTGGATGGAGGAATATGGCACAGTATTATAAGTTTCTGTTATTTATAAATGCAACCAATCTATCTCTGCAAACACATAGATATTAAAAGTAAATGCATAATCCAGAGCAAACATTAATCATGTAATTGAATATTAACTGATTAAGGGGGGGGAGTTATCAATGTGGGCTATCATTAAGATGGGTTATATATTACCACAGGTCATGCTATTTAAACACAGGTTCTCATTGCATAAAATGGGGACCTTTCCTAAAACAGCACAACTTGTAGCCAGGGGCGTATCTGGAATCCGGCGGTAGGGGGGGCCACAGCCAGCGAGGGGGGGCACATTTTTGCCTCCCCCCCCCCCCCCCCCCGCCGCCGCCGCCGCCGCCGCCTCTCTCCACCCCCTCCCCGCCGTCAACCCTCCCCCGCTGCTTACTTTTGCTGGCGCCGAGGTCCGACCCGCAATCTCCGTTTTTCGTCTTCCTCCGTGGCCATGCTTCCAGGAAGTAACGCTGCAGTGCTGATTCGTTGAATCCAGTTCGACGTCTGACGTCAGACGCCGAACTGGATTCAACGAATCAGCACTGCAGCGTTACTTCCTGGAAGCATGGCCACGGAGGTAGACGAAAAACGGAGATTGCGGGTCGGACCTCGGCGCCAGCAAAAGTAAGCAGCGGGGGAGGGTTGACGGCGGGGAGGGGGGCCAGGGCGAAATCTGCGGGGGCCCAGGCCCCTGTGGCCCCACGCAGATACGCCCCTGCTTGTAGCAAAATAACCCATCTTTACAGTAGCCCATATTGATAACTTCTCCCCTTAATAATTTTTTCTATTAAGCTTTGTTACTGACAAAAAAAAAGCATTTTAATACCAAGTACTGTCCATTATTACCACACTGCAGCTTAGTAAATAGGACCCTAAATATATTTATATAATCATATTTTTTGTGAATTCTATTAAATTTTTTCAAACACTCTGAGAAAGCAAAACTGCTTACCTGAAGCACATGTTTTCGGAAGACATGAGAATCCTCAGTCACACAGCTGGGTGATTTTATTGATAGGGAATGATGATAATTGATCAGTACAAGATGAAAGATCCCTACCAGCAACATAGGGAATAAAAAATTCAACAAAATACAAAGGGGTGTCACCAGCTAAAGCCCAAAAATCAAACAAAACACCTTAAATTTAACACGCCACCTAACCGGTAGCCAATGCAAAGCAATAAGGGAAGGAGTTACATGTTCAAAATGTGTCAGACCCTTTAGTAAACGGACCGCTGAGTTTTGGACACACTGAAGCACTTGAAAATGCAGTCAATGGCAATCCAAATAGTAAAGAAATACAGTACTAATGGTAGGGATCTTCAATTTTGTGCTGATCGGTTATTATCAATCCTTTCTGCTAAACCTTATCAATTAATAGAAACATGCAAATGCTACCTCAGTGTTGGCAGTCCATTTGAGTGCAATGGTTTGCCAGCTGGACTTAGGATATCGACAGGCTATTGCAATTTTAGGAAACAGGTGAAGAGGCTCTTGTTTTCAAATGCCTATGGTGGTATATTAACAACTTAATGTTATATGGCTGAGAGTGGTATTTTCACTGTTTTAACACTTAAACGTACACACTGGCAATTGTGTTAATATAAGGGTTTGCTTGTTTTTACATTTGTTTTAAAAAATTTTTATGTATTTTTCTTTTGTAGCCCACCTTGTTCTGTAGATAGAACAGGTAATAAATATGTTTAATTAATTAATTAACATATGTTGTTGTTGTTGTTGTTGTTCTATAGTGCCAGTTGGACCTTTTACAAGAGTTTTCCAGAAAGTTCTTAGGAATCCCTCTAGATATGTGTGATAATTCTTGCACTCCCATGTCCCTACAGTTTGACTGAAAAGCCAATACAATTTAACTCCAGAAGGGTAAGGAGAGGGAATATGTGACTGGTAGTGATTTCTTTGCCTTCATCTGGCACATGTAAGCAAGATTGCTTTCTCTGAAGACAAGATAAATCACCATAAGGCCTATCTCAAACAAATTCAAAAGGGACCAGGAACAATCACTTAACCAACAGGTGGACAATTTTATTTTTTTTTTTGTTACATTTGTACCCTGTGCTTTCCCACTCAAGGCAGGCTCAATGTGGCTTACATGGGGCAATGGAGGATCAAGTGACTTGCCCAGAGTCACAAGGAGCTGCCTGTGCCTGAAGTGGGAATTGAACTCAGTTCCTCAGGACCAAAGTCCACCACCCTAACCACTAGGCCACTCCTCCACTTTTGGCAGGTTTTCGCAGGTTAAAAAAGGCAAGTGAAAACAATAAAAATGGCTACTATGGGACCTTCATCAAAAGCATGTAGCTAAGCAGTAATGAGATGTAATTAAGTGCTTCTTTTACAAAGCCGCACTAGCGATTCCTGCGCGGTAAATGAGGGGAAACCCATGGGTTTCCTCACAATTGCGGCGTAGGAATTGCTAGTGCGGCTTTGTAAAAGAAGCCCTAAATGAACTAAACTCCATCTTTCCGCCTTGCATATCTCCTTAACTTTAGACAAAATCTGTCCCTTCCTCTCTGAGCACTCTACCGCAAACTACTGAAAACCCATCTCTTTAACAAGGCATACCACAAAGATCAACAAATGTTAACTCCTACATAGATATCCAGAAGTGTCTTACAATTTTTGCGTGTTACACTACTATCATGTTTTACCATTATCATGTTACCCAAGATCCTTCTGTACTACTAAATGTCTATTTTCTTATATATTTCCACTATTCATGATGTATTGTAAGCCACATTGAGCCTGCAAAGAGGTGGGAAAATGCAATAAATAAATAAATAAATAAACCCTATCCACACTCTTATCACCTCTCGCCGGTCTCCCACTTAGCCATCTCTCTCCTCTTCAATCAGTCCAAAACTCTGCTGCGTGACTCATTTTCTGCCAGAGACACTATGCTCACATTAGCCCTCTCCTCAAGTCACTTCACTAGCTCCCTATCCGTTTCCGCATTCAATTCAAACTTCTCTTACTGACCTATAAGTGAATTCACTCTACCGCTCCCCAGTACCTCTCCACTGTTATCTCTCCCTACGCCCCCCCCCCCCTCGGGTACTCCGTTCTGTGGATAAATCTCTCTTGTCTGCCCCCTTCTCCTCTACTGCTAATTCCAGACTCCGTTCCTTTTATCTCGCTGCACCTCATGCCTGGAATAGACTTCCCGAGCCTGAACGTCTAGCCCCGTCTTTGGCCGTTTTCAAATCCAGGCTAAAAGCCCACCTCTTTAACGCTGCTTTTGACTCCTAACCACTACTCACTTGCCCTGTACCCTTTTATCCCCACCTCTTTAATTCCCTTACCTCTTAGTTGTTCTGTCTGTCTGTCCTATTTAGATTGTGAGCTCTTTGAGCAGGGACTGTCTTTTCATGTATGGTGTACAGTGCTGCATATGCCTTGTAGCGCTATAGAAGTGATAAGTAGTAGTAGTAGTAGACAAGCTACCAATGCAGCCATGATATTATGGCCTTGAGATGTCTCTCTGAAGTAAGGTCAGCTTGACAAAATTGAAGAATATGCAATCTGCAATCCATATAAGGGGGGGAGGGGGTTGTTAGTGTTACTTTACCACTAATTTGTGCTATTTTATCACAGATCACATTTTATGCAATGAGTTATTAATAATCTGAGTTAACAGTAAAATAACCCGTCTTGATGACAGCCCACATTGATAACTTCCCCCCTAAACAGCATTATCTTTAACACTGGAAGAAACCAAGACTTGTTGTGCAAAGTGAAAATATTACTACTACTACTACTATTTAGCATTTCTATAGTGCTACAAGGCATACGCAGCGCTGCACAAACATAGAAGAAAGACAATCCCTGCTCAAAGAGCTTACAATCTACCATGCAAACTTTTTAAGGCATTTAGACCAGTTCAGACAGAAGGCAAGTGTTCTTTTGCAATCCAAAATATGCAAGGATTATTCATCCTTATTGAAATGTGGCCTTGGGAACATTTTTGGAAGGATGATTAACTGATTAAGGTTATCAATAGAAATAAAACATGGAAAAGAAAATAAGATGATACCTTTTTTATTGGACATAACTTAATACATTTCTTGATTAGCTTTCGAAGGTTGCCCTTGTTCGTCAGATCGGAAATAAGCAAATGTTGGTAGGTGACAGTATATATATGTGAAACATCAAAGCATTTCAGTGACAGTCTAACAGGATGAGGGTGGATAGGTGAGAGGCAGGAAGAGTTGGGTGGATGAGGGACAGGGAGATATGCATGGAGATAGGAGGGTGACAAAGCAGTACAATTTTATGGTTTATAACGGGCTAGAAAACCCAGATCTTTGTTAAGTCCTGTCTGGTGGGTGTCACAATATTTAATCATTCTGACTTCAAAGGTCTTATATTCCTGTATTGTTTTAAAGTTCCCTTTCAGGATTCTTACCATGAAATCACTGGTATAGTTTTCTGGTTTTGTAAAGTGCTGCCCCACAGAGGTGACATCCTGATCGGTACTAGCATTTTTCATATGGTGCCCATGTAAATTAAATCTCTTCTTTAGCATCTGACTTGTTTCTCCAATGTAGCAGCCTCCGTTGCATTTTTTACACTTAATGATATATATCACATTGGAAGATGAGCACATGAAAGATTCCTTAATGTTGAATATTTTTCCTTTGTGAATGACCGTGGGGTCCTGTGAAATGTTTTGGCATAGTTTGCAGCTGGAGATATTGCAAGGATATATTGCATTCTCTTCTTTTTTGAGTCTGTGTTTTAAGTTGGGTGGCTGTCGGAAGGCCAGCACTGGTGGGGATGGGAATATCTCTTTCAGTAATTCATCCTCCTGGAGTAGAGGCTGTAGATCTTTTATGATTTTTCTTAATTTTTCCAGCTCTGGGTTGTGTCACTATAAGGGGGATTCTGTCTGTGGCTTTTTTTTTCTTTGTACTGTAGCAGATTTTCCTACTACTACTACTTATCATTTCTATAATGCTACTAGACGTACGCAGCGCAGTACACTTCCCTGGGTGTTTTGAGGGAGCAGGCAATATTCTTGGAAATTATTTTGGGGTTGTAGCCTTTCTGTTCGAAACATGCAGTCAGGATTTCAAGGTGTCTGTCTCTGTCCCCTGGGTCAGAGCAGACACGGTGGTACCTTGTGGCTTGGCTGTAAATAATGGATCTTTTTGTATGTGAAGGGTTGAAGCTGGAGTTGTGGAGGTAGCTGCATTTGTCTGTGGGTTTCTTATATATGGATGTTTGTATATAGCCATCGTTGATTGAGACTGTGGTGTCCAAAAAATTGACTTTTTCTGGGGAGTAGTCAACTTTGAATCTGATTGTATGATGGTATGTATTGAAGGAATTGTAAAATTGTTTCAGAGTTTCTTCCCCCTCAGTCCAAATCATAAAAATGTCATCGATGTACCGGTAGTATTTTAGGGGTTTTGTCTGGTATGTATTCAGAAATGTCTCTTCCAGCTCAGCCATAAAGAGGTTGGCATATTGGGGTGCTGTCCTGGTGCCCATCACTTGTAGATAGATATCATTGTTAAAGCGGAAATAGTTGTGAGTTAAAATAAATTTGATTAATTTTGTAATAGTTTCCGGTAAGTACTGATGGACCAGTGTGGATGTTTTTGGGAGTTTCTCACATGCAGCTATGCCATCCGCATGGGGAATGTTGCTGTATAGTGATTCTACATCCATCGTGACCAGAAGGGTACTTGGTGTTAATTGCTTGATATTTTTCAATTTACTCAGAAAATCTGTGGTGTCTTGTATGAAGCTATTTGTTTTGTGCACGAGAGGTTTCAGAATCCCCTCTGAGTCCAGATATTTCCTCCGTGAGTGTGCCAATACCCGATATGAGTGGTCTGCCAGGGTTTCCAGGTTTGTGGATTTTGGGTAGCATGTAGAATGTGCCCACAGAAGGCTGGTTTGTATGAGTTTCTTCAGATGTGGCTGTACTTGTTTAGGAAATGTTCTGATAAGGTCTTTCAGCTGCTTTGTATGACTGTGTGGGATCCTCAGTTAGTTTCCTGTAGTATGTATTGTCTGAGAGCTGTCTGTGCTCTTCTTCAATGTATTTTTGTGTGTCCATAATCACCACTGAGACTCCTTTGTCTGCGGGTTTGATGATAATGCGTTGATTATTTTGTAGAGTTCTTATGGCCGCTCTTTCTGGTGGAGTAAGATTGTACAGAATTTGATTAACTGATTAAGGTTGAAACGATCACAGTGTTGGGCAGGGATTTAGGATTAAATTTTGGAAGATAGATAATTTGTGAAAGCAGGCTGAAGAATTCACCACCAAATCTGCAACCCTCTTGGTCAGATATTTTAATTCTCATGAGGTCATAGGTTCAACAGACTTTCTTCAGCTGGAAAACACTCTGATCCCATAATACTGTATGTGACTTAATGGAAGCTTCAAATAAAGTGTTGAAGAGAAATAGCCTTCCCTCTACAGAGTTTTAGAATGTGTGAATTGTTCAGAAACATACCCTAGGTCAAGAGTCTACTAACTTGGGGTGAAGTTTTGCAGTAACTGCAGGGTAATTGACAAAATTGCTGTGCAGTAACTATAAAACCTCTCCATGATATGTTTGGGGATTCCCAGCATTTTCCCATAGTGTTAATACAGACACAATACATTTACCATGAGTTAACTGTATTACAGATAACATGATGCAGTTAGTTACTCCTAGTTATGACATTTAACTGCACTGTAACTATTTCCACGTTAAATGTGAAGGCATAGTCCAGTGGTTCCCAAACCTGGTCCTGGAGGCATCCCAGCCAGTCAGGTTTTCAGGATATCTACAATGAATATTCATGAGATTGATTTCCATACCAAGGAGGTAATGCATGCAAATCTCACTCATGAATATTCGTTGTGGATATCTTCAAAAACTGACTGGCTGGGATGCCTCCAGGACCAGGTTTGGGAACCACTAGCATAGTCCCTACTCATTAACTACCCATTCCATGTTAGATGACTAATGCAGGAATTAGCAAATGCTCTCAACTTTTTGTGCTCTTAGGAACTGGTGCCAAGGTAATCTGCCCAGATTTTTAGTGGTGCTATCCGGGTAATGGCAGCTGAAAATACAGATATGATCTGGTCAATGGGACTTATCCAAGTAGGAGCCATCCTACCTGGATAAGTTCTGCTGAATATGGACCTCAAAATGTTTATTTTTATATATGTAGTTTTTGTTTTCTGGATGTTGTTAACATATTAATTAATTGGTTGTATCTCAACTTGGGGCGCTGTGAAAGAGCATGTAATCTAGACATTTTTGGTTCTGTATATCAAGCTTGGAAAAATGTCTAAAGTGATTGGTTCCCTGATAGAAATATTTCCAAATGAGTGGAAACCAAATTAGTCTTAGCCATGAGATAGCTACTAGAAACCTGTGCTTGAAGCAACTCTTGAACTTGCCTTCTTCTAAGCCACAGTTTAAAAAAAAAAAAAAAAAAACTAAACTAAAAAAAAAAAAACAGGAATGGAAGCCAAATGTTGGCTGGGCCTAAAGCTGGTCCACTGCCAAGACATTAAAGGGGACAGATAGCACTGTTTTGAGATAAATTTATTCGTGGCTGCTTTTATGTTTATATTTTGAAATTTTAGATATTCATGGGACTTTGTAGAGGGGAGTGGAAGAGTGGCCTAGGGGTTACAGCACCAGTCCTGACATTCAGAGGTGGCCAGTTCAAATCCCACAGCTGCTCTTTGTGATCTTGGACAAGTCACTTAACCCTCCATTGCCTCAGGTACAAAATTAGAGTGTGAGCCCTTCAGGAACAGGTACCCAGTGTACCTGAATGTAACTCACCTTGAGCCACTACTGAAAAAGGTGTGAGCAAAATCTAAATAAATAAATTGGTGTCTGAATGAAACAAAAGCACAAAGTTAATGGTAGTGGACAGATGATTGAGAAACTTTATTAAAGAAGTCTGAACATGGGTGTGATGCCCATTAAGTCCTACAACTTCTTCATCACACAAGTCTCTAATGTCCCTACCTTCACTTGAGAAGCACTATTCTAAGTGATACTAAGTAACTAGTGTTACACCTCACAGGTTAGCTGAAAGTCATTTCATGTTTAGCCTATTCATAAACATGCAAAAAAGGGAGAAATAATGGACTATGTCAGCATTACCACACTGGCAGTCATGCTAGTGGCTTTATAAACGGGGGGGGGGGGGGGGGGGGGGGGGGGGGGGGGGGGGGGTAATTTTTAAGATACTTCACAGTCAAGCTCCTTTTTTCCTAAGCTAACTATTGATGTTTTCTCCACACTTGAGACATTTATGACAAGGAAGCCTGCTACTTCATTTTCCAGATGCAAAATAGATCACATATAAACAGATTTTTTTTTCCTCAAACAGTGGTTTATCAAACAGCTTTAATTTGGAATGCGTTGCCATTAGGTTCCAAGATGATATGACTTTTTGAAAGAAGCTGAAAATCTATGTCTTAAAATATATTTACTTGGTTGACCAATGTTTTTTTAAAAAAAAATTTAACCTAGGAATGACTAGTTCTTCTTTGTGATCCATTTTTGGGTATTTTACAGAATATATATTTTATTTGTATTATATTGAAGCAACGTAGCTGTTTACTTTTCCTGATTGTTGGTGTCTCTAACTTTTCATTTCTTTCCATGTTACATGATAGAAGCAGTGTCAATCTTTCCTTAGGCACTATCAAGCTTATTTTTGAAAGAAAAGGGCGCCCATCTTTCGACAGAAATCACAAGAAGGGCGTCCTTCTCCCAGGGTCGCCCCAAATCGGCATAATTGAAAGCCGATTTTGGGCGTCCTCAACTGGTTTCCATTGCGGGGACGACCAAAGTTCATGGGGCGTGTCGAGACTGGGGCGTGCCTAACACATGGGCGTCCTCAACTGATAATGGAAAAAAGAAGGGCATCCCTGATGAACACTTGGACGACTTTACCTGGTCCTTTTTTTCTTACGACCAAGCCACAAAAATGTGCACTAAATGACCAGATGACCACCGGAGGGAATCGGGGATGACCTCCCCTTACTCCACCAGTGGTCACTAACCCCCTCCAACCCTCAAAACAAATTTTTAAAATATGTTTCCAGCCTCTATGACAGCCTCAGATGTCATACCCAGCTCTATGAAAGCAGTATGCAGATCCGTGGAGCAGTTTTAGTGGGTGCAGTGCACTTGAGGCAGGCGGACTCAGGCCCATCCCCCCATCTGTTACACTTGCGGTGGTAAATGTGAGCCCTCAAAAACCCACCAGAAACCCACTGTACCCACATGTAGGTGCCCCCCTTCACCCATAAGGGCTATGGTAGTGGTGTACAGTTGTGGGGAGTGGAATTGGGGGGGGGCTCAGCACACAAGGTAAGGGAGCTATGCACCTGGGAGCAATTTATGAAGTCACTGCAGTGCCCCCTAGGGTGCCCGGTTGATGTCCTGGCATGTCAGGGGGACCAGTGCACTACAAATGCTAGCTCCTCCCATGACCATATTATCGAAACGAAAGATGGACGCCCATCTTGTTTGATAATAAGGGTTTCCCCGCCCCTTCGCCAGGACGTCCTGTGAGAACGTCCTCAGGAAAACTTGGGCACCCCTTTCGATTATGCCCCTCTATAGGTCCAGCCACCTCAACCTGCTTGAACGCCAGTGTCCCATCAGGAGTTGCTCTACAATACATACCTATTTCATCAGCATTAAAATTGTCGCATGCTTCATGATGCCAAAAAGAATACTTACGACCCACTCACAGGACCATGTCATTTAGGTGCACGGTCATTTAACTGGCCAGCCTACCTTGTGTCCTTCTGCTTGGTGTGCCACCACCATTGCAGCTGCTCAAAGGACCATGCTGTTTAGGTGCACTATCAGTCAATCAACTAGCCAGTCCACCTGGTATCCTTCCACTTTGTGCGACACCACCGCTGCAGCCACTCAAAGAACCCTGCCATTTAGGTGCACAGTACTATGTGCCACTGGCGATGCAGCCATTCAATCCCTCCAGCGCAAAAAGAAAGGGTGGGGAGTGAGTACCCTCCCTCACAGTCTCCCAGCTTTGTGATGTACAACTGCAGCAGTTCTACATCATGAACCTGGGAGCTGATGAGGGAGAGTGCTCACTCCCCACCCTTTCTTTGTGTGCCAGAGGGATTGAGTGGCGGCAGCAGCACACAAAGTGAAAGGACACAAGGTGGGCTGGCCAGTTGAGCAACTGTGCACCTAAACAGGGTGATGTTGTCAATGGGACCAGTCAAATGCTTGCATGTAACCAGAGTATGCACTTGTAGATGATGTGCCAAACCAGTCATTGGTTATTGAAATCAATGGATAAAACCAGGACTGAATGAAACATAATCATTCAGGTAAATGGAGTATGTACTGATCCAACATGTGCTTAAAAGGAGTGGACCATACAAGGTTCTGGGACAGAACCAGCTAAAGCTGGGAGGCCACTGGCCCTAGCATAATTTGCTCTGCCAGTTTCCACTTTCACATACTCACAGTCCAGTCCAAGTTTTGTTCTGAACTATTGAGATATACATTAAGTCATTTAATAGTGAAAGAGTGGAGGAGTAGTCTCATGGTTAGTGTAGTGAGCTAAGATTCTGAGGAACTGGGTTCAATGGTACTGTAAACATTGCCTGTTTTTTTATTTAATGTAAGCCACATTGAACTCAAGTATGTTCAGGATAATGTGGGGTATAAATGTCAAAATAAATAAATAAACTTCAGCTCCTTGTGACCCTGGGCAAGTCACTTAACCCTCCATTCCCCAGCTACAAAAAAACATCTTAGATTGTGAGCCCACTAGGGACCAAGAAAGTACCTGCACAAAAAGTGTACTGCACTGCATATATCTAGTAGCACTATAGAAATGATTAGTAGTAGTACTAAGACCAAGGATGGTAAATCCATCAATCCCATAGGGTTACAGCTACAAAGAAGTCTTGAGCACATATATATGAAATATTCTATATAAAACTCTACTGTCATTTATAGTATTTCATGTCAAAGCCCATGCTATAGAGAGGAAAATCTAGTTCTTGAAAGAGGGACATGATAAATGGCAATGACCTTCTGTCTGGAAGCCACATGCTTACAGCACTATGGGCCAAGTTTAATCTGGTTGTGAATTATTAATTCATTGCTCAATGTAATTTGAATATGTGGGAAATTAATTTTGTTCGCCTGGTTTTCATAAAGCTGCTGACAAAGATTAAAAAGGAATATACGGAAATTTAAAAGTGGGGAGAGTGAGTGGAAAGATTTTAAATCTTATAGCCCAGTCAAATCTGACCAAAGAAGAACCCTCATAAAATCTACTGGCATGATTTTTGGTACTACATAAAATTATCACTGGGAAATATTATAATTTTAAATAAGTACTTACACTTTAGTTTGATCATAAATGCATATTGTATGCAGGGACTAAAATGGTCAAAGCCACTTTGATATAATTAGATATGGAAGTGGTCATGTGATAGTGTGAATAGGACAAGATTTGTATCTGACTGACTCTGAGGCTCCAAATTCATCCCTCCTTCCTTTATATTATTTCTAGCCATCCGCCAGCTTGGTTTTATTCTAGCTGAGATCCAGGAGTGTATGGACAAATGTTTGACCCGTTCTGGAGTGTCAATGCATGCAAAAGCGAATACTAAAGACAATAACCAAGAAAAGCCTGCAGATCCTAAGATGGTGGCAGGTCCCGATGGCATGATTTGCCAGTTCACTGAAGGTAAACTTACGAGTGCCATCGTCCAGGCTCTGGAACCACATTTTCACCAGCTGTGACAGCTGATATCAAACCTAGAGCAATTGCTGACTGATGCTGATGTTACTCAGTGCACTGTGAAGCTTGAGCATCACGTGTTTGGCTTGAAGGATGGTGCAAACTGGGCGCAGACTGAGATGGAGGCCTTGTAGACCTTGGTCCATGCTCATGTGAACAGGTTGGAGGACTTAGAAAACAGGTCCCATCAGGGGAAATTGGACATCCCCAAGGGAGTATCGGACCAGCATTTGGTATCGGTACTGGAGAACTGGTTAAAAACTGAGTTTCCTCTCCGTGATGGCCTGGGCCCGTTAAGGCTGGAATATGTCAATTGTTTGGGCAAAAAAGCAGTGGGGGACATTCAACCTTGTGTTGCCATTGTTAAATTTCATAATTACGCTCATAAAGTGGATATACTTCACATTTACTACTACTACTACTACTACTATTTAGCATTTCTATAGCGCTACAAGGCGTACACAGCGCTGCACAAACATAGAAGAAAGACAGTCCCTGCTCAAAGAGCTTACAATCTAATAGACAAAAAAAAAAATAAAGTAAGCAAATCAAATCAATTAATGTGAACGGGAAGGAAGAGAGGAGGGTAGGTGGAGGCGAATGGTTACAAGTGGTTACGAGTCAAAAGCAATGTTAAAGAGGTGGGCTTTCAGTCTAGATTTAAAGGTGGCCAAGGATGGGGCAAGATGTAGGGGCTCAGGAAGTTTATTCCAGGCATAGGGTGCAGCGAGACAGAAGGCGCGAAGTTTGGAGTTGGCAGTAGTGGAGAAGGGAACAGATAAGAAGGATTTATCCATGGAGCGGAGTGCACGGGAAGGGGTGTAGGGAAGGACGAGTGTGGAGAGATACTGGGGAGCAGCAGAGTGAGTACATTTATAGGTTAGTAGAAGAAGTTTGAACAGGATGCGAAAACGGATAGGGAGCCAGTGAAGGGTCTTGAGGAGAGGGGTAGTATGAGTAAAGCGACCCTGGCGGAAGACGAGACGGGCAGCAGAGTTTTGAACCGACTGGAGGGGGGAGAGGTGACTAAGTGGGAGGCCAGCAAGAAGCAGATTGCAGTAGTCTAAACGAGAGGTGACAAGGGTGTGGATGAGGGTTTTGGTAGAGTGCTCGGAAAGAAAGGGGCGGATTTTACGGATGTTGTAAAGAAAGAAACGAAGTACAAACTAAAGTCCAAACAAAAAAAAACAGCACCACGGGCCTTTAAAAATGGAACACAGTTCTTTAATGAATGAGCCTTGACAAAAAGACCCGACACGGGCCGTGTTTCGGTGACTAGCACCTGCGTCAGGGGTCACAGTGATGACGTGGAAAACTTGGGGAATAACTCGAATATATTCCTCTACAATATATTATTCCTTACCCCACGTCTCATATAGTAAAAGCTACAAAGCACCAAGGCACTTTCACTTTCTGTATCCAAATGGATATTCCCCAAGTTTTCCACGTCATCACTGTGACCCCTGACGCAGGTGCTAGTCACCGAAACACGGCCCGTGTCGGGTCTTTTTGTCAAGGCTCATTCATTAAAGAACTGTGTTCCATTTTTAAAGGCCCGTGGTGCTGTTTTTTTTTGTAAAGAAAGAAATGACAGGTCTTGGCAATCTGCTGGATATGAGCAGAGAAGGAGAGAGAAGAGTCAAAGATGACCCCAAGGTTTCGAGCTGAGGAGACAGGGAGAATGAGAGAGCCATCAACAGAAATAGAAAACGGGGGGAGCGAGGAGGTGGGTTTGGGGGGGAAAATGAGAAGCTCGGTTTTGGTCATATTTAATTTCAGGTGGTGTTGAGACATCCAGATAGCAATGTCAGACAAGCACGCTGAAACTTTGGTTTGGATGCAAGATGAGATATCAGGGGTGTAAAGGTAGATTTGGGAGTTATCAGCATAGAGATGGTAGGAAAAGCCATGGGATGAGATTAATGAACCAAGGGAAGAAGTGTAGATAGAAAAGAGGAGGGGACCAAGAACAGAACCCTGAGGTACGCCGACAGGCAGAGGGATAGAAGTAGAAGAGGATCCACCAGAGTGAACACAAAAGGTGCGGAGGGAGAGGTAGGAAGAGAATCAGGAAAGGACAGAGCCCTGGAATCCAAGTGAGGACAGGGTATCGAGAAGTATGCTGTGATCGACAGTGTCAAAAGCAGCGGAAAGATCAAGAAGAATGAGGATGGAATATTGACCTCTGGATTTAGCCAGTAATAGGTCATTGGAGACTTTAGTAAGCGCAGTTTCGGTTGAGTGGAGAGGGCGAAAACCAGATTGTAGTGGGTCAAGAATAGCATGTGAGGAGAGAAAATCAAAGCAGCGGCGGTGAACAGCACGCTCAAGTAATTTGGAGAGAAAAGGAAGGAGGGAGATGGGTCGGTAATTAGAGGGACAAGTAGGGTCGAGTGAAGGCTTCTTAAGGAGAGGTGTGACCACAGCATGTTTAAAGGCAGCAGGGACAGTCGCAGTGGAAAGTGAGAGGTTGAGAATGTGACAAATAAAAGGAATAAGAGCAGGAGAGATGGCATTAAGAAGGTGGGTGGGAATGAGTCCAAACTCAAAGCACTTACTTATGATGGCCATCAAGCATAACCCTCACCGAAAAGCGGAACCAGTTTCATCAGTTATGCAACACCCTTGCAGAGCACAAGGAGTGCTTTATGTTTCTTTATCCAACTTCATTGAAAATTTATCAAGGGTCCTGGAAGGTGTTTAACACTCTGTCTGCAGCTCAAGATTTTATGCATGGTTTGCAACCCCCAGGACAAACATGACTTTTCATTGCCTACTTTGAATAGCTCAATATTTTCCCCTCCGAAGGGACACCACCTTGTAGTGGTGGAGGGGCTTCTGTGTTTCAATGACTCAGAGAGCTATGCTGAAGGATTACCCATATCAGACAGGCCTCTGAGAAGAAACCAGACAAAGAGTGTCCCAAACTGGGAGAGTGGTAAGATGGCAACCTGAAGTTCGTATGCCCAATGGCCCAGCTGCCCTCTGAA
Organism: Microcaecilia unicolor; assembly: GCF_901765095.1. Lineage (NCBI taxonomy): Eukaryota > Metazoa > Chordata > Amphibia > Gymnophiona > Siphonopidae > Microcaecilia > Microcaecilia unicolor. The sequence goes on from NC_044040.1 coordinate 57,277,881, forward strand.
GTTTTGTCTTCTTTATGTAAATTTCCTCTTTGCAATTGCAGTTACCTTAACTGAGAGGAATGGGAAAAACGGCGGTCAGCCGCAGATATCCAGCGTTTTGTCCACTGAGCAGCAAGTGCCGGACCACTGCGTGACGAACTGCCCACAGATGAAAGGGTTGGTGAGTCCTTTGATTAGCGCCGGTGAAGGAGCGTCGACGCTCTTGGACCTGGAAAAAACAACTCCATCGCTCCCGAATTATTCAACCACCATGTCCAAAGGAGTGGAGGAGTGAGTTAGAGGCATATGCTGAAATGGAGGACGTTTATAGCAGAACCCGAATCGGCGGAACCACTCCTAAACACCTAAGAGAAATCAACTTGGAGTTTTTGGCTCCTGTGGAGGTTGCACTGAGTGCCATCTAGAAGGCGCTTCGGGACCTAACTGTGGCAGTAAATAATTTTGTTTCAGATATAATTTTATTAGAGAGTTACATGGACAATTTAACTGAACCCTTTGAGAGTGAAAAATTGATATAACGTAAAGTTAGGCGCATGATCATAGCCTAAAGTTTATGCATGGCCCGAAAAAGAGGGTGCAGAAAGGGGATGGTCATGGGCGTTTTGGGACTGAATAGGGGCGTGGTTTTGTTATGCACGTAATTACAAAATAAGGGTGCTCCACACATAAATTTATGCCCAGGCATTTGCACCACATTTTCGTTGGTGCAAATGGTGGCACCTAAATTTACATGTGACCATGACGCTTAAGCATTATTCTATAAACCGCGCTGAACTTTAGGCGCAGCGTAAAGAATAACACTTAAGCGGGAAGGTTTTTGGTTTCGATCTTTTAGGCGCCATATATAGAATCTAGCCCTATGTACTCCCGTGTTAAGTCTGCGTTATCCAGTTAGTGCACGCTAATGTGAACGCGCTAGTTGGATCACACTTTAATGCCCATTCTCGACCCACGACATGCCTCTTCCCCTAAAAAATAATAAAAAATAAATAGTGCGCAATTAGCTCATGTTGACAGACAAAACGCTTTAAGGCATTTTCCAGTAAGCCTTTTTTTTTTCTCTGTTAAGCGCATGTTAGTGCTTAATGTGGCTTAGTAAAAGGACTCCTTTGTGATTTGCTGTCCGCAGCTCTGGGAGATTTGATACAAAAGTGGTCTTTTCCTCTCAGCAGTTGCAGTGGTTTGGGAGTCAGAGCTTGTGCTGAGGGTTATTTGTTTAGCTCAGTCTAGTAAACATCCCCCTAAATTATTTAAGGTGATCTTATGAACCAAATCTGTTCATAACTTTTTCTGTATAGATTCTTCCATTTCTTGGTTTTCCTTCCTTGCACGTACTAAGGAAGCAAAGAAGCCCGTACATACCTGCAGGAGATTAAAATGCTTGTGACTTTTTTTTCTGAAAGGTTAAAGAGGAGATGACTTGGCTTCATGGAATCAGGAAGGTCATCATGAGACTATTGTTTGCTGTTTTCCAAGGTGTTCAAATATTTTTTTTAATTACTTCTCCTTGAATATGTCAGAGGTCAAACATAACACTGGGTTCAGATAAGATTTGTAGGTGAGTAGGGGCAGTAAAGCAAGGCTTTCTGTCCTCTAAAAAGGCACTTTTCTTCTAAGCACAGCGTAACAAAACTAGGTTAATGCTAAACTTTAAACACGTTGTAAGACTCATAGGTCACTCACAAAAATGATGCTGAGTCTCTTTATCACCAGATGCATCAGTTTCAAGACTTTAAGACTTTATAGCTCAAATATGCTTTGAAGTTGAATAGTGCTACCAGACTTTGATGAATGATTGCAGTATCAAATTGATGCAGTGATTATTACATTTTTCTAAAAAGGAGTTTCCTTACCATCTCTGTCGTGTTATTCAAATTTCAATTGTTTACAAATAACACTGTGCAAAAAGCTTCAACAACTAGCTTTTGTAATATTGAATTCAGCTGCAGAGCAAAGTTTGAATAACTTGTCTTTTCCCTCAAATGATAACACAAGATGTCACTCAGGAAATGGAAGAGAGATTATTAGGTGCATATGATGAAAGTGCTGCTTCCCTTCTCATAGATGAACACCTTCCTCTAGTTGAACTATGTATTTCATGCTAAAATAAATACATGTCAAAACAAAACCAGGACCAAACATGGCAACAATTAACTGCTTAATATATATCTAGGAGTGTCAAACTAATTTCAGTGACAGACCACAATGGATATACTGCAGATGTGCTAAAGCAGGCAATAAATAAAATAGTCCGAATACTATACACAATCTTACTCCTTACACTTGTGTGAATGCACAAGAGAACCAATATATGTTCTTACACCCTGCAAACTAGGTTTGCCAAGTATCAGCCTCCAATTCCCCACCGCCACCACCAACACCACTACCACTTTCCAGGCACCCTCTCCACTTTCTCCCTTCTTATTCTCTCCTTATATTCTCTCCTTTTTATTCCCTCTCAGCACTCTCTCTCCAGCATCAGTGAGAACTGCCACCTTCAACATCAATAGTGTCTCTTCTGTACAGGCTGAACATGGCTAGCGTCTAAGTGGAAGGGAAAGGCTTCCCATTGCTCCCCCAGTGCGCAGCTCACTCTGATAAGGGATCAGACTTGACAGCTGCTTCTGCCTCCTTTCAATATTTCTGATCTCTAACCAGGCCATTGGTTCACTGTTAGTGTACAACAGTGTTTTTTCAAAGCTTCAAGTGGCCATTTTTCACAGCAATCTATACATACATCAAGCAACACTGGTAGGGAGACCTTATATTTCTCTTCAAAGAAGTTGACCAAAAGTACAGAAGAACCAAAACTCCGCAGGGATAAAGACACTCAGGCAACAGCGAAGGTGACTCAAGAAAACAATGATATGATGATGCTGCGTAGTCTTGAGAGTTTATTACACATCAATAAAGACTCGACACAGCCATGTTTTGCCCTATGACCTGCCTCAGGAGTCTTCTTGTGTTGTGTAACTCTATCTGTCGATGTCACTTTCTATAGTATAGAATTCCTAGTTTGATCACTTAAACTCTCGACTCACGACACCTGATCTACGGTAAGCAGCATTCTATAAGCCGCGCCTAAAGTTCAGAATGGTTTATAGAATAAATGCTTAAGCAGAGAGGTTGCTCATAAAGTTAGACACCGCCATTTGAACCAACAAAAATGTGGTGCAAATGCATGTGCTTAAATTTACATGTGGGGCACCATTATTCTGTAATTACACACATAACTCAAAACTATGCCCCCATTCTGCCCCAAAACACCCATGACTGTCCCATTTTTGCACTCCCTTTTTTGTAGCGTGTGTATATTTTAGGTGCATGTCTAACTTTACATGCATTAGTCCCAATTAAATCCCTAATTAGTGCCTTTAATTGCTTGTTCAAAAAAACAATTAGCAACACTAATTGGCTCATTATTCAATTAAACTGCACGTGAAAATTGGGGATGCGCCTAAATTTCAGCATGCAATTTTTTGTGACCTTTAAAGAATTAGAGGAATGTGCTTTAATGTTTTTTGCAGAAAGCTTTTTTTCCCACATTATCCCCGAGATTCTATATAACGTGACTTAAGTTGGGTGCACGATTTAAGTTGCGTGCGCAACTATGGTCATATTCCAGATTTGCTCACACAACTTAATTAGTTAACAAGCCGATCAGCACTGATAATTGTCAATTAACAAGCAATCATTTACACTAATTGGTATTAATTAGAATTTACGCAAACAACTGTCTAAACATATTCTGTAAAGTGATGTGCGTATATTCTAAGGCACATAGCTGAAAAGGGGGCATGACCATGGTTATGGAATGGGCGGATCATGGGCGTTTCTAAAATCTAAGCGTGTTGTTATAGAATATACCAGATCTGGACCTAATTTAGGCGTCAGCATTTGCACCAAATTTTACTTGGCATAACTGCTCATGACTAAATGTAGCCACGCATATTGGGTGCTCAATGTATTTTATAAACCGTGCTGATATTTGAGCGTATTCTATAAAGTATGACTAAATTTAAATGTACTTAATAGAATACACCTAGGTGTATTTTTTTCTGAGCCAATTTTTTAAGCGTGATATATAGAATCTAGCCCAATGCGCATTAGTGGTGAATGCGATTTAATAAAAGTTCCCCTTAAGACCTCCAGGTGCAGGGAAATATCCATTGTAACTAAATGCAATATACTTTCAGCTACCACTGAAGATCAATCTTTAAATCTGCATAAAATACAACAGTACATAACTACTTATGCAAGGACTAAATCTCTCTACATCAGAGACAAAGTGGGCCTAATATTCAGTGCTATTTAACTGGTCAGGAATGGCTCCTGGCTGGTTAAATAGCGCTTAGCCGGCTAAGCACTAATATTCAGCGTGAGATATGTCCGCTAAATATTAGCACTTACCCCCAAATTCTATAAAAGTCATCAAAAATTGTGCGCACAAATTTGGGCATCTGCCCAATTTGCACATGCAATTTAATTGAATAACTAATTAGCACTACTAATTGCCTTTTTTAACAAGCAATTATTAGCACTAATTTTACACATGAATAAAAAAAGGGGTGCAGAAATGAGGAGAATCATGGGTGGAACAGGGAAGTCTTTAGCATGTATGCATGTTGTTATAGAATAAGGGGCAATACGCACCCAATTTAGGCACATACATTTGCACCACGTTTCCTTTAAGTACAAATGACTGTGCCTGTTAGGCACAATTCCCAGGCATAAACGCTATTCTATGCCTAACTTTAAGCACAGCTTAAATAATAGCACTTTTTTTTTCGGCATCAATTTTTTGGCACCATATATAAAATTCACCCCTTAGCACATAGGGCCAGATTCTATATAAGGCACCTAAAAAAATCCGAGCAGTAAACATTTCCTTCTAAGCGTATTCTATAAGCGGCACCTAGTTTTAGCTGCGGTATATAGAATATGCTTAATTGATATCCCAGTGCCTAAAACTACACACCTCCATTTACACCAAAAAAAAGCATGGTGTAAATCCTAGCATGTAGATTTATGCACACTGGCCATATTCTGTAACTATACATGTAAATTTAGGAACACCCACAAAATGCCCAAGAGCACGCCCCTTTTGAACTACACACATTAGAATTTAGGCACAGTTCATTGCAGAATATGCTTAGCGAGTTGTGTGTAAATTCTAATTATTGCTACTTAGTGCTCATTACTGCTTGTTAGATGCTGTTATTAACATTGAAAAGCTTGTTAAGCCAATTAAGTTATATGCGTTGTTATAGAATACGCTTAGATTTCAGCAAGGAATGCTAGGTGTGCTATACAGAATCTGGCAGATAGCGGCTAACCAGCTATATCACGCAATATAGTCTGCTCTCCGCAAATATTCAAGTGCTGGCCAGCCATGTTTAGCGGGCAAATCGGACAGTCCTATCTTTGCCTGCTATTAACTTAACCAGCCAGCACTGAATATTAATAAAGCTAGTTAAGTTAAAGCTAGCCAAAAAAACCCGAATATTCAATGCTGGTCACTGGAAATGGCCCAGTATTGAATATCCAGGGGATTGATTCTAGGCCTGTCCAACCATCTGCATTCTAAAATGCAGAAAAATTACAAATGCCACATTCCAGCTATTTGGTCATTTGTAAACACAGAATTTTTACATAATAGAGGCAAGAGCGAGTAAGACTATGTAGGAATGTGATTTATTAAATATACCCCAGATTTAGAAAAAAAAAACAAAACAAAATCTTTACCCACATCCCTACTAACTATGCTTTTGAGGTCTTCATTTAATATTATTTTAGAAGAAATTGAAATGCATTTCATTTGCACATCAAAGATATTTATACAGATGTGTTTGAAACTCAAATGGAATTTATTTCAAACTCTTTACCCAAAAAATAAATAAATAAGGACTAAGAGGGGAAGTTATTAACATGGGCTACTGTTAAGTCGGGTTAATTTACCACGTGGGGTTCTTTTAACCCAGGGTCAATCCACATAAAATAGGACCCTGTGAAAAATAACCCAACTTGTGCTAAAATAACCCCATTTAACTTTAGTCCACATTGATAATTACCCCCTTAAATATTTATTCTGATCATATATAGACAATATACATAGACCACTAATTAGATTGTCCCGGTAAAGGAAGCAAAAAATGTCTCTGGAGATCACTATTTATACCAGAGGGTCTATTTTTGGTTTTTAAAACTGCAGACAGCATTTTTTAGTAAACAAAGAAATAAAAGAAGAGAAAGCTTTCTTACATTTTTTTTTCTTTGTCTAGGTTTCAGTGTTTCATGTGGGATAGGTGGCTAAGTTTGAGGTCTACATATTTTCGCCTGTTTACTCTACTGGATCTGTGTTAAGGTCTCTAAACTTAGCCACATTTTCTAGTGGTTATATTAGGTTTGTGAACTGGGACACTGTTATTATGGTTATACTTGATTTTCAGGAATGTCTGCCATCACTTATGTTATTCCAGGTTGATTATTAATTACACTGAGGGTATATGGAGCAGTTGAAAGAAGAGCAGAAGGTTAGCAGGGGAGGTCACACGTTGATTTATTTTGTTAAGGGCCTCTTTTACAAAGCCACGCTAGCGATTCCTGCATGGTAAATGAGAGGAAATCCTGCTAACAACCAATTATTGGTCTTAATTGGCATTAACTGGGAATTACGCACACATCGTATTCTATAACTCCTATAGCTTGAAACTTCAAGAAGGTGTGAATGGGGCATTTCAAGAGGCATTCCAGGGGCGTTCTCAGAATTTGTGCTCATTGTTACAGAATAGACTCAATCAGCACCTAACTTAGGGGTCCTTTTACAAAGGCAAGCTGAAAAATGTCTTGCAGTAGTGTAGGCGCGGGTTTTGGGTGTGTGCCAATTCATTTTTCAGCGCGCCTGTGAAAAAGGCCTTTTTTTACGAAAATGGACGAGCGGCAAAATCAAAATTGCCACGCGTACATTTTCGGTCTGAGATCTTACCACCAGCCATTGACCTAGTGGTAAAGACTCATGCGGTAACTGGGCGGTAATTACCTATGTGCACTTAATGCCACTTGGCGCGCGTTCGTTATGCGTGCCCAAAAATAAAAAATGTTTTTCAGATGCGCGTATCGGACACGCGCCAACAATGAAACTACTGCAAGAACCACGCGGTAGTTGGGCAGTAACTCCATTTTGGCACACGTTGGGCATGCTTAGACACTTACGCGGCTTAGTAAAAGAGCCCCTCAGGTGCCAGCAGCGCCTAAAGTTAGGTGTCATTTATGAGCTTAGTGCTATTCTATAAAAGATGTGGATCCTTTATAGAATAGCGTTTAAATTTTTCAGTGCCTTTTTCAGAATCTAGTCTATTGCCTCTGCTCTGCCTGTATCTTTTCAAAGGCTCCAAAGAAAAGCAAATATTTTATGCTGCTTTTTCATTTTTTATTTGCAAGATATTACAACACTTAAATGTTTTAGATTTATACTCCAGATATTCCATCTGAAAAATCTCATTCTTTTGCCTTTAAGCTCAGGCTTGGGGTCGTAAATCTCATGCTATAGGATGGTCCACACTTGGCGTCTGTGAACATCTGCTGATCAATTCCCATCCACCTGGTAAATACCACAAATTGACAGTTAGCCAAAAAACAAAAATGTTCTGTATTTTCCCTTAGAAGTCAAAAAGTTAGGTTCTTGCCTCACATCTACAGGAAGACTTTCACAACATGAAAAAGCCCAAGTGAATTAGTTGTATTTCTCATACTGTAGGAACTCATAATAAAATACCCTTGACTAAAACATAACTCCCTCATCTATGGAGTGAAACTTTTAGAGTGGCTCAAACACACCTAGAATCGCATGATGCAGAAAGAAAACATAGTAGTTGGCACCTGCAGCAAGATTCTTTGGAAGTCGAGGAAGCATTAATAAACTGGGTGGAGATCTGGCTGGAAGACATAGGGAACAGGATGATAAGAAAAGAGACTGGCTAAGATAAGAGTTGAGAGAGAGTACGTATTGAAGAGAGAGTTCAGGGTGAAACAAAATGGGTTCAAGGAGAGAGCGAGTCTGGGGAATCAGATTTCATTTAAGTTACACATGTTGATCTAAGTGTGTTTGAACAGCTAGACTGGATTCATCATTGCAAGGGGATCTCCATTTGCTTTACAGCTCAAGGCTGGAGTAAGTACACGTGCCTAAATATTAGGTGTGTAGATTCCTGGCTACTCTAGTATTCTATAAAGGCAAGTAGCCCCTACATTCCTTATAGAAAAGTCTCCTAACACATACCCTCCAGGAACTTTATAGGAGGTGTCCACTTATAGAAGTCCCCAAAAGGCACCTGGTAGGAGCCTACTCTATAAAGGAATAGAGGTACCTACTTTTCTTTATAGATTATTAGCATAAGAACAAAAATATGCACCTATGATTTAAGCACCAGCACGTATGCTAGCCATAATGCTGACATATGTCCATCTAGGTGCCGGAGATACTTGCATAATTTAAATTATTCTATAAGTTGTGCATGGGTGAGTTCTTCCCAGACTCCGCCCATGTTCTAATGGCATACACAAATAACCAGTACATAAGTGTTAGTGCAATCTTTATAGACTTGTCATGTACATATATATGTATGTGTGCTCATACCCATTTAAATGTCAATATTCTAACTATATGCTATTGTATAACATTGGCACAAAATGCAACGGCTTGTAGTTTGAAGGTAGACATACACATGGCCAGAGTCTGGGCACAGCACATAGTTATGCAAGCAAATTATAGAATACTATAACTTGCATGTGGGTATTTCTTTTTTTTACAATCTAGGTATGAGCATTTGCATCAGGTATATGGCTGATATAAGTGGTCATGCCTACATTATATACAAATGTTTTTCCCTGTTATGCTAGTATTCTGTAAAGGAATGTAAAATGAAACATCCAACGCCCAATATCCATATCTTAACATCAAGTTCAGTAATAGTCTAAAACAGCTACCAAATCTAGTAGATTGTTGCTTGAATATCCAGTTTCCTGTGCTCTCATTAATTGATACCCACCCACTGGCAAACTGCCAGCACCAACCTGTTTGCTTATTAGAAATTGGTAACCTATTATAAAATGATTATCCCATGGCCTGCTGTATCACTAGGTTAGTACAGACTTATTTGTCACAAAATGGTAGCTACTGACATGATGTCACTGAATTGACTATTGCCTGAAATGTATATTATTACTCAGTCTACAGATCAGCAAATGGAAGTGAGGTACAAATGATGAATCCAATTGAGTAAAATAGCGGTACGCTTTATTTCAAGGGTTCAACATGGCTGTGTTTCTGCGATGATGCCTGCAACAGGAGTCCATCAACCTTGACTATGAGAACAACAAATAAATGCATTAGAAACAAACATAATAAAAAAAATAAAATAAAAAAAGAACATCAATAAAAATTACAGACACAAAACTGAATAAAAGTGTGCTAAAGAAATGTTGTTGAAATGCTCTAAAGCAGCTGATATCAATAAGCAAGAGAAATCCTGTATTAATGAATACAGACAATCTATGTCAATGAGAAGGAGTGAATGAAAAAAGATAAAGAATATGTTCTAGTAAGATGTGTTGGTAAAACCAAGGTTGAGGCTATACACCATTGGCAATCCTCCTGATGTCACTATAACAAGATGGATTTTTATACCTTATGAAGACATGAGTTTTGCCAATATCACCTGTTTTCTGAATGCCTTATTCCCCGCTTCTTTCATTGGAAGGGGAAGTTACATGAGAACATATTTATTATATTGACTCACTGTATCTGATCAAAAAAACTGGTATGTTCCACAATAACTTTCTTTATAGTGATATATGCCTTCACATTAGCTGATAGAGACATCAGGAGGACAGCTATTGGCAACAGTGTATAGTCTCAGCCTTGATTTTACCAACACATCTTATTAGAACATGCCTCAGGGTTCCCCGATATCACCTATATTATTCAATATCATGATGGCCCTGTTCGGCAAGAAACTGGAAAAAATGGGACTAAAGCCATTTATATATGCTGATGATGTTACCATCTACATACCTTTCAACAACAGTATCACCGAAATACTGGATAAGGTAAAAAAGGGATAGGCCTGATGCAAAATTGGGCCACTATTTTCAAACTTAAACTAAACCAAGACAAAACCAAACTCCTGGTTTTATCCAGCTCGCACAATGCCACCACTACCTACCAAACCCTCACAACAGACCAACAAATGTACCAAATTGAAACACAACAAAAAATACTAAGAATTATCCTCAATAAACATGTCTCTTGAAAACCAGGTTTCTGCAGACATGTCAAAAGCTTCAAAACACTATGGAAACTGAGAAGATCAGAGATTATTTCCCCAGACAATCATTCCGTCTCACAGTACAGACACTGATACTGTCCCAACTAGACTATTGCAATGCAGCATACGTACGATGCAAAGAAAACCTACTAAATTCACTGCAGACCATCCAAAATATGGCAAGAGGTTTTTCAAAATATCCAAAGTTGGACTTAGATGTCATATCGAAAATGCCCCTCCACACCACACAACTTTGTAATTGGAATACATCAATGCAATCTCTAATCACTGTTAAATGTAAGCCATATAAGTACATAAGTAATGCCATTCTGGGAAAAGACCAAAGGCCCATCAAGCCCAGCATCCTGTCCCCGACAGCGGCCAATCCAGGTCAAGGGCACCTGGCAGCTTCCCAAATGTACAAACATTCTATACATGTTATTCCCGAAATTGTGGATTTTTCCCAAGTCCATTTAGTAGCAGTCTATGGACTTGTCCTTTAGGAAACCAACCTAACCCTTTTTAAACTCTGCCAAGCTAACCGCCTTCACCACATTCTCCGGCAACGAACTCCAGAGTTTAATTACGCGTTGGGTGAATAAAAAATTTCTCCTATTGTTTTAAATGTACTACACTGTAGTTTCATCGCATGCCCCCTAGTCCTACTATTTTTGGAAAGCGTGAACAGACGCTTCACATCCACCTGTTCCACTCCACTCATTATTTTATATACCTCTATCATGTCTCCCCTCAGCCGTCTCTTCTCCAACATGAAAAGCCCTAGCCTCCTTAGTCTTTTTTCATAGGGAAGTCGTCCCATCCCCACTATCATTTTTGTCGCCTTTCGCTGCACCTTTTCCAATTCCACTATATCTTTCTTGAGATGCGGCGACCAGAATTAGACACAATACTCAAGGTGCCGTCGCACCATGAAACGATACAACAGCATTATAGCATCCTCACACCTGTTTTCTATACCTTTCCTAATAATACCCAACATTCTATTCGCTTTCCTAGCCGCAGCAGCACACTGAGCAGAAGGTTTCAGTGTATTATCAACGACGACACACAGATCCCTTTCTTGGTCTGTAACTGCTAATGTGGAACCAAACCCATGTCGTGCCTCAGTGCCGTGCTATGCACTAGGTCTGCCGGATCAACCGAAATGGGCCTAGACACGTGTGCCTGTAGAACAATAAACGGCCATAACGGGTTTTAAGGTCCGTCGCCGTATTGGACAGCTTATAACGCATTAATTTTTCGAATTAGATAACACGGCGTGGCCGGCCACAACGGGGCTCGAAGGTCCGTTGCCATATAGTGCGTAACTGTCGGCCAAGTATTAGTGGCCAGCCATCACCGCATCTTAACGTGCGGTGTGCCGCTGAGGCAGGAGAAGAGCAAAAATGACGTACCATTAAAGGTGTTTTCGTCTCCCTGAGATCGTTTGCGCCTCGGTTTAGTACTGTGCACAAGGTCTTCTGAGTCGTGCCTCAGTGCCGTGCTATGCACTGCGGATTGTGAGCACTGCATGGCCGGCCAAAAACGGCAACCGCGCTGTGGCAAACCCATCTGCCATGCGCCATGGGCAGCGTATGTGGGACTCTAGCCTAGTGCGCGTAATGCCGTGAGGCAGCTAACCCGAGATGGCCGGCCATCCTGGAAAAGCTAAATGGGGGTCGGCAGGAGAAAGCTAAAATGCCTTGCAGCTGCACAAAGTTTTAAATGTCTACATACCGTAAAATTTGTTCTCAATTTGCTGGAATATTGTGCTCTGCTGTAAGAGCTTCTTTGGCTGTACTCTGCACAAGCTCTGCCCAGGGAAGACACAAAACATGTGCCTGTAAAACTTTCAGGAGCTGCTGCCCAGGGTTGCTCTTCTCCTGCTTCCAAATTCAAAAGGACTTCCTGTGCAGTTCAAATTCCTCTCTCCTCCTCCCTTGCTCCTCCCCTTCTTTCCTGCCCCCTCCCCTTGCTACCCCTTGTTTCCCTCCCACTACTACCTCTGCTCTCTAGCTAGGCCCTCCCTGTACCCTCCCCCACACTTCTGTCTTCGCTGGCCTTCAGCCCGGTTGTGGTCGGCCCCCCCTTTAATGGGTGTGCCTGGTTCTTTTCTAATGCATTTATTTGTTATTCTCATGCTTCTGTTACGGTCGATGGACTCCTGATACAGGTGTTATCACCGAAACACAGCCGTGTCAAGTCCTTGAAATAAAGTGTACCACTGTTTTACTCACTTGGATTCATTTGTATCTCACTTCCTTTTTCTGGCTGTGCTACCCTCGTGAGGTTCCTGCTTGCTCCTCCATTCTCATTCCCTCAATCTACAAGTCCGCAATTTATTTTCAGTTCATATTGCACTGATACAGTCCAGGTAGAAGTCTTTTACAAATCAGAAATCTATTTCTCTGGGTTTGCCAGTAAGGGAAGTTTACTTGCTCTATGTTGCAAGAATAAATGCTAATTTGACCTTTCCAATGTTTGTATAAATGTGAAGTTCACATTCATCCCAACAGCAGAGCAGCTGGCAGCCAGTAAAATTATATCATCATATTTATCCTTGTGAATTCATATTCACTCCAATAATATAAATACATTTCTAGTAATGTAAAACGTAATGCACACAAACAAAGGGAATATTTCTTATGTTTATTATTAAAATCAAAATTCAGTACCAATTTTTGAAACTTTGACCCATTCAGCACTGCTGAAATCTAACTTATCTTTTGCGAAGGCTTATGCATCCTTTCTAGGGCTTATTTGCAGTATAGGCAGTCAATACAATGCTCTTACACAGAAACATACATCTCTCTATACAGGGATCTATTACCATGTTTTGCATAGCACATTCCATTTGTTCATTGTACTATATAAGGACACATGGAGGACAGTTTTAAAACAGGGTGCTAGGCAGTGGGTTTGCAGCCCCCCAAGGTCTGCTGGTCTGGCAGACGGGGGTCCGCAAAGCCTCATCAGCAGACGCTTTCCTGCGATATTTGCTGCCATGCTGCCTGCCCTGCTTAACCCCTTCCCCGTGCATATGCTCGTTTTTAGTGACCATGCCAGCCCAGGCGTGTGGGCTTAAAGCAGGCGTCAAGAGCGGTGGGGAGGTGGAGCAAAACGTGTACCTCCCCCCCACACTTTGGGCTCATGCCCTCTCCCAAATTGAGGTCTGGCTACACCTCTGGTGCTAGGCAGAGAAGGCACATAGGTGCCTATGCTGCCCACGTTCATAAATGCAACATATTTGCCATGCCTTATAAAATAAGGCACTCCTATTCTCCGCACCCAAACATGTCAGTGTCAGACTTGTGAGTTCTTGTACCAAGTAGAAAGCTGCTGAGCCCAGTACTCGAACCAGGTTCTGCTTGGCAGCTGGACAACCACGGGTTTCACCTGCGCTGACCGCCGTTCCCCAGAGGTTGAGCCCCTAGGTGCGGGCGGCCTGCAGGACTTACGGGACGGAGCTGGAATTGGGGTGATGAATGTATCGGCCAGGCAGGCAGCAGGTCAAAAGAGTAATCCAGGTACAGGCAAGTCAGTAGGCAGGCGGCAGGCAAGAAAGTAATCCAGGTACAGGGAAGTCAGTAGGCAGGCAACAGAGTAATCCAGGTACAGGCGAAAGTCAGTAGGCAGGCGGCAGGCAAGAGAGTAATCCAGGTACAGGCAAAGTCAGCAAAGAGGGACCAGTAGATAAGAACCAGACTACAGAGTTAGAAACACCTACCAAAGTAGAAGCCGAAGCATGGAGTTCAGGGACAGCTCAGCTGATAAAATGCTGGCGTCTGACATCAGCATGGAGAAGGGGCACAGCCATAGGACAAGAGCAGGGGAAGGAGGAACAAGAAGACCAATAGGTGAGAAGCAAGGGAAGCCAGGCAGAGGAAGAGCAGACCCAGGTGGGTGGAAGCAAAGCAATCAAGGAGCCTGGAAGCCAGGCAGAGAGAGAGAGAGAGAGCAGAAACAGGCGCATGGAAGCAAAGCAATTAAGGAGCCTGCAACCACTGCTATCTGAACAAACCCAGAGAGGACTACACACACATGGCTCAGGCAGTGCCAGTCAAGTGTGCGTGTCGACAGGACCCCGCATAGCCCAGGAACGCCACTTGTGTTGAGGTAGGGGACATGACAGTCCCCTAGCTAAAAAATATAAAAAACATTCAAAGCAACTTAAGCAGGCAGGGTTACGTCACCTGTGTGAGGCTATCCACCGATATTCAGCAGCAATTAACCAGATAGTGTCACTGAATACCAGCACTAGCTCCCAGATTCTATCAAAGTTGCCGGGCGGGACACAGGGAGGGAAGGTCCGAAGGGAGGCGATCTGCAGACTGTCGCTGCTGCGCTTCTTTCACACGGAGCGAAGTCGAGGTGAGGCGCTATGATTTGAATTCAGGGGGGCCCGGCCCAGTGGTGGACAGAGGGGGGCGGCAGCGGGGCCCTGGGGGCGGCCTAGTCTCTCGGCGGCCCTGTTGAACATTCAGGCATAAAGCTGGCAGTGAAAAAATTGCTGAACACTGCTGGCTGACTATTTACCTCTAAACTCCTAGAAAGCAACTGGACAGTTATACCTGCCAATTAAAACCTGAAAAAGTGTTATTTTACTGACACATTAAATATGGGTTTAGTGTGTGGGAAAATCCAGAGTTAAAATGTGCTAAACTCATTTTTAAACGCATTTAGGGGACCTTTTACTAAGCTATGCTACAAATTGGCCTGCGCTATTTTCAGCACATGATTTCCTGCACACTGAGGCACTTTTAGTGCAGCTGTAAAATGGCCACAATTTCTTCCCCCCCCCCCCCCCCATTAATTGCCATGTGCTAATTTTCCAATTAACGTGTGGTCATTTACGTGGGAGCCTTTACAACCATTTATTAGGTGATAAGGGCTCCCATGCTAATCAGCAGCACATAATGATTTGCAGATTAGCACAGGGCACACCTACTCTCCGCACCCAAACATGCCCCCTCAGTAAAAAAATATTTTCTATTTTTTAGCGCGGGACTGGTGCACGCAGATCCCATAATTACTACATGACATCTACGCGCATCCTGCGATCGTGCCTTTTAGCATGCAGTAAACACGCATTAGTGCTTACCACCACTTAATAAAAGAGCCCCTTAGTCATTAAAATGTCTGTCAAGCATATTTTCCCTCTCTTTTTCTTCCTTACTTTGGAGTATCATATTTAAGGGTCCCTTTTACTAAAGGGTTGGTGCACAGCAATGGGCTTTCCGTGAGCCAATCCGGAACTACCGCAGAAGCCCAGTGGTAGTTGCCACCCCGCAGCACGCCCCATTTCCGGTGCTACAAAAATATTTTCTATTTTTGTAGCGTTGGTGCTTACCTAACGGTAATCGGTTACTGCCAGGTTAGTACGGGAGCCCTTACCACCACCTCAATGGGTGATGGAAAGTGCTCTCCCCCCACCCCCACCCCCACCAAAATGGCCGTGCAGTACGTGGTTTACTTACAGCATTCACTGGAGCTACCTCTTTTCCGTGTGCTCCAGTGAATGCTATTTATGAATGCAAAGCATGAGCCTTCGAATTAATACATTATTTAGATAGATCCAATGGTGGACATTTGAATACTTGATCTATCTACTTTCCGTTTGTTGGAAGTTGTTGGGAATGCCCCAAGAAGTTACTAAACAGGCTTTGCAGTTACGATGTGGTAATTTGGGCACTTAAAAAGAAGCTCTATAACTGGGTGACCACATTTAGGTACCACATGTACTCATACATGTACAGAATACCAGCAGTTTCATGGTAAGTGTATACTCATGTGTTAACTGGCAGCAAACCAACTACATGTTTTTTTTTGTTAAGTGGCATAGGGCCAGATTGTAGGGGTCTTTTACTAAGCAGCGGTAAGCCCAACGGTTACTGCTCGCTAAACTGGAAGTACCACCGAGATATCGCAGCAGCCCGGTGGTAGTTCCCACCACCAGTGCATGCCACATCCAGTACTACAAAAATTTTTATTTTTATTTTTGTAGCGCCAGTGTTTACCCAGCAGTAATCGGGCCTTTGCCTGGTGGCTGCCGGGCTAGTGCAGGAGCCCTTACTGCCACCTCAATGGGTGGTGGTAAGTGCTCCCCCCTGAAATGGCCGCACTGCAAGTGCTTCACTTGCCGCACAGCCTTTTCCCGCTGCGGTAAAAGGGGGCCTTAGCGCGCATCAAAACACCTTTTGAGGCAGCTTAGTAAAAGGACCCATAAGTAAATGGTGCCAAAGTTAGGCAGCATTCCACCTTATAATTGAAAGAGAAAAACGCCTAGATTTCGACCCAAATCGGGAGATAGACGTTTATCTCACAAAAACGAATAAATCGGTATAATGGAAAGCCGATTTTGGACGTTTTCAACTGCACTCCATCGCGGAAGCGTACAAAGTTGACGGGGGCATGTCGGAGGCGTGGTGAAGGTGGAACTGGGGCATGGTTATCACCCGAACAGAGATGGGCGCCTTTCGCCGATAATGGAAAAAAAGTATGCGTTTCTAGCTAGAATTTAGGGCACTTTTCCTGGACCCTGTTTTTTTCACGAATAAGGCCCCAAAAGTGCCCTAAATGACCAGATTACCACCAGAGGGAATCGGGGATGACCTCCCCTGACTCCCCCAGTGGTCACTAACCCCCTCCCACCACAAAAAATGATGTTTCACAACTTTTTATTTTCACCCTCAAATGTCATACCCACCTCCCTGGCAGCAGTATGCAGGTCCCTGGAGCAGTTGTTAGGGGGTGCAGTGGACTTCAGGCAGGTGGACCCAGGCCCATCCCCCCCCCTACCTGTTACAATTGTGCTGCTTAATGCTTAGTCGTCCAACCCCCCCCCCAAACCCACTGTACCCACATGTAGGTGCCCCCCTTCATCCCTTAGGGCTATAGTAATGGTGTAAACTTGTGGGCAGTGGGTTTTGAGGGGGATTTGGGGGGCTCAACACACAAGGGAAGGGTGCTATGCACCTGGGAGCTCTTTTACCTTTTTTTTTTGTTTTTGTAAAAGTGCCCTCTAGGGTGCCCGGTTGGTGTCCTGGCATGTGAGGGGGACCAGTGCACTACGACTCCTGGCCCCTCCCACGAACAAATGCCTTGGATTTATTCGTTTTTGAGCTGGGCGCTTTCATTTTCCATTATCACTGAAAAACAAAAACGCCCAGCTCACAAATTGTCGAATAAAACATGGACGTCTATTTTTTTCGAAAATACGGTTCGGCCCGCCCCTTCACGGACCCGTTCTCGGAGATAAACGCCCATGGAGATAGACGTTTTCGTTCAATTATGCCCCTCAACATGATCTACGCTGATAGTATTGTGTATAGTGTGCTCTGCTTGGCGCACTTCTCGTGCCTAACTTTGTGCACAAGCATTTACACCTCCCACCTGCTCATGCCCAACTGATGGGAGTTAAGTGCACAGATTCAGGTATTCTATAACATCACACCTAATTTCTGACAATGCCCCTGATCAATGGCCATGCCTCCTTTTGAGTTGTGCACTATGGGGCCCTGTTACTAAGCTGCGGTAGGGCTAATGCATGCCAAATCGACACTGCTGTTTGGGTAGAGCGGGCGCCCAGCGGTAATTCTGGTGTGCGCTGTTTCCTGAGGAAGAAAATAAATTTCTATTTTCTACCATGGGGGCATTCTTTGCAGTAATCGGCAGCACAGCCACATTGCCGTATGCCGTCTGATTACCGCATAGGTAGCGTGTGAGCCCTTACCACCAAGTAAATAGGTGGCGGTAAGGGCTCAGGCCGTAAGTAGCTGTGCACTACTTTTAATATTAGCGCACAGCCATTTACGGCCCCATTTAAAAAAGGCCTTTTTACCTGTTGCGGTAAAAAATAGCCCAGCACGCACCAATTACACGCACCCACACTAGCGCAGGCCACTTTTTACTGCAGCTTAGTAAATGGACCCCTATGAAATTTAGGCACCCATGCTACAGAATAGGGCATAGAGCAGATCCATGCGTAACTCATCATCATTACTACCAATTAATTGCTTGTTAACTCCAATAATTGATTGATAGTGCCTAATTGACTAAATTAGAGCAACCTGTATAGAATCTAGGGGATAGTGTGTAAATGCAAGGTGGGCATTCACACAGGTGGAGCATGAAAGGGTCATAGGCAATGCCTATGTGACCACAGTTGTGACAGGTCTATTGCTACGGGCAAGTAAATATTAGGCACACTGATACCGATGTACGCTACTATGCAATAACAGAATCTGGGCACTCAGATGCTGTTATAGCACAGGCTCTTACCTCCAAAGCATCAGAGTGCCTGAAAGGAGGCACCCACTTAAAAAAAGTGGGCAATAAGTACAAAATGTTAATAAAAGTGCTTTATTTTTGTACAAGTAAACCTTTTTTGGGGCCTTATTTTCCAAGAAAAAGTACAAAGTGTTGACCACACAGAACCCTTGAAGCATCTCCAAGGTCCCAGTCTGTGTCTGACCATTTCCTTGTCTACCATGACCTACTGTGACTCAGCCTGGTAGAACTGGATATCTTCAAGTCAGGGTTTCAACTAATTACAGCTGACCAGGCAATGTGAAGAACACCAGATTTTTCATGATTATTGGATGGATGCAGGTAGCATCCAAATCAATATTATTCAGTGGGCGATAGCAGTCATATTTGACTGCAAATGAATAAAGGAGACTGATGAAGAAGAACCATATCATGGAACAGGGAAAATTGTGTGCTCTAGGTTCATCAACAAGGCTCTGGTGATTGAAGCCTTGACCCTCTGGGAGGAAGAACCAGGCACAAAAATGGATTGCTGAGAGCTGGAGGATAATTTCTGGTTCATTTGGTGCCTTTGTACCTCAAATGATGCACAGAGTGAGCATTCTTAAGAGACCCAAGGATAGTCCCCTAGAAAAACATATAGCCTGCTGTTATCAACCTCAAGATCTCACTTTCGTCTTCTATAAAGGAACATGTGGTATTAAGGTCAGATCCCTAAATCTGATTAAAAATTCACCAGAAATAACTGCATATATGAAAGTCCACAGAATAGCAAATGTCTGCCCAGTGGCATAGCCTGGGGGGCTGGGCCCCTCCCTTTTGGGCTCAGACTCTCCCCCCCCCCCCCAAAAAAAAAAAAAAAATTTGTGGCACCCATTGAATGACTAGTAGGGATACCCAAGCCTCACCAGCCGAGGTAGTCAGCTGCCCAAAACCGCACCACTTCCTCCACTGCCTCCAGAGAAGTTGGTGCCATATGGGGAGTGCTAGTGTCAGCAGCCATCAACTTCTTCTCTACCTAGGTAGCACAGGGGGGCTTGGGTAGTGGGACAGCTAGTGGGTTTTGGGCATCCCTACCAACAAAGGTATGATTTTTATCATGGTTGGTGGTGGGGAGATAAGAGCAGAGAGCTGGGGGCGGGCGGGGACAGAGAGTAGGCATGTCCTGTGCTAATCAGTTGCCACAGCTACACTGCAGTGTGCTAATCAATTAGCACACGATTAGTGGTGAGCCCTTACCGCCTACAAAATAGGTGATGGTAAGAGCTCATGCAAAAGCTGGAAAATTAGTGCGTGGCCATTAATAGGGAAAATAGAAAAAATTGTGGTTAAAAATAACTTTAGTGTGTGGGAATGACCCACATAAGGATAGGCTAAGGCCACTTTTTACCGCTGTTTGGTAACAGACCCCATAGTTCTCCTCCAGATCAAAAGTCATAGTTCTAAATTTGAAAAAAGAGGACATACATAAGAGTTTGAAACAAAAAAGGGCATCCAAGGCAAGGCCACTTATATGAGTTGCTGTGGTTGGATGAAGCCATTAAAAAAAATTAGCCCCTGAGCACTTACCACCACCTATTTTCTAGGTGGTAAGGGCTCACACGTCAACCCTGGGCTAATCAGTTAGCATGCAGTAATGTAGCTGCACTAAAGGGCCCTTTTACTAAGTTGTAGTAGAGCTAACATGTGAGTAGCACACACCAAATTGGCACTACCGCCAGGGTAGCTCAAGCACTTGGTGGTAATTCGGAAGCTGATGTGTGCTGGTTCCTGTGGTAGAAAATAATTTTCTATTTTCTACCACGGGGGGGGGGGGGGGGAGTGGAATTTCCCGGCGGTAAATGGCAGCGTAGCCACATTGGCACGCTTTATGATTACCACACGAGTAGCGTGCGAGCCCTTACCAATAAGTCAATGGGTAACAGTAAGGGCTCAATGATCTAACTAACTTCTGCAAATCCCTAAAGACCTACCTCTTTAACAAAGCCTACCACAAGATCCCTTAACTAACTATAACACATCACCTACCCAACTCTACTCAGAATGTATCTTTTACTGCTTGACCAAACCAGTTGTTTTTCCTGACTTCTTTGTAACACAAATTGTTTTCTCTAACCTGGATATGGAGATGCCATAACAGGTCTTTGTAAGCCACATTGAGCCTGCAAATAGGTGGGAAAATGTGGGATACAAGTGCAATAAATAAATAAACAGATACATGCTACTTTTAATTTTAGCACACAGCTAAAATGCCTTTTTTCCCAGTCATGGTAAATAATGGCCCAGAATGTGTGAAAAACGTGTGCCCACACTACCGCAGGCCATTTTTTATCACAGCTTAGTAAAAGGGCCCCTAAATGATTAGTGCAGAAATGCCCACTCTCCACCCCAGCCACGCCTCTTCTGCGATAAAATAAAAAATATGCTTTAGCTTGCGGTTTGTGCATAAATCACAAAAGTACTGCAGGATGCCTGAGCACATCCTACAGTAAGCCATTTCAAGCTGTGGGTGCTAGAACTTACCACAGCTTAGTAACAGGACCCCTAAGGGACTGATTGTTTAAAGTCTTTTCCCATAGACACAGAAGACCTGATTCATGAAAACTTTGTTCCCATTCTTTGTCTATAGGAAAAAGTTTAATGAATCAAGCCCAACATGACAGAAAAGCCTTTGGAACAGGTTCAACTCTATCACTAAGCTGTGTTAATCAGCTAGCATGGGTTTTACCCAGCACTACACATTAGAAAGGACCTATGCTAACGCCATGTATTAAAAAGTGGAGGACAAAGCCCAAACTAGCTGCTTAAAAAAGGTAGGGAGTAGAAAGCAGGTGGGTCAGAGGCATGTCCGGCTGTAACAGCACGTGGTATGGTACCACACGTACCAAAGAATGGCTGCACTTCTCACTACTTCAAGAGGTACTGGACACTGCTACCACCCAGAACCACTGAGCTACTGAAGATGTTCCCAAGTAGGCCCCAGGGGTGTCAGGTTGGTGGGGGAGGAGTGGGGCCTCAGGGAGATGTGGGGTGTGCTGTGGCACTGCTATGTGGAATTATTAATTTTTGAATGGGCCCACACATTATCTGCAATGACAGATAGTGCAGGAGTGTCTGTACTACTTGCCACTGGAGGCAGCATAGTGCTGTGCAGGAAGTGTGTCCCCTAAGTGGTAAGTGCAAGGCAGATGCTGGACATGCCCTCTGCAGTACCACACAGGCTTTCCACTTGCACTAGATTTTACAACAAACCCACAATAAATGCAAAACCTTACCACACTCTAGTAAAAGAACTCATTCAAATTACTACCTGCTTATCAATATCTGATTAGACCTTCATGGTCAGCTAGGGACTGAGCATTACCTTTTACATTCCTATCAAGTAACCCTGAAGAATATTACTCCTTGCAGTATAAATAAAGCAAGAAAGAGCTGATTCTACAGAGAACGACTTTGTGCCTTGTCTTCTCTACCACTTCAGTGCATAAACTACTGAGAAACTGAAGGTGACAGGACATAAGAAGGTTGCACACTGAAACAAACGTGTCTGCTACACATGCTTGCCCTACTAAATCTCATAACCAAATATATCACACCAAATAGGTGTCGAAAGATGATAAATTGTCATAGGAATTCTTTAACACACTGCCACACTGTAGTAAAAAAAAAAAAACATTCCCCTAAATATACTTTCCATATGTTGGTTGCAACCCTTTTACTGATTGATGCAGACAGGAATCATTCCAAAGAAGAAATTCTGACACGTATTACAGCTGCAAAACTATTGCATTTGACACATGCATAATGATGACAGAGTCAGTACACTGATTACATTAGCAAATCAAGACTGAAGGACATCAATTTATTCTGGGAATGCTTACTTTTGATGAGGTCATCATTAGTGCAATGCCCCAACATGGACTGGTCATATACACTTTGACTCCTGGAGGACTGCGTTGCCTCTCTCTCTTCTACAACCGTATCTTCTTTGTCACATTTTTCTAAAACAAAGGAAAAAATACTGTTTTTATTTTTCATGTACAGGTTCCACAGACTACGAAAGAAGTACAGGTTCTGTAAATACAGTAAGGCAGAGTATCCAAATATGCAAGAACTGTTGTCTGAATGAAGGAATAAAGATGAGTCTGGATCTATTTCTATGAGAAAGGAGACACATCAAGATTTATTTAAATAATTTACTCCATCATTAAACTCAGAGAAAATACAATGGGTGGTCAATCGTAATATGAAATTATTTCCTTCTTAATACATAACCAAAAAGATGAATAAGCGACCATTTTAGAAAATGGGCTTAGCACATTTTAACATGGGAGTTTCCCATGTGCTAAGTCCATTTTTAATGCCACCATCAAAAAGGGCTCTTTTTATTTTCTTTATTTTGCAGATCCCATAATAATTTTTCCATTAGTGCATGAAATCTACAATAAAATTAATGCAGAAACACTTACCGCCTCCTATTTAGGAGATGCTAAGTGCTCTCGCATTAAATCTAGTTAAGCTACCATGCACTGATTGGTACATGCTAGCTAGTTAACACATGCAGGTCCATTCCCCACCCATGGCACACCCATTTCCAAAAAATACTTTCAAAAAGTCATTAATGCACACTTAGCTCGTGGAAGTATTTTTGTGGTATTTTCTGCATGCTAAATGCATGTTAAGGCTTAACACCCTTTAGTAAAAGAGCCCTCAAACAAATACTACCCATTCAGCCCTATCTAATGGCCTCAACCTAACCCCCATTAGATTAAAAAACAATAATCTTCAATTAATCAAATTTAATCTCCCTCAGCTCCCTGATTCCATAATTTTCTAATTAAAAAAATGTCATCTCAATGTAATGCCTATTCAGACCTAACCACCACTCATGTATCTTAAATTCAAACAATATTATACTTGGCAACTAAACCCTCTTAAAATTCATATCGCATGAGAGGTATCCAAACAGAACACTAGTCAAAAGTCTAGCAAAATAACCAGTTTAACTTATTTACAAAATACAAGACAGTTGTTTTTTTTTTCTTTGCATACATCTAAGGCAGTGATTCCCAAACCTGGTCCTGGACATCCCAGCCAGTCAGATTTTCAGGATACCCATGATGAATATTCACGAGACAGATTTAAATGCAAATCTCTCTCATGAATATTCTTTGTGGGTATCCTGAAAACCTGCCTGGCTGGGGTGCCTCCAGGACCAGGTTTGAGAACCACTGATCTAGGAGCATCAAATTTAATAGAAGGCGGCCAAAATAAGAAAAAGGTTACAGAACAGTTTTAAATCCTTTCTTAAAAATAAACATACTCTGACCTACCTTTAAATACACAGGGCATTCGTTGGCAGATAAACAAACAATCTCATTCTGTACCATATGCTTGTTGAAACAAGAAGGTCTTAAATCCTTTCTTGAAAATAGACATAGACTGAGCTGCTCTTAAAGACTCTAGTTATGATCATCACAATTTATAATACTCTTCCTACATTTCCTTATTTTACTGTATTCTCTACCATGTAAGATGCTTGCTTTTACTATGTAAGCCGCACTGGACCTGCTGTATGTGGGAAAGAGTGGGGTACAAATGTAATAAAGAAAGAAAGAAAGAAAGAATTCCACAGAAATGGACCCATCACCTTGAAGGTCATTTTATGCTATTCCTCTAGTCTCATATCTTGGAAAGAGAGAATTTCTAACAAAATTTGAGAAGATGATCTCAACATCCTAGATGGTTTATAAATTCTCAGTATGGTAGCAATCAATGGCGAGACAGAATTAGTGATAGCTTTAAACACCAACAATAACACTTTATACGTTAATTAACCCATTGTTCAACGTGTAGCCAGTGCAATTGTTGTAAAATCGGTGAAACGTGTTTGTAACATGAACAACCTGAAAGTACTCTAGCCACTGAATTCTGTGTGACTTGTAGGGCCCTCAAATTATATTTTGGTAATCCTATTAATAACCCATTATAATAGTCAAAATGTGGAATAATTAAGCTTTGAATCACAGTGCAGAAATTGGAAGCAAACTCTTCTCAGTGTAAAAAACACCACTTGAGTAAATTTCAATACATGTGGTATGTGTATATTTCTAAATTAATTGTACAGGAAATGCTGGGCACACCACCAACAGTTGACAGGGAGTCTTCACAGTTACCATGTGTTCATTTTGGCTATTAACATACAGCGACTGCTAAATTTGTAATGCCACTTAGAAAACAGGGCCTATATTTGCATCTCTGTCTGTCTTGGGTGGTAAATGGAGAGAGTCTGTGCTGAGTATATGCTGGTTCTATCCTGTGTTAGAAGATAGCAACCCTATCCAACTCACTGGTGTCCTACTAGCCAATCAGTGTGAGCAGCTGACTGACTGGATGATTGATTTTGTAGTTTGGTCTATTCGACGGCAGTATAGCACATGTTCAAAGAAAGAAAGAAATTGATGCTGATTGGACAGTGAGATTTTATGATATCCAAACTAGCATGCTGTCAGTCCCAGAGTTCAGTTAAGTAAGTCAAAAGTAATAAAAATAAAAGTAACAAAAATAATAAAAAAAAAACCTTTATACCAGTCAAGTAAGTCATGGCTGGTATAAAGGGTTTTTTTTATTATTTTTGTTTTTATCCATATTACTTAAGCATTAATGAGAGACTATTTATTTTCTAAAAAATAGAAATCTCAGTAAAAAAAAAAATGGTACTGCATTTCAGGAAGAATATTTATGGCACCCCGACATAATAGACCATGACAAAAAAACCCGACAAAAAAACCCCAGCAAAACAGAGTAAAACCAAAACAGACCATGACAAAAAAAAACCTCCCCCAAAAAACCCAAGACAAAATAGACTCTACACAAAACAGGACAGGGAAACCTCATTAATCAAGCTGGATTATCTTGTCAAGCAGATTTATGATTCTCACTAGATACCAAGTGTGGATAGTGAAGTCAAGCTGTAGGCAGGTGCCAGGACTTTCAAATGACAAGCCGTGGACTTTCTCAGTAAATCTATTTCATCAGACCCTTTTGTCAGGAGTCTATTTTGTCAGGGACTTTTATGTCGGGAACTTTTTTTGTTTGGAACTTTTTTGTCTGGTTTCTTTTGTCTGGTTTTTTTTTTTTGACCAGTTTCTGTTGACAGGGTGCCAGATACCCTTCCTTTTCTGAAATTGAAATTGGACATCCATATTTTGGCCCTTCCCTAGTCCCACCCATAACAATCCCAGATCATGCTCTCTTGACATACGGTCATACTTCAGTTCTAGACATTCATATCCTGGCCTTATAAAATCAGGATTTGGATATCCATGCAATATGGATGTCCAAAACAAGAACAGAGCTTCAAAAATAAGGCCCATGTACTTACTCCCTTTCCCCTTATTAACAGTGTAAATTAGGAGACAAAACACACAAGATTATAAAATTAGGGGTTAACATGTTCTAGGGGGTTGATTACTAAACCTTAGTTCGAGTTATCTGCAGAAGGCCTATAGGAATAAAATAGGCCCTGCTGCAGATAATTCGAGCTAAGCTTTAGGGCCTTGTTTACTAAAGTGTGTTAGTGTTTTTAGCACGCCTACACTTAACACTCGTGCTAGCTATGTAGGCGCCTATAGAGATATTGTAGGCACTTACATAGTTAACGTGCTTACATTGTTAACGCATGTTACAAATGTTAACGCGCCTATAACACTGCTTAGTAAACAGGGCCCTTAGTGTGTTAATTCATTTTAAAAGGAGCTTTACCATTTGCAGTTGAAATACTTGTGTCCTATTTTAAAATCTTCCATAATGTATTTTACATTTTGAGGAAATACATTTCTGAAATCACAAACATTCAGAATCAGAATGCAACGTAAGTTCGGTATGGTACACTCAGATCAAAGATGCCCTTTTAATTCACTGTATTGGTAAGCAGCTGCTACTGCAGTTGCTAAGGTTAATACTCAAATTCAGAGCTAAAACATTCATAGAAGCAATGAAAAAGTACAATGTATAAAGAACACTGTGTCCCTGCAGATGTGTTCCTCACGCACAGTTGCTTACTGTGTGAGAATGTCACAGTAATTCCAGAAGTCTGCAAATGTCTTTTTTACAAATCTCTGTTTCGTATTTCGTGTGACTCAATGCATAACCATGGGCTAGCGAGATTGCAGTGGCCTTATAAAAAGAGTCCAGCCTATCCAAAGAAGAATTTCACAGTCCTATGATTTCCTCTGCAATTAAACACAAATACACTTTTAAAAAAATGTTTTTGATAACACTTCCACAGAGAAAAACATGATTCTGGGCAACGAAAGTGGGTCAAGTTTAAACAATTTATACCATGATGCGTTCTTGGTGGCAGATTTATAACTACTATACATTTTTATAACCTTTTCTTTCCATAAAGCTTCTTCCTAATATTGTCATTCATCTTTCTGCCAACTAAAGGAATGAGAAATGATCACCATTATGAACATGTCAATAGTGCTTCCCGGAGTTTTCTCTCTCCTGCTCCTGTCAAGATGCGATCACTCGGGTCCCATCAGGAGCAGGAGAGAGAGACCCCGGTGCTGGGTCTCCCTTGGAGGCCCAGGCCCAGAGAATTTGGACAATTGAGTAGTGTGTCAATTTTACCTTTTACTATTGTGACTAAGCATTAGGAATGTGTTGGGAGATATGGACATTGAAGCATTGAACATAGTCATTCCTCATTGCAGTTACTCCAAATAAAAAAAACTATCTGTAGCATAACTAAAATTGCCCAAATGCAACTACTGATTTCAGATAAAAATTATGTCAAGAAATATCAAGTATAGTGCAGCTTGCTTATAAAAACTACTCCAGCCAATATTCAGCCCACCACGGTCAGCATTTTATTTTAAATGCTGGCTGCGGTGGGCTGATTTAGACATAAATATTCAGTACCAGGCCATATCCTCCAGTGAAGGGGAAGCCTAATGGTTAGTATAGTGGGCTGAGAACCTGGGGAACTGGGTTCAATTCCCACTACAATTCCTTATGACTCTGGGCAGGTCATTTAATTCTCCATTGCCCCAGGTAGAAAACCTAGGGGCCCTTTTACAAAGGCATGGCAAACCTACCGTGGGCTTGCCATGTGTCAATTTGGCACTACTGCAGGAGTCCAACAGTAGTTCCCTCCTCCACCGCACACCATTTCCAGCACTTTAAAAAATATTTTTCTATTTTTAGCTCTGGGGGCTTCCCCGGCTGTAATCAGGCAGAACAATGCGCTGCCTGATTACTTTTGGCATGGGAGCCCTTACCACCTCCTAAATAGGTGGCAGTAAGGGCTCTCCTAGGGAATGGCCATATGCAAGTGTTTACTTGCCACACAGCCATTTCCTTTTTTTTTTTTTTTTTAAGCCTTTTACCCACTGTGGTAAAAGGGGGCCTTGGTGCATTACAAATCCACATGCCGACACTACCGCAGGGCTCCTTTTACAGCAGCTTGGTAAAAGAGGCCCTTAGACTGTGGTCCCACTACAGACATAGAAAGTATCTGCCTATAATGTAAACAGCGTTGGTTGTACCACTGAAAGGCAATATATCAAATCCATGACCCTTCACCAGCACTGAATATCCAGGTCTCAGGTGGCCAAAAAATGTTTTCTGGCTACTGCCAATATTCAGAGCCAGTACCTGACTACCTATGTGGGCAACTTAGGACTGCCATTAAGCACTAAATATTGGCAATGCCTGGATAAATTCTAGTTCTACCTGCAGACTCCCCAGCACAAACCAGACACTGTTATGATAGTCAGACCTAATATTCAGTAGGGATGTAAGCATGCGAACACAGGGAAGACACCAAAGATGATGTAGATGAAATGTCCAATGGACTCAAAGAGTTCACATCAGAAGTTTTATTCAAAATATGCAATGGACTCAACACGAATCATTTTTCGGCCACGAGGGCCTGCCTCAAGAGTCCCTGTATAGTGCAAATGTTAAACTTCTCAGCACTCTACAGCATCTGAAAGAAATAACCTAATATCTAGTGTAACAAACATGGGAGCGCACACTTCTAAACTGGCAGCAAAATCACAGCAAAACATTTTGCTCATTCTTATTTTTGAACTGGTTTTTGACATTTTTGAGTGAGTTTTCAGTTAGTATTGTTATTTTGGAACATAAAACTATCAAATTATGTTTCTATTCTTAGCATAAGAGATGCAGCATGGTGCCTACAAGGGATTTGCTCTCATTTATGAATCAATGGTAACATAAAATGGATGAGGGCATTCGTGGTTCAGATCCCTTTAAAACAGGGCTCAACAAATCCCAGATGTCAAGTCATCATGGTGCCTAGATATTGCACCTTAGCACCAAAGATTTTGTGCCCTGATTTACTTACATCTATATACTGCAATTCAGCTCGAGTTTGACCTACATTGTGTAGGAACTTTCATGCTACTCTCACAAGATTTGAGATAAAAAGACTAGCTGAGGAATTCATGCACCATACAGCTCAAATTCAACCTGTGTTGTGCGATGCATAAGGAAGAGAATCACCTGTTTCAACAATCGTGGCAACCCAGGCCCATACCTCTCACTACCTGTTACACTTGTGGAGGAAATTGTGAGCCCTCCAAAACTCACCAGAAACCCACTGTACCCACATATAGGTGCCCTCTTCACCCATAAAGGCTATGGTAGTGGTGTACAGTTGGGGGTAGTGGGTTTGGGGTGGGTTTGGGGGGCTCAGCAGACAAGATAAGGGAGCAATGGTCAGATGTATACCTGGGGTGCATTTTATGAAGTCCACTGCAGTGCCCCTTAGGGTGCCCTATTGCTTTCCTGGGATGTCAGGGGGACCAGTCTACTAAAAATGCTGGTTCCTCCTACAACCCAATGGCTTGATTTTGTGTGTTTTGCACTTGGACGTTTTTTTGTTTGAAAATGGACCTAAAAACAAACCATCCAAATCACAAAACTTTGTTCAAAACAGTATTTTCGAAAACAAAAGATAGACATTTTTCTTTTTTGAAAATAACCTTCTTTCCTATTCAGATTTTGGATGTTTTTTTGCAAAACGTACAAAGTCAGACTTAGACGTCATATCAAAAATGCCCCTCAATAGCCCATGGCAGTGTTGGTAACATACTTGAGGTCAGCCTCCATAGAAGAGGTTTGTAAGGTTGCAACATGTGCTCCAGAACACAAATTTACATATTACTACTATTTGAAACAGGTCATCCTATGCCGCCATAGGGTTGATCGACTGGTCCACCAGAATCACTCTGAGGATTAGAATACATCCTCATCCCTCAAATCTATTTTTTTTGTATTTGCACACTGCCTTCCCCTCCCCCGCGGGGAAAAAAAACAGAAAAAGAAAAACAATTTGGTGTCTGCTCTTTGCAGTGCATATCTTGTTCCATTTTTCCCTTTTTCTGTTAAAGAAAGCCAGTAACTAGGGAGTCCCCGATCTGTAAGGTTTTACTATCCTGCTTGTTCTAGAAGAAAACAAAGTTATTTACCTACAGCACATGTTCTCCATAGACATCAGGATACAAGTTCTAACATATCACCCACCTCCCCCTAGGAGCTATCTTCTACCCTAAGCTCTATAAGAAACTGTGGGAGATCTCCTATGTGACAACAGTGAGTAGAAATTCACACACATGCAGTAGGGAGTCTCAAAAGCTTTTACACCTATCTAAACTGGAGAAGCTTCTCCACATGGGCTCCATCAGATCATTTATTTATTTTGATTTTACTCACCCCTTTTTCAGCACTATCTGAAGGTGAATTACATTCAGGTGCACTGGATATTTCTCTGTCCCTGGAGAGCTCACAATCTAAGTTTGCACCTAAGGCAATGGAGGGTTAAGTGACTTGCCTGAGATCACAAGAGCAGCAGTGGGATTTGAACCAGCCACCTCTGGATATCAAGACTGATGCTTTAACCACTAGGCCAGTGGTTCCCAAACCTGGCCCCCGAGGCACCCCAGCTAGTCAGGTTTTTGGGATATCCACAATAAATATTAATGAAAAGAGATTTGAATGCACTGCCTCCACTGCATGTAAATCTCTCTCATGAATATTCATGGTGGCTATCCCAAAAACCTGACTGGTTGGGGTGCCTCCAGGATCAGGTTTGGGAATCACTGCACTAGGCCAATCCTCCCCTCTGTGAAGGAGTACATTCTGCTGTCCACAGAAAATATCTGTTACAGGTAAATAACTGGTTATCACCATATCATACTGGCTATCTTTTGTTTCTGTTATAAATATACTTATCTCATAGTTTTTCACTAGTAGCTCAAGGTGAGTTACATGTCTATTATGTCAATATCTTCATTTAGTGCCATACATTCTAACTCTCCAGTTTTATATTGTAGACATCTGGCATTTACATGCAGACAGCTAAATGTTTTCTTTTTATTCCTTTTCACAAAACACTTATTAGCAGTTGATTGAGGTAATTTAGAATCATTCATATTAGTCTGCCCTTTATTTAAATCCCTAGTTTCCTCTACATCCTCACTATCAGGATACTCTAATTTCTCTGTTTTAACAGTATCATTTGAAGATATCCCGTGCGCTCCGAAAAAAAACTGTCATATTTCTTCCATCATCTGGTTTAAAAGATGTTCTGTCTCCTTTTTAACTGTTAGTGCCAGAGGCCAGGTTCCCTTTTTGGTTAAGACGGAGTTCGTTCCACCAGAACAGGATAACCTTCTCCAAAAATGTCTCCAGTTTCTAATGAATCTAATGCCTTCCTTTCTGTACAATCCTCTGATATGTTGGCCTATAAAATACAAAAACATGAAAATCCTTAGCATGCTAATTTCTAAATAAATACTGATCGAAACAAATAAGCTTTCAGGAGCCATCTAAACATGTAATAGCAATCATCTCTCCTGAGGGTACGTAGATGCCTGTTCCATGGGTCAGGTTCTCTGCCTATGATCAGTCTTTGTCTTGTGACAGACATATGCACTGAGACTCTAGATCCCAGTCTGCATCTGGGGTCCTGCATAGAGAATTGAGTGCAACTAGAAAGTTATGGATATAAAATGGCCGCTGATTAATGGGCTTAAGAACTGTTAGCTCCAGATACCATCTTGGAGCTCATCCTTTGTTTGGCAGTGAATTGGCCCAATTTTGTTCGTACTGGCTTCATTAGGTACCGCAGAGATCTGATTTTCATCTTGTCACCTGTTTCGGAGCGTGTTATCACAGGAAGCAACTAGCCATCATTGCTCATCGCCGGCGTATCAGTAACCGGCTGACAGCCTGATTGCTTTGTTGGTACAGTTGCAGGTGCCAGAGTGCGAATAACAGCTTACCCTCTGTTCCAGGCACACTACTGTCCCTGTTCTTCTGAGGTGTTGCCGTCGGGTCCATTCGTGTCCAGGGCTCCGCCTACATTGAGAGCCGCTCAGCTGTGCGGCCGGGCGAGTTGTCTCCCGGCATTGTCAACCTCCAGCTGCTGAGGGCCTCCGTTAGCCATCCTCTTCCACATGGATCTGGCGCGATGGCACACATTGTCGGTGCTGAGCTCACTGCTGTCTAGCGCTCTTGCATTTCCAGCTTTGCAGGAAGCTCATCTGGGCCAATGACTGCGGGCATCTTCTTGTTCCTCCAGGCTGCTAACTTCTTCTGCTCTCCGGGACTCCCCCTGACGTACTCCGTCTGAGCCTATTTCCACCCAGCCTGCCGCATGATCGCTATTCTCTCCTGTCCCGACCACCACCTGTTGAGCATTACAGCAGCGCCTTTGGGACCACTTAGTAATTGCATCTAAACACCATAGAGTGAACGGATCGCTTCACCACTCTTCTCAGGGGCAGATTTCATCTCCACTTCCACCCAATTATGGAACGCCTTGCCGAGAGCTGTTCAACAAACCAGAACTGTCTCAGCATTGGGAATCTACCTAGGATCAGCCTATCTCGGAAAGCCTTCTTTAAGGATTCAACATATAACCTAAAGTCCTTCCTAATAACATATCTGTGGACCATTTTAGACTCTCTAACCTTTCCTTTTTCTTTTTTTTTACCCTGTTCCTTCTAACCTATCTAATTTGATTGTAATTGTATAACAACTGGTCTGGCATTAGCCTCATCAGTACATTGTAAGCCACTTTGTGCCTGCAAAACTGTGGGAAAAAGTGGGGTAGACATGTGCTAAATAAATAAATAAATAAATAGTTTCATATCTAATGATTAGCAATCATTATCTTTAATCATCGCCACTAAATATTGATATTTACTTCAGAAGCAGTATTCATGTTTTACACGTGCGTAAACTGGCTTCTAGACATGAGTATTGCATACACGTCTAAATCCCAGAAAATGGGTTATACCTGTAGGTGCATATGGAAAGGGGATGTGGTTTAGGTATGTTTTGAGTGAGATGAAAAGATAAATGTGCTTTCCTCATTTCAGAAAGGAGAATGCAAGTGTTTGTCCATTGTCCAATCTAGATTTACACCTGCTCCCGGGGACATCTGGATAAGGGAAAGTCATTTTGTGCAGTGTTCCACTGGAGGGGTCAGGTGTGGTCATCCTCTTAAATCACCAATGTTTTTTTGTCTCCCCCAAAAGCAAAAATAACAAAGGATTTTGTGCTTTGATAGCATAGGAAAAAGTACATGTGTATGTTTCTAAAATACACACCCAACACATCGATCACACGTCAACTATTCCATTAATACCCGCCTTAGACAAAACCTTTAAATAGATCCAAATAGGATATATAAACACTAGATCAGTAATAAACAAAATGGAAACCTTAACAAACTGGATTACTCAGGACAACCTAGACCTAATATTCATTAGTGAAATTTGGATTCATAACCAAGATGACCCCATAATTCTTGACATTTGCCCTCCAGGATACATAATCAACCACTGGACCAGACCAAGTAAAGGAGGAGGAGGCATAGCCCCAATCTACAAAGCCGAATTCATTTCAGATCCCATTGTGAAATCAATTAATACACAACTTGAAATCGCCGCAATCAGGTTACAAAACAAATCCCTCCCAGCTCACATGACTTGCATCATATTATATCAACCACCAGGAAATTGGAAAGATGCCCAAACAACTCTCATGGACTTTATATCAAACACATGCCTCGCAAATCCTAACGTAATAATAATAGGAGATATAAACCTTCACCTTGAGGACACAACCTCAAATGACACACTAGAATGCAAAGAGTTCTCACAAATGTGGGACTTCCACTGGCCACAAGTCAATCCCACACACATAAAAAGCCATGCACTGGATCTATTAACATACAAACTATCCAGTGACCGAACCTTTTCGGTAATGGAACAGCAATGGAAAAGCGCACCTTAGTCTGACCACTTTAAATTAATTATGATCTTAAGCTGGAAGAAGAAGAAAGGTCTTCCCCAAACGCATCAACGGGCCTTACATAAAACAAGAGGTAAAATAGACCCCAAAACATTTTGGCAAGAAATATGCAATAACAACTGGGCACCAAAAACCGATTTTTCACTGTTTGGGATGAATAATGCATTTGAAATCCTCAACAAAATCAGCACAAAAATGCAATAAAATACTCTGGTTTAATGAACAACTAATAATTCTAAAAATGCAAACTAGAAAATTAGAATGAAACTGGAAAAAAACCCAAAAACGAACAATCACTAAAGGCCTGGAAAGAAAGTCAAACAAAATACAAATATAAAATAAGACAAACCAAAAGAAATTTCCACAGAGAACAAATAGGCACAGATTACAAAGACACAAAGAAATTATACAAACTAATAAACAGCTTAACACCAAAACAGTAACTACACCGAATGCAAACCTCCCACATGCAGACAATCTTGCCAAATACTTTGAAGAAAAAATTACCAATCTACGCAGGAATCTGCATCAGGGAAATATTAATCCAGAAACCTTCATAAATGAACTAGATCCAAACCCAAGGGAATACCCGGCAGACCGTTTTTGGAATAACTTCACTCACCTAAGCACCGAAATAATAGCTCACGCACTCAGAAAATTCTCCTCCGCTCACTGCCAACTAGACACCTGCCAAAACTATATAATGAACTCCCCCCCCCTTAATCAATACGTCACAGAACTCACAGACCACCTTAGTTATCTATTCAAAAAAGGCCAATTCCCACAGGACAGAGGAAATATTCTACTAACTCCCATCCCAAAAGACACCAAAAAAAAAAAGCAGAAGACACCTCGAATTATAGTATCCATACCCCTAACACCCAAATTGACAGAAGGCGTAGTCTCCAAACAACTAACAGAATACCTCACTGATTTCAACATACTGCATGAATCTCAATCTGGCTTCAGACCTCAGCACAGTACAGAAACAATACTAACCACACTCCTGACCAGATTCAAGCAGGAAACAGCAAGGGATAAAAACATCCTCCTACTCCAATTTGAGCTATCAAGCGCATTCGATATGGTCGACCACCACATACTACTGAGAATTCTCGACAAGATAGGAATTACAGGAAAAGTACTCTCCTGGATCAAGGGATTTCTGACATCCAGAACATACCAAGTCAAATCAAACTCAGATATATCTCCACCTTGGAAAGCAGAATGTGGAGTGCCACAAGGATCACCGCTCTCGCCTATATTATTCAGCCTAATGATGGCACCACTGGCTAAGTCTCTATCCAAACAAGGCCTCAATCCATTTCTCTATACAGATGATATCACTATCTATATTACCTTCAAACAGAACCCCACAGAAATCACCAAGGAAATAATAAACAGCATGTCCATCATGGAATCCTGGGCATCGGCATTCAAGTTAAAACTCAATAGAGATAAAACTCAATGTCTCATTCTCTCGTCCCAATACAATAATGTTCCCCCCTCAGCAATTAATGCACAGGGTTCATCCCTCCCAATCTCAGACCACTTGAAAATCTTAGGCATAACAATTGACCGCAATCTAACACTAGAAAGCCAAGCTAAGAACACGACCAAGAAAATGTTCCACACTATGTGGAAGCTCAAACATATAAAACCTTACATTCCCAGGGATTCATTCCGCAACATGATCCAACCCATGATGCTAACTACTGCAATATATTTACATAGGCTGCAAAGATCAAATCATAAGAAAACTACTGACAGCACAAAACACGACTGCCAGACTCATCTTCGGAAAAGCACACTTTGAAAGCGCGAAACCACTCCTAAGAAGCTTACATTGGCTTCCTATTAACGCTCGCATAACATTCAAAATATGCACAATAGTCCCCAGAATCATCTACGGACTCGCACCAGATTACACAAATCTTCACATGCCACCAGCTTCTCGTTCCTATTGTTAATATATGGCCATATAATTCAATAAATTTTGAAACAGGACAATAGGAACACAAATTTGGATCTCACTAATGAAATACTTGAAACTCACAGAAAACTACCTACAATTCAGAAAAAACCTGAAAACACATCTTTTCAAGAAGTCTTTCCCTCCTGGATCTGCCTAATCGCACACCACCCTACATTATGAAAAGTTCAGAAATGGAAAACAATAATAATAACCTCTCTCACAATATGCTAATATATCAACCTAAGAGTTTATCGTACTTCTGTATAAAGTACTAGACTTCTACAATTCTAAATTTTGTAACAGCCTTTTTAGCAATATGTAAGCCACATTGAACCTGCCAAACAGTGGGAAAATATGGGATACAAATAGAATAAACAAATTAAATAAAATGGCTGACATACAGGTGTATGTTCTGGCACATACATGTCTATTTCTGAAATACCAACATACATGTGTATTGCTGGCACATAGATGTTTATGTTGTGTTGACCCTGTTGATAGTTTAGGCATCGAAACTTGTAAAATGGGAGCTCCTGCCACACATAACTGGTAACACGCACATATCCACTCCTGCATGCAATTTAGAATAGGCTTTGCGTCAACAGATTGTGTTCTAAGTACTAGCAGATCTGTTTGTCCTTGTTAAAATCCACCTCATTACTCATTTTCTCTTTTCAAAATTACAGCCGTAAAACCAAAGTAATATCAAAAGTCAAAGATTAGATACAAGAGCTGAACTATTTCATGACATATCACAAAACTGTGTATGAGTCACCTTTCTTGGACTTTCCAAAAGCACAGCAAAAAAACCAGAAGCTTGATCTCTCTCATATAGCAACAAGTAAGACATAGGAAATTTCCTGCTGATAAAGAACAAATCTTTAAACAGCATTCTGATAGCACTATTATACCAAATGAATGTACAACATCTATAATTAGATGATGGCATAATACAGCATCACAAAACAGGTGCACCACATGTTGATATGGAACCCCTCAAATTATTATAATAGTCCTGAATATGGTCTTAGATTGTCACAGCACAGCAAAAACCATATTATAGAATGGATGAGTACAAAGATTCATAATTTTTATACATGTACATTCTTAAGGGATTAAAGGATTGGTATCCAATCCAATCTCTCTATCATGTCGTATCAGCCAACCAAGTTAGGGGCCTATTTACTAAGCTGTGCTAAGCACCAAGCATGGATTAGCATGTTGTAGCCATTAGC
This sequence comes from Microcaecilia unicolor, assembly GCF_901765095.1. NCBI lineage: Eukaryota > Metazoa > Chordata > Amphibia > Gymnophiona > Siphonopidae > Microcaecilia > Microcaecilia unicolor. Next base: position 57,315,041 of record NC_044040.1, read on the forward strand.
ACAGATTCAGTCAGTGTGATAAAAATCCTGTTAGAAGTCAATATGGAGGAGAAAAAGAGGAACAATATAAAATTCTTCACCAGAACTCTTTTCCAGAATTAATAAAGCAGGCAGTATTTAAAACTCCCACTTTGATCGCTGGCGTACAAAAAAATCCTCAGGGGGGAAAAAGCATCAAAACCCTATCCCCACCAACATAAAGTATTGTATGGTGGTATTTAGGGCTAGGCCTTTCCTTATAATTTTTTTTTCTTCTTTTTATGTTCCCCTGAACTACTTCGACTCCCTCCTCTTCAATTGTGGTCAAAGGAAGATATGGTGAAATATTAATGTGACGAAACAGTGTGACAAGGCGGTGGCTGTATCTAGAAGGTTGTTGGGCTGTATAGAGAGAGGTGTGACCAGCAGAAGAAAGGGGGTGTTGATGCCTCTGTATAAGTCGTTGGTGAGGCCCCATCTAGAGTATTGTGTTCAGTTTTGGAGGCCGTATCATGCTAAGGATGTAAAAAGAATCGAAGCGGTGCAAAGAAAAGCTATGAGAATGGTATGGGATTTGCGTAACAAGACGTATGAGGAGAGACTTGCTGACCTGAACATGTATACCCTGGAGGAAAGGAGAAACAGGGGTGATATGATACAGACGTTCAAATAGAAAGGTATTAATCCGCAAACGAACCTTTTCCGGAGATACGAAGGCGGTAGAACGAGAGGACAAGAAAAGAGATTGAAGGGGGGCAGACTCAAGAAAAATGTCAGGAGAGAGTGGTGGATGCTTGGAATGCCCTCCCGCGGGAGGTGGTGGAGATGAAAACGGTAACGGAATTCAAACATGCGTGGGATAAACATAAAGGAATCCTGTTCAGAAGGAAAGGATCCTCAGGAGCTTAACCGAGATTGGATAGCAGAGCCGGTAGTGGGAGGCGGGGCTGGAGGTTGGGAGGCGGGGATAGTGTGGGGCAGACTTATACGGTCTGTGCCAGAGCCAGTGGTGGGAGGCGGGACTGGAGGTTGGGAGGCAGGGATAGCGCTGGGCAGACTTATACGGTCTGTGCCAGAGCCGGTGGTTGGGAGGCGGGGCTAGTGCTGGGCAGACTTATACGATCTGTGCCCTGAAGAGCACAGGTACAAATCAAAGTAGGGTATACACAAAAGTAGCACACATGAGTTGTCTTGTTGGGCAGACTGGATGGACCGTGCAGGTCTTTTTCTGCCGTCATCTACTATGTTACTATGTTCTTTAGTTAATTTTTTTTCCACTTGAATGATATGTATTAATCATATCTGTATTTCATGTCACAAGTATAATGCTTGTAAAGTTATGAAAATTTTCAATAAATAAAAAAAAAAAAACCCTATCCCCATATTTCATTGAAAAGACGCTAAAGTAAGCAGAAATACAATTAGCACTTTGACACAGCAATTTTGAGCGAAACTTTGGCCACAGTCTGTGTTTGTAACAGCTTAAGTTTGACTGTCTTTTTTGATTTTGTCACTATATGTTGAATAGATCTTTGAAAACTAGTTTGTTTTGGAGCTTTAACAAAGTTTTCCCAAGGTTTTTTTTTTTATGCCAGTGACGTAAAAGTACCCTAAGTAATCCTACCATAACTTTCTTCTGTTGTACAGAAGTGGAGGGTAGGGTTCTGAGGCTTTTTCCTCCTGGGGATTTTTTTATACTCCAGGAAACAAAGTGGGAGTTTTAAATACTGCCTTCTATATTAATTTTGGAAAAGAATTCTAGTGATAAAAATCCTGTGCCAGCTGTTTAGCAGGAGTGGGATCTAAGTGGGTCATAGGCGAAGATAGGGCACAGCCAGAACTGATAAATACCACACTCTAGCTGCCCAAAATGGTGCCTGATTCCCTGGCAGTTGACTTGCAGTTCTACCATACTTCTCAAAAATTCTGAACTAACAAAAGAGGGGCTCTAGATTCTGTTTAACCGTAAACTGAATCATCTTATAAAGAACCACTAATACCAGTACTTTAAGGTTATACTTTTATTTGAAGTGGCTAAATAACAGTAACATCCAGATTCCTGCACATCTGCCATGTAGTTCTAGTGGTGAATAATATCCCCAGCATTTTCTCTTTTGAAATTTAAAACATGCTCCTGCCTATTATCAGATCAACAGGGTTCAGCTAGATGCATATGCTAACACAAATTCATACATGGATATGGGGATTTCCTGAACGATCAGATGCTTGGCAAATCGCAGCCCTCTGGAACAAATGCATAAGATCACCCATCACAGGGCTCTTACTCATGCCCTCGCTTCCAGGTTTGCCACATCAGCAAATGCCTCCATCGCTTCGGATGCAGATGCAACATATGCTCAGATTCTGGGCGCCGGCAGCAGATAATGAAAGGGAAAACTAAAATACGACTGAAGTGAGGAAAAAGGAAATAGATGTTGAAATCAAAAATAGATGTCTTGCCATGCTGACTAATCCAGCAGGTCCTCTGACAATCAGCAGGGTAAGCAGTGATGAGCAGGTTACATTTAATTGAGATAATCATTTTACAGGCAAGAAGATCATTACTGACATTAAAAAAATACTGTCAACTTACTTTCCTTCTGCTCCTCTATTCTAGTGTTCTACACCCTTCTCGAGCAACTACCCCAAAACAGAATTTACACCAAATCAATGAAAATTAAAGTGTACACAAATGAATTCTCAATATAGAGCATGGTAAATTTTAAAACATACCAGACATACACTTCCTTAAATAGTGATCCTTACATCTTTTTGTACACTGCCGTGAGCAAATTCTTTCAAAAAGGTGGTAAATAAATCTTAAGAAATAAATAATAAATAAAATTGTATTTGACTGTTCTATTCAACAGGGACCAGGTCATGTAATTGGACCAACAAGAAAAGCCCAGGAGTCCTGACACCTCCAAAGTTCTGCTCAATGTTTAAAATACCTACTAATGCTATTTTTAAACATTTGTTCATTTAAAAAAAAACTATGATTTCTATCTTCAGCAATTCTGAAAGCTTTGCCACATTAAAATGACCATACTGAAAATGTAAGTCTCTCACCTCTGCAACTATAAAACTCAATTTTACAAGCCTGTCAGCCTTATTTTCGAAAGTGTTGGGCACCCATATTTTGACCCAAATCGGGAGATGGGCGCCCATCTCGCAAAGGCACCCAAATCTGTATAATCGAAAGCTGATTTTGGGGTCTTCAACTGCAATCTGTAGCAGAAACGGGCAAAGTTGACGAGGGCGGGTCGGAGGCGTGGTGAAGGCGGGGCTGGGGCGTGTTTATCGGCCGAGGAGAGATGGGCGCCTTCGGCCGATAATCGAAAAAAGAAAGGCGTTTTTAACGTGAATTTGGGTCATTTTTGGACCCTTTTTTTTCCACAAACAAGTCCCAAAAAAGTGCCCTAAATGACCAGATGACCACCGGAGGGCATCGGGGATGACCACCTCTGACTCCCCCAGTGGTCACTAACCCCCTCCCACCAAAAAAAAAAAAAATTAACAACTTTTTTCCCAGCCTGTATGCCAGCCTCAAATGTCATACCCAGCTCCATCACAGCAGTATGCAGGTCCCTAGAGCAGTTGTTAGTGGGTGCAGTGGACTTCAGACAGGTAGACCCAGGCCCATCCCCCCATACCTGTTACACTTGTGGTGGTAAATGGGAGCCCTCCAAACCGCCCCCAAAACCCAAGGGATGGGAGCTATGGACTTGGGAGGTATTTAATTTTTTTTTAATTGTTACAAGTGCCCCCTAGGGTGCCCGGTTGGTGTCCTGGCATGTGAGGGGGACCAGTGCACTACGAATCCTGGCCCCTCCCACGACCCAATGCCTTGGATTTGTTCGTTTTTGAGCTAGGCGCCTTCAGTTTCAATTATCGCTGAAAAACGAAACCGCCCAGCTCAAATCCACACAAATCCGATGCATTTGCCGGGCACAAAACGTATTATCTAAAAAAAAGATGGGCGCCCATTTTTTTCGAAAGTACGGTCTGTCCCGCTCCTTCACGTACCCGTTATCAGACATAGACGCCCATGGAGATGGGCTTTCGCGTTCAATTATGCCCCTCTGTGTGACCTGCATTATTTGTTGCAGGTCTCATTTTAAGCAATGGAACCTGTTTACTATTAACACGCATTAACGGTGTTACCCTCCAAATTCTATATATGTTGCCCAAAGTTGAGTGTGGATCCCAGATCCATGCACAAACTAGTTAGTGAGCCATTAACAATCACTAATGGTATTACCGTATTTTTCGGACTATAAGACGCACCGGACCATAAGACGCACCTAGGTTTTAGAGGAGGGAAATAGGAAAAAAAAAATTTTCCTTTTTCCCTCCTCTAAAACCTAGGTGCTCCGGTGCGTCTTGTCCGAGTTCGAGATCGCCCTCCCCCGGTCCTGTCACCATTTCTCCCTACTCACGTCACGCGATCTTCCCTGGTGGTCTAGTGACGTCGGGGCAGGAAAGAGCCCCCTCTTTCCTGCCCAGCGCGCTGCTCTCCGTCCTCCTGTATGCTGCCTGACGGTCTCGGCGAGATTCAAAATGGCCGCCGAGAATTGAAGTCTCGGCGGCCATTTTGAATCTCTCCGAGACCGTCAGGCTGCATACAGGAGGACGGAGAGCAGCGCGCTGGGCAGGAAAGAGGGGGCTCTTTCCTGCCCCGACGTCACTAGACCACCAGGGAAGATCGCGTGACGTGAGTAGGGAGAAATGGTGACAGGGCCGGGGGGAGGGCGATCCCGAACTCGGGGGGAGGGAGGGCAATCCCGAACTCGGGGGGAGGGCGGGAGGGAGGGAAATCGCTACCTTCGGACTATAAGACGCACCCCCCATTTTCCTCCCAAATTTGGGGGGGGGGGAAAGTGCGTCTTATAGTCCGAAAAATACGGTAATTGTCAGTCATTTGGGATCTGCCCTGTGCCCTATTCTATACAATATGCACCTAAACTGTATAGCACGCAATTAAAAAGAGCAGGTGGCCATGGAAGGGGCATGGGCAGGTCAGGAGTCTTCCCAGAAATTAGACACAATGTTATAAAATAGGGTCATTTATACGGCCAACTGCCATTAGCTGTGTACCACAATTAATTGACCCAAATTTTCTTCAAGGCAAGGGTAACACAAGAATCCAAATATGAACAACCCAATGCTCAAAATGGTTTTTGATTGATTTAAATGTTAAAGAGTAATCAGGCTCATGTGAATTATTTAGATCTCAGTGGTAACTTTATTAAAACAGATATAGATATGGTAACTGTGTGTTGGAAAATGGACCAAACCCTGAAGCAGCTACTACGAAACATGCCGCATGTCAGCTAGTGGTCCCACATAAAGGGCTCCTCTTACTAAGCAGTGGTAAGTCCAATGTGGGCTTACCGCTCGCTCTACAGGAAGTACCGCCAAGCAACCGCAGCAGCCTGGTGGTACTTCCCACCCCTACTGCAACGTCATTTCCTGCGCTACAAAAATGTATTTATTTTTGAAGTGCCGGAGTGGAGGAGTGGCCTAGTGGTTAGGGTGGTGGACTTTGGTCCTGGGGAACTGAGGAACTGAGTTTGATTCCCACTTCAGGCACAGGCAGCTCCTTGTGACTCTGGGCAAGTCACTTAACCCTCCATTGCCCCATGTAAGCCGCATTGAGCCTGCCATGAGTGGGAAAGCGCGGGGTACAAATGTAACAAAAAAATAAAAAATACCCGGCGGTAATCGGGCAGTGCTGTACACTGCCTGGTTACCGCCAGGTTATCGCCGGAGCCCTTACCGCCACCTCAATGGGTGGCGGAAAGGACTCCCCCCGAAATGGTCACATGGCAAGTGCCTTACTTGCCGCCCGGCCATTTCCTGTAGGAAAGCAAGACTTCCCTTTTACTAGCTGCGGTAAAAGGGAGCCTCGGCGCACATGTAAAGCACACGCTGACACCAGCGCCAGCCCCCTTTTTGCCGCAGCTTGGAAAAAGGGACCCAAACTGAATGTTCATGCTGAAGCTAAATAGCACTGATTTACTTTTTTAACTGAAATGATAACATAATAAAAACTTGTTTTGAAAAAATTTAATTGAGAAACAAACCAATTAGCACTGATAATTGGGCACTAACAGTCAATTACTGGCACTGATTTGTCAACAATTAGAACTTACGCAAGCTTCTTGTTAGGCGTTATTCTATAAAGATGGATGAGTAAATTGTTATGTGCAGATCTGAATAGGGGGTGTGGCCATGGGAGGAGCATAGGCAGGTCAGGGGCATTCACTAAAGATGCACGCAGAATTTATAGAATTCAGACGATCCATGCCTAATTTAGGTGCAAGGACTTACACTAGGTTTCAGTTAGTGTAAATCCTCGCTCCTAAAAGTTAGGTGCAGATCCCAATGCTATGTATTATTCTATAAATGGTGCCATTTATAAAATAGAGCTTAGTGCTCATTTTTCTGAACTCCGATTTTTCGGCGCCTTATATAGAATTTGGTCCTTAGAGTGCACTAATGTGATAGCACAGTTCAGTAATTAATTCTCATTAAAGATCAGTTATTCTTTAGTTAGAACATAACAGCATGTTATCCACACCATCAGGGGTGTTTACCCTATTACAGATTTTGGTATCATCTGTAAAGGGGCAACCCTTACCAGACAGCCCTTCAGCAATACTACTTATAAAAATGTTAAAAAGAACCAGCCCAAGACCAAACCTTGCGGCACACCACTGGTAAGATCCTTTTCCTCAGAAGGAGCTCCATTTACCACTACCTTCTGTCACCTTCCCCAGTTTTAACCCATTCAGTCACTTTAGGGCCCATACCAAGGACACCCAAGACTAATAGCAAGACCTCACCTCCAGTGTCCCTACCTTCAGCAGCCACCACAACAGATATGAAGTATGTGCCCTTGAGCCTGTGCCTGTGTCAAAGGCTCAGCTGAATCCCTCCCCCCCACTTAAACAGGAAGTCTGCACCAAGTGCAGGATGTGGCTGAGCCTTTGATGCAGGCACAGGCTTAAGGTTGCATACTTCTTATCTGTTGTGGTCCTTGCTGAAATTCAAGGAACTGGGAGTGATGTGATGTCCTACTATCAACCATGAGTTAGCCCATGAGGGGATGAAATCAGAGGTGGAAGGGCAAATTAGTCTGCAGCACTGTGAGTGGGGAAGAGGAGGCTTCACCTCTCCAAGCCTCTTAAATGGGACACCTAAGGTGGTGGTGGTCTGTAAGGATATTCAGAGGCTCTTTCCAGAGAGTGTTGCTGAATATGTTCATTTTTATTCCAACCGGCAGCCCTACTGTTATCTGAATATATGCTTTTGAATACTGACCCAATTATTTCTGGCACAGTTATTGAGGATGGTGTCATTTCTTCCAGATATTGTATTGTTGGTTAATGTCTTTGAGTGTAATTTCAAAAAAAGGCATTCTCATGCACTTATTATTATATACACACAAAATGTATGTCATAAAATTACCCCGTGTGTAAAGTACATGCAATGACCAGAACACCCATACTTTTATGTGACCCAAATATAGGTGTGTTCGAGGGCGGATTTTGGAAGGAGCACAAGTGTTGTGATGGTTTGTGTGCACACTTTCCCCCAGATTCTATATAGCACACCTAGAGATCTGCGCCGATTCTATAACAATGCACATAACTTAAGCTTAACAAGCTAATGAGCACTGGTAACAGCACTTAACAAGCAATAATGAGCACTAATTGGCACTGATTGGAATTTAGGTGCACAACTCGCTAAGCATATTCTGTAAAGATGTGCGCCGAATTTCTAATGACCGCAGGCAAAAAGGGGCATGGTTATAGGTGGGGAAATGGGTGTTTCATGGGCATTCCAAAATTTACATGCCTAGTTATAGAATATGGCCCAGAGCGCCTAAATATACATGCCAGGACTTATGCCATGTTTTCAATGGTAAATGGATGCGCATAGATTTAGGCGCTGAAATATCAACTAAGTGTATGCTATAATCACGCAATCTTCATCCATTCCGACCCTCCACTTATACCTCATACGATCACTATACAACTTTGTATTTGTTATCCACCGACTGGGCAAACGCCTTTGATGGTACTATGTAAGCCACATTGAGCCTGCAAATAGGTGGGAAAATATGGGGTACAAATGCAACAAACAAATAAATAAAATAATTGCCGCCGATTATAGAATATGCTTAGTCAGCACTGATTTCAGTGCCGATTTTTTAGGCACCATATATAGATTCTCCCCCTTTATGCATGTATTTTTACCCCTTTTCCTTGTTTGCAAGCCTAAAATATATATTTGCTGAATACATATGTATGAGAGAGAGAGCATGTAAATGTGAAGTTTGTTTGAAAGGTGCTAAAACATTGTGAGAGTTTGGCTGGTTGTGTAGGAGGCAGGGGTCAGGCAAAGTACTTATAAAAAAGTGAGTACAGAGAAAGCAGTAGGGGCTCTAAAAAAAGGAATTTTTCCATTTAAAAAAGAAATAAGGCAGACAGTGGGGTTTAAACAAAAGCAGCTTTTATCACCTTTCCCTCTCATGGCATGTGATCAAGTAAAACAGCATGGCTTGTTTCAGGGAGGCTTATCAATTTGGTCAAGAGAGGAAAAGAAAATAAACGTTGACAAAAATCACTCCCATAGACTATAAAGGGAGGTTCATTGCTGTATCAAGAACCCATCTGGACATATCCCAGTCCTAGGCAGAAATACATACATTCAGCAATTTGCGTAGAGGGTAAATGTATTCTTGTGTGGTTGAATAACCCTTTGGAGCCCAGTCAGAGATTGAGGAGTGGAGGAGTAGAAAAAGGATTAGTGCAGTGGCCTGACAACCTGCAGAACTGGGTTTCATTCCCACAGCAGCTCTTTCTGACCTTGGGCAAGTCACTTAACCCTCCATTACCCCAGGTACAAAACTTAGGGTCCCTTTTACTAAGCCACGTAAGTATCTATGCGCGCCCAACACGCACTAAAATGTAGTTACTGCCCATCTACCGCGTAGCTCTTGCGGTAATTTCATTTTTGGCACTCATCCAATACGCACATCCATAAATATTTTCGGACACGCATTTGATGTGCGTAGGTCATTACTGCCCGGTTACCATGTGAGACTTTACCATTAAGTCAATGGCTGATGGTAAGGTCTGAGACCCAAAATGGACGCGCGGCAATCTTCATTTTGTCGCACATCCATTTTCAGCAAAAATTTTAAAAAGCCATTTTTTGCAGGTGTGCTGAAAATGATTCTGCACGCGCCCAAAACACATGCCTACACCACCATAGACCATTTTTCAGTGCACCTTGGTAAAAGAACCCCTTAGATTGTAAGCCCACTAGGGATAGAGAACGTACCTGTATATAATATATATAAACTGCTTTGGTTGTACCACAGAAAAGCAGTATATCAAATCCATGACCCCTTATCCTAATCACAGAACATCTACAGTGGACTCAACTTCCTGAGTACCCCAAAGTTGGGGCTTTTTTTTGAGCCACCTGGAATTATTTTTTTAACGCACAAAACAGAACATAAATTTAGGGGCCCTTTTCCTAAAGTGTGGTAAAATCTGGGCTTAACATGTGATAATGCAGAATTTTACCACATACTCAGTCCAAATTTATCATGGTATCTTTTTACGGTTTTTTTTTAGTTTTCTGTTATTTGCAGGTTGGTAGCTAGAGAAAATTAACACAGGAGCACTTTCCACCTCTTATTTAGGAGTCACTAACCCCCAGATTCTATATATGGTGACTAAAGTTGCATGCGCAAATCAGCGAGCATTTGCGTGCACAACTTAATTGATTTATGAACCAATCAGTGCTAATAACTGACTGCTAACAACCAATTATTGGTGTTCTTTGGCCTTAATTGGTAGTTATGCGCACACCGTGCGAATAACTCCTATAGCGCATAATTTCAAGGGGATGTGTTTAGGGGGCATTTCAAGGACATTCTTATGAGTTATGTGCATTTTTTTTAGAATGCCCAATTCGCACCTAATTTAAGCGCCGGCATTTACACCTGATTTCAGCAGGCGAAAATGCAGGCAACTTAAGTTAGGTGCAGATAAGGTGCTTAGGTGCTATTCTATAAAGGGTGGATACCATTTATAGAATACCGCTTGACGCTTTAATTTTTTCCATGCCAATATTTTGGTACAATTTGCTGAATCTAGTCCTAAATGATCCTACATTAACTCTGCGTTAGCCAGTCAGCATGTGCTAACCATAACATGCTAGCTGGTTAACGCTTCCACGCCCACTCTCCACTCATGACACGCTCCCTCCCCCCAAATATTTTTTTAAATCAATAGCACGCAGGTTAGCATCCGCAAATAGGCAAAATGTTTTAATGTGTTTCTGCGGTAGCTTGCTTGTGCACACTAACCACAGGTTAAGGACTTATCACTCTTTAGTAAAGGGGTCCCTTAGTTTACACTTTGAGAGACATTTTCTTTCATCCTAACTTTGCAGTCAGTTCTGTTCATGATAATTTTATTATGCCAAGCTCTAAAATTACCTGAAAAAGAATGGTCAATAGCTAAAAAAAAGTCTGAAGTTTGTTTATAATTATTCCCTATAATTGAATAAAGATTCTGAATAAAATGTCTGTCATAAAAACTTAAAATGTTTTAAATAAACCAAGACCACTTCTGGAGGTCAACAGGAAGTACTTTCTTTTTAGTTCCCCATCTTCTAATTGTCAAAAATGATTGCTAAATAATTGAAAAGATACCAAAAGTTCTATTTTTTAAATGAGGGCTGAGTCAAACAAAAGAAATTTCTTTCTGGATGACATGTCATCAGTATTTTCTCTTCAGCATGATAGAAATCAGCACTTTCTTGTCAATGCAACTTATCTGGAGAATTTTAAGCAAATCTGCATTTGCTTGAGAATCTGACAGTTTTGTCACGGATTTCTGGGGTCTTAATTACAGGCAATGGTGATGTTTTCAGTCATGTCATCTTATCATGCAGCTAATCAAATATCATCCTCTCCCTTCCTTTACTTTAAAAAAAAAAACCCTACTCTAATGAGCTACAGGAAAAATCTGGAGTATAATTTTCCACTTCCAAAACAAAAACAGTTTTTTGGTTCAGGTATGGAATTAAAATCATTTTTGCTAACCCCTGCTTCTTGTTTTTGCTGCAGTAAAACTAATATTACCATATTTCAATGTATGAAGTACAATCAGCTCCTTATAAACACTTTTTTGAAACCTTTTTTCTTAAATGGCATCGGTTTAATGCATTCTCAGCGTTCAAACAGATGTTCTAATGATGCAGCACCTGAACATAAAGAGGCTGGTGGACAATTCTGCTGTTACATGACACCATTTTTGTGAGACACAAAGCCATGCTTACCACAGATAAAAAATCATGTTAATTGACTCTAACAGGGTCTACAAGCGATACACATCATCCAATGTTCCAAGCAGGTTTAATTACTGTTTTAATTAGCTGCATTACAGCTTTAATTATCTACTACCAAATACAGTACACAGCAGAGATGTCAGGATATTTAAAGGCTTCCTTTCACACCATGAAAAATATTGTGTGTTTCTGTTTGACAAAACACAGATTTACATGTCTTGAAGTGAAATATTTATTCCTAGTGCTCAATTTTGGATTTTGCAAAAGACACAGTTTCTGCCATTTATTTATTTATTTCACTTGATATACTGCCTTTTATCATAGACTCAAAATGTGTTTACAAGTGTTGCTCAGCAAGTTGAATAATCCTGTTTTGAATAACTCATTAACATAAGTCTGACCACGGCTATCCAAAATTACATCTCTGAAGGTCAGCTATAGCAGAAACTGAAATCCAATTTAGGGGTCCTTTTACTAAGGTGTGCTGAAAAATGGCCTGTGGTAGTGTAGGAGTGGGTTTTGGGCGCACGCAGAATCATTTTTCAGTGCACCTGAAAAAAAGGCCTTTTTTAATTTTTGCCAAAACTGGACGTGCGGCAAAATGAAAATTGCTGTGCCTCCATTTTGGATCTGAGACCTTACCGCCAGCCACTGACTTAGCGGTAACCGCAATGACCTACATGCACCAAATGCCACTTGGCGTGCGTCCAATATGCGCGGCAGAAAATAAAAATTATTTTTTAGCCGCACATATTAGATGTGCGCCAAAAATGAAATTACCACAAGAGCCACGCAGTAGCCGTGCAGTACCTCCATTTTGGCGCACATTGGGTGCGCGTAGATGCTTACACGAGTTAGTAAAAGGGCCCCTTAGATAGTAACAGTACATGATGGAGGACAAACATCAATTGGCCAATCCAGTCTTCTAATATTCTACAAGGTTCTCTCTGGTCTTACTACCTAAAATCCAACACGAGCATTGGTCTTACTACCTAAAATCTAACACGAGCTCCCCCCCTCTGCTTATCTGCCACCTGATCTCTCAGTCCTGCTCCCCCAACTGTCAGACTCTAGGGATGTGCAGCCATTAACGCGCATTTGGCTGGTTCAGATACCTTAAAGTTTTAGTGGACACAAAATCTGTTGAATGCGTACTATCTACAGATTAACATGAGTACAATTGATTTGCACAAATAAAATAGTTCTAACATAGTAACAAAATGTTATTAAAACAAATGTGTGAAATGAAAAAAAAAATACCTGAAAGGGGGGGGGGGGGGGAAGCCACATGTACTAAAAATGAACCAAAAGGTTTTTTCTTCCTTCTCTTTTTCTACTTTAAACTAGGATCATCAGAGATAGGTGAACAAAGTCCCAAGTTAAGGAGACATGCCAAGTAATTACAAACTAGGGGGCTCTTTTACCAAACCGCACTAGTGATTCTTGCGCGGCAATGCCGACAAAGGCCACTGAAAGTGAATGGGATTTGTTGGCATTACCGCACCAGGAATCGCTAGTGCGGTTTGGTAAAAAAAGGTTTTAATACATCTAAAATAGGGAGAAATATTTTTTTTCACTTAATGCACAGTTAAGCTTTGGAACTTGTTGCCAAAGGATGTGGTAAAATAGTTACTGTAGCCGAATTAAAAAAAAAAAAAGATTTGGACAAACTCCTGAAGAAAAAGTCAACAGACTGTTATTAAGGTAAACTCAGGGGAAACTACTGCCTATCCCTGGGGATAAGCAGCATGGAATCTAGTTACATTTTGGGACCCTGCCAGGTACTTGTGATCTGGATTGGCACTGCTGGAAACAGGATACTAGGCTTGATGGACCTTTGTTCTGACCCAGTATGGCAATTCTCATGTTCTAGGTAAGTAAAAGCATTCAGGTAAGTAAAATATTAAATACCAATCTAGCAATTGGAAAAAGGGCAACATCTGGAAAGATGTTTATATTAATGCCTTTAGTGTGGGAAATAAGATTCTGGATCCAGACGCTGTAATGGGCAAGGCTTACTTGGATTTTGTGGCAGTCACATAGACATAGTTCATGGAGAACTATGACTGGAATATTGTTTCATCATGCTATACCAGAAGGAAGGGATATGAAGAAAGGGAGGAGCGTCACTACAGGCCATATTCAGTAAATGGAACTCAAGATTTAGGAAAAATCCATACTAAACAGAATTTCATAAAGGGTGCTCCAGGCTGAGCACCCTTTATGGAACAGTGCTTTGTGCAGATTCCACTGCCCGAGGATTTACACCTGCTGAAACCTGGTGTAAATCCTGGCACACAAGTTGGGTGCATAACCCCAGTATTCTATAACACTGTGTCAAAGGTTTTGGTACAGTCAAAGCTATCAACTCTGAGGATAACGGTGCTACCTGTGGTATACTGCAGAAATTACTTCTTGTTAACATATTGTAAGCAAGGTAAATTGTGCCAAATGAATTTGACTTGAATTCTATGACTGGGTGACCAGAGAATTAGATCAAAGACAAGCACTAGATGTAATCTACTTGAATTTCAGCAAAGCCTTTGACCCGGTTCCTCATAGGAGGCTCTTGAATAAAAACTTGACGGCCTGAAGTTAGGACCCAAAGTGGTGAACTGGATTATGAACTGGTTGACAGACAGACACCAGAGGGTTGTGGTTAATGGAATTCACTAGGAGAAAGGAAACGTGAAGTGAGTAGTGGAGTGCCTCTAGGATCGGTGCTGGGGCCGATTCTGTTCTATATATTTGTGAGTAACATTGCCAAAGGATTAAAAGGTAAGGTTTGTCTTTTTGCGGATGATACCAAGATTTGTAATACAGTGAACACTCAGAGGGAGTGGAAAACATGAAAAAGTGTTTGGCAGTTAAAAATTAGTGCAAAGATGTGCCAAGTGATGCATTTGGGGAGTAGAAATCCAAGGGAGCCCTATGTTCTAGACCTATGCTGATATGCACAGACAGGGAGAGGGAACCTGGAGTGATGGTGTCCGAGGATCTTAAAGTAACAAAACAGTGTGACAAGGTGGTGCCAGAAGCCACAAGGATGCTAGGTAGCATTGAGAGAGGTGTAACCAGCAGAAGAAAGGAGGTATTGATGCCTCTGTACAAGTCTTTGGTGAGGCCTTACCTGGAGTACTGTGTTCAGTTTTGGAGGCCGTATCTTGCTAAGGATGTGAAAAGACTAGAAGCGGTTCAGAGGAAGAGGACAAAAATAGTATGGAATTTGCGCCAAATGACGTTTGAGAACAGATTAGAACACCTGAATATGTATACCCTAGATGAAATAAGGCACAAGGGAGATATGATACATATGTTTAAATACTTGAAAAGTATTAATATAGAAACAAAACTTCTCCAGGTTGTGGGGCGGTAGACATAAGAGTAATATTAGGAGGGAGGTGGTAGAAACAAAAACGGTGACAGAATTCAAAATGGTGTGGGATGAACACAGAGGATCTCTAATTATAAAATAGATGGTATAAAAAAAAAACCCTAAACGTAAATGGCTGCATTTGTGTGGATGTGTTGAGTGATACTTAGATGGCAACTCCGGTGATGAACTAGGGCCAGTGCCGGGCAGACTTGTATGGTCTGTGTCTCATATATAGCAATCCGGTTTAGGATAAGCTGGGAAGGGTTTTGACAGCAACTTCAGTGGGTAGAACCTGAGACCAGTGCTGGGCAGACTTTTACAGTTTGTGTCCCGCAAATTTTTTATTACATTTGTACTCTGCACTTTCCCACTCATGGCAGGCTCAATGTGGTGGGCAATGGAGGGTTAAGTGACTTGCCCAGAGTCACAAGGAGCTGCCTGTGCTGGGAATCAAACTCAGTTCCTCAGGACCAAAGTCCACCACCCTAACCACTAGGCCACTCCTCCACTCCAAACGACAAGACAAAACAAATTGTGTTTTGTGATTTGATAATGGAAAATTCTTAAGACATACACAAAAAGAATTAGATTACTCAAGACTGTTCACCAGCCAGAGAAGTGCTTAAGCACCTCATCTCCCCCTGGCAGGCCACTAATATTGCAAGACTTGGGTCTGGCAGTAGAAGATAGGGCACTTAAATACTTTTGTAGATGCCAAGAGCAAGGTTTAAGTAATTTAATTAAAGCTGGTGGAAGGCAGTGCAGCAACTTTGTTAAAAGCAACTAGCATATGCCATGCTCTGCCTCTGTCCCCATATTGTGCTGCCGAGCTTTTTTCTTGACCAGGCCCTCTCCTGCACTGCACTATGCTTCATGCAACTCCTATTTATTTTTATTTTTTATTACATTTGTACCCCGCACTTTAGTTATGGGCCCCACCTTAAAGGGCTCATGTCAAAGTTTTCATCATTTTAGTAGTTCTTTTCTGAATCACCTCTATCCTCTCTGTCTCATTATGACAGTACAGCACCCATGACTGAATGTGCTGTTTGGGGTTGGGTCTCTCAACTAACCCATACAGAAGTGTTAGCTCTTTTTTTCATCTAATACCTCTAATTATGCAGCTAAACAATCTGTTAGCTTTTTCAGTGGCTTTCTTACACTGACTACTTTGAAGTCATCTCAGATGGCTACTCTTCGATCCCTTTCTTGTTTGACAATTTAAAATTCTTGAAGGGGGCGAGAGCTTGTCTCGACAGGCCCCGTTAATCGAGGGCCGGGACCCGTCAAGAAGGTTTGGGAAGATGGGGGGGCGGGCTGTAGGAGCACGACGCCCCATAGGGCTCTGTGGACGTCGAGGGAGGCAGCTGATTGGGTGAGAGGGAAAAGGGGGCGGGGCCTATGGGGGCCTGGAGACACCTGATAGGCAGGGGGAAAAAAGAGGCGGGCTAAGGGAAAAGGATAGAGGAGGGGGGTTGCTCGAGGATCAGGGCGTTGTTTTTTCCCTGATCCTCGGAGGTGGTTAGCTGTGTGGGCTATGGAGGCTGAAAATGAGCAGGGGGACGGGGAGGCAGAGGTCTCAATCTGCGCCAGCGATGATCTTGATGGCAGCCCAGAGCAGGTACGAGGTAGGGGGTGCCAGGGTTGTCGGGGGCACACAGGTCAAAAGATATTGCCTTGACAGCAATCGCGGTGGGAGCAGCGGGAGTGAGAGGAGGAAAAAAGAAAAGCAAAACCAAACACATGCAGCCTGCACAGCAAAGGAAAAAGGGGAAGACAAAAAAGACTCAGAGCTCCTTGGACAGGATTAGTACACCGGATGTTGCACAGGGAGCAGGGGTTGAAGCGTGGGTAGAGGGGGAGGGGGGTGCGGGTCTACTTCCGCCAGAGCAACTGAGGGTTCCTACGCCGGTAGCGGCACAGGCGGGGAGGCAGACGCCAGGCCCAGAACTGCAGGGGTTTGGGACCTTGTCTGGTGGACCCCGGGGTTACGGGGATAATTTGCTGGAGCCAAGCGGTGCAGCACGAGGCTGGCAGGGGGCGGAGTGGCAACAGGTAGGGCAGGGACCATGGCCATACGGGAGCTGGGCGCCATGGGCGACATCTCCCCAACCAGCGTGGATGGCTCCGTGGGGAAGAGGGTATGGAGGTGGAGATAGATGGTGGGCGCCAGCAGTGGGATACGGGGGGCCTCCAATGGGGGTGCAGAGTGGAGGGTGGCAAGCATGGCCGACAGCCCCTGCTGCAGTGTTGGATTTGTCTCCACAGGTACAGCGTTCAGCGGATGCACAGGAGCCACCGGAGCAGAGAGATGTGCGTGGACCGCGAGAAGGTGCCAGGCAGTTACTGCAGGAAGCTACCGGAGGTGTGAGGGGACTACAGACGGCGGGTCTGGAGCGGACCTTGCTGAACCAGGAGGCGGGGCTGAGGACTGCGGCCGGTGGAGGGGCCCTTGCTGCGGCGTCGGATCCACTCCGCGTAGACAGCGCGGCGCAGGAGCAGGTAATATAGGCGAGCCGTCCAGGACGCAAAGCGAAGGAGGGCGGCGCAAGTGGAGGGGGAGGGGCAGGCGGCATAGGGATTCTTCTTCCTCTTCAACTAGTGACACTACATCCTGCTCGACCACCTCTAGCAAGGCGGAGCAGGGGGCAGGTGGGACTCAGAGGGAGGGCGTAGGACAGTTGGGGGGAACGGGGTCCAGGGGCCCACCAGCGCTAGTGGCCTTATCCGAGCTGTGGGAACAAGTCCCATTGGCCTTACACAAAAAAATTCGAAAGCGCAAGTGCATTAATATATTTAGGTTAATGGAGGGTAGGGGGAGGCGGAAGGCTAAGAAAACCAAAAAGGATAAGGAGGAGAGACAACCGGAACGCAAGGTAGCAAAGAATGTCATCAACTGGACGCGCGCCTTTTTGCGCCTAGCCAGTGTTTGGGGGCGACGTGACCCGGGACAGTATGGGCTGTTATTGGCGTACGCTGACTCGGTTCTGGACGCGTTCCAACGCTTTGGTGGGTGGGCGTGGCTTAACTACGATGAGGCGTTTAGAGATAAAATGGAGGAGAACATGCACATGTCTTGGGGATCTCAGGACATTAACCTATGGCTGGTGCATATGGCTCCGCGATCGGGAACGGGCGCGGCAGTAGGTCAGAACCGAGGAGGGTCAGCGACGATGGTACCGAGTAAGCCCTTTCGGGCGGCAGGGGCGGGGGGGAGTAGTGGGGCGGGGGCGCCGAATGACATGTGCTGGCGTTACAATAGAGCGGCGTGTCCCTTCCATGATTGCAAGTTCCGGCATGTGTGTTCCGCCTGCGGGCAAAACCATCCTGCCACCAAATGTCCTAAGAAAGGAGGAGGAGGGGCGGCTTCCAGAAAGCAGCAATAGTTTTGGCAGGGCACCAACGCCAGTGCAAGTCGATGCGATGCTGCCATGGCTCCATCGATACCCGAGGAGAAGGGCGGCTGCCACACTAGAGCAAGGGTTTACGGGGGGATTTATTGTGCCGTACCGGGGCTGCGTAGAGGATAACTGGGTTCGGAATTCCGAGTCAGTGACATGGCTACAGGAAGTGGTGCGTGGCAAGCTGCAGGAGGAGCTTCGGCTGGGCAGGATCGCGGGTCCATTTGTAGAGCGGCCGTTTTCACCGTTCATGTTGTCACCACTGGCGGTGATTCCAAAAAAAGCGCCGGGAAAATTCCGACTCATTCACAACCTCTCGTTTCCAGACGGCAGGTCGGTGTACGCGGGCATTCCCAGGGAATATTGCACAGTGCAGTATACATCATTTGACTGCGCGGTGAGGTTTGTACACCGATGGGGGGTGGGGGCGCGGCTAGCAAAAGTGGATATAGAGGCAGCCTTCCGACTGTTGCCCGTGCATCCGTCGGCGTTTCCGGTGCTGGGTTTTCATTTTGATGGGGGTTACTACTTCGACCGATGTATGCCCATGGGCATATCATGTGCTTATTTTGAATGCTTTAGTTCGTTTGTGCACTGGGTGATGGTACAGAGGGCTGGGCTGAATAGTGTAGTACATTATCTGGACGATTTTCTATTTGTTGGTGCTGCGGACGGCCAGGAGTGTACGCGGTTGTTAGAGACCTTTTCCGCAGTAGCTAAGGAATTTGGCATCCCACTGGCGGAGGAAAAGACGGACGGGCCAACTCAGATTCTCACGTTCCTCGGTATAGAGATTGACACCGCGCGTATGGTCACGAGGCTACCGATAGACAAGGTGGCACAGTTGGAGAGCCGGATAGTCGCGGTTTTGCAGGTAAAGAAAGCGCCCTTGCAGACTATTCAGGCCTTGTTGGGTAGCCTTAACTTTGCCTGCAAAGTCTTACCGATGGGGAGGGTGTTCTCGTGACGCCTGGCGGCGGCGACAGCAAACGTGGCGCGTTCACATCATTACGTCCGGATAATAGCAGGAGTGCACAAAGACCTGCACATGTGGCTGGACTTCCTGTCAACATTCAATGGTACGTTGGCAATACGGGGACAGGAAGTGTCCACGATTGACCTGGAGTTGTTCTCGGATGCGGCCGGGGGGCTGGGTTTTGGGGTGTATTGCGGGGGGGCCTGGTGCGCGGCCCCGTGGCCTGACAGCTGGGTCAGAGCCGGGACCACTCAGAATATCACTTTTTTGGAATTGTTCCCGTTAGTGGTAGCCTGTGAGTTGTGGCCAGAGAGATTGCGCAATCGGAATATTGTAGCCTGGTGTGACAATCAAGGAGTGGTAGAAGTAGTTAATAAACAGGTGGCCAAGTGTCTACAGGTAAACGCTTTGATGTGCAAGCTAGTCCTGCGATGTCTTTGCTTAAATACGCATTTGAGAGCCCGACATGTTCCTGGAGTTCAGAATAAGCTGGCTGATGCCCTGTCCCGTTTCCAATTCCAGACCTTTCGAACACTGGCCCCGGAGGCGGACGCGGAGGGGCAGCAGATGCCGGTTCAGCTCTGGCGCTTCGGAGACCCGAAGTATGGGAGCTGTTGAAGGTGTCAGTGGCACCAACCACCTGGTCTGCTCATATGCGGGGTTTTCAAGTTGAGCAGGAGTTCTTACAAAGCCAAGGTGGGTTATCGGGCGGGAGTACTGACGAGTTGTTAGCGGCATATGTGGCATATGAGAAGGCACGGGGGAGTTCTCGGAGCGCAGTTAACAGGAGGCTAGCGGGTTTTATCTTTTTCAGTAAGGCCATGGGCTGGGCCCAACCGCCATCGCGTTTTTTGGTGCACAGTGCGCTAAAGGGCTGGGCTCGGTCCACACCACGGGTGGAGGACGGGCGCAAGCCAATTACACACATGCTTCTGCTGGGTATTCTGCGCACTCTGGACCAGGTAACATACACGGATTACGAAGCAAAGTTATTTCAGGCAGCATACGCCTTAGCTTTTTACGGGGCTTTTCGGGTAGGGGAATTAGTGGAAAAGACACAGTCGGTGGTGGCGGTGACCGGCGTGTTGCGGCAGTGTGTTACGATTGTGGAAGGCGAGCTCCGCATACGGTTGCTGCGGTCCAAAACGGACCAGATAGGGAAGGGACACACTGTAGTGTTGAAGCAAGTGAGGGGCTGGCGGGCATGTCCGGTGGGGTTGTTAGAGGACTATCTCAGGGAGCAGCCGGAGGGCCCCCCCTCGTTGTTCATGCATGCGGATGGGTCTGCGCTGACGAGGTACCAGTTCGCTGCCATCCTGCGTAGGTGTTTGGTCAGTTTAGGTGAGGATCCTACGAGGTTTGGCACGCATTCCTTCCGCATTGGAGCGGCGACGAGTGCGAGACGGGCGGGGTTAGGAGTGGCAGTCATCCAGGGCATTGGAAGGTGGTCCTCTGGGGCGTACAAGGCATACATTCGGCCTTAATGAAGAGGGGGGGTTGTGGTGCGGGGGGTGGCTGTTGGGAGCGGATACGGGCCTACTCCATCTGTGTAGTGTCTTTCCAACTATGGTATGCTTTTCTGTCTGTCTAGTTGTTGGGGGTTGTCAGCTTGTGTGTGCAAACCCAACTCGTGGCTGCCCATCTCCCCTAGATGCCGGCGGTGGGACATCCAGGGTATGGATTATCGGGCATTCCTTCATACATTGGGCGAGCAGCAGAGCGGCCCGGAGGCCGGGCACAGTCCATTTAAGCTTGGCGCAACGGGAGATCCGAATCTCATGGTGGGGACAGCGAGGCATGCGATGGCATCAGTTGGTGATAATACATCTGGGTGGTAATGAAGTGGACAGTTGGACTGGCAAGCAACTGATAGATTCAGTTAAGGACGACTTGAGATTGGTGATGGCCTGGTTTCTGACCACACGGGTGGCGTGGTCAGACATCATACCATGGCCAGCCCGGTTGCCGGCGCGCAAGTGGCAGCGGGGCTTGCACAAAGTAAACAGGCAGATAGGAAGATGGGTACTGGCTATGGGGGGGTTGCCAGATTAAACATACGTGGGTGGATACGCGGTGTGCAGGTTTATTCGCTACAGATGGAGTGCATCTGTCAGCAGTGGGGTTGGATCTTTTCTTAAATGATTTGCAGAAATGTATCGAAGCCACCAGTGTGGGGGAATCTCACTAGGGCGCAGCTTGTGGGGGGGGAGGGGGCTTTGCGATGCAAGCCCTCCCCCAGTGGCAAAAAACCCGAGCTACAGGGACTAGGCTCAGGGGTGAGCCAGTGCAGAAGTGGGTCGGGTGACCCGGTGGAATGTGTGGAGGTCCACACAGGCCTTGGCTCTTGCTGAAGTGGCGAAGTCGGATGAGGCTGGCTGGAGGAAGAGGCCACTTGCTGTCAGGGCAAGTGGCGGTGGGGGAGCAGCAGTTGCTGCGGTGTGTCTGTAAAATTGTAGCTCGGGCAAAAGGGGGTCGTTATGTTATTGTTATTTAAGTAATGTTAAATAAGCAAGCTGCGGCCTGTGTTATCCCACACTGGTGTGTTGTGTTATTGAAAAATAAGGAGTACGGGGGGAAGGGGGGTCAATTAGCCTGAACCAGAGGTACCGGCTCCAAGGATTATGATATTCTAAATGTTGCAGCATAGCTAAGAAATTTTTGCATTCCGAGATATGATTTTACACTTTTACACAGCAAAGCTCATTTTCCAAATCCCTGATATTCTTCCAGTATATTCAAGCCTCTCTCATTTTTTCCAGCCCATCTGGCATACCTACTTTGTTATAGATTTAAGTATCATCTGCAAGTCCCCTACTGCTGCTAATCGAGATACTGGAAAGAAGCGGTCATGTTACTGGGCCATGGGGAACTACACTGATCATTTCGCCTTTGGCAGAGTAGACTCCATTAATCATAATTCATGTTCCACACATACAATATGTACTGATAGGCAACACCTGCACTTTTTCTATTGCACAATACTACTACTTAGAAATGAGTACTTCAGTTTCTAAAGTATAATGGGATATTGACAAAACTGGATGCATGTCGGTCAAATCTAGTGGACATTCATTACCTCGAGATATGTATTCACTAGATCAATAATTTTCAAACCTTTCCTAGAGGAGACCAGCCAGTCAGGTTTTCAAAGGTTCTACTATAAATATTCTTGTGATAAATCTGCAAGCTGTGAAGGCAATGTATGCAAATCTGCCTCATGTACATTTCTTGTGGAACAAATCCAATAATCCAGACTGCTTGGAGATTGGGTCAGTCCGGATTTTCAGATTTTTCTGGATTCTCAGAAAGTATTTTTTAAATTCAAATTTAAGGAAGAATAAAGACGAGATGAACAGGCAAATTTCGTTGATCTATTAATTAACAAATACTGAATGCTTCATCCAGTCTCTCTCTCTTCCCCCCCCCCCCCCCCCATCCAGCATCACCCCATTTCTGTCTCTCTCTATGTCCCTCTTCCCCATCCAGCATCTCTCTCTTGCTGTGTCTTCCCCATCCAGCATCTCTCTTCCCCATTCAGCATCTCTCTCTCTCTCTCGCTGTGTCTTCCCCATCCAGCATCTCTCTCTCTCTCTCTCTCTCTCTCTCTCTCGCTCACTGTGTCTTCCCCATCCAGCATCTCTCTCTCTCTCTCGCTCACTGTGTCTTCCCCATCCAGCATCTCTCTATCTTTCTGTCTCTCTCTTCCTCATCTCTCTCTCTGTCTCTCTTTCTCTCTCTCTGTTTCTCTTCCCCATCCAGCATCTCTCTATCTTTCTGTCTCTCTTCCCCATCTCTCTCCCTCCCTCTCTCTCTCTCTGTATTTCTCTTCCCCATCCAGCATCTCTCTATCTTTCTGTCTCTCTTCCCCATCTCTCTCTCTTTCTTTCTCTGTGTCTCTCTTCCCCTTCCAGTATCTCCTTCCCCCATCCAGCATTATTCCATCTCTGTCTCTGCAGCTTAAGAAAATGCCAGAGCCCAAAGGAAGGGGCCCAAGGACCTGAGCCCAAAGTAGGGGGGTCTATATTCCCAAGTTCCACCCCTTGTTGCTACACCCTATCTCTTCCATCCTTCCCCCTGCATAGTCTGGCATTCCTTCCCCTCCCATCCCTGCCTATGGCTCTCTCTTACTCCCTGCCCAGGTGTACCTTTTCAGACGTAAGCAAGTCTTCCGTCCTGCAGCACCAACAGCAAACTTATTCACAGGCCTTTCTCCTCTGACCCATCCCGCCCCTTCTGATGCAACTTCCTGTTTTTGGAAAGACAGATGGGTCAGAGGAAAAGGCCAGGTGCAGGCCGGAGGCAGTCTGTGAGTAAGGCTGCCACTGGCACTGAAGCACGGAAGACATGCTTAATTCTGAAAAGGTACACCAGAAATTATGCAGGAGAGTGAGAGAGAGAGAGAGTGCCATGGGCAGGGCCAGGAGTGGAGGGAGAGACGCCGGATCATGCAGGAGGGAGAAGGTGTGCAGCACTTGTAGTCTGGATTCTCGGGTGGTCTGGATGTCACAATTTTAAAGCATCCGGATTTCTGGCATTCAGATTTTTGGACTTGTACTGTAAAACAGAATTTTCTTCCAAAAAATCATGAAACTATATCACTACTCTTTTCGCCATTAATTTACCCCAAAATGGGAGATGAGATACAAGTCAATAACTATCCAACATAGATACTTGCAAAGAGAGTTTCTTTCACAGGGGTATCAATATCACTTGCATAAGAACAGCCAGAAACACCCATTCAGATAAACTTGCATTAGTCATCCCATATAATCATTCCACCAAACACTCATCTGCCACTTATAAAGCACAGGGCACAATGCCCGCAATATGTCATGCTGAATTGAGTACTCCATCTAACACAAACTGTGTCACTTCATACTGACATCAACACTAATTAGTTTACTTACAATGCTAATAGTGTTCATTCTTTTACTAAAAACAAACAAAAAAAAAAAACCACTGTGAACTTCATAAACTATTCATAGCAAGTGAAAAGCAACTAATTATGCCTACAAGAATCTGAGGATATCAGGTCTTTTCAGTGTCTTAATAAACAATGTTGCAAATGGGCTAAAGGGGATGGCTTGTCTTTTTCTTGCCAAGTTGAAGGCAAGTTTCAAGAAGCACCAGCCTAGTCATGTCATTGCTGTCATCCAGGAACTGAGAGAGAGGGATTTTCTATCAGGGATCATAACCTCATCCACATGTTTGGATGGGAATCCTACCCTCCATGCTGCCCTGTTGCTCTTGACACTGTTACCAGCTTCTCTATGCCACCTTAAAGCTTCTGAATGTCTCTGGCTGCCTCACTGCCCTTGCTCTTCTTCTCAGGCTCCCTCTGTACTCACATAAAACCTATGTGGATAGACGGGAGAGATACAGACAGCTGGACGGATCTTCAATTACAGACGCTAAATCCCGGTGGGTAAAATGCAACTATAAACTTTTAAACTAACAGATGTGAAATGCAGTTAAAAACTTTCAGACAGACAGTCCAAACACTTTCACTACCCATTTGGAGGTTTTGAGATTTGGGTTTTGGTCAGTCTTTTGGAGCAGCATGATTTTGCTGTTGTTAGGTCCTCGCCTTTCGAACTGAACTGCTTGTTTTCTCTTTTGTGTCCCTCCCTCTTTCATCCTTTTGTGTTCTGTTGATATTTGTTTTTTACATATCCTTTTTTTTATAACATTTTGAAAACCACTTTGATGTTTTATAAGTAGGTGTATACCAAATCTTTTAAGAAAAATAAATTAGGAAATCAAATTAGTAACTTAGATTTTTGGATGCTTCCTGTAAAACGCAGTTCTGTCTATTTAGTTCTTGATGCTTTCTCTTCTTTGTCTAACCTTATTGTCTCTGCTTAAGTTATGAGTCATCAGGACAACAAGAAAAAGGATAATTCAGCTAAACATATTTCTAGGTCAAAAGACATTTGCTTATCCAAGGATACAGTTTTCTCAGCTGTGTTTTAAACCTTGACTTGGCAACAGCAGCTGGAATGAAACTGTACCCAGAACAAGACTGCAACTTTTTCTATCAAAACAGCCAAATGCTATGCTTTATATTTCCCTAAATTAGCAGATCCAGAAGTAAAAAGGTCAATTCTATAATTTAGGCACCTGCATTTATACCCCCTCGTGTGCTTAATACTAGTACATATGCGTGTAAATGTACACTTACAACTAAAAGTGCAAGCACGGTGATTAAGCACTATTCTATAATAGTACTTTCACGTACTTTGCATAATATGTAAATGCAAGCGGGACTCTCACATGGGTGGAGCTTGAGTAGAACATCGTTACACACATAGGACCAGATTCTGTAGACACATCCAATTAATGCACTATTCTATATAATGCGCCTAAAGTTAGGCGTGGTGTATAGAATAGCGCATAGAACTGTGGAACACACCTACATTTAGGTGCGGCCATTTACACCACTGAAAACCTGGTATAAACACCCACGCCTATATGCAGGTGGGTTCCCCCGAATTCTATAACAACGTGCGTAAATTCAAGTAACGCCGCCCGTAATGCCCACAGTCCTCCCATGGCTGTGCTCCCTTTTCAACTACATGCGTTGGAATTTGCGTGTGCATCTTTTTAGAATATGCCTAAAAAGAAGCCTGCGTAAATTCCAGTTATCGCCAATTAGTGATAATTAGTTGTTATTGGCCAATTATCATCACTAATTGGCCTGTTACTCAATTGAGTAGCATTCACAAATTGGCCTCTTGCACAATTTAATGCATGCTACTCGCCTCGCCTTATATAGAATCCAGGGGATAGGAGCCCTTTTACTAAGCTGCGGTAAGTACTAACGCTTGCTTATTGCAAGCTGAAAAGCAGTACCTCGGGGAGCGCTCTGGCATCCCATGGCACCCTTTGGATAAGCACACACTTTCCACACAATAAAAAATACTTTTTATTTTTTAGTGCTGGGGTCATGCTTGGAGACGGAAAGTAGGCATGCCTAGTGCTAATCGCCGCCTGCTTATCAATTAGCACATGGTTAGCATGTGAGTCCTTACCGCCTAGAAAACAGGCATCAGTAAGGGCTCCCATGCTAAAGGCCAGGAGCTAATTGAGAAATTATCTCCCCCCTGTTTACTAAGCCACGTTAGCAGCAGCCACGCGGCAGTACTGACACAGCCCATTCAAAGTGAATGGGCTGTGTCAGCATTGGTGCACAGCATCTGCCAGCGCAGCTTAGTACATAGGGTTAATGCATAGCCATTAATGAAGGAAATAGGAAATGCAGCCATTTTACAGCTGCACTAAAAGTAACCTCAGTGCATGAAACTCACGCGCTAGTCATAGCGCAGCTTAATTAAAGGACTCCATAATATATAGAATACTGCAACATTAGGTCTATGGCTGGCATAATTGCGGGCCTGTATATCATAGCTACGCTGATACCGGGTTATGTTAGTATTCTATTATGGAACCTAAATGCCCAAGTGCCATTATAGAAGAGACCACCGCACGTCCTCAGGGTGGTTAAATGGAAGCACCCAACTGTAAAATTGCCCTGAAAGTTTTCCAAACATAGCACAAAATAAATACAAGATTTAAAGAGTAAATCTGTGCAGTCTGTCTAAGTTAACTTTGGAAACCTAGACCACACGATATAATTATACAAGGACTGTACTGTGTTTGACCTGAAAACTCTCTTAGAGTGCATTACACTAACTTGTATTATTAATCAGTAGCCTGAGTGCTCTGAAAGAAGAAATAACGTGATTTTACAATATGCATGACTACACACAGACTCAATTTGTTTGCTACAATGTATTAGAGGTTTACTGGACACATCAAGGAAACAGAAAGATGGTTAAGAAACTAGATACGTGTAGAACTAACAAAATGTATCTTTTTCAAAAGTGTCATTATAAACAAGATGACGTTTCTTTAAATTCTGTGATTGAAGAGTGACAGGTTACATAATACAACAAGGAAACGTTTAGTAACTCATAGTATGCTGATGGGAAAACAAAGTTTCAAATAAATACTAGGGCTGCAGATCGATTAAAATTTTTAATCGCACCTTGGTCGCATGATCCACCATGGGCACCATCTCCTCCCTTCTCCTCTCCTGGCACCATCTCCTCCCATCTCCCTCCCCTCCATCCACTTTTAAAACAAATAGGAGGAAGTATTTTTTCACTCAAAGAATAGTTAAGTTCATGAACTCACTGATGGAGGATGTGGTAACAGCGGTTAGCGTATCTGAGTTTTTAAAAGGTGTGGACAAGCTCGGAAGCAGTATACTGGGCTAGATGGACCATTGGTCTGACCTAATATGGCTTTTCTTATGTTCTTATCCATGATCACCAATTTTTTCCTTTTCCTCTTCTCCCTTCTATGGCCACCATCTCCCTTCTGTAATTCTTTCATGCCCTATTTGCAGCATCTGTCCCTCTAACCACCCCCCCCCCCCTTCACATCTCTTTCTCTCTCTCTTTTTCCTGTTTCTTCCCCAGTGTTTCCTTCCCCCCCCCCCTCCCCATGGTCATCCATCTCTCTCTCTCTCTCTCTCTCTCTCTCTCTCTCTTTCTTCCTTTTTTTATCCCAAGGAGGTTCCCAGCACCTCTTTTAGTAATAATTATCACTTTGGCAACACCGGGCAGCTCCTCAGGCCCTCGTGGGTCTCAGCCAGCAGCTCCTTCTCGCGCACAGCTCCTAGCATGCGGCAGCCGACTCGGAAGCTCCTCACATCCGGTGCTTCTCACGGCATGGCAGCTCCTTTTCCCTGCCTCACCTGCCAAAAGCCTCTGTAACAGGAAGTTCCGTCCACTCTGCCAGAACTTCCTGTTACAGATAGAGAGGCTTGGCATGCGCAGAGGAAAGGGGGCTGCTTGAGCATCAGAGAGGTAAGGTCCCAGCAGAAAAAAAGAGGGAGAGAGACTTCGCAAAGTGGTAATTTTTAATTTGAGTTAAACACTTAACGTGTTAATCGCGTTATTGACACGTTTAATGTACAGCCCTAGGAAATACACATGCTGACATTCTTCATATGAAAAAAAAAAACATTTTGACAAATGCAACAAACAAGAAGACTTTGTAAACAACTTACCCTGAAGTTCTGAGATTAAAAGACTGCTTTCTGCTGGAGCTCCTTCATCTGGCCCTTCAGGCCCTGGACAAAGAGGTTCTCTCACTTGGGACATCTGCCGGCTCTTTCACCAAGAAATAAATATCTAATGTCCCCAAAAAGGTAATAGATCCTGAAAAAACAAGCGGGTGAAAGTTCCTGTTTCATTTTAGAACATATTATGCCCAAAGATAAATGCTGCTTGTATGTTGTAAAGTGGAAAATATATTTACAAAAAAGAAAGTTACAAGAAAAAATTACAGCACTGAACAGTGACTGCTGCAGCAACATTCTGTCTTAAGATCATTTTTGTTTCACACTGAGCCAATAGGGAGGACAAAAAATATTAGATATCCAATAAAGCAGTGATAAAGATGGGAGGGAAGAGAGAACAGGGAAATGGGAAGGGTCTAGCAGTACCAAAGAAGTAGAGTGTCAGCCTAAGAGTCCTTGCCAGCCCAGTAGTTCCTGAAGAGAAGTTATAGCAGCGACATCTCCCAAAATCCGAGTCTCCGCTGCCTACCCTGAATCTTGTCTTAACACTCCTCCTCCCTCCCTTCCCTCGAAAAACTATACATCATTTCTGAACCCTGAAAACTTCCAACCTTTGTGAGCAGCCGAGCACCCAAGACAACAGAGGCAGAGGGCTTCCGGGTATTGCCATTCATTAGTTTCCGTGCTGGAGCTGTGAGAACAAGTTCTAGGAGGTGAGGAGGAGAATGCAGCAAAATGCCAGACATGTCGCAACATAATCCCACAGTCAGAAGCCTAACACCTGTATATGCATTCCTCCTTATATTTTCCAAATAGCACTGTCTTTCTTTATTTCTTAAGAATCTTGATAGCACAATCCGTAATCCTGTTACTGCTAGAAGAACAAAAATAGTTCATATTTTCCTTCCAGACTCCCCTCCCCCACCTCCCCAAATAAAAGGCATGTACAAAGATATGTGATTTCATGATACGAGGTTTGGCAGGTTTTAGCTGTTGGATTAGCTTAACTCTGATACAGCAGCACTTTAAATCCCTCTCCTTAATGAGCAATGTTTTTTAAGGACTGTTTGCAAGCACTTAACTTGCATTAAAACTGCATATTCAGGTTCAACCAGTTGCTCGCAGGAACTTACTCTATTTAAATTCAGGACTAAAAAAAAAAGTTGTGGGGGCTGGAGATAGTCTCCACTTTATGAAAACCACTCTGGACCGCCTCATCCAACAGCAACCACATCAGAACCAATCTTAACTAAACTTGGATATTTTGTCAGAATGTACCTCCCTAAAAAAGAAGTTTAAAACAACAAAAAGAAAGTATACTGCCACCAGAGTAGCAGAAAAAAAATAGAAATAGCAAAGGTGAGACTGGGGGCTGTGACCTTATTTATGTATTTATTTATTTATTTGTTGCATTTGTATCCCACATTTTCCCACCTATTTGCAGGCTCAATGTGGCTTACAATTTTCCGTCATGACTTATGCCATTTCAGAGTAAAGATACACTTGGTAATATACTGTATATAGAAACATGGATGATATAATGAACAATCAGATTAAAAAAGGGAGAACATGCAATTGGTATCACATATTGAACATGAATTACATGATAAATTAGGCAGCACTATATAGGGAGAAAATAATACCTTAGCAGAGGTAGTTTAAATTTGCTCCCACTTAGCAATGGCAGGAGGACAAGAAAATGTCACCTCTTCCATAGTGATCCAACAAGCCTGTCCATTGTCCCCAGAACACTATGGGAGACAAATCAATAAGCAGATCATCTACAAAGATCTTCTTTTAACTTCTAAGGCTTTCAGAACCAGCCTGCCTCCCCATCTCACCACCCTTACCATTCCATATACTCCGGCCCAGCTTCTGCGCTCCCTTAATGATTATCGTCTTTACCTCCCAAGTCCCAGAAATGCACTTAGAGTCCACCAGACACAATGCTTTCTTCTTTCCCACCCCTTTTCACTGGAACTCTATGCCCATTTCTATTTGAGCTGAACTCTCTAATGTCTTGTTTCAATAGTATCCTTCAAGGATGCTCCACACCAAACCATGCGCTCCTGGGCAACTTTGGCTCCCCCCCCCCCCCCCCCCATTCTAGTTTAAAAGCTGCTCTAACTTCTTTTTAAAAGTTAGCGCCAGCAGCCTGCTTCCATCCTGGAGCCCATCCTTTCAGAACAGTCTCCCCCTTTCCCAGAATGTCACCCAGATCCTAACAAATCTAAATCCCTTATCCCTGCACCACTGTCTCAAACACGCATTGAGACTTCGGAGCTCTGCCTGCCTTTTGGGTCTTGCGCTTGGAATGGGAAGCATCTCTGAAAATGCTACCCTGGAGGATCTGGACTAGCGTTTTTTACTTGTTCCAAAATACAAAGACTAGGGGACACTCGAGGAAGTTACATGGAAATACTTTTAAAACAAATAGGAGGAAATATTTTTTTCACTCAACAAATAGTTAAGCTCTGGAACTCTGCCGGAGGATGTAGTAACAGTGGCTAGCATATCTGGGTTTAAAAAAGGTTTGGACAAATTCCTGGAGGAAAAGTCCATAGTCTGCTATTGAGACAGACATGGGAAGCAACTACTTGTCCTGGGATTTGTAGTATGGAGTGTTGTCACAATTTGGGTTTCTGCCAGGTACTTGTGACCTGGCTTGGCCACTGTTTGGAAAACAGGATACTGGGCTAGATGGACCATTGGTCTGACCCAGCATGGCTACTCTTATGTTCTCAGTTTAACGTTGCTGTGAAAACATGGCTCTTCAATCAGGCAACCTAGGTTTCTGGTTTGCTCCTCTTTTACCATCGCCCATACCCATTTATGTTACTCCCCTCCTTTATCTTGTGCATCTTACTCCTTGCTTTGAATGCTACCTTTCCTATTTAAATTTGTAGTTCCTTTCCTTTCAGATTTTGCGTGAATTTTGTTAGCATTGTACACCGCTGTGATCTTCAAGTTAGTTAACTGCGGTATAGCAAATCATAATAAATAAAATCAATAACATAAAAATAAATGGTGCTCAATGGGACACCATAAAATTAGCACCAAAAATCATGGTCCCAAGCAGTATGCTATAAGGGCACTTATACGAGTAAGTGTCATGATAGAATATGGAATAGGGTGCCTCTTATGTGCAAACATGTAGCTGCGATCACCTACACAATATCAAGGAACAGGTGTTTGCAGCTATGTGGCACTACATTCGTCCACAACTTACAGTATTCTGTACATTAAGAGCATATCTGGTACAGCCGCCCACTGCCAACCCATTCTCCACTCACATGAACGCCCCATCACAAACGCTCTAAAGAGGATAAGTGCATATTTTATAGAATCTTGGCTAACACATATACATACAAGTAAGTACCAGTTAGTGATGCCTCTTACCATGTATGTGATACTATTCTGTAACATACACAGGTATTTGGCACTTGCCTGTACATGCAAATTTATAGAATTGTCTTTAAAACACTTAAACACAAGGTGAAATTATATACAAAATAAAAAACCTTTGGAAAATCTTTTGGAAGCCTCTTCTCGAGAAAATAGAGAAGAAGAGTTAAATATCTCTGAAATATTGGAAACAACTTTAAATGCGGACTCAGAGAGAGCAACGCTTATAGTTTCATTTATTTTCCAACAGAACTTAGAAGCTGTTAAACGTATTTACTTCAAAAATTGCACTCTTTGTTTCGAGGAAAGAAAGTATGGATGTATCCAGACATTACTAAACAGACACAAGAAAGAAGGAAATTATTCCTCTTAATGAGAACAGAAATACTAGCATTAGGGGCTTATTATTATCTTAATTACCCATGCAAATGTGTTGTTAAGTATTTGGGCTTAAAATATATTTTTTATCAACCAGAGCTGCTAAAGGCATTTATACATTTGAAGAAAATGGGCTAACCGTTAATTTCCAATGTGGATCATAATTTGTATTTAGGATAAGGGAAGCGTTCTAAGCCTTATTTCATTAACGTATTATACTTTATTGTAAATGTTTCTAAAGACTGGTCTCCTTCCAAGTCTGTGGTCTAAAGTGTAACTGTTACTAATTGAAGTTTTTTCCCTCTTATTTATTGTTACTTATCTGTATTTCCTGTCAAGTGGAATACTTGTTAAAAGAAAGAAAATGAATAAATAAATAATAATAATAAAAAGAAAAAAACAAGGTGAAATCAGGCGAGTCAGAAACCGAATACAGCATGTCGTCCCATTTATCCTCAAAACTCCTCTTGAGGACCTCTGTACACCAAATAGCAATGGTCCACTCAAATGAATGAGCAAGCTCTTGTCACAGGGTTCCACAGTGCAGGCGATTTTCTCTACTCAGTTCTGTCCCCTGGTTTGATGTATGACATCTTTCATCAGTACCAGGAAACTGAAGAGGTGACCCCTCAACCCTTGAACAACATGCAACCAAAACAAAATCACGTGAAAAGAAGATAGGAGCCAAACGAATTTTACAAAAATTCTGGGGGAAAGTAAGGATCTGAAAACTACCTTCCCTCTTGGTATGTAAAAGTACTCCTTCCACAAAGGGACAGGGCATTCAGGGATTTCATGTTGAAATTTCCATGCCTGTTTTACAGTGCTGACTTTACACCTGCATGTTCCAAAGTAAGGAAATACTTGTAGCACCTTCAATCCCCAAATTTTCACTGAGAAACTAAATAATTACCCAGGTACAATCAGGGGTTGAAAACTACCCTCCCTCTCGGTATCTAAAAGTACACCTTCTACAAAGAGGCAAGAATGGCAAAAACTGTGCAGGAATTTCATGTACAAAATCCATGAGTACAGAGGTATCTGTAACACCACTAGCCCTCAGATATTCATAGAAAAACCCCATTGACAATTTGCTTGCACGATCGCATATAATTTTTTTTTAATTGCTCCTTTGGTAAAAGAAACTGGAACTTAAATATGTACAGGAAACTGTGGAAATGGCTTGAAGTTCCTCAAGAAAAGGTATTAAGGAGAGGAAGTCCATAAAATAGGTCACTGTGCTTCACCATGCCTAATTAACATAAATTGGTTTCCAACTTAAGCCCCTGATGACTCTCAGAGACAAAGCCAGGGAGTAGGATTCTCACAAGGGGACCTCATCTTCTACAGCAGTCCACCATACAGCATCGTCAGAATGCAAGGGCAAAGTAAAAGAAAACATGGAGAACAAAAGTAAGTTAACTATAGAATGTACAAAAAAGGAACCCCACTACTTTGGGCAAATCACCCTACAGTACCAGCCCAAGGTGTGCAGTCATGGAGGCTAAGAGAATTCTCAGCATCATGAGAATACCTGGGATAGTGGAGGGTTAAGTGACTTGCCTAGAGTCACAAGAAGCTGCAGTGGGAATTGAACCAGGCTCCCCAGTTCTTAGGGTACTGCACTAACCATTATGCCACTCCTTCACTTATTAAAAGGAAGAAGACTCATTGGGACCACCAGGGACTTTTCTTGGCCAGTGTCACTTGAGATGAAGGGCTGTGCTTCACCTCAGATGACCCTCTAACTCCCACACTAGAATTTTTACTACAACTCAGCAGCTGTAGTAAAGATTCAGTACTTAGGGCGGAGAGGAAAAAGCAGACTAAAATTTGCACATCCTTTAGATGAAGGGGGGAGGGGATTCCCTACTCTGCTTATTGGCATGCTGACTAAACCATCCTTTAGCACAATAGTTTTACTGTACATTTTGTTGTGCTAAAACTTTTATACTAAAGGGTCATGCATTTGATGCACTGTCTTTCTGGGGTACAACCAGAGTGGTTTACATATATTATATACAGGCACTGAATCTGTCTTTAGTGGGCTCACAATCTGAGTTTGGTACCTGAGACAATGAAGGGTTAGGTGACTTGCCCAGGGTCACAAGGAGCTGCATTGGGATCAAGGTTGACCGAAATGTTGAGATTTGGGCGTCCCCGACTGTATTATCGAAATGAAAGATGGACGCCCATCTTGTTTCGATAATACGGGTTTCCCCGCCACTTCGCGGGGCCATCCTGCAAGGATGCCCTCATGAAAACTTGGGCACCCCGTTCGATTTTGCCCCTCTTAGTCATTATTAAAACAGGTCTAGCCCCAAACACCTAGAATTTAGACCTGGATGTTTTTGCTTTGTTCATTATGGCAGAAAAACATCCAAGTGTTAGGAATGTCCAAATCCCACCCCAACATGCCTCTTTGTGATTCAGATGCACTTCAGATGAACTGCATAGAAAAATGTCTTAAAATGGGTTTTGAAAATAGTGATTTGGACATTTTGGCAGAAAAAAACGTCCAAATGCTGCTTTCTGCCGCTTATTGAGTGTTTTTCTGTTTTGAAAATAAGCCCCTATATCTCTTTAACTTTCTTAATTTTTTTGCAAACTTTACAATACCAACAAAAATAACTTATATATCCCTGTGTTTACAAAGCCGTGCTAGAGGCTGCCGCATGGCTATGCCAACACAGCCCATTCAAAGTGAATGGGCTGTGTCGGCATTATTGCACAGACAGCCAATAGCGGCTTTGTAAACGGGGGGGGGGGGGGGGGGTATAATTTTGACAAAACCATGTTCAACTTTTTATGACCCTGGCCTTTAGTGCTTCCAAAACTGTTTCTCAGATAGAGAAGGACAGTGATTAACAGTAAAATTGTATTAAAGACATCCACATCTCGACTGTAATATAGGTTTCCCTTGCTGCCATGTTAGCTAATTATGTAAAATAATCTGTTTCCTTTGATATCCTAACCCTTAGGCTTTCCAGGGTGCCCTCTCTTAGACTGGAGACTAAAATTAGTGCAGTTATTGTATTATTTTCCTTTCTAGTCTATTATTGGTGTGTTTTCAACTGCATTGGAAATTAGATAAATATGGGGAAAAAACAGAAATCTTTATCAAGCAAACCTCTTAAAAAATGTTTGAATTAATTATACATTTAAAAATAAACACCCTTCCATATCCAATGTTCCAGGCATACATACTAATAAAATTACTGATGAAAGCAGTAGCATTTGGCATGGCACAATGACTTATACCCATCACCTCCAGCTTCATACATTTTGCAAATGGTGGTCAACACACAGCGCATACCCATGTGATGACTATAAAACACCCAGCACCACTCCATAAGCCAGTTAGCCTTGACCTGTACAGTAATATGGGTCTCCTGCAAAAAACTAAGAGTACCCCTCTTCTTCCCCCTCGAAACAGCACCTGGACCTTGTAGAGCTCCTTCCAGTCTGAGCCATTTTCCCCCAGATTCAATATGGCGTGACTTAAGTTGTGTGTGCAAATCTAGTCATATTCTGGATTTGCACATGCAACTTAATTAGTTAACAAGCCAATCAGCACTGATAATGACACTTAAGCAATTATTGACACTAATTGGCATTAATTAGAATTTATGCACAGAACTGTCTAAGTGTATTCTATGACATGATGCACATAAATTCTAAGTTGCATAATTGAAAAGGGGGCATGGCCCTGGACATGGAATGGGCGGGTTGTGGGCATTTCTAAAATCTATGCACATGGTTGTAGAATACACCCAGTCCGTGCGTAATTTAGGTGTCAGCATTTACACTGACTTTTACTCGGCTTAACTGCCTCCTCAACTAAATATGGGCGCTTAGCATATTCTATATACTACATGGAAATTTAGGCATACTTTATAGAATACACCTAGGAAAATTTTGTTTCTGTGCTGATTTTATTTTAGGCATGATATACAGAATCTAGTGCTTTATGACAGAAGGTTGGTTCCCTGTTTGATGGCCATAAGCTAAGGCCACCAAATACATTCCGAACTTATGAACACACACAAAGTCCATTGTGCCTGTAAATTTAACTGGTTTCTTATTTCTCAGGAAAGCCCAGAGAGAGCAATGGAACGTATAGAAGAGCTGTTTCCACCATGTTCACGGTGAACTTTATCTAATGTGATGTTGCATGATGTTAATAGAGCAAAGTCAACTTTATCTGCTTATTCATTTATGTTAGTGAATGCTCTCTCAGTTAAGAATAAGGCTGATGCAATTTTTGATTTAACTAAACATAATAATTTAGATTTAATCTAAATTATTATGTTTAGTTAACAGAAACTTGGTTGAAGGATTATGATTCAGCTGATGTCTCACAATTGTGTCCATCTGGATATTCAGTTGTTACTAGGCCTTGTGAGGGTAGAGGTGTGTGTGTGTGTCAGGGAGGAGGGGTGTATATTTAAAGATAGCTTGCCTTTATGTTAGCACCTTTGTCTGTTCAGGGTGAACATGAAATGTTATATTTAGAATCCCAGTACTTGAAAGTATTGTTGACCTACTGCCAGCCAGGTCTGTTATACAATGATTATTCTCCATTATTTGAAGTACTCGTGAATGCTTGAGTGAAATCTGAGAGAACTGTTTTGTTAGGGGATTTTAATTTATATGTGAATAAAGTAAATTTACATAAACTGTTGATGAGTTTTTAAATATTTTAACTGTGTTAGGTAGGTTGCAAATTATTTCAGGGGCTACTCATGTCTTAGGTCATACATTAGATTCTATTTTCATACCTGAGGAATTTACACGGTTAGGTAGAGTAGATGTTTCCATGGACTTTGCTCTGATTATGCAATCATTAAGGACTAAATTCAGTATATGGTGCCAAAAAAAATCAGTGACAATAATAATTAGAACTAAGCGCTATTCTATAAACAGTGCTCAGATTTGGGTGTCATTTATAGAATAGTGTTTAGTACCAGGATCCATGCCCGAGGATTTATACCAACTAAAACCTGGTGTAAATTCTCATGCCTAAATTAGGCATGGATCTCCCTTATGCTGTAACACTGTGCACAAATTCCAGAATTGCCCCTGATCTGCCTATGCCCCTCCCATGGCCATATCCCCTTTTTAGATCTGCGCATAAAATTTATGTGCGGATTGTGGCACCTAAATATGCTCTTGGAAATTTAAATTAATACCAATTAGCAACAGTAATCTATTAGCACTCAATTATTGCCGCTAATTGGATCATTTGGCAATTAAATTGCACATGCTCAAATTTGCTCGTGCAATTATAAGTGCCATATATAGAATTAGTAGTTTTAGTATGGATCAGGTTATCAATGCTCATTTGAGTTCTAATAATCATAAGAAAAGGGATATATATGAAATAGGTGATTTACAAACTAATTGGTTACCACCCCTTGATGATACTGAATTATGTGATGTTGAAGATGCAGTCAACTTATGGGATTCAACTTTCCTTAATATCTTAAGCAATTTGGCCTCCATTAAACTGGTTGTGAAGAACATATTGAAAATTGTTCCATGGTTTATGTCTTCTTTGAAAAACGAAAGATTGCTCACAGAAAACTTAAATGAGCTTGGCGCAAGAATATAGATAATAAAAAACGGGTATATGACATTGCCCTGAATAAGTATCAAAAAGCAACAATATTGGCAAAGAAAGAATATTTTGATAAGCAAATTCAGTCTGTGGATGGGAATTCAAAGAAATTCATTAATGTAGCCTCTCATATGCTTTCCAAGGAGAAAAAACATGATCCAGATATGCCTACTTGTCAATTCTTTCCTGATTATTACAAAAAAAGGTCGCTATATCACTTATAAGGAGAAGTGGTCTTTGTTATTGTCCTACTTTAGAGATGCTTGATGAGAAGTGTTTTTCTTTTCTTCCTCTCCACTCTCTCTCTCTCTCTTCTGTCCTTTACATGATTTTTGCAATTTGTATGCTGTTGTACTGTTATACTGAATTGTCTT
This sequence comes from Microcaecilia unicolor, assembly GCF_901765095.1. Lineage (NCBI taxonomy): Eukaryota > Metazoa > Chordata > Amphibia > Gymnophiona > Siphonopidae > Microcaecilia > Microcaecilia unicolor. Next base: position 57,353,014 of record NC_044040.1, read on the forward strand.
CTGTTATTCTATTTTTAAATTTAATAAAAATACTACGACCTAAAAAAAAAGTTCTTGATGTTGTAAACTCTTTTGATTCTTTAGAATTTCCTAATCAGTTTCTTGATTCAGGTATTATAAACAACTGGGATTGTTTTAATGAGGTAAATGAAAATCAGGTTGTTGAATCCATTCATAACTTGAATAATTCATTTTGCAGTTTGAACATCTGAACGACAGTTGTAATAAAATCCTTATATTCTGAAATTGCTAAACCTAGTGCTCATATTGTGAATCTTTTAGAGAAGGGAAATTTCATATGACATTTAAAAGAGTTAGTGTTAAACCTTGGATCCGACTTGTTATGATAGTTATAGGCCTATCTTTGCCTTTTCTAGCTAAAGTTTTTGAAAAGTTGGCATTTGTCTCAATTGGAAACTTTTGTAGAAGAAGGCAAGGCATTAGATGAATGGGAATTTGGGTTCAACTATAAGCATTAAAAATGAATTGTTATTGCTCTCTGTGTTGGATATCATACACGGTGATTTCGATTGAAGTACTCAATATTTGATAGTGACCCTTGAGATTGAAGCATTTGAAACTGTTTATTATGTTTTATTATTGAAATGGCTAGAGGGTTTAGGTATATAGGAGGAGTAATTTTGGATTGGTTTACCTCATTTTTGGATCAGCGCCAATTTCAAGTACATATTGGTACTGGATATTCTTCTTGGAAGACCATTTGTTCTGGTGTCCTACAAGGCTCTGCCTTGTCAGTTCTTTTATTTAATGTTTATATGGTGCCTCGTTATAGAGTTTTAGGCTGCCTAGGAGTAGGATATTGCTTATATGCAGATGACATACAATTGTTTTTTTCCTTTAGAGAAATTTTATCCTGAGTAGTTTGGTTTTTTTGACCTTATGTTTGACCACAATTAAGACTTGGTTGGCAGCAAATTAATGGAAGCTGAATGTAGCCAGAACCCAGATTCTCTTTTTATCTAGTTTGGAAAATAATAGAATTCCATTTTCAGGGCTCTGATATGCCAATATTGCAAAAAATTACTTATTTGGGCACTATTATTGATCACTCATTGTCTTTTAAGTCACATTTGAAGACCCTTGTGAGAAGGGTATTTTTCCTTTGAGAGAGATGTTGAATGCAACTATATTTTAGATCCGTAGTTGAGGCTTTTGTTTTCCCTATCTGTAATTTCTTGTTGATAGGGTAGCCTTTTTCATCAATACGTGCACGTCAAGTAGCACAAAATGCTACTGCTGGTAATGTTCATCAATTTGATCATATTACTCCATAATTGATTAAAACTACATTGGTTACCAACAAACTGGAGAGTTCAATTAAAAATTTTATTGCTAGCCTTCAAAGCATTAGATGATGAGTTGCCTGCATGTTGAAAATTTGCACTCCAATATGTAGTTTGCAGTCCACTAATAAGGGGTTGTTGGATGTACCATCCTTTTAGCAAATAAAATTAGATATTTATCAGAAAACAATGTTTATGGTTTCTGGACTAGCTGTTTGGAATACTTTGCCAGTTGTAATTTTCTCAATTCCTACATTGTTGACATTTTGACAACTTCTTAAAACACATTTTTTTTCAAGTAGCCTTTTCAGACTAATATGGAGATAATGAATAACTGTTTTACAGCACACATAAATTTTATATTACTTTAAGAGTATGTGAGTTATAATGTTGTATAAAATTGTTTTGTATGAATTTTGTAAGCTGCCTAGATTGGTAGATAGAGCAGCATATAAGAATTTTTAAATAAAATAAAAACTGTGTTTGCTGACACTCTCTCTTAGGAAAGCAGGAACTCTTTTCTATAAATGATCAGACTGAAGGGCCAGAAGGCTCTGAACTGTTTATTGACTTTTCCACCTTGAGTATTCCATCAACCCTGAAATTTCCCCACAATCCTGAAACTCCCACACACCAGCATCTTGTAGGGCTTCCACCTCAATCTCTAAGATTTCATATGTTTATTTCCGTAAATACAAACAAGGAGATCATGCACTGTATTGGAAAGTAGAGACACAGCCAATTCCCTTTTTTCAAGCACAACCAAAACCTTTCAGAAGCTTCTCCATGAGATAGCCTGACAACATTTCTCACAGAGATTTGCAGGGGAGAAGGCATTACCCAAGTAGAAATGATAGTCTGCCTGATTCTCAAAACCTTCTCTCCCTGCATGGATGTTTTACTGAAATCTGTGCCTACGGCAAGAGTTAGGGTCTCCTTGATAGCCAGGGAGGATCCCAATTCTTAGCTTTTTCTTCTAGTCCACTAGCCCCTTAATCAGATCTGTAGTAGCCTTAGAGACATACCAGGTTCTGTTTCCATTTGGCTAAGAGAGCCAGGGTTGAAGAAACTCTGCTGGTGTAGCGTTCTGGGAGTTGGTCAATGGTAGACATACAAGAGGATACCCTGGCAAACTTGTGAAGCAAACTCGCCATAACAGATGATAAAAACAGTGATGGTAGGGGCTTCCTGAAGGCAATCTCCTGAGGGATTTCAGCTTCCCAGAATGGACAGCCTATAGGAGTCTGGAATAGGAGTATCTCGTCTCTCAAAGAATCCTAGCAGATAAGATTTTTTGCCTACCTCCAGCCAAGTCTTGATGCTTACTCTCTACCCCCAACTTCCCACAGGGGCAAATAGGTTCCCCTCCACCATCACCACAATACGAATAGAAGAGTTATGTAATCTTCTGTGAAAGAATCTAGTATATCCTGGGTCTTGTCCTCCATAATTCTGTTCCCTGGGGATGTCTAGACTGGGGACAAAAGAGAATGTGACCTTTTCCCCATAGACATGAAGTTCATGTGATATTAAATATATGAAGGATTCCTCCAGTGCCTTTCAGTGTTAGACCTTTCATGAAATGTGGGCCTGGTTTATATCTTCCACTGAACAGAGATCTGCCCATTTCTCTTGGGCCCTAATTATTAAGCATTTTTCATAGACACAAAATGGCAAGAAATCAATAGTGAATAACTCTTTGGCTAGTTTCAGGGAGATACAGTTCTTGGGGCTCTAGGTCCAGCTCTGATTCCAATGCTCTAGTGATGTCTGCCATTTTTGCCACCATTATACTAAGAACAACCAAGTCAGGTCCACTGTCAAAGCTGATCTGTGACAGGGTGGTTAGGGTTCACTGACCTCGCCTAAGGAGAAGTGTATTTGATTGTGGGTTTTGTTTTTCTTAGTAAGAATGACTCTTTCCTATACTATTTTGACATTCCTTTCTGTTGTTTAAGGGCCCTTTTACTAAGCTGCCCTAAAAGGAGCCCTGCGCTAGTGGCGGCCATTTTTGCCTCATGCCAGGGCCTCTTTTACCACAGTGGTAAAAAGGCCAAGAAATGAAAATAGACATGTGGTAACTTGCCATGCAGCCATTTTGGGGGGAATGCTTTCCACCACCCACTGGGGTGGCGGTAAGGGCTCCCGCATTAACCCTATGGTAACCGAGCAGCACACAACACTGACAAATCACTGCCGGGTAACCCTCTGTGGAAATATTTTTAAAATATCTACGCTATTGCTGGAAATGATGCACACTGCGGGTGTAACTATCGCCAACACCCGCGTTAGGCCAGCGGTAGTTCCAGGTTGCTGCGTGGCAACCCTTTAGTAAAAGGGCCCCTTAATTTGTGGTGGTTTTTAACTTATTGCCTTGTAAACTGCCCTATGATGCTTACAGAAAGGGCAGTATAGCAAAACAAAATAAACCATAAAAGGGGTGGTCATCCCCATAAGGATATCTACCATCTTACTGAAAGCCAGGAGCTATGTTGGCTTAGCTGGATTTGGTTCAGGGGCCAGTGCCTTAACTTAATCCCAGCACAATTTTTTCTTTGTTTTTTTTTTTTTGTCTATACTGATTTCAGTTGCAACTATGCAAAGGAAATGAAAGATCTTCTTCTCCCATCCACCAACAGAAGCAATTAAGGTGGATTTCACCACTAACTTGACTGGAAGAGGCCAGTTCCAAAGCTTTATCACTTTCTATAAAGGTAACTATCTCAGGTGTTTCTCCTCTAGGGAAATGGAGGGCACCAAATCTTCAGTAACTGCCACTTAGATGTTTGTCACTATAGCAATAATAGTAGAGTTCAAAATTCTCAAGATGCCACAGGTCCTTTTGATAGATATCAAGGTTCTATCAAAGGCTATCAAACCAACTAGGCTCCGCTTGGCAGACTTAAGGGCCCTTTTACTAAGGTGCACCTAAAAGTGGCCTGTGCTCTAGTGTAGGCAAGTGTTTTGGATGCGCACAGGTTAATTTTTCAGCGTTTATTTTAATGTCCGAAAATGGACATGCTGGTGATTTAGGCTCTAAGCTACAGAATGGCTTAGAAACAGGCAGTGATACCCTCATGCGTGGTCTTACCCATGCGGATCATGGTTGATCCTAAGGGATTCTACTGGGTTTTAAGGTCAGAAGAGTGTTCTCAACATTTCCAGCTTTGAGGCAAAAGTTGAATGGCTCCCTGTGCAGACCTGTGTGTTGTGATATCAAATGCTATTCTTGTTTAAAAGTATTGTCTGGTTGCCAAGAGGAATATTACTGATATCTTGAACCCAGGGTCTGATTAATTAAATGGATTTAACCATTATCCCAACTGTGTTTTACTTCTGGAAGAAATCTGTGTTACTGAACATTGCTGAATATGTGGGTTGCCACTGCTTTCTGGTCTTCTGCAGACTCCCCCACCCCCTCCTGTGCAGAACTCTGCATAGGGACCAGAAAGCAGTGGCAACTCACATATCACCCCTCCATGCCCGTCCCCCACTTCCAGCTTGTGCTCCTAATCTCTTCTTCTTTCACTCTCCCAATCTGCGGCACCCCCCCCCCCCTCAATGCATGCATCCCCCCCTTGACTGAGTATTTGACCACAGTCTCTATCTGTGATATGAGCAGTAATGATGTTCCCATCTAGAGCAATAGGTTATCTATCTGGAGTTCCAGGAGTAGGAGAAGTACTCACTAAAGTAACAGGAAGAATGAATTAAGGAAAACCTTATTGGTTAAAAGTAATGAACACATCTTCAAAAAGCAAACTGATGGATATGGTTACAGCAGATGTGAAAAAAAATAGTCACCTATAAAACAAGTCAAATAATAAAACAAAATAAGCATTTCCACACATTTAGAAAGCTGAAGAACACAGCAAAAGTGAAAACAAACCTTTTTGGTTTTATAAAAAGAAAACAGGGAAAAGAGAGGCCTGCTCTAAAACCAGGAAAGAGTAGGTAACCTGTTGCCAGACAAAAACAAAGTTACCTTGTACATGAGTAACAGTAGTGGTGTTACGGTTTTTGGACCAGCTCTTTGGAATACTTTGCCAGTTGTAAAATGCACAAGCTCAGTACTCCTTTTCAATCAATAGGAGGTCAGCTCTAAAACTAGAGAAAAATCTGGTAGAGGCCACCACAAGAATTCCAATATGGTCCATCCGTTCTCAAAGAGCCACATAAGAACCAGCTTTAACTGAAGGTGGACAACACAAACACATAAAAACCTTTCTGATAGAAAGGACCAAAATATGCCAAAGGGAAGAGGAAAAAAAGGAAAGGAGAGGGTTAAGAGTTGTTCCCACTTATCCAAGTTGTGATCACAAGACTCATGGAGGGTAGAAATATCTCAGGATACCCATAGAGAACTGTCAAGTTTGGCTAGTGCCAGGACATTAAAGGAATCTATAAATTTAGATAGGATGACATCAGGTGAGATAGAAACCAGTCAGAACGTTCCATCTAGGCCCCACAAGATTTGAGCTCTTCCAGTGCTAAGGTACTTTCACTTCCTTGCCTGGGATGAAGTATGTTGTATAACACCACCCCTTGAGGGTCTCTGATTGGAGGAAAATGTCCTCTACCACCAGTGCCCCGTGGACAAATCTTATTGGCTGCCACCACCAGGGCATTCATATAGACTTCACTGTTCCCACTTCTGAGGAAGAGGCAACAGACTGTGTGTTTGAAATATTCCACTGTCCCCACTGACAGTCATTGTAGATGCTTTGTTTCACCATGGGGCAGTTCAAGAGTTTTTCTGCAACTGTCACTGCCACATACCATGGCCTTGCACCAGCCAAAGTTCTTAGCACTGGAACTGGGAAAGCCCCAGTTCTAAAAGCCAAGAGCTCCTCAACTATTGAGGTTTTAATTAGATATGAATAATTGCTCTCCAGTGGGATCCTTCCCCATCTGCATCTAAGGTAACAACAGCAATCACACCAGAGCTAGAACTCATGAGACCACCTGTGCCTACATTCCCCTGGGGGCTTGCCTAATTGTAACTGGCAGAGGTGAAACCTGCCAGGGTTTTGTCACCAGCGGTAACAACAGGGTTCCAGCCAGGCTCTGATGGTAGCCTGGCAACAGCAGCAGCAGCAGAACAACAGGTTTTGCATCTGGTGTTCTGTTTTACCAGAAACCCTATCTGAAGATCTGGTAGAACTGACTACCTTGAAGAAAAATACTGACAAAGAGCAAGTGGAAAGTATAATGAAGGCAAAAAAGAAAGAAAAACAAGGAACCTAAGTTGGGGATGGGGGTAGTAATGACAAAACCTAATTAATCCAATAAGGAAAACTTACTTCCTTAAAAAAAGAAAAGGAAATGGAGTAGCAACAGGCCAAGTTACAAACTTAGGGGTCCTTTTACTAAGATGCACTAATGGATTTAGTTCACACTAATGGTTAGCATGCGCTAAATAAGATACCCATTATATTCCTGTGGGCATCTTATCATTTAGCACGTGCTAAATCTGTTAGCACACCTTAGTAACAGGACCTCTTAAAAAAGGGGAAAAACAAATTCAAATTCAAACATGGAGCTAAAAAAACACCACCAACCACTGAATTAAATAAGAAATCAAATCCTGAAAACACACCCCTTTGTTTTTCAAAGGACAAGAGTTTGTTCCCAGTCCAGGAGAAGAGAAGGGGGTGGGGGAGAGAGAGACAGACAAGAGACTGATACTCCTCCTAGAAGAAAAACAAAAATCACTTCAAAAGATGACAAGCAGTAGGGGAAACTTTTTTTTTTTTTTTAAAGTCAACTTCCTTCCCTTCTTTCATTTTAAGCAAAAACAGCAGCAGAAAAATGGTGGTACTCAAGCCTGATTTGCAGATCTCCAACTCTGGGCTCCTTCCTGGTCAGTGCCAAATGGTGCTCTCTGCCAGCATGAAGGGACACGTGCTATGGAGCCCAGCTAAAAAGATACCACCCACATCCCTGCTCCTATACTTCTACATGCAAATAAAATGATAAGCAATACTAAAAGTGTGTTTTATGTTACATTATTTAAAAAACAATCTAGTCTAACGGTTTGAGCACTGAATAAATGAAGCCAAATGTTCACCCTGCAGTTTACTTCCAACACTTTTGTCTTTCAGTGCCTAGTCTACATGAAAATATGTACTAGCACTGCCTTGTATGATTAAGACCACGTGTATTGTGAAATCAAACCAACAGCTTAAAAATGTAAATGTCTGTGAACCAGATTTTTTGGGCTCTTCTGGCAAACCCTTGCTCTAACCACTCAGTTCTGGATGTTTTCTCTTCTTCTTCTGTGTCTAATTTTATTTTCTCGGCTTTTCTGTGTTTAAATGAGTCATCAGAACCAAACAAAAAAAAAAGTTTATAATTCAATTAAACTTTTTTCTAGGGCAGAGCACATTTGTTTCGCCACGGATTCTTGCAGTTCTCTCGGCTGAATCTTAAATTTCGATTTTGAACAGCAGTTGAAAAGCAATTGCTGCCAAAAGGAGGCTGCAACTTATTCAAACTGGCCACATTCCCATAAACTATATATCTATATTAATGCAGCAAACATAAAAAATCAAGATCTAAAAGTAAGCCTGCATAGTTTCTCGACTAAGTTAACTTTGAAAATCTGAACTACAGCCATGTGATTAAACAAGGACAGTATTGTGCTTTGCCTAGAAACTGTGAATGCAACAAGTCCAGTGAGTGAACCTTCCCTAGAGTACATTACTAAGCAGTTGCTTGTCAGTGCCCTAAAAAAAGAGAAATAAAACCTTACTGTCCTCATGTCTACACACACACACATACCCATATTACAGCTGTGATGGCCAATTCAACAAACTGGAAAGGTGAGTAGTCAGAAATGGAAACGATAGTGAATGCTGACATTGCATATACTGCATCTTTTTCAACGCTGCCATTATAAACAGTACTTTTGTTTGTTTTTAAATACCAGCACAGCCCTTTTTAAAAAAATGATGATGAAGATGCAGAAAGCCGCTGGTAATAGCAATGAAGCTGTACTATGTACATAATAGCATGCACCGAATAACAAACAGGGAGACTTTGTAAGCCACTTACCCTGAAGATCTGAGATCAAAGGAAGGCTGTCTGTAAGAGCTGCTTGATTTGGCCCTTCAGGCCCTGGACGAAGAGATTCTCTCACTAAGGACATCTGCCAACTCTCTCACCGAGAAATATCCAAGCTCCAGAAAAAGAAAAAAAAGCTAACAAAGAATCCTACAGGGACAAACATATTAAAGTTCTTTAAAAAAAATAGTGAACATTATGCAGTAAGAATCCAATAAATGCTGCTTAGGGACAACAGTGAAAATTACTGCAACATTTCAGCACTTCAGTTAAGAGGCAAGTTGGGAGGGGGGAGTCGCAAGGTAAACAAACAGGCAGGAAGGGTGGCAGTCTGGCAGACTGTCCTGTAAAGCAGTGATAAAGTCAAAAGAAGAGAACTTCACACACTGACAGTGTTAAAAGAGGATGAGAGGAGTCTCTCTACCTCCTCATGGCTCTGAGCCTGGGCTGGGGCTCTGCTGCCTCCCTCCTCCTGAAAGAAAAGTTCAAACTTCTGGTCTCCGCAGCCCCACTCCACGCCTGGCTTCACTTTCTCTCATTCGCATAGCAGACTTCTCGCCCCCTGCCACCCTGACAGCCTCTTCATCATTTCCGGACAGTCAAAAAACAGTCAGAGCCAGACTGCAGTGAGCTCCCCAGCAAGACCTGCAGGGTCCTGCTGCCTGACAGCTTTCTGTCGGGCAAATGCACACACACACAGCTACTGAGATCTGCTAAAATGTGTAATTTAGTGATAGGAAGATCTGGCAAGTTTTAGCTGTTGAAAAGTTGGCTCTGATGACACAGTTGCATGTTTAATCGGTTTACTTCCACAATGAGTGGGTATTATAATAACATGAATATTTAAATGTTTTAGTCTAGTTTACCAATTAATGTTCAAGGCAGTTTACAACATTGTTAAAGTTCAGATTCAATAAGATTAAAGTTGATCCAACCACATCCCCACCTCAGCGCTGTTAACATGGCAGTGGTAGGGTCAACGTGTGGGTAGGAGGGGGGTGCACAGCTTATCTCCTCTTCTGTCTGCCCACCTCTGGTGTGCATATGGAGGAGTGGGGTTTACAGGCTCAACTAGCTGAGGAGCAGGGGCGGGGATTGGATTCCCTACCAGCCACAACTGAATTTTAAAAATCTTTATATGCTGAGGACCTTTGTTTGCTGTAATTGGCCCTCCAGTCACATAGTCTGTGAGGACAGGGTGACCTCCCCTCCCCCCCCCCCCCCCCCCCCCGGGCCTATCTATGTTACCTGGAAGCCTCCTGGCCCTCACTTTCTCTCTCTCTCTTGGCAGCTGGGATTAGAGGAGGTCAGTATTAACTGTGGGACTTCAAGCCTGGCAAAGGTAGATTCAGAAAGTAACAGGTTAAAGAATATAATAAAAGAGCAGGGTTTCTTTGAGGCAAAAAGAATCTTAAAGGAGAGGTTTCTGCTTGGCCTTGGAGACCGACCAAGTCTACCTTGAACTGTTCAACCAAGCCCTTTCAGGGATATAAAGTGAGTCAGCTGATAGGACAGACTGAGAAGGCGGTAGAACGAGAGGACATGAAATGAGATTGAAGGGGGGCAGACTCAAAAAAGATGTCAGGAAGTATTTTTTCACGGAGAGGGTGGTGGATGCTTGGAATGCCCTCCCGCCGGAAGTGGTGGAGATGAAAACGGTAACGGAATTCAAACATGCGTGGGATATGCATAAAGGAATCCTGTGCAGTAGGAATGGATCCTCAGAAGCTTAGCCGAAATTGGGTGGCGAAGCAGGTGGGGGAAGAGAGGTTGGTGGTTGGGAGGCAAGGATAGTGGAGGGCAGACTTATACGGTCTGTGCCAGAGCCGGTGATGGGAGGCGGGACTGGTGGTTGGGAGGCGGGAAATACTGCTGGGCAGACTTGTACGGTCTGTGCCCTGAATAAGGCAGGTAGAAATCAAGGTAAGGTATACACATATGAGTTTATCTTGTTGGGCAGACTGGATGGACCATGCAGGTCTTTTTCTGCCGTCATCTACTATGTTACTATGAGATGGAGGCCTCCTGAGAGGCTCAGTACAACTACTGAGGACAGAGGGTGTCAAAGTCAGCTGGCAGTCAGTGAGTCAAAGCTGGGGCCCTTCATTACAGAAGAATTGGTGGTGGCAGGTATGGAGGCCCTCGCCTGGACTTCTTGCCAGAGGTGCTTGGAAGAAAGACAATGTAGCAGTATCTGAGCCTCCTCGAGCTTGTGGTCAATAAATTGGAGTCAGGGGTGTAAGGAGTAAAGGGATGCTGGATAACAAAGATGGGGTATCTGCTAGTGAGGCCAGATCCTGTGTTAAGGAGAAAATGGGATTTTTGCATGCATTGGTGTGAAATAGTTATAATCGCAGAGCAGACCAGCGCCAAATGCTTCAGTTATAGCAGTAGGGAGGTGTAACAAAAAATCAGGAGCACTTGGGGATCATCACCTGGAGGTATCTCAAAGATTAAAGGAGACTCAAGGACTGTGGAGTGTGGGGTGGGTCTCTGAAGGCCACTGTCCCACTGAGGTCTTTTCAGTAGCCACAAATAAGGATGGTAGACTATAGGATTCTTCATAATTTATTGTTTATTGAGATTTCATATATCCTCTAATCTATAACAGGTCAAAGTCATAAAAATAAATATTAATGGAAATGGGATGAGTGATTTCTACCCCCACCCCCCATCATATTCGACCTCTTATACAGTTTGGGTCACTTGTCATTCCACTTCTCTTATGTATCCCCATCTCATCAGCTCTTTCTTCAGGTACTGCCCCATTTTATTAAAGCCAGCATGTTTAAAAATCCAGACAATGAATTTTGTGTGTCTGCACCCTGCTTTAGCTCAGTTTGACACACTTTCTCCATTTCTGAGTACTAGATCCAGTGTCACCCCGTCCGTTGTGGGTTCCATCACCATTTGTCTGAGCAAGAACACCTTGGAAGGTGTCCATGATCTCTTTACTTCTTCCTGATTCTGCAAATAGTACATTCCAATCTGTATCTGGGAGGTTGAAATCTACCCGGAACAGTACCTCCCCTTTCGTTCCTAACTTTTGGATTTCTTTAACCAGATCTTTGTCTTGCTTCTCTGTTTGGAGGTCTGTAGATGACACCTGCATGGATAGAGATGCCATCTTCTCTTTCCAAGATTATTCATATTGCTTACTAATTTTCCCATGCCAAGATTATTCATATTGCTTACTAATTTTCCCATGCCCCCTGCATTGCAACCATTTTAATATTGTTTTTCGCGTGCAGTGCTAATCCTCCAACTTGTTGACCATCTCTACCTCCCTAGATAGACTTTAGCCCAGTATGGTTGTGTCCCATTCATGAGAATCTTTGAACCATGTCTCTGTGTTAACAGCAATATCTAAGTCTGCCTCTAACATTAGGACTTGCAGAACCTACTGTCAGTGTTTGTGCTCACTGCTTTCCAGCTATATTATATTCACACTCCTATTTTCTGTATAACCTTTTGCCTAGTTTCCCCTTCTACTTTTTTGTTGATAATCGATTTGTTAAAATGGTTTGTTTATTACTGCTGTCACACTTTTCCTTTTGCAGGGAGTGACTTCCTGAGCGCACTTGCTTCCATTTGCCAACACCACCCTCTAGTTTAAATGCCTAGAAATATATTGTCTGAATTTCTCACTAAGGATCCTCTGTCCTGCCACAGAAAGATGTAGCCCATCATTAAAATGTTGCCTTTTGTTTTTCCATATGTTGGCCCACCCTCCTATATATTTAAAACCTTCGTATTAATACCAGGTTTTTGCCACCTATTGGATTTTTCTGTATTATGTAGTCTCTCTCCTCGCTTTCAATAGGCAGGTAGTACTTCAAAAGAGCTATGGTCCATACCATGTTATTTTTGCCCAGGTCATTTGTTCCCAGGTAGATTTCAACATCAACTTTAGAATTCTTACTGTCTTCTCTGATCACACTCAACATTTGATTGGTGTTCCTGCTAGCTGAGGATCCCAGAAAGCATTTCACTTTGTTGGAACCCATTCACTGAGTTTCTAAGTTAAGGCATTTCACTTTGTTGGACCCCATGGACTGTGTTTTCACGTTAATGCCTCTGATTTCACAAGCCTGGAGAGATATGAGGCACCAGGCAGTGCAACAGAGGAGATGGTAAGATCATGAGATGCACTTGATGATCCTTGCCTCGAGGACAATTATAGGGGTAAGTAGCCAGGAGTGAGTGAGGATAGGGTAGATAAGGTAGTAAAGGGACACATGGGAGGAAGTGGGCCAAGCATGCTAGGTGCTCTTCATCTTGTTCATCTAGTGAGTTCTTCTTCTTCTACTGGTGACAATGATGGGGGGCAAGAGATATGGAGAGTGTTGGGCTTGGTAAGGCCCAAATACATTCCTGGGCACCTGATGCTGGTGGCTTTAACTGAGTTGTGAGAGGAAACTCCAAGGTTCCTGAGAAGGAAAAATCAGAAAGAAGATTCACATTGATATATTTAGTTTACTTGAGGGTTTGCACAGGTCTAAAAAGGAAAAGAAAAGAATAAGAAGATCATAAGAAGGGGATGATGCTGGTAGCTGGGAACATCCTGAACTGGGTCAGATATTTCTTCAGGCTGGCTAATGTTACAAGATATTATGACCCCATGCAGTAGGGGGCCCTTCTGTCCTATGAGGGCAGCATATTTGGGCTTACAAAGATTATGTGGTTTGGACTTGGCTTAATTATGATGAGAGATGGCCAACTGTGGCCATGAGGCTACTCAGGTAGAAGGATTTGGAGAATAGAAACATTCCTTTCTGACTCACTCCACCCGATGAGTCCCAGCCACAGCCACAAGAACTGGAGACATATGTTAGCAATTCAATGAGTCATTGTGTTTATTCCTTGACTGCAAGGTTTGGCATACATGTTCCTCTTGTGAAGGTGAACAGCCTCCTACAAAATACCTCAAGAAGTCTGAGGATAGCATATGAAAGGGAATTACTTAGGTGTGCACCTACATCTCTGCATCTAGACTATATGAGGTGTGGTTATTGCCATACATGGATGGAGATGTCACTGAATTGCTGGATAGGGTTTTGAGAGAGGTTTCCTTATTCCCTAGGAGGGCAAGCAAAAGAATGACAGGGCAAAAAACACTGGTTTGGTTGCTGAGCTACAGATGATAGCCAGGGAAAGCTTGGTGAAGGGCAGTGTGCCGCAAAGTACGCCTTTTCATGTCTCACCTTTTGAGGAAATTGACATCTCTCATTTGGCTGTAGTGCTCAAAAAAGAAACAGGGCAAGTTTAAGCCCATCCTGAACTTTTCTGCACCTGAAGAAGACTCTGTAAATTATTTAATTTCCTAAGTACCATGGGGTACTCCTCTTTCAATGATGTATTGACTCTGGTGTGGATGGCAGATGGCAGTGCTCTAATGCCAAAGGCTGACATTGAATCAGCCTTCCAGTTATTGCCCATTCACCCAGATAGTTTTCCGCTCTGGGGTTTCCAATTCAACAAAGGGTACTATGTGAATAGATGTCTGCCTATGGGCTGCTCAATATCTTATGCTTATTTTGAGTGTTTAAGCAAGTTCATCCATTGAATAGTACTTCAGAAAAATCTACTGTTATCCACCTCCAATACCTGAGCTACTACCCAAAGATAATGCAACAGCAGTTGCTGTTTCTAATGGGATCCCTTAGTTTTGCATTTAGAGTGGTTCCTAATGGAATGACATTCATGCAGTTCTAATGCTAGACTCAGTCAGAGTACTGAAGCCACACCATTTCTTGCAGGTCACTAAAGAAAGACTAGGCTATTTAGAGGAAATTTCTAGAACACTTCAATGGGGTGACAGTCTTCAGGAAGTGGCCAATAGTGACCCTGTGGCTTTTCACAAATGCCACAGGGTCAAGTGATTTCAGGGTATACTTCTGAGATGCCTGGTGTGGCGAGAGGTGGCCAGAATAGTGAGTGCAATTAGGAACAACGTAGAACATACAATTCACTCTGCTATGCCCACTATTGGTGGCATTGGAGATTTGGAGAAAGGCACTTCATTTTTTTGGTGTGAAGGAAACCCCCTTACAAATGAACAATAAAATAAAAAAAGAAGTAGGGGAAGACCAGTCCAAAACCAAAGCAAGAGAAATACAGTTAAAATTCTTTATTATATAGACTCTTGCATTTTGGCACAGAGGCACCGGCCTCAGGAGTCGACAAATTAATATGAATGACAATGGCATTCACAATTTCAAGGGGGGCAGACTCAAGAAAAATGTCAGGAAGTATTTTTTCACGGAGAGAGTGGTGGATGCTTGGAATGCTCTCCCACGGGAGGTGGTGGAGAGGAAAACGGTAACGGAATTCAAACATACGTGGGATAAACATAAAGGAATCCTGTTCCGAGGGAATGGATCCTCAGAAGCTTAGCTGAGATTAGGTGGCAGAGCCGGTGGTGGGAGGTGGGGCTGGTGGTTGGGAGGCGAGGATATTGCTGGGCAGACTTATACGGTCTGTGCGAGAGCCAGTGGTTGGGAGGCAGGGATAGTGCTGGGCAGACTTATACTGTCTGTGCCCTGAAAATGACAGCTACAAATCAAGGTAAGGTAGACACAAAAAGTAGCACATATGAGTTTATCTTGTTGGGCAGACTGGATGGACCGTGCAGGTCTTTTTCTGCCATCATCTACTATGTTACTACTACTACTACTACTACTACTATTTAACATTTCTAAAGCGCTACTAGGGTTACGCAGCGCTGTACAATTTAACATAGAGAGACAGTCCCTGCTCAAAGAGCTTACAATCTAAAAGACAAGTGAACAGTCAGTCCAAAAGGGGCAGTCAAATTGGGGCAGTCTGGATTTCCTGAACAGTAAGAGTTAGGTGCCGAACGCAGCATTGAAGAGGTGGGCTTTAAGCAAAGACTTGAAGATGGGCAGGGAGGGGGCTTGGCGTAAGGGCTCAGGAAGGTTGTTCCAAGCATAGGGTGAGACGAGGCAGAATGGGCGGAGCCTGGAGTTGGCGGTGGTGGAGAAGGGTAATGAGAGGAGGGATTTGTCCTGTGAACGGAGGTTACGGGCGGGAACGTAAGGGGAGATGAGGGTAGAGAGGTAGTAAGGGGCAGCAGACTGAGTGCATTTGTAGGTAAGAAGGAGAAGCTTGAATTGAATGCGGTATCTGATTGGAAGCCAGTGAAGTGACCTGAGGAGAGGGGTGATATGAGTGTATCGGTTCTGGCGGAATATAAGACGTGCAGCAGAGTTCTGAACAGATTGAAGGGGGGATAGATGGCTAAGTGGGCGGCCGGTGAGGAGTAAGTTGCAGTAGTCAAGGTGAGAGGTAATGAGAGCGTGGACGAGAGTTCGGGTGGTGTGTTCAGAGAGGAAAGGGCGAATTTTGCTGATGTTAAAGAGGAAGAAGCAACAGGTCTTGGCTATCTGCTGGATATGCGCAGAGAAGGAGAGGGAGGAGTCAAAGATGACTCCAAGGGTGCGGGCAAATGAGACGGGGAGGATGAGGGTGTTATCAACTGAGATAGAAAGTGGAGGAAGAGAAGAAGTGGGTTTGGTGGAAAGACGATGAGTTCGGTCTTGGACATGTTCAGTTTCAGGTGGCAGTTGGACATCCAGGCAGCAATGTCGGATAAGCAGGCTGATACCTTTGCCTGGGTCTCCGCAGTGATGTCTGGTGTGGAGAGATACAGCTGGGTGTCATCAGCATAGAGATGATACTGGAAACCATGAGATGAGATCAGGGAGCCCAGGGAGGAGGTGTAGATTGAGAAGAGAAGGGGTCCAAGGACAGATCCCTGGGGGACACCAACAGATAGCGGGATGGGGGTGGAGGAAGATCCATGAGAGTGAACTCTGAAGGTGCAGTGGGAGAGATAGGAGGAGAACCAGGAGAGGACAGAGCCCTGGAACCCAAATCAGGACAATGTGGCAAGAAGTAGATCATGATTGACAGTGTCAAAAGCGGTGGATAGATTGAGGAGGATGAGGATGGAGTAGTGGCCTCTGGATTTGGCAAGGAACAGGTCATTACAGACTTTAGAGAGTGCTGTTTCTGTCGAGTGAAGAGGGCGAAAACCGGATTGAAGTGGATCGAGGATGGCATGAGAGGAGAGAAAATCAAGGCAACGGCTGTGAACGGCACGCTCAAGTATTTTGGAGAGGAAGGGTAGGAGGGAGATGGGGCGGTAGTTGGAGGGGCAGGTAGGGTCAAGTGATGGTTTTTTGAGGAGAGGTGTGACTACGGCGTGCTTGAAGGTGTCAGAGACAGTTGCAGTGGAGAGAGAGAGAGGTTGAGGATATGACAGATGGAGGGGGTGACAGTATGAGAGATGATGTTAAGTAAGTTGGTGGGGATGGGATCAGAAGAGCAGGTGGTGTATTTCAAGGAGGAAAGAAGGCGAGCGGTTTCCTCCTCGGTGATGTCAGGAAAGGAGGAGAAAGAAGCCTGGGTTGGTTGGTTGAGGGAGAGGGTTGAAGGGTGAAGAGGAGGAGATGGCTTGGTAGTGAACTCAAGGTTGATCTTTTGCACCTTGTCGTGGAAGTAATCGGCCAGTGATTGAGGAGAGAGCGAGGGGGGGTGGGAGCGGAGGGCACTTTGAGGAGGGAGTTAAGGGTGGCGAAGAGATGACGGGGGTTGGAGCTGAGAGAATTGGTCAATTGGGTGTAAT